>NC_133615.1:28292257-28892257 GCF_964106895.1 Numenius arquata | reverse complement strand
TCTAAGTTCCTCTTTCTCCCTCTCTCCAGTTGGTTTTGGCTCTTGCTTGATGAAGTAAATCCTGGTGTTCATGAGTAAGACCAGTGCAATTCCCACACTGCATTGTCATTCTGAAATACTTTTCCATGGGAAGCATGCCTTGGTACTGTGGTTTCCCTGCCCATATGCGCATGTGTGGCCTCAAAATCACCATTTGCCTTCTGGTAGCAACTCCAGATGCCCTCTGTGAGTGGTTTGAGGATCCTGAGTGATGTATTTACACCTAATAAGATGCAGTAATTCTTGAGTTGCAGATTTTTCCAGGCCGTACAGACAAGATAAGAGGGGAAACAAAGGCACAGAGGTGAAAATTACTTTTCCAAGGTCATATTACTGTCCATGTCAGAGCCTGCCTAGACCCCAGCTCTCTCAGTCTCTCTCTAGTGAGTTATCACCTGCACCAGAAAAACTCTCCAGGGTGATTTAAAAGGGTGTGACTTTAACTAAGCTCAAGGCCTACTGGTCTAATGAATCTTCTCCCAATGACTGGCATGCACATACATAATTCATCTCATTCTTCATGCTTTTGTGACTAATACAAAAGCTGTTGTTCACCCTAACCTGCCTGTATGATTCATCTGTGTTTTGTATGGCCTTTGTTACTCAAATTGTAACTCTCAAGTGCAAGGGGTAAAAACAAAATTAAAGAGTGATATCTGAGAGCAGATGGAGATTTAATAATATGAAGAGTAAAGGTTGTTCCAGGATCTTGTTCCAAGTTGTACCAGCATTTAGGATGGTTAGACTTGGGCCAAAAATAGCAAAAAGATTGAAATGAGAACTCGATCTGAACCTTTTTTGCTGGGGTTGTATCCAGGGTTTCTTTCCAGAGTCAGCCTCTGTTAGGGTGGTATGCTAGAATAGGAGACAGATGGTTCATTTACACTGTGAGTTAAACCTTGTTTCATTTGCAAATTTTGTGTCTGTTCACAATAATGAGCTACAGGTGAGCTGGGAACCAGGTAATCAAAAGGAAAGACTATCTTAGAGCTGTACTTCCTTCTCTATCCGACTTCTGGTTTGGCACCACATCCAATCCTTCAATGCATTCAAAGTTTCCCTGTCACCTTCTTCCCTCAGCCAAATAAATCTCCACTTTCTTTGTTTATTTAATCAGCTTGATAGGATGGTTAAAAGCTAAAATATTTGACAAGTCTGTTCTGCTTTAATGTTTGGGTCTTTTAGTTTATAGCCTGCTTCAGAAGGTGTTGGCTTAAAGGAATGTAATAGCTCCTGCATTAAATTGAGTGCTTCCTTTTGTTAGAGATGCCCGTGAATGCTATTTCTTTTTTTCATTGTTATTACTACTAACCAAAGAAGATCAGTTTGGTTTTGAATCAGCTGTTTTACTGTAGAGGAGAGTCAAACTCTGATCAGGCTGCATTCTAAGAGGTGTAGGAAAGCAGAGTTTAAACACTCAGTGACTTGTTTTATTATTAAGTACAAAGCTGTCCATTCCAAATAGCAGCATTGAGCTCAGCTTTGCTATCCTCCACCAGCTGCCCTTTCCAATAATGACTCCATGACCGGAAGTTATCAGGAGGAATTTTATTTAGGACTCATGTTTTGATACGATTTAAGACTATTAAAAAAAACAAAATCCCAAATGACAAGCACTGCTAAGTAGGTGGTTAACCGATTACAAAGCACAGATCTAAAGCAATACACATTTTCAGAGAAACTGCACAGCATAAGCCTTTAGGGGACAGTAAAACGAAATGGGGTTTGCAAATTCATTGAAATTAGGTGAAGCATTTGAGAGCCATCACCATTTAAAGAAATTGATGAGCCCCTGTCTGTATGTGCAAGGACATAGCACTAATCATTCACACAGACAGGAATGGACTATAGTTTTCAAACAGGATTTGCTGAGGGGTGTTGGGTGGTTTGGAAGATCAGTTGTTACAGCTGGTATTGCATATAGTTAGGTAAAGGTACATGTATACAGCTCTCACTAAACCCAATTACTACAATGCATCTATCTCATCCCATAGGCAGTCCTGTTTTCAGCTGACACTGATCAGCTCTCGAGACTTCAGTAAGTTCATCTGGCATCTTCCTGAGCCAAGGTTGAGGTTTAGATGCCAGTCTGCATTCAAGCTATCCAGAGCAAGTCATGTCCCTCTCCTTCCTGCCCATGCCTCAGTTTCCTGATCTATGCAAAGTACAAGAGAAATGTATAGATCTGTCTTGTAGAGTTGATATGAGAGAGAGGAAAAGAAACATTTGCAAGATGAAATGAATGAAAAGTCCCATTGGATTTAATTTACTATTGGATTTGGGCGAAGTCCAGACTAGTTGCTATTTTTTTAGCTTTCAACTCTGGCATGCTTATAGTTCTTCAACTTGGCTCCTTCCTCTCCCACCATTAAGGTCTGATCCTGCCCCCTTTTACTGGCAAGAGTAAATGCTACCCTTGGAAACTGTGTCATTGACTGCCATGTAAAAAACTCACGTTACATAGGGTATTGGGAGTGAATAAAGATTTCAGGCTGCAGTTAACATGGCTCAGGGAGAGGTGTCTGTTCCCATCCCTCAACCCTGGGCTGCCCTGGAGTGCAGGTCTGCATGCTTAGGACTGGTGTCCCTCAGATAAACCGTTCACCAGAGCTCCCTTGTCCTGCCCATCTCTAGTGGCTGCTGTCCAAAAAGAGCTTAAAAAGATCCCAGTGTAACTTCCCCAGGAGAGATGTCATCTCAATGTCTTTTCCAATGTTTCCCTCTCTGTGTAACACAAGTCCCATGTGTGAACTGAGTGCATGATGACTTCCAGGGTTTGACTATGCAGGGCCAGATTGTGTCCTTGGTTTACAGGCTCTGCAGAGATAACTCTTCTCACTGCCACCACTGCCATCAAACACCACTCCATGCAGTGTCTGGGTGGTGATCCATGGGATGAAGCCCACTCTCAAGGCCAGGCTTCTCTGACACTCATTTGCAGATCCTCTGTATTGAGTGTGCATTAAGATGTTGCCTGATCCCAAAGTCTGGACTTCTTCCTTCCCACCCAAAAAAAAAAAAAAAAAAAAAAAGGGCATTCTGGGTAACTCAGCATTGGCCCAAATCTTCACTTCTGTATCTGCTTTTGTACTGCACTTTCTCCATCCTGTGCTTCTCACTCATCCAGCTCTTTCTCAGCATGGGTGAGCTCTGCAGCTGAAAGCAAAGATATGGGAGATTCCATGCTCGGGTCTCTCCTTCACTGTGCAACACTAGTATAGCCTATCAATACTGGAGGTAGGCAATTAAATTTGCAGCTCTATAGGCCTGCTTTGGTGTAGCAGCTCTTCAGTACTGGTGAAAGGCAAGAGGGCATTTTAGAGACAGTCACCAATTCCCCCTATTCTTCCCCAAACTGTAAGATCCTCTCCCTCCTCCTCCTCCTCCCTCAGTCAAGGGGGAGACTGTCTGTCTCCCAACAACCAAAGCCATTGGCTGTTCATTCACAGACTAACTGCTCCAGCTCTCTGCCTTATTACTATTCAGATTCATTTCCCCATCCCATCAGGCACTAATCCAGCAAAAGGTGTTGGCCGATTAACAGAATCACCTGGGAAAAGGTGGGAGAACCTTAAAAGACTTTCCCTTCCCATTATTAGTCCCCTACTACTAATTCAGATAGTCTCCAAAGCACTAGGGATTTTTTTTTTTTTCTTCTTCCCAGACCCAGCTGCATCTCTGCAAATTCAATCTGCAAAATGGGAGTTTGGCTAAGCTGGAAGCTGTCAGCACCGATGGTTGGTAGCTGGCTGCAGCTACTTGCCAGGCAAGGGGGAAGATGAGTCCCTAGGCATCAAGGCAGCATGAAAAGTGACTGCATCTAAATACTTCAGCACATGATTTCTTTCCCATTACTTTGATTTGAATCTCCCTTAATCCTCAACTGTGTTAATGCGGTTAGTAGGTTATGAGTGCTGCATGTGGATGCCACTGGATTTGATTCTTTCACACAATTGCTTTCTCTCTTCCTGCATTTTTCCCCCTCACGAGCATGGGGGTGGGGGCGGTTGTTTGTGCAAGCACAGCCTGGCAGAGACTGCCATTTTATATGTCACAGCTTCCTCCTGTCCCTGCTCATCAGAATCTCTCTTAATTTATTTTCTAGAAGAGAGGGGAGGGGAGGAGTGGGGTCAGGCCAGAGAGCTAGACCTACAGACAAGAAAGCACTTGAACACTACTGACTTGGAGTCTTCAAACAGTAAGAATTTGCCCCAAATTTTGCTACCAAACCCAGTTTTTCCTTTACATCTGGTGCTTTTGAAATAGTGATGTATTCATTTATTTGAGATTTCTGCACTTCTTAAACTCAGTCTAAGCTAGGCATGGCAAAGGCAGACAGAAAATAGTAATAACAAATAAAGAATTTCTGAGTTTGCGAAAAAGTCCTGGATGAGCAAGGAAGCAAGAATTCCGCTGAAATGGCCAAGACTATCTGGGATGGACCAGATTTCAAGTGTTCTGATTTTTCTTTGGGCACAGACATAACAGTATCCCTAATAATGTCCCTCATGCCCTTTCATTTCTTGCCAAAAAGCTTTCTGTTCTTACCCTCCCGAACTGTTGTCAGCTACTGACCATGGTGTACCACACTGTCTCCTGTTCCCCACCCTACCTACTGCTCCATACCAGACAGCACTCTCCTCATCTGCACAAGACTGAGTTTCATCCACCAGAGATGTGCTGTGGAACAGACTAAGAATCCCTACATCTCAGCATTGCTCCTAGTTCTGCTGAGGTTCCACTTGGTCATGGGGTACTTGGTTCGTGTGGCATTTTCCCTCTTCTAACCCTATGAAATGCTTATAAAAACAGAAGATGACCTCAGGTGTTTTGTGAGACTCAAAGACTAATATCTATGAATGCAGTGTGTGGGACAGAAGAAATCATGGACAAAATCTGCTACTGAATATTCTTCTAAAGAGAGGCTTTGGTTCAAACAAGCAGCACGCAGAAGCTGATGGGTGAAATACTTGTTCGGCATATTCAGGAAATTGGACTAGATGAAAAATGTCCAGATTCTTGTTTTTCTGTTGACTGTTAAAGTAAATATTGTTGAGACCTCTCTCAATCACTGAGGCCAACTAACACAGAGCACCTTGTGCTATCAAAGTCCCTTAGCTTCTAAAACAGGGTGCTCACATGCACACTGCACATTACGGATGGTCTCTGGCCCATCTTAATTCCCTAACTATCCAGGGGATTGTTTAGTTGAACACTAAGTAATGTAGACAAAAATACACCTCATGAGCCATTGTAACAGTAAAAGCATATGAATTACCAAGCTCCAGTGGCAACGACAATTTCTAGTCACTATTTAATACACTGCAATAGACTAGGACCACTTTGATCTCAAGTCAGGTATTCAGGGTGCTAGACCAATGCATTCATGTTTGCACAGCCCTTGACTTAACCTGATACATCCCACAAAAGCAAGCTAGGGGCCATACTCCCCTCCTCAGACACAACCTGTCCTAGCACATTGCATTTTAGTTGGTCTGCCAGCCGGTCTGCCTGCCCACTTGCAAATAAACCTGACTGTTAGCCAGACCCCAGGACCAGGCTGTCCATCCTTACACTAGATGGTTTTTTGGAGTCTCTTTGAACTTCATAACTGCATGCAAACCCCCACCTCTGCACGCCAGTCCCCACACATGGCTTTCCAAATGCCTATTAGAGGATTCTGCATGGGCATATGAAGACAGCAGGGCTTTGTCTGTGAGGTGTCATCTATTAATATGAGGATTTAATTATATAGCACAGCTGCAGAAAAATGAAAGCAGCTTATGCCCTGCACTGCCTCAATACCACATTGATGTGTCAGGGCTTTCACTTGCTTTTATCTGCTTTGCCCCTTTCCTGCTTGCAATTTCTTTCACCTGTCTGAGGTGTTTTTCAGACATGCTGCTGGAGAGATCCCCACGCTCAGTGAGGTGCAATAACCATTTCATAGAAGGGAACGCTGAGTCATGAAGAAATTAAGGTCAAAAAGTTCATACTCAGGTGCTTAAACACAGCAACCTTCTTCAGCATTTAGGGACCAGAGGAGCGACCTGCTTGTCAGAGATGGTACTGCTGCGTGTTTGCAGATCCCATTGGCTCCTGCACGAGTAATGGTTGCTTAGCAACTTTGAGACAAAGGCCAACTATTTTGATGTCTGAATAAGGATTCAGGCATTTAATTTCAGGGACCCACATT
This sequence comes from Numenius arquata, assembly GCF_964106895.1. NCBI lineage: Eukaryota > Metazoa > Chordata > Aves > Charadriiformes > Scolopacidae > Numenius > Numenius arquata. The sequence goes on along the minus strand of NC_133615.1, from coordinate 28,886,022 downwards.
TGAAAATTTCAAACCTTTGGTGTTAGGAATCACCCTTTCTGTCCTGGCATGGATAAAGTTGGTTCCTGGGAAGAGAGTATTTGTGGAAATGGGTCAGGTACTTTCAAAGGTGAGAGTTTGAAATGGCTGTCCACCTCGAGTGCTTGCAGCCAAGGCTGGTTTCCCCACTGATGCCTCTGGTGACATGGACAGCAGAAGGGCTCATGGGCCGGTGGTGGGGCACGGAGCTACTCATTAAGAGACTCCAGCTTGACTCCCAGACCCTTCTTGAAGGTCCCTCTTTTGCCCAGTCTGCAAAATGGGGATAATGATGCTTCAACCACCTTTGCCAAGAGCTTTGAGAGGCTTGTTTCCCTCCTACAAATGCTATGTGAGATCTAAATAGCAGTGTTATTTCTAGTGTGTTATCCTGATAGTGTGAGAGACATAAACAAGATCTGCATTTGTTGATGGTGAGCCATCTGTGTGCCACTGTGAGCCTTTGAGGGTTGTGTGGAAGGGCTTGCTCTGATGTTTTTGCTGCTCTGAGATAGATTATTGATTCTCTTTATCCAGTGTTCATCTTACAAACCAAGGTGATGAACACCCTGTTAGTTTCAAGAGCACTGGTGCTATTTTTCTACTGCTTCAAGGGACACAGAATATGATCCAAGTACCCTCAAATGAGCAAAAAAACAAGTTAACCTGGTTCATATCAATTAAACTGCCAACTTCAGAGGAAGGCTAAAAAGTAAGATTGCAGACACAAAAGCAGACCTTTTCCAGTGAGAGGGTCGAGAATTTTCCAGTAAATTATATTTTGCTTGGCTTGGATGGCTTCTTCTGTTGCTAAGCTTATTAGGAAATGCCAGATCATTGAAACAGTGTCTTTCACCTGAAAACAAAACAAAACAAAAAACCAAAACAAAATCCAGAGAGAAATCTCAGGATTCTGATCTTTCCAATTATAAAATAATTTATTTTAGAAATGCAACCTTATTTCCAGGTAATTAATTTAAGAAAATGTTTGGAATCTAACACATCTATACATATATAGCTATCAAGATACAAAAATAAGTATTTTGCTTTAACACAATAGGGATTTCACCATTCTTCTCGATCCATAGCACAAAAAGTTCTCTCCAGCAGCAGCTGCAACATCAACATTCCTTTCTTTGTAGCTAACTCTCCAGCCAAAAAATGCTAGACGCAAAATTTACCACACCTCTTTACAAAAAACCTGACTCAGCTCTCCCCTTCACCCCCACCTTCTGCCTGTCTTGAAAGCCATAAATATGAAGAGACCAGCTGAAGTTAACTACAAAATACCCACTTGCAAACAGGTGTAACAAAAGGCCAAATCTGAAATGAGCACTCCGCAGAAAGGAGAGGGAGAGAGGAGGTGGGGTGGGGGCAGGAAGGGGGGAAAGGGAAAAAAAACCCACGTGATTGAAGGCCTTATAAATGTAAATGGCTTGACAGAAAGGGTTTAGCAGCCCTGGGCAGAAGATTGCACTTGGTGTTCCAAGGCCCTTATTTTCAAAATCGCAGTGCTGGAGCCCTTTTGAAGCTGGTCCCTGTGTTTGCTTTTTCAGTCAGTGAATATCAGTTTGTCTCTTCTTTTTTTTTTTTTATCTCTGCACTTGGATGTGCCAGGCTTAAATGAAACTTCAGAGAGAGAGAGAATGTGAGCTGTTCTCTGGACCTTTGAAAAGGCTCATCCCTGCTGCCTTTATGGCTACTTATTTATGAATCTCCCCCTCCTGACCCCCCTTCCTCACCAAGCCCCATCTTTTATTTTCCCACAGCAAATCCCACCTTCCCTTTTGGATGTTTTATTTTTTTTTTTTCCCTCTACATTTATCTATATATTTTACACCCAGTAAGTCAATCAGTTTCAAATTATTGGTCCCTGAGGCAGATGTTTGGTGAGTCATTTAGCTGTGTGAAGTTTTTAAAACAGTTTGCTCTTCCACCTCCTGTTCATTTAAAGCGTCTCTTGAGGCTGATTTTTCCTTTTCAAAATTTCTTTAACTGCCAAACGTTTGCTCCCACTGTGCAGTCTAATGATGTCAGACACAATATATGTGAACATCTCTTTAGAGGCCATCTCCCCTAGGCTACATTCTTGCCTATAAAAATAATTGGGTTTTTAGTCCTTAGGCCTAGGAATCAATGAGTGTTGACTTGATGTCATTTCCAATCTTTCTTTTCCTGACAGGAGCTGAAAACATTTTTGTTTGGCTTGGTAGGGTTTAATTTTGCTTTTCCTCCTCCCTGTCTTTTCCCACCTCCCATTCCCCTCTGTTGCTGAGTAAGCACTCAGAGCCAGGGAGAGTGGCTGAGCCCTGTCCCTCAAGGGAGAGCCCCTCCTGCTCAGCTGCTCTTGGCCTCAGCACCCAGGATCTATGAGCTGACATCGGGGACACCAAAATCAACCCTTGATTGACCAGTATCTCAGAAGCAGGATGTTCTCAGCATCCAGAAGCATCTCCAAAGCACGCTGTGTAGGACTTTGTCCCTGTGTCTTGGTAGAGGTGCCTCGCTTAAACAGCTCTGGGTAGTAAAAGGTGAAGTCACTGTGCTAATGTTAGTGCCAGGAGAGGGATATCTGAGCAGCTACCTCTGATCTAGCCTCAGACTTCCTCTTGCTCTGCAGGCAAGTGGACTAGCATAACTCATGCCCACACATCTAGAAATATTCTTCTCCCTAAAACCAGATGGCACCATCCATTCTCCCAACTGGGAAAGGCTCCTGGCTTGTGGTACCCCCCCAGACTGTGCCCAGATATTGCCTGTGAGAGTGTTAGCTGGCCAGGGCTAGCACCGTGCCAGTCTGTACACTAGTAGCAAAACAATAGGGACGACCAGAGCATAACACCTGAGCCCAAGCTCCCTCCTTGGACAATAAGCCAACCATGGTGCTTTGACCCTCCCCAGCTTCTAGAACTACCCCTAGGAACAATAAGCTGCTGGCTATGGCTTCATGCTGACTGCTGCTGAAAAAAGTGTAATCGAGGAGAATGATCTCTGTTGATGATGAACCAGCCAACATCTTACTGCACCAGTTTTGCCACCTGCAGATCAGCTGTGATGGTTAGGGAGGCTGCATTCAGTTGTGTTCATAAGACTCTTCAAGACATGCAGGGATAGGATTGTAAATGGAAGTGATTAGAAGGGGCTGATGTGTTTTGAGAAGAAACCACACTACAATAATGCTGTGGCTCTGTAGTCGAGCACTCAGACATCAGGAAAGGAGGTTAAGGTTGCTTCTGTAATCTTAACTTTGCCGCCTTCTGAATGTGCATCATAATGAGGTTGTCAACCAAACCCTTACTTGGTGGAAGTCTGTGTAACTCCATTGAAATTTAAAAAAGTGTTAAATTATATTGCATTATATTAGCAAAGAAACAGCACATTAAACTACTGAGAAAAGAAGCTGACATCAATGGAGCTATGCTGATTGTCATCAGATGAATATCTGCCTTTTCCAGCAATCACAGGCTGTTTTTTTCAGACAGTACAATATCGCTTCAGGTGAGTGTTTCTGCAACCTTAGCTGTACCATTGCCATATTTCCACAACCTGTTTGTTTCCTTGAATGCTCACACTGTTTTTGCTCTATCAGAGCAGTCCATGCTATCCTTATCAACTTAAATGGTTTATCTTCTCCCTATGGTTTGTATTCTAATCATCTAGGCTTCTATCATCTAGTCTGAATTTGTTTTTGAAACAGCAGGGTAGCCTTACTGAGGTACAATTCAGGGGGATATGGCAATTCCATTACTATGAAGCTCATTTATCTGTACACTTGGGTGGTCTATATACTCCAGTAAATTTTCACTGTTTATGCTGTGGCTGTAAATAATCTCGAGTGCTGTTTTGTTCCAGATTATAGGTTTTCATCCCATCTTCAGCACCAACCTTCCAGTTATGCATTAAGCAATATGACCAGTTTCTCTCCAGTGCAGCCTCTTCTCTCATTTTCTACTCATGGGGGGCAAATTTAGGTACATAATCACTTTGGTTTTGTTGGTTTTGTTTTTGAAGTCTGTCTCAATGTCTATATTTGAAGTGTGCAGTAGAGAAGGCAAGCCGAGGAAGCATCCCTAGTTCTACAATCGAAAGATGGCCGCAGTCTGTGATGGCCATAGTTTCTGTGGGAGCTGCTTCTACAGAGCCCTTGAGAAATCTTTGACTGAGCTGCAAGCCTTTGGTGTTTCAGGGCTGACATTGTCATTCAGAGCCTCTTATGCTAGCAGGAAGTCGTTCATATGGATCCAGGTGAATATGCAGGATATTTAGAGAGGCCAAATGCACGCAGGCTTAGGAGCACAATAATGAGGCTCTTCTCCAGTGCTCCTCAGAAGAGTTGGGGACTTCTGGCCTGAGGGGACAAGCTCAAAAAAGTTTGTCATTCCACAGGAAGGGATAGCAGAGTGGAGGGGATTTGCAGAATAACTCTGTCTCCACTCCTTGTTCCTCCATCCCAAAGGTGCAGGAACCCTTCACAGATACAGAATGGGCTCAGTAACATTGATTTCACTCCCTGAGATGTACCCACATTCAGTGCTTTCTGCAAGAGCCTCCTCAAATGGCCCAGGTAAGTCTCTTAGAGTGGGACTCATCTGTTTCAAGTATTGGGAAAGTTTATCTGTGACTGAGCTAGTCACAGCCAGCAGAGAGGGAAAGGTAATTCCAGACAGCAATTCATCTCCTCCTAAAAAAAAAGACAGGGCAATTGACTTCTGGAGGAGCCTGTTTTAATCCACAGAGCCATAGGACACCAGCTCTGACTTGGTGATGAAGAGCTGAATCTCAGCTGTGGCCCCTCTTGTGGGACCTACAACAAGGAGAGCAGATAACAGAGTCCTACCTCACACAGGATTAAGGAGAAATCCTTTACAGAGAGAGGGATTGTGTTTCCATCCTGGGAAGGAGCTGTGGAGGGGAGGAATCGGTGTGTTAGTATCCAAGAGAGATGGCGTATGTTGTGCAGATGGGGTGGGAACGCTGTGATGAGAAGTAGTCGCATAGATCTGCTCCACTGCACAGCCAAATGATGGGTGAGTTCTCAAACAAGCTTCTCCAGATGTCAGGGATGTCTCTACACACAACATCCAGTTGTTCCCTTTATATAGGGAAGAACAGACAGGGAAAGAAGGGGAGAAATGGGGAGGGAAAAAAATCAGTTTGAGCCATTACAACTGAACTGAGACAGTATTTGGATGTGACTGCAATTAAAAAGGAAGGTCTTTTAGATGTAGGAAAGAAATCCTGGCTCATAGAGTCCAGAGAGAATGCAGTATTCAGTAACCAGTGAGGCAGGCATACATTATAAATACATCTGTAACTACTGGGATAGGTGTGAAAATGTAATTAACTGGAAACCTACTGAGTTTAAATGGACTTTTAGTTGTTTCAGGGGTTTTTTTCTTCTTCTTTAGCCCTCCTCCCTCCCATTCTTAAGTTAAATTTAGACTTGTGAGTCCTCTAACTCCTGCTGGCACAGTGTAATTTAGCAAAGGTTGTTCCAGCCAAATTTGAAATTAATAATTTCAAATAGGAAAATCAATGATATTTAAAAGCTCCCTCCTGTGTGTTTGTACAATCTGCACAGGTATAAAAGCTAATCACATCTTGCTGGGGAAGAATATTTGTTATTGATTTTAAGTAGAGCTTGGCAGTTTGGGGGGATCAAATACCATGTTTCTTTCAAAAGTGTGCATGTGCTCCTGTAATTTAACATTTCTCATTAACTTAGTGCTCGGAAAAGGTGTCAATGCCAATAGGGAGGAGCCAGCCAGCCCCCACAAGAGACCATCCATTTTGCACTGACATGCGGAAAGCAGACTCCACAACCTGTGAGGTTGCAAAGTAGGTATGTTTATTCAGTGCCGGGCAGCATAGGGGGTCGCCCCACAAAAATCGTGCGTACCCACCGTGGCAGTTAGCTTAAGATATATACAATCACACTTTACATATTCAACGGACGCCTATACATATCCATGACTTTTCCCCGAAAAGGCGGTCTTTATTACAATGAGTTACGAGAAATCATTTCCATAGTCTCCGCCTTTAACTCCTCCCAGCCGCACATGCACAGTGTCTCCTGGTGGTCGTGGGCTGGGGTCTCGGGGATGAAGGCCATGTCTTCCTCGCTGTGTACCTCTCGCTTTTAATGTTAATGTGTTGCTCCAGGCCACGGGGTTGGGAAACCAGATGATTGCTCTGTCAGGACAACTGAATACCAATTGTTCCCTTATCTCCCATCGAGGCCATGTGACCACTTTATGGTTTCAACACATCCTTTCTTTGCCTAAACACCTTGGCAATGGCTTTAGGATATAGGTACACAGTTTAAGCCAAGCAATGGCCCTGCTATTAACCCTTGAGTGTTATTTCCCCTTATCAATCCCCCCTTTTCTAAGAGATTAGTAAAATCTTTTACTTATTCCTACAGCATGTTTTCTTTCTCTAAGCGTTTCTTAAAATATTTTCCTGACTCGACTTTTTGTCGAAGCTGATGCTTCTTCCAAAGCTCATAATCACTTGTGGTTCCTTTTGCACAGCACATAAAGCATCTAAGTAAAGTGCAAATTGCAATCCTTAAGACTATCATTGTAAATAATAATACAAACAACTGCTTCAACCAAGCAAAGTCAGGCAGCCACGAGGTTAATTTTTCCAAAGATCAGAAAAACCAAGTGAAGCATCATCTTGAGATACTTGGTGTAGTACCCTTGACTGTTGCCAAATTCGAGCAAAGTCCGTTCTGGCCAACCTGAAAAGGTATCAGTTAATACTAATAAATATCGATACCCCCCTTTTCTTGGGAGTTCTGCTGCCGTTGTTGCCCAGGCCTGTTGCCCTTCCCAATTTGGCCCATTTCTGGTTCGGGGGTATTTTTGGGATTAGTCTGGAGGCAAAGATCGCACTGCTGAGTCACTTGTCTCACAGTGGTGTATAAATTTCTAGCTACAATTTCCCTAATTAGTTGTTTATATAGTGCCTCTGCCCCCCAATGCCTCTTTCTATGTTCTTCCCTTATCAGAGACCATACTAGATAAGAGGGAACGATTAGTTTCCCTTGTGGGGTGAGAGCCCATCCCTCCTCATTATATGATCCTCCTAGATCTGTGATAAGCTTCTGATCTTCCTTGGTATATTCTGGCTTACCTTCTAGGGAAATTTGCCTGTCAGGGATCAAAGCCCCTTCTGTTTTTACCTTTGCTTTGGCTACCTGTTTTGCCTCTCTGTCCGCCAGCTCATTTCCTCTTTCCAACTCCGAGTTTACTTTCTAGTGTGCCTTAATGTGCATGACCGCCACTTTCTCAGGGAGTTCGACTACCTCTAGCAGTTTCAGGATCTCCTCTACATGCTTGATGTTTTTGCCCTGCGAGTTCAATAATCCTCTCTCCTTCCAGATTGCTCCATGAGCATGTATGACTCCAAAGGCGTATTTCGAGTCTGTCAATTATTTCTGCCTTCTGTGCCGAGGTATTCATGGGCAAAGGCCCTGACTCTGTTACTTCCTCACTGGTGGTAATGGCATATCCGGCATGCCTTTTACCGCTTAGGACATAGCTGCTTCCATCCGTGAAACAGTTTTCCGTGTTTTCCATAGGACTGTCTCTCAGGTCCGAACGGCTCAAATATGTTGCTTTGATGGCCTCCAGACAGTCGTGATGCACTGGTTCTCCTGTGTTTCCACTGAGGAAAGAGGCTGGATTGACAATGTTAGTGACTACAATCTCCACATCATCTTGTTCTGCTATTATAGCCTGACATCTCAAGGATCTTTGTGGGGAGAGCCAGTGTCCGCCTTTCACTTCTAATACTGTATGGGACACCAACACAGTCATTTTCTGGCCCAGGGTGAATTTTTGGGCTGCCTGGATGTTTAGTACTACAGCTGGGACCGCTCGCAAGCATCCAGGCCAACCCTTCGCAGTTGCGTCCAAAAGTAGGCAACTGCTCGTCGATACGGGCCCAGATCTTGTGCTAGTACTCCCAGGGCAATTCCCTGCTTCTCCTGAGAAAAAAGAAAAAACAGTTTATTCACATCTGGGAGTCCTAAGGCTGGGGGCGACATCAGGGCCTTTTTTGCAACTCAAAGGCCTGTCCATTCAAGGTGTTACAGGGGTTTAGTCGGCACCACCCAGTCATCCCCAGGAAAGTTCATAACTCTTTCACTCTCTCTTTTCAGGCCTGTCCCAAAGTCCTTTGTGCAGCACTGATTTCATAGCCCAGATAAATCACCTTACGCTGCATTACTTGGGCCGCCTTCTTGGATACCCGGTATCCCTGGAGCCCCAAAAAGTTTAGCAGACTCACCGTCCAGGCCATACAAGCGTCCTTTGTCTTGGTGGCAATCAGGATATTGTCCACATATTGTAACAGTTTCCCCTCCTCAGGCGGGGCTTCCCAGGACTCAAGATCTTTTGCAAGTTGGTTACCAAATATAGTAGGGATGTTTTTGAACCCTTGTGGTAACACCGCCTGAGTTTTATGTCCGCTTCTGGGATTTTCCCATTCAAATGCAAATATTTTCTGGCTGGCTTTATGGAGAGGGAGGCAAAAGAAGGCATCCTTCAGGTCTAAAACAGTAAACCAGGTTAGTTCAGGTGTCAATACAGTCAGCAAGGTGTATGGATTCGCCACTACCGGATCTTATTTATAGCCCGGAGGTTCTGGACCACCCGGTATGACCGGTTGGGTTTGTGGACAGGTAAAAATTTTTCTATTACTGGCCGAATTCCCTCCCTGTCCTCCTTCTTCAGGGGATACTGTTTGATTCTTACCGGCTGTCGTCCTTCCTTGAGTCTGACCTCAACAGGTGGAGCATTTTTACTTTCCTGGGCACATCGGTGGCCCATACCCTGGGGTATACCTGGTTCGTGATTTCTTCGCTGATTTTTCCTTCTGTGGGAACACTAGCTAGGGATAAACTCATTATTTGGATATACTGCTGGTCATTTACCTCCAGAGTAATCTCTCCCTTTTTAAATTTAATTATTGCACCCAATTGTTCCAACAAATCTCTCCCCAAAAGTGCTTTCGGGGAGTTGGGCATGTACAGGAATCTGTGGATGCCCCATTGTTTTCCCAATTTATATCTCAGAGGTTCACAAAAATATGCCTTTTCACTTTGGCCAGTTGCCCCTTTTACCATGATATAGTCATTTCCCAGGGGCATCAGAGCTTGGTTTAAAACCGAATACATTGTCCCTGTATCAACCAGAAACTCTACCTTCTTTTGCTCCTTCCCCAGCTTCATTATAACCAGTGGATCCACTAGGGTGGATTTCCCAGATCCCCGTCAGTCTTTCTTCTGTGGGACGCAGCTTTTGCAGCTTGCGCCTAATATCTCCTGTAGACTGACCTAAAAATAAGGAAACTAGTTGTTATATTCCTACCTCTGACCCAGGATCCAGCGGTGTGTTACGGCGCATTACGTCCCTTAGTCGATCCAAGAATTCGGATGGTGACTCGGAAGGACCTTGTCTAATTGCATATAATGCTGACCAATTTATGGTTTTGGGAATGGCCCTCTCCATTCCTTTTGAAATCCAGCCCTGGTATGCCTGCAATTTTCTATATCCACAGACCTGTTTGCATCCCATTTGAAGGGGGAGGTATTCTTTAACATCTCCTCCTGTAGTTTTATAATGATCCTCAGCCAAATCCCCTGCAGTTTTTAAAATTAATTGTTTTTCCATCTGTGACGAAACGGGAAAAAGGACTTCACTGAGAGGTTCAAATTAACAATTTATTTGGACTTCACTCACAGGTCCAATACGTCACTATTGCGAGTCCTATGTGTACAATGGCGATTACACTATTGCAATTTAAAATCAATTCACGGAATACACTATTGCAACCTACAAGTGATCCCGAAAAGTAACAACACAAACCACAAGCGCGCTAGATATTAATACCTTAAAAGAGTGCACAAATCACGATCTTAATAGCATGCCATATACCATACGTATGTTTCTTTATCACTTACCCTTTCTCTCAGGTAAGGTCGCTCAATCCCTGGGAAGTTACCCTGTACAGCGTCCTGGACAAGGGGGGGGACGAATCTCCTACAGGCCAGCTGTATCGTTGGAAGATTACCCCCCATTTTTCTCCTCAAACCTTGTGGTTTATATTTCCTAATTCTGTGGGGGTGCAGGATTATGCCTGAGTGGATTACACTATCTGGGATGTTTACCTCTGGTGGTGCGATGGCCAAGTCTCTGTTGCCAATTTTGTGATGTCTAGCACTCAAGTCATGGGACTAGTGGTGGGATGGGACTCAGGGCATTTTATTTGTTAAGGGAGTTAAGGCTCCATTCGGTTTCGGTTCTTATTGTGATGCAATCTTGAGACAACCCCGGGCTGAGCCGTTTTTGCAGCTCCCCCCAAGTTATCTCTGCATAGACAAGGCAAGGGGGAGATGAAGCTGAGTCGGATGACAACCCCCTGCATCTCACCTATTGTGCTCTGAAACCGGTTTGGCTGGGTGCTCCCATACACCGTCTCAGTCATATATTCTAATAATAACTGTAAAATGTTTGGTTACACTTACCGGATCATTCCTGTAATCCTTGGCAACCCTTTTCCATGCCTCTAAATCGGTGGTGGAAAAAGGTACCTTGATTAGCATCGTCCCACCGTCTGGCCCTACCGCCTCTCGGAGAGGTGCCTGTAAGACTGTTGGGGTAGACTTTTTTCTAGTACGGGAGGATACAGGGCTGTCCGGGGGAGTGGAGGTTCCGTCCGAGTCCACATCCTGTTCCTGTGATCGAGGGGGAGGCTTAAGCAAATCAGTTAGATCTTGTTCTGAGGCCCGGTGGATTGTATTTACTCTAGTGCACCTTTGTCCAATACTACATGCCGAGCAACACTGCCTCAGTTTACCTTTAATTTCTTTGTTATTTTCCTTCTCGAGGGCGAGTACCATAGGGTCCTGTGGCGGCACCATTCCACAGTCCCTTTGCCACTCCGGGTGATTTCAGAGGGTGAAAAACATATCTGCATATGACACTTCATCCCATTTTCCTTCCCTCCTTAAAAACGACATTAATTGCAGGATGGTGTTATAATCGATTGACCCATAAAGTGGCCACTTAGCTCCATCTTCCAGCTTATAAATCGGCCACCATTGATTGCAATATTTAATGAGAGTCTCTGTACCCCCGGTTCCAACAATGTTCCTCCAGTGTGTCAATATACAACCAAGGGGGCTTTTCTTTAAAATACCCTTATTCTGAGTGTTACCCATCTCTCTAGATTGTTTCTTGTTAGCTATTGTGCTTCGTTTTAATTTCCACATGAACCTTTCCTCACAGGTCCTTACAGTCTTCTCTCAATCTACTTCCCAAACGTCCCAGTCTTCTGGGATTAAAGTTTTCTTCCCACATATAAACTTTACTGTTTTGGACTCTTGATGGGCCCTTTCCCAATCATAAAACCGAGGAGAGCATTTGGGACACTCAGCTCTCCGCCTCCTAGATAAACAATACCAAATTTTCTCACAAGATTTACATTTCAACAGGACCCAAGCCGAATGCCAATTTTCAGGTAATTTGTTAGTAAGCCCACACACAAAACAAGGAATCACCCCCACGTGTCTGTCAATATGGGGGTTTAGAAAGGTATCTGGGACAGGTTGTTCCCAGTCTAGGGCCACTGTCTGTCCGGCAGGTGTTAAATACACTCCTCCTAAATAAATTCGTCCCTCTCCCCTCCTTATCCAGTCCCCTCCTTCATTTAAATATTCCCAAGGTTCGAGCCCAAACCACCGAAGGAATGACTCTCCCTGTCCGGCCACTTTGATGATCAGCCAGACCCCCGATACTTAGGAGATGGACTAAACACCACAGCAGCCCAACTTACATATATCAAGACATTTACAAATTTTTACAGACATTTCAGGCGCTTTGTCCATCTCTGGCCGTGTTCCTCGTGGAGTCACGGAACCGCAAATCGGGACTCCCACTCGCTTCACAGCGGCGCTGTGTCTCAAACACACGCATCCACACACAAATGCTCTTAACATAAAATACCTGGGCATTTACAAATAAAACATACAATCATTACTCCAGTTGGTATCCCTCCAGCAGCTGCAGATATTATTCAAGTACTTGTATCACAACTTTGAGAAGCCCGCTTACCCTTCTCCTGCTTCTTATACAGTCATTAGCAGGTCCTTCCTGGCTCCCGATACTGGGATGCAGCGGTGACCTCGGATTTGCTCGATCTACCCCCAAGATCGCTAGCGGCCGCTCTATCAGTCAGCAAATCCCCTACTTCCATACAGGGTACCCTCCTCCCATACGGGGACTATGCCGCACGCCAGACGTCTCTGTGCGGTTTACCGGCGGCCCCGGCCAAGCGTGGGCATCCCCTACGTCTTACTGGCCCCCCTTAAACATACCGTTTATCCGCAGCTTCAGGAGGTTGTTGTCTACTGCCGCGGTGAGCGGCTGGGAGTGGAGGCTCCTCCGAGGAAAGTGCTCGGGGCGTGCCTAGGGGCGTCCGCTCCGCAGTCGATCCCGCAGCCGAGCAGAGTGCCTCCTGGCTGGCTCGCCAAACTGACGTGCGGAAAGCAGACTCCACAACCTGTGAGGTTGCAAAGTAGGTATGTTTATTCGGCGCCGGGCAGCACAGGGGATCGCCCCACCAAAATCCTGCGCACCCACCGCGGCAGTTAGCTTAGGATTTATACAATCAGATCTTACATATTCAAGGGGCGCCTATACATATCCATAACCTTTCCCCGAAAAGGTGGTCTTTATTACAATGAGTTACGAGAAATCATTTCCATAGTCTCCGCCTTTAACTCCTCCCAGCTGCACATGCGCAGTGTCTCCTGGTGGTCGTGGGCTGGGGTCTCGGGGATGAAGGCCATGTCTTCCTCGCTGTGTACCTCTCGCTTTTAATGTTAATGTGTTGCTCCAGGCCACGGGGTTGGGAAACCAGATGATTGCTCTGTCAGGACAACTGGATACCAATTGTTCCCTTATCTCCCATCGAGGCTGATGTGACCACTTTATGGTTTCAACACATCCTTTCTTTGCCTAAACACCTTAGCAATGGCTTAAGGCTATAGATACACAGTTTAAGCCAAGCAATGGCCCTGCTATTAACCCTTGAGTGTTATTTCCCCTTATCATCTGTGCCCCTAATCACAACCCTCTGAGCTCTGTCTTTCAGCCAGTTTTCAATCCACCTCACTGTCCATTCTTCTAATCCACACTTCATAAGTTTACCTATGAGGATGCTGTGGGAGACACCTGTGGGGTCTCTCAATTTGCCGGAGGACGCAGCCTCCATTTTATCCTAATTCCCCGGCCACATGTAACCCTCTTGCTTTCCCCATTGGCTGAGGTACTTGGAAGTTACAGACTTCTTGATCCACCTATTACATAAAAGTTTAACTTTTGCAGTTTTTCTATTGTCTAACTTTTGCATTTTCAGTTAATTCCCCTATATATCGGTTATCTCACTCCTGCAGTTTCAATTAACTTCCCTGTTTGTGGAGACACTCATATCCCTATCTTATCACATATTTGATTGAAGAAGAACATTTAGACTTTTCTCAAATTGAAATTTAATTTCCAGGTGGCCAGATCTGAGCTGTTGCAGTGCCTCAGGCAAATCCTGTGGATGGGGGGCAGCATGGGATTTGTAGCCTGGCAGGGGAGCCCAGCCCTGTGAAAGATGGGGACGTGAGACAGCTAAACTATCACCCTCACAAGAAATGGCTCTAAGCACTATTATTTGGATTGTGGGGAGATTCTACTTCCATCAGAAATCCTTCAATTATCTTTTTTCAAACAATAGAAAATTATCCCCATTTAAAGGAGAAAGTTATCTGTGGGTTTAGCAGAGAAAAGGGGACATTTGATCTAAAACACATTCTTGAAAGGTAGAATTGTTTTGTGCATAATTAAGGAAGAAGGGAAAAAAAACCAACACCACAACCCCATTTGCTATATTTGATGTGGCGTTTGTGTTTCCAGTCAGTTTGACCAGTGCTTTTCCATAAAGCATCTTGTCTACTGGATTTTGAGAAATTAATGTCAGGGAATAAAACTTATTATCTGTTGCATAATTTATGATTATGTGTTATTACTAATTAAATACAATAATAATAATGAATGCAGTCCTTAGGCTTGAGCAAACTCAGTGATTTGAGCAATTCGGGTTGCTTTGTTTAGACTCCCCATGTAAATCTTTGTCTTCAAAAAAGAAAAAAAAAATACCCTGATGTTTCACAGATGTTTTTTTCCAAAGTGTTTTGAGTTACATCTCACCAGTAAGGTGGGCAGGAGTAATCCGGGAAAGGGAAGCGATGAGTATTCCTTACAAAGTGAGGAGCTTCACTGTTGTAAGAGATAGACAAAGGTTTTGCTTCAGCCATGATGGCTTTGCTTGTGATGTAAATAACTTTTGGAAACGTAATTGTGTAAAGAATGTCAGAGGAACTTCCATAAGAATAAAAGAGAATGACAATCGGGGCATTGTAACCCCGAGCTCGGTATAAACTGGCATAAACTCGGTAGGCGGTGGGAAAGAATGTAAGTCCCTGAATACCCAGCAAATGGGAAAAGGGGGCAGGGAATCAGGCGATCTTGAACACCAAGAGCAAAGTGTGCCTCTTCTTTGAGGGGCACCCGAACCAGCTGGGTCGCATATTTTTAATAAACTTTTATATCTTTTTATAGCTTTGCTTCAAAGACTTTGTCCTCTTTTACATTCTATTTGTGAGCCGACATTTCTCACACAGTTGTAGATGTACATCATGCACAATTACAGGTCCTTAACGTGTTAGTTCTGGAGAGGGGAAGGAGCTATATTTCATGTCTGTGAGGATCTTGAATCTAGCAAAAGAGCAGTAATTGCAAGTGGATTACACCAGCTGCCTAGCTAAACACCTATCTTCTTTATAGAGGAACCTTTCTCTGTGTTTCCTATTAATTCCTTCTCTATTTCTTTTTCATTTGCTATTTTCAAGATTAGAAGGAAGTGGTAAGAAAAAGGTAGCCCCACACCTGCCATGGTGACATTGAGATGTGCATTGTCCTCTTCTACCTTCTCCATGCTGGCTCAGCCAAGATTTTAACACCAAGCAGCCAGATTGGTGGTGATGGTGGTGCTAGCAGTGGTGGTAAATACGGTAAGAAAGAAGAAAAAGACTTAAACATACAACTTGGTGAACTCAACCTCATTCCTCTAGTACCTCAGAGCAAGTGAGGGGGAAAAGAGACTGTATAAAGGGATTTTAAGGAAATGTGTAAGATAAACTACTAGAACTAAGGAGATGGGAGCCAGTTACACTTTGCTGCTTTTGTTTGTGGTTAGTAAAGAGTAAGTTACCTTGTCACCTACCCCACACTTTGTTTGGAAAAGAAAAACACTGGCTGTACCAAAACAAAATTTCTACCTTCCTATTCCTGTTAAATGTGGGATCCTAAAACTCAGTGACAGACAGCAGTGGACCAATTGCTTCGGATACTGAAGTACATGCTTTTTCAAGCAGAGTAGAGGGCTCAGTGAGAAAGATTAGGTGTGGATTGCAGAAGTCATCTCTGCCTAATTTTGCTTTGCTTGATCCAGGTATTGACTGAGATATGAGAAGATGCATATCTTGGTATCACCAAAATCGGGAATAGACTCCTTAACACCAACATAGTCTTAAGAAGCAGGCATTCTTTTATTTGGTGCTGGGGACATGGGGGATCTCTCCACCCAACATGTCCATCGAATGCAAGATTCACAGAGACTTATATCCATACAGAATATGCATAGTCATTACATTTCCCAGAACTCATTATAATATTCACATCACCCTGTCACGTGCGCATTAAGTCTGTTAGGGACTTCATGGAAGGTCTTGGGTGGTCCCTAGTGGTGTTCGGTGGTCACTCAGGAGTGAAGTCTCTGAATTCTTGGTGGTTCTTTCCATATGAAGCCTTGACTTGGAGTGTCCTGTTTGATCAGGATGGCTGGTTTGCGCTGATAACTCTTTGAGTGGATTGGGGAAGGTAAATGCAGAAGCTTTTGCAACTCCTCTGTTTATTTTGCAGGCTTGTACTTTCTGATGGTATTCTTCACTGTTTGTTTCTGTTTGTATTTGCGAAAGGCGCCCTTAATCCTTTTAGTTACACATTTACATATCAGCTAGACTTTCAGTTCCTGACTGTAACAGCATGATCCTCGTTCAAGGGAGAGGGGAGTACAGATCATATGGCAGGAGGACATTATGTTAAGAGAGACCTGTTGAGACATGTTGTGAAGTATCAGAGCAGCATCCTCTTCATTGCATGACTTGAAGCATCCTGCAGGCCAGATGGCAGTACCACAGGGGAAGGGGTATGGAGTGTTTTGCCACTTCATTGAATTTGAACCCACTAGAAAGGCAGGCCCAAGGCTCAGATGATCTGAATGTGATGGAGGGAGCAGACTGCCACTTGTGATTTCACAGTAAGTCTCATGATATTTGGTGTTTTCCAGTTACCCGCAGACTTTACAATCATTTGTGCATATAATAGCCTGTGCATATAATAGCACAGAAGAGCAGAAAGAAAACAAAATTATCCAAATTAATCCTTAAAAAACAAAGCAGAACAAAACCCATTTTAATCCATCCTCATGATTCAGGACAAACAGGGAGAAAAAACTCTCATATCTCATTTTTCAGCAGTTTGGAGTTACTGAAATACAAGTGGGTGAGAGATATGTCATATTCATTAAAGATGGATGTGGCATGCTTCTTTCTTTTTAGGCCACCAAGAGATGACATTCTGTGGGTGGTGATAACTAAGAGGATAAGACTGTGCTTCTATTGGTTTCGTGCTTGCCTTTATTGGACCAGATAGACATAATCACCCTGGAGATACTGTATTTACTTCTCCTTCCTTATTTACTTTGTTTCTTTTATTTCACTTTAGGGGACTAGGCTGGAATTGACATTTTTTTCTCTTCAGCAGCCGCATCCTCTCTCAGTGCCGGGTCTCTGGGCACTGAGTTAAGCCAGACAGTGGAATGGACCTGCTGTAAATAGTGTTGATAAATTGGGTAGATAACACAGCATGGCCTGGTTTACCCCAGTGCACAGAGTAATAAAAAGGAGCTTCTGCCTCTGAAAGGTCATCATATTGACAAGGGGAACGATTGTGGGAATGGCAGTTGTGAGACACTTGGCGCTAAAGCCACTTTTCCGCAGGAGATGCTGAAGGGATTATGCCTAGGCCTGTTCTTCCCTACCCTCACCCCTTAGGTCATCTGATTTAATGGTGCTGAGCGTGACCATGGAGCTAAGGATCCCTGGTGCAAAACAGGTCCGAGCAGCTGTTCCTGGTCAAACCGGGACAGCAGCAAGGCTCCCAAAAACTCTCATGAACTAGCTAAGCTCAAAATGGCCAACTGCATGGGTGCTTTTCCAACTTGGCCAAATTGGGTAGACACCCCAGGACTACCCCATCAGTCTTTAAATGTTTTGTCGCCTCATCCTGTGTATCCAGGAGGCCTTAGTGATAGGAATAGGGCTACCAATATGACACAATTCTCCCTAATAGTTCAGTGGTTTAACGTGTTAATTAAAAACCTATCCCTTTTTATTCTGTTTCCATGATCTCAATTCAGGCAGGAGGCAGGAGAGGGAAGTGTAAAAGCCAACAGACAATGCACCCAATAAACATCACTGAAACATCATTTTGGAGGTGCCAGAAGACTCGTGGGTCACAAACGTTGACAAGAACTTGTGTCACATGCATCCATCACACAGCAGGCACAACAGCGATAAGCCAAAGGAATAGCTCTAATGGATAATTAGGAGTCTCAGACCACTCTGAGGAAACCTTCACCCAAAAAGCGGGTCCTGAAAAAACATGTCTTCCCCTTTGAACAGTCAGAGTAAATGTTATGTATTCGAAAGCACCAAATCAGAGGCAGTAGAACAGAAAGCACAGTGGGGTTGACATATGTCCACAAATAACAGCAAATGGAATAATCTCTGAGGCCTTGCCCAGACTTGCAGTCCTCTTCATGTCACAGCACTTTTAAACAGCTTTCCAATTAACATACTCAATATCATGGAAACATGGAATCACGGAATTGTCAGAGTTGGAAGGGACCTCTAGAGATCATCTAGTCCAACTCCCCTGCCAAAGCAGGATTGCCTAGAGCACATTACTCAGGACTGCATCCAGGCAGGTCTTGAAAACCTCCAGAGAAGGGGACTCCACAACCTCCCTGGGCAGCCTGTTCCAGGGCTCTGTCACCCTCACTGTAAAGAAGTTCTTCATCATATTTGAATGGAACTTCCTATGTTCCAGATTGTGCCCGTTGCCCCTCGTCCTCTCACTGGCAACCACTGAAAAGAGTCCGGCTCCATCCTCCTTCAACCCACCCTTTAGGTACTTGCAAACATAGATAAGGTCTCCTCTCAGCCTTCTCTTCTCCAGGCTAAAGAGTCCCAGCTCTCTCAGCCTTTCCTCATAAGGGAGATGCTCCAGTCCCTCAATCATCTTAGTTGCCCTATGCTGGACTCTCTCCAGTAGTTCCCTGTCTCTCTTGAACTGGGGAGCCCAGAACTGGACGCAGTATTCCAGTTGTGGCCTCACCAGTGCAGAGTAGAGGGGGAGAATAACCTCCCTCGACCTACTGGCCATACTCTTCTCTATGCAGCTCAGGATCCCATTGTCCCCATTGGTGACAAGGGCACATTGCTGGCTCATGGATAATTTACTATCCACCAGGACCCCCAGATCCTTCTCCTCAGAAGTGCTTTCCAGCAGGTCCACCCCTAACCTATATCGGTGCCTGGCATTTTTCCTCCCCAGGTGCAGGACCCTACACTTGCCCTTGTGGAACCTCATTAGGTTCTTCTCTGCCCAGCTCTCCAGCCTGTCCAGGTCACGCTGGATGGCGGCACAGCCCTCTGGAGTGTCAGCCAGCCCTCCCAGTTTGGAATCATCAGCAAACTTGCTGAGGATACACTCTGTCCCCTCCTCCAGGTCATTGATGAATATGTTGAACAGGACTGGACTGAGTATTGACCCCTGGGGGACACCACTGGTTACAGGCCTCCAACTTGACCCTGCTCCATTAATTACAACCCTCTGAGTTCTGTCACACAGCCAGCTCTCAATCCACCTCACTGCCCCCTCATCTAGCCCACACTTCCTCAGTTTCCTAATGAGGATGTTATGGGAGACAGTGTCAAAAGCCTTGCTGAAGTCAAGGTAGATGACATCTGCTGCTCTCCCCTCATCCAGCCATCCAGTTATAACATCATAGAAAGCTATCAGATTGGTCAAGCATGATTTCCCCTTGGTAAATCCATGTTGACCACTCCCAATAACTTCCTGTTCTTCAACGTGTTTGGAGATGACATCCAGAACAAGTTGCTCCATTACCTTCCCAGGGATGGAGGTGAGACTAACTGGCCTGTAGTTCCCTGGGTCCTCCTTCTTGCTCTTTTTGAAGACTGGAGTGATATTTGCCTTTCTCCAGTCCTCAGGTACCTCTCCTGTTCTCCATGACCTTTCAAAGATGATGGAGAGTGGCCCAGCAATATCATCTGCCAGTTCTCTCAGC
Source organism: Numenius arquata (assembly GCF_964106895.1). NCBI lineage: Eukaryota > Metazoa > Chordata > Aves > Charadriiformes > Scolopacidae > Numenius > Numenius arquata. The sequence goes on along the minus strand of NC_133615.1, from coordinate 28,866,447 downwards.
ACTCGTGGGTGCATCCCATCAGGGCCCATGGACTTATGGATGTCTAGTTTGGCGAAGTGGTCTCTAACCCGGCCCTCCTCTACTGAGGGAAAATCTTCCCCTCTCCAGACCTTCCCCCTTGTCTCCAGGGTCTGGCATTCATGAGGGACAGCTTTAGCAGTGAAGACGGAAGCAAAGAAGGCATTCAGTAACTCCGCCTTCTCTGTGTCTTCCACCACTAGGGTGCCCACCTCATTTGTCAGTGGGCCTACATTTTCCCTAGTCTTCCTTTTTCTGTTAATATACTGAAAGGACCTCTTTGTGTTATCTTTAAGTGTAGTGGACAAGCTAAGTTCTGCTTGAGCTTTGGCCCTTCTAATTTTCCCCCTGCATAGCGTTACCATGTCTTGATATTGCTCATAAGTTGCCAACCCCCTTTTCCAAAGATCGTAAACTTTCCTTTTTTTCCTGAGGTCCAGCCAAAGCTCTCTATTTAGCCAGGCTGGTCTTCTCCCCCATCAGATCGTTTTTCAGGACCTGGGGATGGCCTTCTCCTGTGCTTTTAAGAGTTCCTCCTTGAAGCATGACCAGCCTTCCTTGGCACCTTTGCCTTTCAGGACTGTCTCCCAAGGGACACTCTCAACCATGCTCCTAAACAGGCCAAAGTCTGCCCTTCGGAAGTCCAAGGTGGCAGTTCTGCTGGCTCCCTGCCTTGCTTCTCCAAGAATTGAAACCTCTATCATTTCATGATCACTCTGCCCAAGACAACCTCCAACCTTTACATCCCCCACAAGACCTTCTCTGTTAACAAGCAGCAGGTCCAGTAGGGTGCTTTCCCTGGTTGGCTCCTTCACCAGCTGTGTTAGGAAGTTGTCTTCCACGCACTCCAGGAACCTCCGGGACTGTTCCCTCCCAGCTGTGTTATATTTCCAGCAGACATCTGGACTGCGGATTTTCCAGCAGATATCAGGACTGGAAATTCAAGTCTAATAAAGTTTCATTGAAAATTAAGGCATACAGTCTACTGACTGAATGCAACAGACCATGCCAGTTGGCACCAGGATGCAATATGTTTATTTATATGCCATTCTGTGTCATATCGAAGGTCCATGTAGTCCAATGGCTTTCCCTGACATTGGCCAGTAGAGCATGCTAAGAAAAAACTATCCGAACAAAGTGCCTGTACAAAGATTTTTGTCCCAGTTGCTCTTCCAGCCTCCAGCACTGCAGAGCTTATGGGATTCCTAAACCAAATTCATACATAAAGCACTTTGTACATCAATGAGAATGTATGCATAAAGTAAAGGCGTTGCTACTTAGTGGGGAAAAACATTTCCAGATGTATTCCAAAGAAGCTAAACAAGTATGAAAAAATATTGATTCTATCATTTTATTTCAAGAGTGATGCTCGTGGTGTATTAGGAAAGGGAGTATTTCTACAGCAGAGTGAATTTCTTAGCTCTGTAATGTATTATACCAGAGGTGGTTTTCTGAATGGGGGGAGCAATGGGTTTTGCCACATTCTCTGTCTTTTGACTATTTACTTAGCTACAATATTGGCTTAATAGTAGATTCCAGCAGCACTCATGGCTTGCTCCCAGCTCAATGTTGAACTCTTTGTTGAGTTTTTTTATAAATGAGAATGAGGTTTTGGGGAGATTGCTCTTTTGCTTTGAGAATTGGCCCATACAGAAGACTAGAGTTTGATGGATCATGAATTTGTGTCATTTACTGTCATTCCAAATGCAAAGTGACATGGATTTGGAAACATCAGCTAGATGGGGAACTATGGGGAAAGGGCCGAGTGGGAAATTGTAATGCCTTGGGAAGATGACAGCAAACTGTCTCAGGGAATGTCTAAGCAAGACCCAAATGGTGCTCTTTGAAAAGGCAATCTATTGATTTAATACCTCTGTTCCTGGACAGTGGTGTCATGAAACCCAGAATGGCAATCCTTGCTTTGGCCACACAGCACCAGTCTTCCAGGGAGCCAAGACCAGCTCATTAGATGGCAAGATTTGCGCTCCTTGCAAGAAGCTGGTCCCCATACAGTTCTGACAGTCTCAGCCAGCCTGTGTCATCTGGTTGGGACAGTTCTCCAAACACACAGAAAAGCCTTTCTCATAGCCTCAGCCATGTGGAGAGACTATTTTAGAGGGCTGGAAACGGTGGTCACTGTAAAATGTAGTAGCTTTTGGCTCCAGTGGCCATTTTGTCACAGATGTTGCTGAGGTCTATTGTGATTTCCAGGCAATTCTGGAAAGCACAAAATGATTCAGTAATCACAAAATAAGAGCAGAAATAGAAAACTAGAATTGGTAACCAGCCACCTAATGATTAATGTTCTCCCCCTCCCCTGCCTCTGAATGCGAAACACTCCCCTATCAGCAGGATGACCTGGACTTGAGTTCCTCTGAAGTGAAGTTAGTTTGGTTTGGTCTTGCAGGAGGCTGTGGGCTCTGAGTGATGATGGGAAGTGAGATAATAGGGCCCTCAGCAACTTACCTTCACCTTAACCTCATCCACTGGGCAGGTATGAGCTAATGCATTCAGCTCCTATTGCTAAGCAGGTTGGGGTTATAAACATGATTTTCATAAATGGGTTTTAACATACATAGAAACCACCCAGCAGTGATAATAGTTCTGCACCAGAAGTGCCTTAAGACAGAGGAGAACAGCTTCTCTGAAGTGTTAAGAATCCCAGCACATATATCTTAATAAGTTTTATTACAGCCTGCCAGTTTAAACCTAATGACTAATTTATCATATATATACCAGCAATATATTTTTTGATTTTGCTAATTAATTATCTCAAACAAAGGTGATTTTTATAAAACTGTCCAGAAATGGTATGTGCATTAAAATTGCCTTGCAGCAAGAGATGAAATTATTACTAATATGGGATCAAATTATTACTGTATTGACTTAGTTACTTTATTACCTCATAATGGATTTCTTCATTATTTTCCCCGGGATTGTAGCATTCATGATTGCATTAAAGTCTGTTAATATATGCAAATATCATTCGGAGATACTAATAACCATGGCAACTTTCTTCTATTTCGAGGAATGTGGTAAGTACTCTGAACGCATTCTTATGTTCTGTTAGTGTGATGGGATTAACTCAGCCCCCAGTCCTTTGGACAGTGGGTGGGCAGCAGATACCTTTGAGCCTTTTCTTCCTTAAGGACAGATGAGGTGGAAGGTGGGAATTAGTTCTTGTCCTTAGGAGGCAGGATGAGGGACACCATTCTCAGTTCCACCACTCTAACCCTGCCTGATGTCAATTGAGTCACCTGTTAGTTTGTGAAAGGGCCGTGTCATATACCTTCACTCTTTTTTTCCAGCCCTGCTATTTATCCTCAAAAGCAATAGCCTCCACATGAGCACATGTGTTTTCAAACTACAGTGGGAACCAGTTGTTTTCTAAAGGTCAGGTGATGGAGTGGTGGATTTTCTATGTGCAGGACAAGGCAGAAGCAAAGAGGACAGGTGAATTTTCAACAATGGGCAATAGCTTTTGAGTATCCCATATGTGATCTAATGCATTAGAATCATAGAATCATAGAATTGCCTAGGTTGGAAGGGACCTTTCAGATCATCGAGTCCAACCACCAACCTAACACTGACAAAAACCGTCACTAAGCCATATCACTAAGCACTATGTCAACCCATCTTTTAAATACCTCCAGGGATGATGATTCTACCACTTCCCTGGGCAGCCTGTTCCAATGCTTAATAACCCTTTCAGTGTAAATTTTTTTCCTAATATCTAATCTAAACCTCCCCTGGCGCAACATGAGGCCATTTCCTCTTGTCCTATTGCCTGTTAACTGGGAGAAGAGACTGACCCCCGCCTCTCTACAACCTCCTTTCAGGTAGTTGTAGAGAGCGATAAGGTCTCCCCTCAGCCTCCTTTTCTCTAGGCTGAACAGCCCCAGCTCCCTCAGCTGCTCTTCATAAGACTTGTGCTCCAGACCCCTCACCAGCTTTGTAGCCCTTCTCTGGACCTGCTCCAGCACCTCAATGTCTTTCTTGTAGTGAGGGGCCCAAAACTGGACACAGTACTCGAGGTGGGGCCTCACCAGTGCTGAGTACAGGGGGACGATCACCTCCCGAGTCCTACTCACCACACTGTTCCTGATACAGGCCAGGATGCTGTTGCCTTCTTGGCCACCTGGGCACACTGCTCACTCATGTTCAGCTGACAGTCGACCAACACCCCCAGGTCCTTTTCTGCCAGGCAGCTCTCCAGCCACTCTCCAGCCCAGGCATGTAGCATTGCATGGGGTTGTTGTGACCCAAGTGCAGGACCTGGCACTTGGCCTTGTTGAACCTCATCCCATTGGCCTCGGCCCATCGATCTAGCCTGTCCAGATCCCTCTGCAAAGCCTTTCTACCCTCCAGCAGGCCAACACTCTCACCTAACTTAGTGTCGTCTGCAAACTTACTGAGGGTGTACTCAATCCCCTCGTCCAGATCACTGATAAAGATATTAAAGAGAATCGGCCCCAATACTGAGCCCTGGGGGAAACCACTTGTGACCGGCCGCCCACTGGATTTAACTCCATTCACCACCACTCTCTAGGCCTGGCTCTCCAGTCATTTTTTCACCCAGCGGAGAGTACTCCCATCCAAGCCATGAGCAGCCAGTTTCTCCAGAAGAATACTGTGGGAAATGGTGTCAAAGGCTTTACTAAAGTCCAGGTAGAAAACATCCACAGCCTTTCCCTCATCCATCAAGCAGGTCACTTTGTCATAGAAGGAGATCAGGTTAGTCAAGCAGGACCTGCCTTTCAAGAACCCATGCTGACTGGGTCTGATCGCCTGATTGTCCTTCATGTACCACATAATGGACTCCAGGGGGTCTTGGAGCAGCTTGTGTGCTGCCTCACAGTCCCCATCAGAGATCATAGAATCATAGAATGGTTAGAGTTGGAAGGGACCTTAAAGATCATCAAGTTCCAACCCCCCTGCCATGGGCAGGGACACCTCCCACTAGACCAGGTTGCTCAAAGCCTCATCCAGCCTGGTCTTGAACACTTGCAGGGATGGGGCATCCACAACCCTCACAGTAAAGAATTTCTTCCTAATATCTAATCTAAATCTCCCCTCTTTCAGTTTAAAACCATTACCCCTCGTCCTATCGCTCCACTCCCTGATAAAGAGTCCCTCCCCATCTTTCCTGTAGACTCCCTTAAGGTACTGGAAGGCCATTATAAGGTCTCCCCCGAGCCTTCTCTTCTCCAGGCTAAAGAACCCAATGTTCCATAACCTTCCCAGGCACAGGGGTCAGACTGACAGGCCTGTAGTTCCCTGGATTCTCCTTCTAGCCCTTCTTGTGGATGGGCTTCACGTTTGCTAGCCTCCAGTCAACTGGGACCTCCCCAGTTTGCCAGGACTGATGATAAATGATGGAAAGCAGCTTGGTGAGCACTTCCGTCAGCTCCTTCAGTACCCTCGGGTGGATCCCATCCGTCCCCATAAACTTGTTTATGTCTAGGTGCTGTAGCAGTTCTTTCACCACCTCCCTTTGGATTACGGGGGCTTCATTCTGCTCCCCACCCCTATCTACTAGCTCAGGGGTCTGGGTACTCAGGGAACAACTGATTCTACTGATTCTACTACTAAAGACTGAGGCAAAGAAGGCATTAAGTACCTCAGCCTTCTCCTCATCCTTTGTCACTATGTTACTGCCCTCATCTAATAAAGGATGGAGATTCTCCATAGTCCTCATTTTATTACTAATAAATTTATAGAAACTTTTTTTGTTGTTCTTAACATCCAAAGCCAGCTTAATTTCTAGTTGGGCTTTGGCCCTTCTAATTTTCTCCCTACATAGCCTCATAACATCTTTGTAGTCTTCCTGATGGCCTGCCCCTTCTTCCAAAGGCCTTTTTACCCTTAGTTGCAACCACATCTCTCTGTTCAGCCAGTCTGGTCTTTTCCCCTGACAGCTTGTTTTACAGTATACAGGGATGGCCTGCTCCTGCACTTTTAAGACTTCCTCTTTGAAAAACGTCCAGCCTTCCTGGACTCCTTTGCCCTTCAGGACTTCCTCCCAAGGGACTCTGTCAAGCAGGCTCCTGAAAAGACCAAAGTCTGCCTTCACACTGATGTTTCAAAGGTGCTCAATGAACCATTTTCAAGAGGGCTGAGTTTGCTGCAGAGCTGTGAGTGTGTGTGTCTGTGCTTGTATCGACTGCTTAAAAAAATTGCAGACAAATATTGAGCCTTGTATGCTTCCCTTTCCAACAGCACTAAAAACTGAAAGATGCATGCATAAGTAGAAGAATAGGTAAGGGGAGTTAGGTATGCTGTAAATAAGTACACATCTGTTGAATGATATAACTACTTCTCTCTATTACCGATTAGTCCAATTTCACATTTCCCATGCTTAGATAATGAGGTTACAGACACCCTTGTAGTAAGGCACACAAAATTAAATAGAAGAAAATCAGGTTAAATTGGATCACTGCGTGACAAGGACAGAATTTCACCTCCTTACCCATATCTGTCTGTCTATCTGTCTAAATGATCTAGATCCGTAGCTTATGCACAAGCAAGACAATCCCGACAGCAACTTTCTAGCAATGATCAGTGCTATATTGTTCCTGCAATATTAGGGCTTACATCAGGCTCTCCTGTCATTTCTGAATGGCATCTAAAGCGTCCTCTTCAAATTGACCTTAGGCTAAAATCAGTTTATGTCCAATTATAAGAGCTACTGAACTCTGGGTGCTCTTGTTTTGCCCCATCAGCATATGCACCACAACTGAGGTTTCTAGCTCTCAGTCTAACTGGATGGCTTTAATGTAATTTGCACCAGAAAAAGTCTGTATTCTAGCGATGATCTCAATGCTATCATCTTGAGCTCATCTTCAATAGCAGTAGGGGGACATAATTATTCCGTGTAAATCAGAGTGGCTCCATTGACGGTGCTGATTTACACTGTCTGAGGACCTGGCTTAGCTGTATTATGGCAGTGATCTGCACTATCTAACCTCCCTGAATCCCTTGCATGGATTGTACACATCAGTTAACTTCAGGCAAGACTTTCTTGCTTTGTCTGAATGCTAATTGCACTTCTGTGCTGCAGCTTATATTAAAATTAATATATCATTTATAAAAAATAGAGATAATTGAACTGACCCAAAATATAACCCCTTTCCTTATTTCTTAAGCACTTGAGTTTTAGCACAAATCTCTTTTGCTGCAGGGGCTTATGTTGTGCTATCAGCAAATGCAAATAGCAATTAAACATTTAACATGATCACAAGGAGAAAAAAAGATCAAGAAAAATAAGGGAAAAAAAAGGCCAGGAAAATAGTCCATTGGCTCTAATGTAAGACTAAGAAAAATTTGCGCTATGGTCAGTTCAATCCAACAGCTTTGTTTATTAGGAATCTACTATATTTTTTTTTTAAAGCAAAATACTTTGCTGAGCTCCTTAGAAGGAATTTCAAACAATCCTGATGTCACAGAGATGCCAGGTAGATGCAAATGCTTTCTCGCGAGTAAACATTATGATTTTCACCTTCTCTTTGTTGTTCTTACTTGGGAGGGTTACCTGGATCTTGAGAATAACTGCTTCTGGAAAGGACTGTACTGCATTTCCTCAAAAGGAAAAAAAGCCAAAAAGCTTCAAAACTCTGCATCTCTACTGACATGCTTCATTTCTCTGTTTCACACATTTTCCTATTCTGCTAAAAGCACATAATCCAACCTATTGAGTCATCTTGGTCAACGTTGCTGCCTATATTCAAAGTATTAATGAGAGGAATTAGTCCTGTTTGTCAGTCTGTCTGTGAACAAGAGACGTGGGATTAAGTCGCTAGATGATATTTGTTTTCTGTAGTTTATAGAGAATGTTTATTCAGTTGCCATAAGGTTGTCGGGGTCATGCACCCCAGTATACAGCTTGAGCAGACAACTGCATTATACAGTCCCATTCATGGGGGTGTTGAGTCCCTGTCACAAAAAGAGATTCTGGTTGTCCTAGGAGCCTGCCTTAAAAATGCCCTTGGAGTCTGTTTCACCAATGCAAAGGCATGGATAGCCACACAAACTCAAAGAGGTCTTCCTCCCTGATAAGGGATGGATGGAGAGAACAGGTCAGTAATGGGATTCCAGGACTGATGTCAATCTGACAAAGTCTTAACAAAGATATAGAAGAATTTGGGGGGCCTTAATTTAATAGGATTTTTCAGGTCTTTTTATGGGACACTACCATTTTCAATTAAGCTTTTATCAGGACAGTCTTGTCAATTCTGGTGGGAGGTATAGAAAGTGGACCAATGCCAGAAAAGCAGATAAACAGGTAGTCAGGTCGCTCATCCACATTGTGGGGTATCAAGATACAAGCTGCTGAGATGATCTTTTTGATAGTCTGACACACTCTGCAAGGGACCGCTGGTCACCAGGGAGGTCACCAGGGAGGCCACCAGGTCCCCAGAGCAGGCATTCCCCAGGATGTAAAATGGTGGGAGAGCAATGATCTGAACTCAGTTCCCTACATTTTAGGAGGGCATCTGAATGCCAGAAAAGGGACTGTTTCCTCCTGCTCTGAGATTCTTGAGGGTTTAAGATTTAGAGTACTGCATTTTTTTATATTTTAATGGAAACAGTTTGAAATGTTTTTAGGTTGAATTCAGAGAAAGTGGGAAAACTGCTCAAATATCAACCACTTTCTGCCTGAAAAAGCATTTTCTTCTCAGCTCTTGCACTAACACCTAGACTCAGGCATGCCTGTGACACAGAGAGGCTCTCTATTTGCCATCTCAATTTTTTCTTGAACTGCAATATCAGACACAAAGCAACATTTTCTCTAGTAGATTGTGCCACTAATACAATAAGGGTCTAATATATTACTGAATAGGGATCTGTAATATGCTACTATATCTGCATCACATTAATATTCTATTAGATTAATGCGTTATTATGCTAACAAGTCTATTAAAATGCAAAATATTATTTACATTCTGTATGGCTCCACTGTTAAAATCTGATTCCTGCCCTAGACACACTTGTGTGTGTATTTCTAGAAATTGTATTACCTGCTGTGAAAAGTTAAGTTGATTACACCTGATGTATTTCACCATGCACACCAAGCAGCCCGACCAGGATTTCCATACCTCCAATACCATTACCATGTGAAACAGATTAAGTGCTTTAGCAGGTCTGCATTTCATCTGTGGGAGAGACAGTCTTACAGCCATGCTTTACACACACCTCTTTTTCTCTTGCTTTAGAACCTGGTATTTACCTTTCCTTTCACAGCTGGTTGAGAGGGGGCCCTCCTCTGGTTGGGCATGTTGTGCAAGAAGGATCTCATGCACCTACATCCCAGCAAGCCGATCCCCTAACGAAGGGTGGTATCTGAGACCTGTTGAGGGATGGGGTTTAAGAAATCCCTTTCTCTGTAGTGTTTCATTTTGGCAAGTTCAGGCAGCTCCCTATTCGGTGTGCTGTTTATACAGTTTATTCTTTAATGCCTTATTTCCCCTGACACCATTGTGGGAGCCACAGGCATAGCTGGCTGTGACTTCCCCCAGACAGCTAGTCCCCAACACTGGGACACCGTGATGCCTACATCCCCCTGTGGTCCCTGCCCTAGGTGTCCTCCTGCTCCTCTGTCAGTGTTGAGAGAGAATTTGCAGAGTGCCTCCCGCTCTCCATAAATATACCCACACTCCTGTGCACTCCTGAACAATGGCATTTGGAGGAGAGGTCTCCTGCAGTTCTTTCTACCACAGCTAAATGTTCACTTGATTGCTTTTAGATGGGCAAATTAAGGATGAAAAGGGAAAGTGAACAGCATGGTTTGGTTTTGTCAGGTTTGCCAAGTTTATTAAGTGGGAGCTCAGAATGAATATTGAATTTTCAAAGACTGGCTCCAATAAAATTTGGGACAAGAAAGTGGAAGGACATGTCCTTCCCCTTGTCCCTGTCAGGATAACTCGCTGCCCTGTATCAATGTCTGCATCAGTCATTTAACAGATGTTAAAATGGACATTTTTAATGAGAGAACGGGGTTTCTCTTGTTTGTCTGAAGATCTATTCACTTCCTTATTGCCACTGGAAAGAGGCAGGAAATTGAATGGAGAAAGATTCTGACTTAAAGAAATCCTTTCTAATGGTGAGGAAAGAAAAGATGTAGAACTGGTTGTCTAGGGAGGCTGAGGCTCTCCATCACTAGAGGTAGATTAAAAATGAGAGAAACCGTCAGTATTTGCATAGTGGAAGCTGGTCCTGCATTGTGCTAGTTGAGCTAGAAAGCTTCTCCAAGGTCCTGCCAACCCTTTGCTATGGTTCTAGCCCACCTTTCATAGGCAAGAGATCCAAGGCTTTGTGAAGAGTTTCTTAACCTCGTAGCCCTCAGGGTTTGTTTGGTATCCGAAGAGAAAAGAGGTTGAGATGGCATGAAATTGTCCTTAAAGGAAGTGAAGAATAGGAGGAACAGTTTACAAGTGCTTCATAAGACTGGGAAGTGTGCTCGATTTCACAAGATTTAAGGCTACCATAACCATCTACATGCTTCATGCAACCCACTTGTATTGCATTGCCCCTTGTGTGTGAGTAACCTTGTTCTGTGGTGGCTGTCCTTCCTTTGCAGTAAAGATCGTGCCATCATTAACAGTGACTGGATTTCCCTTTTAGGGCAAGGGGAATAAATCCAGGTCTTGGGAAGTGATCCTACTATTTCAGCATTGTTTTCTATGGCTCTTCAGTATGATATATATGCATGAGTGTTACTTTACTTATATGACTCCCCCACTTAAATTTGTCATAGCAGATATGGTGAATGATTTTGGGACTCAATTACAGAAGATTTGAAATAGTTTTATTTTACTGTACCATCTAACTCATCTTACTTCCAAATTTCACTGTCAAAACAGCAGTGGAATGATTATTTACTCAGTGAAGATACACAAAGCATTGAATTCCCAAGTTTGGTCTACAGAACAGGAAGCTCTGTATTTTCAACTTGCTATTGGTGTTTCAGCAGCCCCATATCAAATTCCATTTATGTCATTGTCATTATTACCATTATTATTTTAATACATAGCCTGTATGCCAACATCTCCTGTGGATTCTCCAAGATGAACATCAGGTGTTTTCAAGCTGCTTCATCAACTTGAGGTTCAGTGGAGCTACACTGATTTACATCAACTGAGAATTTAGCCCAAAGTCCCTATTGAAAGTGACAGAAAGCTTTTTGCTGGGCTGTCTCTCTCTTGGAAAGATAGCACTTTTCACAGGAAAGCTGTTCTTTGGTATGTTCCCTTATGTAACAGCACTGTTAGCAAAGTAGAGAGACCAAAACCAATGAGGATGCTAATACATGTGGAAAGGTTCAGGGTGCTGAAGTGAGCAACTTCTCCACAGCACGATGTTGTGGTGTTGTTGAACAAGTCCACACAAATAATGGGTTTTTAGGGAAATCTGTTCTTCAGTTTCTGCAGATATCTTCAATCTAAATTTGTATGGAATGAAGGTTTAAATGTAAATTATGACTCCAGCCTTGGACTATGCCTGTGTTAATCTGCCTAGCAAAAATCTCCCTGTCCTGCCCCCCACCCATATTTCTGTTTCAGTACATATCTGAAATATTCCTTTTTCTTCTTTAATCACAATCAGAGTAGGAGTTAGTCATGTTGATTGTCTTCCTGTTAAAGTGGTATGTTGGATATTTTATACCTTTCCTTGACCTCTGGTTGGTCCATCCACAAACTGGCATTTGGATTTTTCCCATATTTCAGAAAGTAACTTTACTGGCGTGTGCATGACTGGAAATCAAGAGTTCAGATCACTCTTGGAGATTAAGGCACATGAAATCTAAACTGTAATTGTGCTTCACATCCCCAATGATCCCAGGAACTCCTGTCTAGACAGTTCAATGAAGACAGTGGCTCCCCTTTTTCTAGCCTCTATTTTGCAATGATGTGCAACTTCTGCACTGTCACTACCCTGTGGAATATCTTGACCCTCCTGCTACCTTAGGACCTCTCATGACATTCTGGGTATCTTCTCATGCTGTCTTGTCATAGGACATGAGCACAGATGGACAAAAGTACCCCTATGTGCTTCAGATATAACCATAGATCTGTTGGATTAGTGCACAGCTGATTCAGTGTTGGTATTTGTTGAACCATTCACCATCTTTAAGAACTGTGTGGGCTAAAGGGCAAGAAAAGCCATTGTGAGGGGGTGGGGGGTAGGTTATGTTGCACACCTCTGTCTTAAACCCCAGCCCAGATATTCCTGTGCAAGCCCCTGAAATGAGTTTGCTGCAGGAATCCTGAGCTGCAGAAGCCTGGTAGCTCACTATCAATCTGTGAGTGGTTTTGTCCTCTTGGGCTTGCTTCATACCAGGATTAATAAGCAAAGATTGGCCTGTGAAGCTTACACAGATTATAATTCCCTCTCCACATAATGCTCTTCCTTTTCACGGAGAAGCATTTTTTCCCCTCTAACTTTCTCAGTTTTTCTCTCTCTAGACCTAACTTTTTTGCTGTCTGAATGCAGGCATGTGTAATAAATCAGGGTGAGAGGATTTGCTCTCTAGGCAAAGAAAACACCAGAGGTTAATTAAAACCAAAAGGAAGCATAACAATCAACCCCCACTCTCTCCTCCTCTCTACCCACATGGACCCTTCAAACCCAGGGGTTCATGCAGGAGTGGAGTTAGCCAGGACCAGTATGGAGGCAAGAGCCCTGGAGAAGAAAAAGGGTTTGTAATCATTGAATGAAAGAAAGGGTGAGGGGAGACCATCCCATCAGTGTAATCCCAGTGGTGATTTCATCTAGGCCTGTTGTTTCTTAATGAGTTTTTATCCAGCTTTAATTTGATGTGTCTTCTTTCCCAAATGAGGCCTAAGATGGCAAGGGGAAGGGGAAACAGAATAGTAGGGCAGAGAGCCAACCCTCTGGCAATATTTCTTTTTTTTCCTTTGCTTCTTTCTCTCTTAACTGATTGCTAAAATTTCTTTCTCACACTTTTCTCTGTCCTTTTACTATTATTATGGTTTTGTTTCAAAATACGTGTTCTACATGAACACAGGGAAATAAGAACAGCTGCATCAAGCCAGGCTATCTAGCCCGGTACCATCTATCCACAGGAGCCAACAGCAGTTAGGAGTGTAAGAATGAGAAAGACATACTGCACTACTTTCCCTGTGATGTAGGGTCAGGATTTCCTTGCAGTTAGTTTCCCAGGGTGAATTTTTCACCCATAACTTTCTCTAGTCATATTTTTGCACCCATGTAAACTTTTGGCATTTGCAATTCCCTGCAGCAAGGAGCTCCATGGATCAATTACACTGTAGGTGAATGTTGTTTTCCAGGTGTTCATTAGTATGCCCACATGCCACCAGCTATTTGGGGGTTAATTTAGAGGTGACTACAATTAGTAGGCAATGAGCAAACATGGATATGTTTTGAGCATGGATAGGTGAATTAATAACTATTCTTATGTCACATTGTCACTTTCTATTGTTTCATCTTTTCTTTGTAGAGTTGTTTTGTGGTGGGTTTTTTTTATACTTGAATGGGAAGGGACTATTTAGCAGAAGTCTCCAAATAATATCAAATGAAATTAAGCAGATTACAAACATTTGATACAATGCCCAAAGTCATGTTCTGTGTGTGAGAGAGGCAGGAAGCCCAGAGCTGGCCAGTCCAGTCCAGGGAGCAAGCAACTTCAAACCACTTAAGTAAAAAGATTAGGAGAAAATCCTTCCTTCCTTCCTTCCTTCCTTCCTTCCTTCCTTCCTTCCTTCCTTCCTTCCTTCTTTTTTTTTTTGTGTGTGTATTTCTGGGAGCTGGGAAGCTCAGCAAGAACAGAAAGCTATCTTATTTTTCTGGTTTATACCACTTGGACCACATCTAGCTGGTTACATCAAGGCATAACAGTATTTAAAGGGAAAAGTCACAGAGTTGTTAGGTCGAGGAACAGGCATGTCAGGGGCAGGATGAGCTTGGGGGATATCCAGTCTTAATGGAATGGTTTAGATAAGATCTAGTCCTTATGATAAAGAATGGGGGCATCTCTCCACCAAAGCATTCATCACAGATTGAAGTCCAGGCCAAGCCGAAGAGCAGGCTTGTCTGTTTTGATTGCTGGGGTTTCACACCTCTCCTCCTCTCCCTCTTTCAGCCATAAGCATGCCTCCCATTACAGGAGTAAACTTTGAATAAAATATTTTGCACATCTCTACCACTGCATTACATCCTTCTGGTCATGTCTTGACAGGCTGCATCAGTCAATAATGATGCAATATTAAAGGATAATGACACAGCCATGCAGAGTAATGAGAGAAAGCAATTTCTCACTATTTCGCCATTTACCAATCGATTGAATTCAAAACCATCAAGTCAAAACCACAGGGAGTGGGCTAAGTCCAAGAGGAGCAGGCACGCATCCCTATAATGTAGTGGTTCTGCTCAACTGGCTGACAAAAAATGTCTAAACAAACACATTGAGTTAAATTCTGCTCAGAGTCTGAAGACACAGCAGAGCAAAGGAAACAAACCTGAACATGGACCTATACAGCAAAAGATATGAGTAAGGAGATGGAAGGAGGTAAGAGAATGCTGTTTGGGTCCATGCAGTGAGCATAAATTGAGGCATGTGTGTTGTTTCAGCAGAGTAATTAATACAGGTGTGTCTATTTCTATGGACTGTCTCAAGAGTGCAACTCCACTTTGCAATCCTTCCTCTGAGAATCTCTACAGGCTCAGAAAACATCCGTGGTTCTCATGAGCTGCCCCCAGAGAAGATTAGGATGGACAAACTTCATTTATAATCAGGTAGAAAATGAAACCCAGATAAATCCTTAGATTAAGCAGCAGAATGAGAACAGGAACCTACCTGTATTCCCTCCTTGTGAAACAGAGGAAGGGCTTGGATCTGCTGCAAGCAAATCCTGAAGACCAGATGTGGCCAGGAAAATGACATTTGGAAAAAGTGGGAGACAGATTTTATGGATTCTTTTGTAAATCGGAAATAAGGGTGAAATTTCTAAATTGCTGCTCAAAAAGCAAGAGGATAAAGTTGGTGAGGAATTCCCAGGAAGCAGAGAGGCTTCTAGCAGTGGGGTCACTATTTTGGCTTCTTCCACCAGGCAACTTCAGGCTGATGTGACAAGACCCTTCTGCACCTTCATTTCTTCTTATTCCTAATGGAGTTATCGATATTCCCTCCTCTAAAAAGAAATGAGGATGTTCCTTTCTAACACAGCTCCTAGGATCTTTCAGTTTTGCAAAGTTATTTATAAAATGGACTGTGCAAAAGGTGTATAAACCTTGAAGCAGCCCATCAGAAAGAAAGGTGGCAAACTGTATCTGGCTGATTGTCACATGGTGAAGCGTTTGGCTTTGCTAAACCGCAGGCATCCTGCACAAGTTGCACCCATGTGGGAAAAAGGTAAATAGACACCATATCCCAAGAGCAGTCCTATGTGAGGTGCTGCCCTAAAAGACTGTGCTCAAGTAGCTGAGCAAGGCTGTGAGGGAAGGACAGGGTGGAGAGAGGAAGGAAAATCACTGGGACTCCAGAGATAGGTGGTCACAGCTTCTGGGCCAGGGAGGTGCGGAAAGCAGAGGCTTGGTGTTTTTGTAACCTGTCGTGGTTTCGGCTGAATTTACCAAAACCAGACCGAGAGATGGCCCTTCCCCCCCCCTTCTCCCCCCCCAGAAAGAGGAGAGAGGAGGAGAAAGAGATAAGGAGATTCAGAAGTTTAGAATGAACTAAACTACTTTAATGCAGAATTAATATTAAAATAAAAAATAAAGAAGAAAATAATGAAATAGATACAACATATACAAAACCGTATCAAGCTCCCAGGATGACAGTCACATCACCGGCAGGCACTGGGGAAGTCCCAGACTGGACTCAGTGACGAATGGGAACTGGATTCCAGCTCTGGAGTCAGGAACACACGGATCGGGATCAAAGGCAGATGAACAGAGTCCTCTCTGGACGTCGGCCATCACAGGAAGGGGGTTGACCCTTTGATCCCTCAGCCTTTATACTGAGCATGGGGCAGATGGGATGGAATACCCCAGTTGGTCAGGTTTGGGTCACCTGTCCTGTCCACTCCTCCCCACCGATGTGACCCCTCTACGTTTTTTCCGTTTCCGACCCCCTAAGGGGGGGAAATGGGCTGACCTCGGTTGTTATGGCAATAAGTATAAGCAAGGGCCTCCCTGCATACCATCCTTGGCATGGAGCACAAACATTGGTCTTATCATTCTGAGAACGAGCAGTTTTCTCCACAATATGCCGTTAATTTCAGAGAGTTAGAGGAGGCCTAGCTAGGATGTAAAGTTACAGAACAGAAAATTGGTTCAGTTTTACTTCAAACCGGGACATTCCACCCCTTATTCCATACCATTTGCATCATGCTTAGATTACAACTACTATCATCTATAAAATCTATACACACATACATATATAGATAGATATATGTAAGTCACTCAGTTATAATTTATCTCTATATACAAAAGCTTAAGTCCATTTCACAGCAGATCAGGTTCTCAGGGTATCAAAGATGGTGTGAAATTCATTGTGGTTCGTGCCCATGGGTAACACGTCCATCTCGGAGAAGTTTTACTAGACGCCACTTGATCAATCCAGCTAGGTTTCATCATTGCAGTGTCATCCTGAAAAACACTTATAGAACACTGTTAGTATTATAAACAACTAACATCATACTCGGAATTAAGTATTCTCACCCAGGGTCAAATTCCCTTGAGGTACACATTGAACTTCTCCATTCTTCAGCATCACCCACCAAGTACATCCAGGTCCTTGAGAAAAAACAGTCCCACAAATGGGTTTGCCTTTGCCCGAGGTAGGAAAAACCCATACAGTTTTCCCTAGTATATTCCTTTCATGCACCACAGGGACTTTATCCCCTTCTACAATATGTAAAAGGTCTGATTGAGCAGGACCACCTCGATTGATGGATCCCCTGGTATTAACTAACCAAGTAGCTTGCGCTAAGTGCTTGTCCCAATTTTTAAAGGATCCACCACCCATTGCTTTTAGGGTAGTTTTTAACAATCCATTGTATCGTTCAATTTTTCCAGAAGCTGGTGCATGATAGGGAATATGATATATCCACTCAATACCATGTTCTTTTGCCCGAGTACTTATAAGATTGTTTTTGAAATGAGTTCCATTCTCTGACTCAATTCTTTCTGGAGTACCATGTCGCCACAAGACTTGCTTTTCAAGGCCCAGGATGGTATTCTGGGCCGTGGCATGGGGCACGGCATAGGTTTCCAACCATCCGGTGCTTCCTTCCACCATTGTAAGCACATAACACTTACCCTGGCGGGTTTGAGAGAGTGTGATATAGTCGATTTGCCAAGCCTCCCCATACTTGTATTTCAACCACCGACCTCCATGCCACAAAGGTTTTAACCTTTTAGCTTGCTTGAACGAGCAGTTTTCTCCACAATATGCCGTTAATTTCAGAGAGTTAGAGGAGGCCTAGCTAGGGTGTCAAGTTACAGAACAGAAAATTGGTTCGGTTTTACTTCAAACCGGGACATAACCTTTCTACTCTGCTTCAGTTGCTGAAAATGGGAAGGGAAGGGAGCTGGCCTCTAGCAAAAATCCTGATCAAAAAGCCCAAAGCATTTGGTGCCTCATGAGCACTGGCTAAATAAGGGGGAAAGAGGCACTGGCTTCCTCCAAAACTCCTTTCCCCTTATGATGTCCCCTTGTACTTGGTGTGTGTAGGGGAATGTGTGCTGTGATCCAGCACCCAAAGCTGGTGTAACGGCCCAGGTTGCTGTAAGCAGGAGCTGACTACAGCTTTTAACTGCAGCTGTCCTGGCACACAAGCAGGTCCACCTGGCACATACTAGCACACTTACCTGTGGCATGGCAATCACAGGCAAGGGTGGAACCAGCTTGTGCCTTGCCATGCAGCCCTAAATACTTTGGTGAACTGTCTTAGGCCTCACATGGGGAGTTTGCCTGGGGAGATTGACCAGTCTGTCAGATACAGGAGGCCACATTCAAGGGTCAAATGGTCCTTTCTGGCCTGATAGTTCAAACCTCAGTAAAACCCCAAAATATCATATGTATGTTTAAAAATATTTTATTTCCATTTTCCTTTTTTTTTTTTTTTTTTTTCCATTCAGACTAGCTAATGATGGAAGAGGGCAGCAATCTGTCCCTTCATTTTGGAGTTTGGGACTTGCTCATAGAGTGTCCTCAAATGCTTGACCACACCAGGGCGCTTCTGCTGCTCTCTGGCTGCCTTGGTTGAGCTTCCAAAAGGAGACACAGGATACATGAACAGAGAGAGGGCATTTTTTAGCCAGTGGAGTATGGTGATTTCTTCAAGTGATGCAAATGAAGAAGTCAGAAGCAGTCTTCTGCCAGAATTGCTGCATACAGGGCATGGTTTTGCCCATGGAGTGGTGCCAGCTCTGAGAGGAGGGGTACATAAGCACATGGCACCTTAGCTAAACAAGCTGCTCATGCCTTGGGATGCATCTGTGTAGCATCTAACCCAATGGGGACTCTAACTGCAACCATAATAGAAATAACATCTAGTAATAAAGTAAATAGACAGTAAAACTGTCTTCTATAATGTTATTCTCCAGGCTAAATGAGATGCCAAAAATGAACAAACAGCCTCCAAGTGATATTAAAATGTCTTTCACTTTTAATAATTTAAGGAACATACTAGTGAGAAAGATAAGGAAACTTTAAAATATATTATTTTTCAGCCTAATGGTCTGTTCCTCAGACTCTCTCCTGTCTGATCCACTGATATATCCTAGGCTGAAGCAGAGCATTTTAATAAGTTATTGGGACAAAGAGTTGTCCTCTTTATTTTATTTTATTCAGTAAGTTTGCCTTTAGAAAAACTGGTTTGGTTTGGGGGCTTTTGCTTTTGTAAATAAATTTCCTTCCTCCCTCCTTCCTTTCTTTCTTCATCCCTCCCTCCTTCCCTCCCTCCCATCCCTTCCTTTGCTCCCTTCCCTCTCTCCCCTCCCTCCCTCCTTCCGTCTCTTTTTCTCCCTCTCTCTTTTTCTTTCTTTCTCTCATTCTTTTTCCTCACTTGAAAAGCCCTAGACTGTCTCCTTGAGTGTTAAGGACAAACTGGCAATAAATTATGTTATAGCCTGATATGAAGAAAATTACATTACATTATAAATTATAATATGAAGGGTGAAATGCCAGGAGGGATGCCAAATGTCAGTGGAAGTCCCATTAGACAACAGAATTCTATTGCCTACCGCTCCCCACAGAAATCTTAGAAAGTTTGCATGAAACTGCTGTGAGGGGGAGAGGCTGGAGGGGGGAGGAAGAAGAAATATAATATAAAGGCTCTCAGAGGAAAATGGCACCAAGGGGCAGATGGGAGTCTGGAGCCCATCTCTGACCTTGTGGTGTGGACGTTCATGAAGTCAGATGGCTGGAGAAGCACAGGAGAAGGGTCATTTCATACTCACTGCCCCACAGTTCTCTGAACATTCACCACTAGCCAGCACCTGAGAAGATCTCGGGGACTTGTGGGCCATGATGCAGAACTGTGCAGTCATCCTCATCTACCAGCACTGGGTCCGATACATGTGTTATCTGTCCCCTGACTATTTAATTCAGGCTGCCTAAAAATCTTCACATGCTGTCCCTTCCAGCCGATCTCAGCCTACGTGTCCATCTCTTCCTCAGATATGATGACGCCAAAAATAGAACTTGGGACAAATTAACTATTTTGTGTAACAGGCTATAGATTGTTGATACAGAGAGGGTCAATGTACCATGGGCTGGAATGGCTGGTGAAGCTGCTGTTTCATTCCTATCTCACGTCTGGTGAAATAACTGAATCCAAAACTATGAGCCAAATTTTATAACACTGCAGTGTTAGTGGAGAAGCTAAAGTCCTTTCAGAAAGGGAATATTTTTGTGATGGTCCAAGAATGAGAATATGTCTATTTTCCTTTAAAGATAAAAGAAATAGAAGACAGAAAACTGGATTATTTTACATTCAGAAAAACTAGAAAACTCAAAATCATACCTAACATCCCAATCAACGGAGAGAAAAGCAGCTTTGAGTGCCTTATTGAACTGACCTACAGAAAAAGCTTCAGAGCTTTAAGCCCAAACAAGTCCCTGATAAGATGTGAAATGCAATGGAAAAATCATTTAGAGAGAACAACAGAGAAGCTGATTTTGCTCTGGTTTTACAGGTCGGTTCAATAAATGTTTCTGAACTCTCTTTTCTGTGTAATTCTAAAGAAGGATCATTTAATTAATATATTTATCTGGAGGAAGAAAAAAGAAGAGCAAGGAGAGAGGAAAACAAACTTAAAACAAAGATTGTATTTCACATTGAGCATTGCTGGTCTTGGTCGAGTGTCTAGCACATGAGCTCTCTGGGTAACCACAACCCTTCCTGCCACACAGTTGCTCTCCTAGCTTCATCCTTTGATTTAGTGTATAAATTATCACAAAAACGATGGAATCCAGAGAGGTAAAACACATCCAAGCACATTTTTTACTCATGTTTTCATTCTTTAGCTCTTTGTGATTAATTTACTGCATTTTCACCAGCCCTCCTGGGTTTATGGGAAGTTGAAAGTGCAAGCATTTTATTATCTCACTGCCAGCCTCCAGATCTGGCAGTGTTCAAGATACCCCTGCTGTGGGACTTGTGGATGTAAAACTGTGGGGCTCAGTCCTCGGCTCTGCGACATCACTCATCCCTGCCCCCTGTTCCTGCCTTTTCTGTGCAGCACCCCCCGCCAGCTATGGCACAGCTGTGCAACCTCAGTGCATCCCAGACTCCCAAGTCTAGAGTATCTCCACAGCCTCTGGTGGAGGGACCTCGGGCTGAAGCTGTCTTTCCATCTCTTGATAGCTCTGTTTCTCATGCAGGCATGGCTGCTAAGGGGACATGCAGGAAAACAGTTCATCTGCCCCTAAGTTTGAGCAGGGAAGACTATGCCCATCTCTCAGTGCCCAGCCTGGGACGCTGAACGGGTGAGTTTGGTCATAAAGAGCTGGTGTCTCTGCAAGACCCTACTTAACCTGGGCACTAAAACCTTTTCACACCACTGTAGGTCTAGTCCTGCCTCAAAGACACAAAAACTTTCTGCACCTCCAAGTAACCTGAGAAGATGGGTCCCTTGTGCAGTACCCTGTGAGCTATCTAGACCACTGTTCAGGAACTACAGTAATAATCATAATAGTAAGGTTTTGTGTGCAAGAATAAGGTAAAACTACCTTAAATAGTGTGTGGGCCCTGTGGTGGTAATCCTCATCATGATGGTGAAGGTGGCTGTGTGTCTGGAGCTGGGCTTGGCATGTTTGTGTGCATGTTATAAATGGAGTTATTGGTGCCATCTGTGTTTCTATAGCTTTTCCATGTTATTTTTGTATCACTGAAAAATGGAGAGCATTTCCCTCTTCCCCCTTCCTAACAACACATTTATAAAAAGAGTGTTCTGCACAGAGGGAGGAGAAGGGTTAACAGAAAACTTTTCAAGGTGAGAGGGAGAACTAAGCCTTCAGGCTCTTGGGGAAATTGAACTGTGGAGAAGTTGGGAAAAAGGCTTTCTTCCCCCGCCCCGCCATGACGCGCGGAAACAAACCTTACAACTCGCAGAGAGTTATAAAGCAGGTATGTTTATTGCAGCGCTGGGTGCAA
Source organism: Numenius arquata (assembly GCF_964106895.1). Taxonomy (NCBI): domain Eukaryota; kingdom Metazoa; phylum Chordata; class Aves; order Charadriiformes; family Scolopacidae; genus Numenius; species Numenius arquata. Next base: position 28,844,788 of record NC_133615.1, on the reverse strand, counting down.
GGGGGATTTCTCCACCAAACTTGCACACCGGCTTGTGAAGCAAGCGTCCATTTATGGTGAAAAGCATACATATTCATTAAGGTGGGCGGGTTATTATAATTAAATCTAAGAAAAGGCCTTACTATTCTAATTATTTCTAAGAACTCATTATCATAAATCTCCTCCCCTTGCCGCATGCGCACTGCCTCCTGGTGGTCGTGGGCCGGGGTCTTCTGGAGGAAGGCTCGCAGTCTTCTTCACCGGGTACCTTCACCTTTGGCCCATATTTGCCGGGTTGGCCGGATCCCAAACCGCAAAGCCAGTCCTGACCAGATGGACACCTTTCCCAGACAGTTAGGTTCCTCCTTAGCATGCAGCTGCTCCCGCTATCTTATACACAAGGCCATTTCTTTATCTTGGAATGCTGGGGCTCCGAGCTTTTGTTCTTTCCCAGGCTGTACTACATCCGCACTAACAACCTGTACCGCACTAACAACCTGTAACCGTTCGTCTCTGAATCAGCCACAATGCAGTGTATCTCAAAAAAACTGAAAGATTTTTTTTTCATGTACTTCCAAATATCACGGAATCATGGAATCATGGAATTGTTGGAGTTGGAAGGGACCTTCTAGAGATCATCTAGTCCAACTCCCCTGCTGAAGCAGGATTGCCTAGAGCACATTACTCAGGATGGCATCCAGGCGGGTCTTGCAAACCTCCAGAGAAGGGGACTCCACAACCTCCCTGGGCAGCCTGTTCCAGGGCTCTGTCACCCTCACTGTAAAGAAGTTCTTCATCATATTTGAATGGAACTTCCTATGTTCCAGCTTGTGCCTGTTGCCCCTCGTCCTCTCACTGGCAACCACTGAAAAGAGTCCGGCTCCATCCTCCTTCAACCCACCCTTTAGGTACTTGCAAACATAGATAAGGTCTCCTCTCAGCCTTCTCTTCTCCAGGCTAAAGAGTCCCAGCTCTCTCAGCCTTTCCTCATAAGGGAGATGCTCCAGTCCCTCAATCATCTTAGTTGCCCTATGCTGGACTCTCTCCAGTAGTTCCCTGTCTCTCTTGAACTGGGAAGCCCAGAACTGGACGCAGTATTCCAGTTGTGGCCTCACCAGTGCAGAGTAGAGGGGGAGAATAACCTCCCTCGACCTACTGGCCATACTCTTCTCTATGCAGCTCAGGATCCCATTGGCCCTCTTGGCAACAAAGGCACATTGCTGGCTCATGGATAATTTACTATCCACCAGGACTCCCAGATCCTTCTCCTCAGAAGTGCTTTCTAGCAGGTCCACCCCTAACCTATATCGGTGCCTGGCATTCTTCCTCCCCAGGTGCAGGACCCTACACTTGCCCTTGTGAAACCTCATTAGGTTCTTCTCTGCCCAGCTCTCCAACCTGTCCAGGTCACGCTGGATGGCGGCACAGCCCTCTGGAGTGTCAGCCAGCCCTCCCAGTTTGGAATCATCAGCGAACTTGCTGAGGATACACTCTGTCCCCTCCTCCAGGTCATTGATAAATATGTTGAACAGGACTGGACTGAGTATTGACCCCTGGGGGACACCACTGGTTACAGGCCTCCAACTTGACCCTGCTCCATTAATTACAACCCTCTGAGTTCTGTCACACAGCCAGCTCTCAATCCACCTCACTGCCCCCTCATCTAGCCCACACTTCCTCAGTTTCCTAATGAGGATGTTATGGGAGACAGTGTCAAAAGCCTTGCTGAAGTCAAGGCAGATGACATCTGCTGCTCTCCCCTCATCCAGCCATCCAGTTATAACGTCATAGAAGGCTATCAGATTGGTCAAGCATGATTTCCCCTTGGTAAATCCATGTTGACCACTCCCAATAACTTCCTGTTCTTCAACGTGTTTGGAGATGACATCCAGAACGAATTGCTCCATTACCTTCCCAGGGACAGAGGTGAGACTAACTGGCCTGTAGTTCCCTGGGTCCTCCTTCTTGCTCTTTTTGAAGACTGGAGTGATATTTGCCTTTCTCCAGTCCTCAGGTACCTCTCCTGTTCTCCATGACCTTTCAAAGATGATGGAGAGTGGCCCAGCAATATCATCTGCCAGTTCTCTCAGCACTCGTGGGTGCATCCCATCAGGGCCCATGGACTTATGGATGTCTAGTTTGGCGAAGTGGTCTCTAACCCGGTCCTCCTCTACTGAGGGAAAATCTTCCCCTCTCCAGACCTTCCCCCTTGTCTCCAGGGTCTGGCATTCATGAGGGGCAGCTTAGCAGTGAAGACGGAAGCAAAGAAGGCATTCAGTAACTCCGCCTTCTCTGTGTCTTCCACCACTAGGGTACCCACCTCATTTGTCAGTGGGCCTACATTTTCCCTAGTCTTCCTTTTTCTGTTAATATATTAAAAAAAATTTTTCTTGTTGTCTTTAACCATAGTGGCCAAGCTGAGTTCTGTTTGAGCTTTTGCCGTTTGAATTTTCCCCCTGCATAGCGTTACCATGTCTTGATATTGCTCATAAGTTGCCAACCCCCTTTTCCAAAGATCGTAAACTTTCCTTTTTTTCCTGAGGTCCAGCCAAAGCTCTCTATTTAGCCAGGCTGGTCTTCTCCCCCATCAGATCGTTTTTCAGGACCTGGGGATGGCCTTCTCCTGTGCTTTTAAGAGTTCCTCCTTGAAGCAGGACCAGCCTTCCTGGGCTCCTGCGCCCTTCAGGACTGTCTCCCAAGGGACACTCTCAACCATGCTCCTAAACAGGCCAAAGTCTGCCCTTCGGAAGTCCAAGGTGGCAGTTCTGCTGGCTCCCTGCCTTGCTTCTCCAAGAATTGAAACCTCTATCATTTCATGATCACTCTGCCCAAGACAACCTCCAACCTTTACATCCCCCACAAGACCTTCTCTGTTCAGGTCCAGTAGGGTGCTTTCCCTGGTTGGCTCCCTCACCAGCTGTGTTAGGAAGTTGTCTTCCACACACTCCAGGAACCTCCGGGACTGTTCCCTCCCAGCTGTGTTATATTTCCAGCAGACATCTGGGAAGTTGAAGTCCCCCACAAGAACAAGGGCGAGCGATCATGAGATCTCTGCCAGCTGTTTATAGAATATTTCATCAATCACTAGATCTTGGTTGGGGGTTCTATAACAGACTCCCTCGATGGTGTCTGCCTTACTGGCCTTCCCCTTGATTCTTACCCATAAACACTCAACACTGTCATTCACATTGTTAAGTTCTAGGCATTCAAATCTGTCCCTAACATAGAGGGCCACCCCATCGCCTCTCCTCCCATGCCTATCCCTTCTGAAAAGCTGGTAGCCATCAATCACAGCACTCCAGTTGTGTAAGTCTTCCCACCATGTTTCTGTGATGGCAACTATATCATAGTTTTCCTGCTGTATGATGGCCTCCAGCTCCTCCTGTTTGTTGCCCATGCTGCATGCATTTGTATAGATGCACTTCAGCTGGGCTAATTGTCCTGCCACTTTTATGGGGGGACTAGTCCTAATTCCCACCTGACCACGCTGAGACCCTTCTGTAGTCACCAACCTATCGTTACCCCCCATGTCTTCGCTACCACATGGATCACCATCGCCTGCCTCCACTGAGACGACGGACTGCAAGACCTTGCTAGCATTTTTACCCACCAGCACTGACATGCTGCTCCCAGGCTCCATTTTAGTAAACCCGGTTTTATCCCCATCCCCCTTCAAACCTAGTTTAAAGCCCTTTCAATGAGCCCTGCTAATTTTTGTCCCAGGATCCTTCTTCCCTTTCTGGTTAGGTTTTCCCCACCTGTTGCCAGCAGGCCTGGTGTCCTGTAGATCTTCCCATGATCAAAGAAACCAAAGTCCTGCCAGTTGTACCAGTCTGGGAGCCAGGAGTTAATCTGCTGGCTCTTCCTGTTTGTCCCCTCATCAATCCATGCTACTGGTGGGATAGAGGAGAACACAACTTGTGTTCCTGATCCCTTAACCAGCCGTCCCAGGGCCCTGAAGTCTCTCTTCATTGCCTTTAGACTTCTGGTACATACTTCATCACTGCCTATTTGAAATATCACTTCTGCTTGTCACAATATTTATAAAAACACTCCTGCTATCTCAAGCTGCACAGCCTTTGGCTCAGGTTCCTGCTTATGCAAAACAGGGTCATAAACATGTCACTGAGTATTTGATAAATCCATCTTCCTCTTGTAATTGTCACCAGAAGCTGAGATGACAGGAGATTCCTCCATCAAATCGCCATGGAAATGCCTGCAGAGTTTATGAATTTTCATAGGATGTAAGCCCTCTTTAATGGGAAGTGGGGCCAAGTGAAAGCTTACTATTTTTGAGGAAAAGTGCATGCATCTGTGTATAGGAACATACTATATGGCCATATCTCTACCTAACATGCATTAGGAGTTATGCCAATGCATCCCAGCTGAGAGCATCGCTGCGAGTTTGTGCCCATTTTCTTGCATCTATTTCTCTCTCTATGACCCCAATTCACATTTATATTAAGGATCCCTTAAGCCTTACTGGATATGTAAAAGGGATGTTAAATAAGTGCAAATGCCATTAGAGTGAATTTACTGATCTAACACATTTCCTGTGAGCATTTTTATTATCACGTTTTGAAATGCTTGTCTCTGCCCCTCCTCCTCATTTTTCTGCAATCTGATGAAGGTGCCAGTCCATCTTCAGTGAGGATTGCCTCTATGTCAGGGTTCAAGGGCCAGCTGGCTTTCTTTTTCTGTAGCAAAGCTTAAAAGCAAACACAATTCACAGTTTTCCAAATAGGAAAATTGTCCTTTTCTCACTCCTCACTACAGTAAAAAAATGGCTGAAGGGATTATGCTCAAACTTTAGCAAAATAGGAGAAAATAGATAAATATGGATGTTAACCCTCAGGTATGAAACTCAGTTGTGCCAGGTGCTGAATACTGCTGAGAAACTGAGAGGTGCTTTGGTGTGGTAGCACAATGCTCAGTGCAGGATCGAGGTCCTCCCTGGAGGAAATCAGTATATCACAGTGAATGGCCAACTCATGGAGACAAACCAGAGCAAATCTGGCCACCACTTTGCAGGACAAGGAGATATCAGCTAAAATATTGTAGGGAAATCACTGGAGTGTTGGTGGGAAGGGACTTTTAAAGGTCTCTGGTCCAATCTCTCCTTCACCACACGTGGTCAGGTTAGTGGTGCCTTGGTGTAGCTGTGTCTCAAGAGTACATGGATGGGATTTACAGACTTCACAAGTGTCTTACAGAAATTCAGTAAGGTCAGGTACCAGAGACCTCTTCGTCTTGCCTCCCTTGGCAAACTGGAGATGCAGAGCGTATCTGTTCACAGGGCCCAGTGGATCTCAAGCCTTAGGGTCACTCAGTGAAGCCATGCTTAAAGCACCACACAGGTCAGGCTTCAGATGAGTTGTTGCCTGCAATGCAGGAGTGCAGCCTATGTGGTACACCTGAGCTTACCTTCCACCACGTCGCACAGGTACCACTGGCAGCTGAGCTCTGCAAAAACACTGAGCTCAGGACAGACTAACGGCTGGTGACATTTTCAGCAGTTCAGTGGGATTTTTTTTTTTTGCAACTTTCCACTGCCATCCGTGTTGCTGCAATTGCACAGCTAACACCCAACCTGGGGAGCTTAGAGATAGCTCTGCTGTGTAGACTCATCTTTTGGAGCTTAATTTTTATTTTCAACCTATGGTAATGTGTCCTATGATCCCAGAGTCTTCTCTTCACGTTAAAGTTGTTTTGCCTTCAGTTTCTAGCATGTTCAAGTAGTGCAGCCTCCTGCTGGGACAAGAGCATGAAAGGCTTTTAAGCCAGTACCTCTGTGTTACGCTACTATTACTGCAGTACTAACAAAATCAGAACCCTCCCCAAATAGCTGCCCATGTATGAAACTGCAAAAAGGTGAGGACATAGCTAGTTTTTAGCATCCCAAGGCTTAAAGGGAGCTAACCATACACCTTTGATCCTCATTGCAGCAGTTACTGCAGTATGTACAGCCTCTATGTGTTGGTGCATTTACCCAAACAAGGAGCTAAGTAATAACTCTGGCTCAGTCTTAACCAAAGTAACCACTATTTGTAACCTGTCTGCACTGTGTATATCTGTGTATGTGTGTAAACCAGTGTGGTGTCCAGGAGAGCTGGACTTCAATGGGATTTTCATCCAAGTGATCGCATGAGGGGAGGGATGACAATTTTCCTATTTGCCTGTCAGGACCTTTAGTGAGCAGTTTCCCCATGCAGTGAAACCAGGGGATGATTTTACCTGATTTAGGGCTTGTATTACCACTATCTGGGCTTCTGTAACTACCGGCTGCCTACTTTATACTCCCCTTGCTTCACCTCCACAAATTTCCTGCCAACACCAAGAGTCTTTATCATTAGAAGTAAACTCCACTGCACACATTGGATGAGATCCCTTCCCCAGTATCTTAAGATAGTGTTGTGCATTTCAGCAGTCCTCAAAGTTTTTTAGAGATCATGCACGCTGAACTGCATTAACAAGCTGTTAGGAAGTGGAGCAGGACTAAGAGGAAAAGAAGGAAAATCTGGCAAAGCATTTCCTAATATCACAATTCCATATATTTTCCAGAAGCTGCTGACAGCCTTATATTTTTCATTTGAGGTGAGGCATACAGCATGAAGAAGTCTAATAAAAGCAGGAATATAGCCTTGATTTTGTAATTTAAAATTTTCTGCTTTGCAGTGAAGGCTGGGATTCTGTCTCATTGTTTTGCAAGCAAACAGCAGCTTATCCTTCTCAAACTTAGTGTTCGCACTTTTGGAGGATGGAAGTAATTTTCAGAGAATTTACAAGAGAAACCTATTCATTATCTCATAGGTTAAAATTAATTAAAAATAGGATTCTTTAAGAAATGTAACATCTGTGCTCAGATTCTCTTCATCCAAATGATGTCAATATGAGAATAGCTCAGACTTCAAACTTTCCATATAGTTGCAGTTAATTGAATTCTTATGCTTGGGGCATTCTTGAAGAAATTAGGAAGTAATTAGTCTATGCTGTTTACAATTGTATCTAATTGATCTGATGGTATAGCCAACAAACAGGCCAAGTTCAACAGCTTATTCAGCTCTTAAGCTTGATGTGATCTCAGAGACAATGCAATGGACTCCGTTCCCTTCACTGTCATGAATTAGCTTGCTGGAGTTCTGCTGGCTGTACTGGGAGTTATGTCACTTTCTTCAGGCCAAATCTACCTTCTACCATACAAAGTCCACCACTGCATGCCAGGTTGGGCATCTGTGCTTGGGAGACTTTTTATGGCCTTGCACCTCACACCAGTAGGCAGCACTGCGGCAGCTTCTCAACTCTACCCACAGCAGGGTATCCTACAACCCCTTTGGATGGCTCTGAACTGGGTCTCTACTTGTAGGGCTAAACCAAGTGGGCAACTCTCAATGCATAAATCAACTGTATGAGTGGAAAGGGATGGCCCAGACCTTCACCCGCCACTAATCCACATTACCCAGTCACTAAAAAGGCAGTCAAAAAGTAAAGGCTAAATTCAGCGGTACAGTTTGGCTGCTCGCATGGCTGTAGCTCTGAGCAGTAGTTACAAATCCAGTTTAATAGGCCAGCGCTCTGACTCTGCATTGATCCAGCACATAAGTGGATGTCTTCTTAAAGAATGAAGTCAAAATTCCCTTTGGCTTTGCCAGTGTCTGGCTTTCACCCTGCAGAGATACAAACCAATAGAAACATTGGAAGGCAGAACTCATTGTAAATGCCTCTGAAGGGGGAGGTATGGAAAATGCAATTACCCAGAGACAGAAATAACAAGACAAGCTTTTTTTATTTGCCTTTTTTTTCTTCTCCTGGCAGAGAGTAGTATCCCAGGAATAGACAAGAAAAAGCATTTTATAATTCTTCCAAACTGAAGTAGTAAGAATGCAGGTAATTTTTTTACAGACAGAATTACAAAGATGCAAATGTGTGACACCTTAGTATTTTTCAGTCTTTTCAACAATGCCATCATTAGAAAAAAACACATATCTGTAAAAGCTGTCATAATGTGGGATTAGAAGAACATGACTCAGTTACTTCATGGTGTCGCTGATAACCAAGCATCAGTGTTAGTGTTAGTAGTGGGTATGGCACAATAGTTGTCTTCAGGTGCCTTAAAAATGAATTGCTATTAGGATTATGATGGAATCCCTTTAAGAATATTAGCATTAAGTTTCTGGTATATTTTCTTAACCTTTAGCATCATTTTAATAGGGAGCTTGGTTTCTTGGATGCTATTCTGTTTTGCCTTTGTACGCATGTTGCAGTGAGCTGCTTTGATGTTGTTCACCCAGAGGTAGCCCTACTTTGGCCCCTCTGGAAAAGGAAGGAGCACAGGATGTGCTTTTCTGTACATACATAGCCCAATTCCTGTGTTTTAAATGCAACTATCTCTGGGGTTAAACACGACAGCTTTTTAACAACTTTTAGTAGTGAAGAATAGCTTCTGCAAGTCAAACTGATTGAGGGCTATCTGACAAGGGGAAAGGGGAAGCAAACACCATGAATTATAGATGGCAATCTGTCTATTTTACCATTACATATCCACAGTTTGAGCAGATTCATTCCTCTTGCACCTCCCATTGTGCAGTCATCTCCACTGTACATTCATTTCCATTGTTTCTCCTTCCATGTATTGCATATTCAGACCCTGTCTCAACTGTACAATCAGGCTCCGTTTGCAGGAAATCCATCCACGGGCTCAGCTGTTTCACAAACAGATCTAACAGCTGTTGTGTGCTCAGATGAACATGATGGGTAATAGCAGAGAAGACTGAACTATATTGTCCCAGGAGTTCATATATTTTTATACAGTTGTAGGGTATACATCATCTTGCTATGACAATGAGGCTAAGTCAAGCATCTTGGGAATGCAATAAAGCAGATTACAATACTGTTCTTTCACTCATTTTCAGTACGCTTCTCCTCCCACTTTCTTTTAACAATGTTAATCAATGCCAGGCTACTTTACACCCAATTCCCAAATGGTGGCTTGCTCTATGCTCTCCCCCCCCACACACACAGACATATAGCTCTTATCCCTCCTGAAACAGACTTCCATGGAGATAAAACTAAGAATTTGTTAATTATCAAAGAAAGTTAAGGACATGGATTTCAGCAGAAAAACTCCCAGCAATTTGGGCTTAAAAATGGCAAGGTTAATAATTGTTGTGGTTTCAGCCAAATTTACCAAAACCAGACTGACAGATGGCCCTTCCCCCCCAAAAAAAAGAGAGAAGAGGAAGAGATAAGGAGATTTAGAAGTTTAGAATGAACTAAACTACTTTAATGAAGAATTAATATTAAAATAAAAATAAAGAAGAAAATAATTAAAATAGATACAATATATACAAAACCGTATCAAGCTCCCAGGATGACAATCACATCACCAGCAGGCACTGGGGAAGTCCCAGACTGGACTCAGCAACGAATGGGAACTGGATTCCAGCTCTAGAGTCAGGAACACATGGATCGGGATCAAAGGCAGATGAACAGACAGAGTCCTCTTCGGACGTCGACCATTGAAGAAAGAGGGTTGACCCTTTGATCCCTCAGCTTTTATACTGAGCATGGGGCAGATGGGATGGAATACCCCTGTTGGTCAGGTTTGGGTCACCTGTCCTGTCTGCTTCTCCCCACAGATGTGACCCCTCTACGCTTTTTCCATTTCCAACCCTCCAACGGGGCAAATAAGGAAATTGGCTGACCTTGGTTGTTATGGCAATAAGTATAAGCAAGGGCCTCCCTGCATACCATTCCTTGGCATGGAGCACAAACATTGGTCTTATCATTCTGAGAACGAGCAGTTTTCTCCACAATATGCTGTTAAATTCAGAGAGTTAGAAGAGGCCTGGCTAAGATGTAAAGTTACAGAACAGAAAGTTGGTTCTGTTTTACTTCAAACCGGGACAATAATTTTTTTCCTCCCCAAGCCATGTCACATTATTAAGTGAAATAAAGCTGACAAAGGATGTCATATTCAAATAGCCAGCTTTCTCATTTACTGCATTATTATTACCATACACCTTTTTTGTGCAGCCATGCTAGACAATTAGGAGCCCAAGTCTCCCCTCAGACACAGGTGAGGGGCTCCCCAGCATCTCAGTGTGAGCTATTGGATGTTCCTCCAGAGAGTGAAGATGTGACCCCAGATGGGTAAATCACAGACTTAGCCAAAAGCTGGAGGAATGTCCTCTCCCCAGTCTGTGCCCGCTTAACCTAGTGACAGCTACATTCATCTCTTGTCATCTGATGCTTTGTACAGCTTGTCTGCTTCCAGTTTGGGCAGAGTAATACTCAGTTCTCAGGTGCATCAAGCAGGTAAATTGGCCCATGCTTTTCTTTGCTGGTTCCCACTGTAGTGGGAATCAATCCCAAACAATTAAAATCAGGAATCAAGCTTTACAGAAGCACAAAAGCTGCTTAAAATCTTGAGGTGTTTTTTAACAGACACTCTTGACATTCTTTGAGTTTTTATCATGTGTTGTTTTATTTGTTCATTTTTTTATTCCTCCAAGAGCTAAGGAATGAGGGGAGAGGGAAGTCCAGTAGTTAAGATGCTTTGAAACTTACTGTGAAAATAAGACTATAATGCTCACTTCAATACAGGATTGCAGGTGCTAGTTTTATAAAATTTCAATAAAAGTAATAAAATTTATGATATGGTAAAATTTACTACTGCAAATGACACACTGTAAAATGGCAAAGTCAATGAAAAGCTGAAATCCTTTGTTCACGTAGGGCACAAACCCTCCAGGACTACAGACCTGCAAGAGCAGAATAGACAAACTTTTGTCCAGAACAACACAGATACAGCTGGTCCTGTCTTCTCACAAGAAAAATGAGCTCTTTCTAGGTACCTTCTAGCCCAACAGTTGTGCCTGATTCAGAAAACGAACGGTTACAGGTTGTTAGTGCGGATGTATTACAGTCTGGGAAAGAACAAAAGCTCGGGGCCCCAGCATTCCAAGATAAAGAAATGGCCTTGTGTATAAGATAGCGGGAGCAGCTGCATGCTAAGGAGGTGCTGAGGAGGAACCTAACTGTCTGGGAAAGGTGTCCATCTGGTCAGGACAGGGGAGGAGATTTTTGATAATGAGTTCTTGGAAATAATTAGAATAGTAACGCCTTTAATTATAATAACCTGCCCACCTTAATGAATATGTATGCTTTTCACCATAAATGGACGCTTGCTTCACAAACCGGTGTGCAAGTTTGGTGGAGAAATCCCCCTTGCACCCAGCGCTGCAATAAACATACCTGCTTTATAACTCTCTGCGAGTTGTAAGGTTTGTTTCCGTGCATCATGCCAGTCTGTGCACTCAATTCCACTTTGCATTCAGATAGTCTTTCCCACCTTGAAAGATCCCACTGAGTGCAGCAAACCATATATAAGGAAACACATCTTCCCAACACTAACATCTGCCAGTCCTGAGGTAGCCACAAGCATCTATCTTAATGATCCACAACACCACCAGACAACAAATATCAGAGAGAATCTGAGATGATGGGCTGGTGTAAAATGAGCCAGAGCAGGCTCTGTATAGATTTACACCAGCGGAAAGTCAGGACCAGAGACAGAAAATCGTTACTATGTGCGATGGAAAGTAAATGTGTATCTTGGAAGGCCAAATACTGGATTGGAATTGGAGAGTAATTGTAACATAGATGGAGCTTTAGAAAATGTATCAAAACTTACAATCATCCTTAATGATATTGACTCCTCTCACAAAGGTGCTGTGAAGTTTTGTGCGGTTGTATCAGTGAGGCACTCAGAGATGCTCCACTAGCAGGAACCATAGGAGTGCAACTCAGAAAGGACACTGCCTTCATCTTAATGACCCTAGTAATAAAGAAAAAAAAGATAAATCTGGGAATGATGGAGAAAGAGGCTAGTTTGACAAATTGGCTGTGATTTCCTCTCTTTCTTTTCTACCCTCTCTCTGCTCCATCACTCATCTGTTCTCTTCTGGACCCAACAGGACAAACACAGAAGTATAAATTCCCCTGTTACATCTGCCATTTCTTCCCTTTTTATTAAAAAGAGTTTGTTGTGTTCAGGGTAAAACTTATGTAAAATATACACTATCTAGGAATTAAATATATCCAGATTCAGGAAGACTTGGGGTCAAAGCTGAGCCTGAACTTAGCAAATATATTCCTGACAAGGACACCACATCATTGCCAAAATCTTACAAATCAGACTCCCAAGTGACAGAAACTTACCAGCATCATGATGGTAATTAGATGAGGTTAGCATTTTTGTGAGATTTTTACCTGATATGAGGCAAGTGGATACAAATCAATAGACCATTGCTCCTTTGTATGTCGCTGATTTAGGCCACGTATTTTTACATTAACATTGGACTTTGGATGCTTCTTTATTCCAACCACCAGTTTGAAATACCTTTCAATCATTTTCAATGAGCCCTCCCCACATGCTATTATAGTTTATTTCATTGGCAACGAGATACATCAGAGCTCTGGAAAGAAGATCTTGATTAATTTAGTGGTAAATTCAGTCTATGTTCAAGAAGACCTGCATTCCCTAATCCCTTGTGCCTCACTCAGCTAAGCCAGTATGAATCCCAGCCCCTGGTCAGAGCTTCCTTCATCACACTCTATACACCGGATTTATGACCTCAGTTCTGTGTCTCACCAGCTTACCTGTAATCAGGCTGAGCCTGTCTTACCGATACTGAGGTATTTAGGCTTCTTGTATCTGTTGGCCATGGATTTCCATTTGGTCTGATGTGCCTAAGATGTATGTGCTGGCTGCGCTGCTTCAATACTGTTCTCTGATTATTAATGTTTCAGTTCCAACACAGAAGCACTGGTTATGCTTATTTTTTCTTTTTTTTTTTTTTTTTGCAAGACCATCTGACTTTGTTTGCTAAATCAGATGTGACAGGCAGGGATTGCATCATGGTTTTACAACCGCTCATTCACTTGCTTGCTGAGCTGCTGAACATTTAGTTAGGCTGGAGTAGAGGCAGCGCTGAATATATCTAAACCCCACAGTTCCTCTAAGCAAAGGACCTGGCTCTTTTCAAACCCATTTCCAGGCATTCAGTAAGAAATGACATAGTGCATGTTGGCTGGGTTTTGGGAAGGAGGGAAGATAGGGGAAAGAAATAAGAAAATGAACTGTAAGATACAGAGGAGTTGCAGTGAGCTGTTAGCAGGACTGAAGAAGATACTGTTATTTTTAAACTTTCATGTCTCACTGTCCTGTTATCATTACTACATGATGCAATCTTAAAACATATCTCTACACTAGTAAATTAAACCAGCCAAGGCCCGTTTTCTAGCCCAAGGAACACGTGACACAGTACGGCTTTTATCCACCTACCTAAAATCTCTTCCACCCAGAACAGGGTGAATGAATCTAAATTTCTTCCTGGAAAGGGTGCCTGACCCATAACAGTCAGGATGGCCATGGCACAGTGCCCGGATCTGTGCCTCAACTTGGTTTAGCTGATAGATATAGATATAGACAAAGCCACCGTGTTAAGGCATTTTTATTCATCAAAGTCTTTGTCTTCATTTCAAAATTTGGGGAGGGAGGAAAACCCATCCAACTACCTTTCATATCTGTGCACTCCCCTCCAACTTATACTCCAGTACCTAGCTGGAAAAGCCAAACTTCATAAGAAGATAGTTCCAAGAGGATGAGATTTTCATGGAAGGAAAGGATTCATGTTGTGTTTGAATCCTAATTTAAAAAGCAAAGTTATATCCAGATAGAGATTTGAAGTCTCTACATATGCCTGTCCTGGGCTTTATGGTTCTTCCTGTTATAAAGAACTGACAGTAGAATGGGACTACAGCCCAGAAATATGCACACCTAGTGAAGATCAGAGATGTTTGAGCCTGAAAAAAACCCTCCAGATTAATCTCTTATCGAGATCACCCTGTATAGAAACCACTGTATGTGAATATCAGGCTACATCTCACTCCTGGGCAGAAGTGTTAGAAAAAGGGCAGACACCAGCAAATCTGTCAATGGGCAGAAAGGAATGAATGGTAGTGAGGGGTTGAGGTAACTAAATTCAGCACAAGGGAAAATATTATTATGGTAAAAGCAATTCAGGCAATGGAGTGAAATGCGTGAGAATGGGGGAACCGCTTGACAGCGGTGCTACTCAGGGCTGGACAAGACACTTATTTATCAGCAGGGGCTGGTCATGTCAACATAAATCCTGGCACTGCAGAGAAGTGAGGTGCTCTGCTACCACCTAACCTTGCAAGCCCTGAACTTTGCCTAATCCCCTCCTGGGTGCTGGATCTTTGCATCTTTGTGAAGCTGTCCATTTCCAAAAAAGTGCAAAATTTACTACAGAGAAAAAAAATGGAGCCCAAGTGCCATTAATAGGATCTATGGCAGCATTCTGTAATACATCAGTCCTACTTATAACATAATAACCATATAACTCATACAAGGCTCTGGCTCGTGTGAAGCATGGAGGTCTACATTGCACAGGGGAGGAATAAGCAACACAGTCACATATCCTGTAGCTGGGTAAGATTACAACACAAGCAGCAAGCTTTCCAGGCCTTAAATGCTGGAGGAAAGGACAAGGCATAGGAACACTTTGATCTCTGTTTTTTATGAAAGCTAGAGCATTTTTTTTTTGCAGGAGAACTCCAGTGATTCTCTGCAAAGCTCTGTGTGTATGTGTGATCAGCAATAATTGTTAATTGCCTTACAGTGAAAGCAAGGAATGAATCAGTGATGGGAATTAAATTTGCCTTTTTCTTCTCTCAAGAGGTGATGCCATCAATGAATGAAGAGGTAAAATGAGACATTCTAATTTGTGGTAAATTGCTACAGCTCAACTGAAGTTAAAGGAGCACTGTTCCTTTATAACAGCTGAGGATATATTAAAGAATAAAAATATGAGGAAAACTTTATTGTTACAGACCAGGTTTCTTCAACGAAATGGAGAGCTCCAAACTTGCAGTATGACAGCTTTTTTGCAGTCCTCAAGTCACCTGATTAGGCATAGCGGGGTGACCAACTTCAGATCAGCCACAAAACACATACAGTCTGAATCAAGTCTTTGATTATTTTTTTTTCTTTAAGATCTGAATTTGAAGCTTTGGTCTTCCACTGCAGCAGGTGATGAACATTGCAAATAGCTACAAGTGAACCTTTAAAGGCTTGAGTCTTTCAGAGAAAGCAACCTTTGCCATGGAGACTCAGTATCAGACCTTAATAATTCATGCATTTTAAGCCCAGAAGAGACTGGTGTGACAATCTAAGCTAGCCTGCTACATAAAACAGGCCTTCAGACTTCTCTGAATTATTTCCCATTTCAAGTCCAAGAGCTATTGTCGAAGTAAAATATATATTTTAGAAAAACATCCAGTCCCATTTTAAAGTAGCTAGTGACAGGTTATCTTTTATAGTCCTTGGTAAAGACTTCTAATAGTTAATTACTCTTAAAAAGGGGGACCTTATTTTCTCTTTGCATGTCAGGCTACGTCTTCTATAATTTGGTTCTTTATAAATCCCCATCTGCTAAAATAGAGCCCTGTAGTCTCACATTTCTGCTCCACAAAAAGTGATTAAATCAACTCTTAATTTTCTCTTTGAAGAGCTAACTGGTGCCTTTATTCTCTCTAAATAAAACTGGCATATGACAGATTGTATGCAAAACTGAGTGTCTCAGGGAAGGTGAACAGAGAATAGTCATTCACTGCTTCTTCCACTGTAACAACCGGGGACCATGGAACAAAATTGTCAGGCAGCACACTTAAAATGGATCCAGGGAAGTTAATTTTTAATGGGACCTAGTCAGGTGGTGAAACTCCTTTCTGCAGAACATATAAATAGGCCAAAAAAGTCATTAGATGTGTTCTCCTTGCCCTGTTTTCTTCCCTTTCCCCAAGTATCTGTTCCTGTCAGTACCATGGCAGTGTCACATGTGCTTCCATTTATCTGTAGGTTTAGATGTTTTGTGCATCAGGTCCAAACTTCAAATTGGGAAATACTTCAATAATAAATAATGAAGAACAGGGTGTGTGTCTTTAACAGGATTAGTTCTAGTATTTACCAAACATTCAAAGTAGCACAAATAGCAATGAGGAGGTTTCTTTCCATGCTCAAAATTTCATGGCTCAGGTCCAGCCCTCGAGATCTGAGTAGAGGTTACAGCTTCAGTGGGAAGTTTGAGGTCCTGAGTAGGAGGTGAGAACTATGTGCTTTTTTGCATGTGAACTGCAGAGCCTATCCAAAAAGATAGTGCTCATGGATTTTCTTCTGCAGCACAGGGCTTTCCCTGAGTGTCCTCACTGGCAGCCTGGATCTGTGCGCGTAGAAGCAGGTGTGAATACACCTGCATTGCAGCTGGCCAGAATGAACATGCACGAGAGGAGAAAGATTAGTCTTATCATTCTCCATTCCCAGCCTGGATCATGGGGAGGATAGCTTAGAGCAACAGAGGTTAAAAACTAGAAAGCCTACCCTGGAATTAAGCCATAAGGTCTGGCTGGACAGCAAGAGGAAGAGGGGGGTATGGATAATTGCACCCATAGGGCAATTAGAGTTACAAGGAGCAGTGGAGCTCCTCTTCAGTCCCAAGAGTGTGATTAATTGGCAATAACAACCCCCCCTGGAGTTGCCTTATTGCTATTATGAAGCCAAGTCTTTATTTTTTATTTTATTATTTTTTGTTTATAAATGAAATATTTAAGTCCATGACTGATTGGCAGGATCTGCTAGTTAGTGCCGGCTTCAGCCACAAGGTGCCAAGATTAAAGATTCATCAAAGTCAAAGGATTAACCAACCCTGCTGGAATGCCAAGTAGCTGGTCAGGGAGAGGATGCTATGTTAAAGGCCTGAGTCCTTCTTTTCTTAGCTTGTTCTCTAGGGCTGTGGATTCGGTGTCTCCCCTTTCACTCCACCACTGCTTACCTCATTTACCCATCTGTGCCTGTAACTTGCTTGTAAGGAAGAGGCTGGTACCAACATTAAAAAATACAAATACTCTGCTAGCATGGAGTGTTCTCCTCTTAAAGAGAGATGGTGGTTGCAAAGATGACACCTTGCAATGTCTAGGGGATGCAACCTCCTCTGTCTTGCTGTGTCTTATGGTGAATGGGCTCAGATGCCACCCCATGCACAGATCCCACAGATCCAGGTTTCCAAAGGGAGTGAGGCTGATAACGAGGAGCATAGATGTCTGGTGGTCTTTTCAAAAGCAGCTAAAAAGGAGAAAGCAGAAACCCCATTATCCCTCTTTAGGTAGGATCACCATACATCCACATTTTCCCTTAGAAATCTCCTGTTTCAGTGTGGAAATAGAATTTTAGGCTGCTGGACATTCATCTGAGATTTCTGGGTGCTTGGTGGTATGGGCATGTGCAGTTATATGGTCACATCGATTGCCCCTGTACAGATCAACACTGAGGTTAATGCCCAAGCTCCCTGGTTGTCCAGCAATCCATGACGGGGAATGGTGTTCTCTTCAGAAGCCTAAATTTCTTTGAAATCCTTCTTCTTAACTTAGACCTGATGGTTTACAGAACGCATATTCACATGCCAAGATTTACAGAAGTGGTCAGTAGCTTTTTAGTCCTTCCTTTTATTCTCAGGAATATTAAAGTGGCATCGTTATTAGGGGAGTATGTTTTTGGAAGTCCAAAACCATCACCAGGGTCTTAAGCTGCAAATCTGAAATTTCTCTCCCTCCTTTAAGTCTCTACCTGCTAAGTCCTTGCAAACGCTAAACTGTTTCAACAACCATCTCCACCCCAGAAGGGACCACAGGAAAGCAGAACTGTGTAAGCATCTACTCCCTTGCAACAGCCCACAGGGCTCTGCAAACCAGTTATTTCACTGTTTGGCTTAATGGGATCTGTCAAGAGGTAGAACAAATGGGGCAAGAGAGGAGCTGCCTTGGATTCATAGATTCATGGATTCATAGATTCATAGATTCATAGATTCATAGATTGGTCCAGGCCGGAAGGGACCTCCAAAGGTCATCTAGTCCGACCTCCCCGCAGTCAGCAGGGACACCCCCAACTAGACCAGGTTGCCCAGGGCCTCGTCGAGCTTCACCTTGAATATCTCAAGGGAAGGGGCCTCAACCACCTCCCTGGGCAACCTGTTCCAGTGTTCCACCACCCTCATGGTAAAGAACTTTTTCCTAATATCCAATCTAAATCTCCCCTTCTCCAACTTAAAGCCATTGCCCCTCGTCCTGTCACTGCAGGCCTTTGTAAACAGACCCTCCCCAGCCTTCCTATAGGCCCCCCTCAGGTACTGGAAGGCCGCTATGAGGTCTCCCCGGAGCCTCCTTTTCTCCAGGCTGAACAACCCCAGCTCCCTCAGTCTGTCCTCATAGGAGAGGTGCTCCAGCCCCCTGATCATTTTGGTGGCCCTCCTCTGGACCCGCTCCATCAGGTCCATGTCCTTTCTATATTGAGGGCTCCAGACCTGCACACAGACCTGCACACAGTACTGCACACATGTACATGAGTTCATTCCAATAAGCTCTGTCTGTCTGACTGTTGCTTGCCTGTCCCCCTGCACTACAGAGGCTCTTTCCGAGAGGAGGATAAATACATCTACTCCTTGCTTCTCACACGACAGTGCTCTGCTCTTCTCTTCTCTTCTCTTCTCTTCTCTTCTCTTCTCTTCTCTTCTCTTCTCTTCTCTTCTCTATAATTGGCAGGGGTTTGGGAAGACTTGAAATTTTGCTGGCATCTGGTTAGATAAGGTTTCCTGCTCTATTGCTCTTCCCATCTCTCTTCTATGATATAGCTAAGGAGCCCAGCAATCTGTCTTCACTGCCAGATACCATCATGCATTTGGAAATACTATTGTTTTCTTTAGGCAGATGGTGATTCTCATCCTTTGATCCTTTCACTAAACTCATTAGAAAACCTGGCCTCAGATCAAACCTTAAAAAGAAGAAAAAAATCAGAGAGAAACAAATGCCACAGTGATGAAGGTAGTACGTAAGATGCTGGATGGAACAGAGTAGAAGCACCTATTCTCTCTCTGCTTTTGTAACAGGGATTTTTACTCTCTGAGGTCTGCAACTTTTTCTAATGCTGATCAGATCCCACTGGCCTTTGTACACACACATGCACACAGACATACATATGTGTGTGAATGTGTGTGTGTAAAAGTATTCAAAGGCATCTCCACTTGCTTCAGCCTATGTGTGGAATATAAGAGCCTGGTATGGGACTCGCTGCACTGAACTGTGTGCTCCTCTGGTAGTTTGCTCTATGTTGATAAGGGCTCTGCTGTATTTCTCATTTTGAAAATAAAGGGTATTTTCAGTGGTGTGGACCATAAGAAGTAGGATGAATTGCAGCAAAGCGACGGCTAACATGGCCTTTGTGCTTATCGACCTGAGTCCAACCCCTCTACACTTGGCAATGCAAAGTGAGCACAAAGACTGTGCCCAGCCATGAGTTATCAGCATAGCTCAATGCCCCTCCCTTGTGTAGAGGCAGATTTATCGTGTTGTGGAGGGGAAAGGTTCCAGGTGTGTATTTGAGAGAGGAGGACAGAGACAGGAGGAAGTCAAGCAACACACTCTTGCTCTCCATTTTTTCTGCTGGAACAAACTCAAGGACCAACCTATAAAACAGGACCACTGTGAGGTGACAGCAATGCACAACAGTGCCCAAATTAAGGTGGCATAAAGGGCCACAGATATGTCCAAGCAGGAGGTGTTGAAACATAGCCTACTTTGAACAGATCCGATTGGCACAAAGCTGAAGTGGATTTGTGTGACTTAAAATATTTGACATCTGTGGGAGGGGTGGTCTCCACATCCTCTCTGTTCTGCTGGGGTAGGGGAAGGAATGTGGAGGAATATCCTAAGATCCCCTAAGAGGAAAGGAAACCATCCCTCCCAGAGGCAATGAGCAGCTACCTGTATGGTACCCCATCTCCCAGGCTGAATTAAGAGGTGCTGGACACCAGCAGATTCCATCAGTGGGGGTACATGCATGTCATTCATCCCAAATACCAACCTCGTGGGGTTTTCTCTGCAGCACAGGGCTGGAGTCAAACACTGTGACTGGACTTTTTTTTATGGATTGTATAATTTTACGACTGTCAAGATGAACAAATAATTTGCAATGAATAATTTATCCAACAGATTTTGATTCTTTTGTAGCTTACTGAATATTCATGAGCAGACCTTGATTTTAGCTGGCTTATTGTTTAAATTTATTTGAGGCGTTCCCCCCTTCTTTTTTTTTTTTTTAAACACTATCAACTGATCAGAGACAGCTCCTGAAAAAGTTTGATACTCTGTGTGGGAGACTGGCTAGCTGAGAAGGGTCGCGTAGACATGATCCAGCTGGCCGAGCAAGAACTTGAGAAACATCGGACTGAGCTCCTGTAACTGCTGAGCTGGCAAGGACACCCTGTCCTTGACTGTAATTGTTGTATGATAACAGGGAGATTGCAACTGCTCAGGCATGGGAAAAGAGGATGAAAGTAACTGTAAAGAAGGAACTAAGGGCGGGGTTGAAGTTTGGAGGACAGGCCAATCAGAAAGATGTATTGCAGAATATGTATTAGCTAATTATAACGAAGCATAAAAGACGGCTGTACTGTTCAATAAACGAAGCTTGCTGATCACTCATATTGAGTGACCCTGTCTTCCCTCCGTCGCGACAACTCTGCAGTTGAAATTAGTTGCAGCAGCCATGAATCAGGGGGTGGACAGTCCAATGTGTAGAAATTTCACTTGAGCAATTTGGAATAAATTCTCAGACCTTTTACAGACTTCCAATGTGACTTTGGTCAAGGAAGCTGGAAACAATGTTGTCACTAGAAAGTTGTCCTTAAGTGACTAATCCAAGATATGAGATAGGGAGGAACATAAGAATGGCAAGGCTGAGGCAGCGTCAACGTCTGCCTTGCCTGTTATCACAGAATCACAGAATGATATGGGGTTGGAAGGGACCTCTGGAGATCATCTAGTCCAACCCCCCTGCCAAAGAAGGTCCACCTAGAGCGGGTTTTGAATGTATCCAGAGAAGGAGACTCCACCACCTCTCTGGGCAGCCTATTCCAGTGCTCTGTCACCCTCAAAGTAAAGAAGTTCCTCCTCATGTTTAGGTGGAACTTCTTATATTCAAGTTTGTGCCCATGTCCTCTTGTCCTATCCCTGGGCACCACTGTAAAAAAACTGGCCCCATCTTCTTGACACCCACCCTTTAAGTATTTATAGGCGTTGATCAGATCCCCCCTCAGTCTTCTCTTCTCTAGACTAAAAAGACCCAAATCCCTGTGACTTCAATCACGCTGAGGCCCAGGAATTTTAATGAGCTTTAAATGGGCATCTGTCAGAATCCTGACTTCACCGTACTTCTCCTCCCAGCCGGGGGGATGAGTAATGGCTAATAAAAGGTGGAAGCATCTAGGCAAACTCCTCTCCCTAACAGAAAAGTCAAAGTTGTAATTTGCTGTGTTATGACACCATAATTATGCCCTGATGAAGAAAATGAGAGTATTAAAAAAATCCCTTTCCTTCCCCCCACTGTACCCCAGATGTACATGGGGGAAAGTTGGCTGAGTCAGGTCTCACAGAGTTGTAGGCACATGGGCTGGGAGGAAGGATGAAACCCTATTTCCCTCAGTCCTCTTACGCTCACGGCAAGGAACACGCACTGTACCCCTTCATCTTGACCCCCATGAGCAAAGCAGAGCTGGAGTTACCTGTTGAGGTCAGTGCAGAGCTGGGCAGCAGCTGAAAGCACCTTTGGAAATAAGAACATGAAAAAAATCCCTATCTGCTCAAACTATGCAGTTTTCTGCCAGTGAACACTGCAAGGGGTTAAAATGTTTATTTTTTTCAACAAAACCACTTGAACACACCTATTTCCTTTTGACTTTTGCTCAAGTACCGCGTGCTTAAAAATAAAAGTCACATTGAAAAGTTTCATTCTAGGCTATTTGATCAGAGGCAGATTCTCCCTCTTCTGCCCCAAAATACAATTTCAACAGAACATTTTCTGAGGGTCTCTAACAAAACTGCATATTCCAACTAAAGACTCTTCTCTGGATATTTTTCCAATCACCTTCTGAAGTCTGTAAGAGTATGTGTTACAGCACTGAGGCAAAAAAGGGAATTCCTTTTGTCTAGTAATTTGGATTTAAATACATCTGTAGTCTCTCTTGCAGAACCCTCTAGAATGGGGGATATGGCCAAACTGTCCAGATTTAGGGGAGTCTTCAGGCTGAGTCGAGCTGGGGGGCTGAATGTAAAATTCTACAAAACAAAATAAGCCTGTGGGTTTGTGAATATCTTTCTACTTATCACAATCCTCACACAGACACAAGAAGGATAATGAAACTTCTGCATGCAGATACTGAGAAGAGGCAAGGGTTAGCGTGGGTCACCCAAAACTCTACAGATTAAATGAGATTATGAGGAGCAAACTTCATTCTTTCATTCTTTTTGTTCTTATTCCTCCATTCTGTCTTTCCATGGCCACACGTGTTGCTGCATTCCTCTGTCTCTAGATTTTATCCTGATGTCTGTCCTGGGAAGGTTAATGAAATTAGCATAGCCTCTAGGTGACTTTCTGAGTTCCTGGTCTTCTGCTTTGTCCATTCCTCTGAGACTACAGACTTCTTCCTAGAGGTGACCCCTCACCAGTCAGAGAGAAGGGATGCCAAAGTAAATCTCCACCATGTGCTTTTTCATATCTTATTTCTCTCCATTCATGGGTCGCCTTTTTCTCTTGATAGGACCAGAGGGCTGTAACCTGTTTATCTACCATCTGCCCCAGGAGTTTGGGGATGCTGAGCTGATGCAGATGTTCCTGCCTTTCGGTAATGTCATCTCCTCAAAAGTGTTTGTGGATCGGGCGACAAACCAAAGTAAATGCTTTGGTGGGTAAAGATAACAAAACAATTAGATTCATCCAGGAAAGGGCTTTCTCTGAATACTTTACCTTTCAAACTGCTTTCTTTCTGCTTAAGCTTCATGATTTCTCTCCATTTACTCCTGTCGATACTTTCCCCCTTCCCTCTTTCTCTCCTAATTGTCTCATGCTCAGAGTTGTGCGCTGCTTAGAGGTGAAGGTTTGTATTCTGCCCAGCAGCAGGGTGCTGCGGCTGCTGGTGGTGGAGCAGAAAATTTCCCTCCTTGGAAGGGGAGGTGGGGAGGGTACAGAAAAGACTAAAACACCTAGAGCAAAATGGAGGAGGCTGGGGGGGGGGTAGGTGAAATGCTGACGAGGTCAGCAGAGGGAGCATGTGGCAGAAGGGGAATTTCTGTACCTAAGGAAAAGGAAAAACAAGTCATGGGGCTGAAGGGAAGACAGAGCTGTGGGGGCAGCTTTCCAGCAGCTGTGATGCGTTAGACTGCAAGGGACTGAACGTTAGCTGAAAGCCTAGTCTTCTGGGGGGATGGCTTCTCGGTGGACCACAGGCAGCCATGCTCTGAGCCCACTGGACCTGAGCCAGCACCACAGTAGATACCAATAGACTAAGCTAACCCTGTGCCTCAGCTAACAGGACATGCTAAGAGGCTGGGTTTGAAAGCTGCACCATGCTCACACAGCTCTGGCCTCACTGCTGGCTCAACCCACCAGCTGTAGCATAGAAAGAGCACAGCCTCAGCTCCCTGTGAGCCACCAGCTAGGGACACCCTGAACTGCACCCACAAATGGAAGACTCGGCCAGCCAACTGCCATGTGGTGATGTGTGCATGGTGTCTTAGTGGGATCCCACTGTTTGCAAAGGTGTTGCTGTGAAGGGTCCCTTCTGGCAGTGTAGCAGTATGGGGACCCTGCCACATTTGATCCCATCCCACCTGGTGGACAGGGAATCTCCCCCATCCATGTGCCTACCACTGGGATGTGCAATTTCTGGTTCTCTGCCATCCTGCGCTCTTCGCAGACCTTCCCTGAGAAGTGCAATGGGACAAACTATTGCTTTTCTTTTCCTGTTACTTGCAGCTGATCTGGACTCTCTCAGGCAAACTTCCAGAGTTAAGACTTATTGGAGTTTCATTTGATTTTAAAGCCACTTTCAGTCTCCACACTATGCTTCCCTTGCATGCTGCCTTCCCCTTCCCTCTCCTGGACAGCCTACCTCCCAAAACTCTTACCTCATCCCTTACTAGCTTTGGTGCATGTCAGACAGTACTTCCAAGAGTTTCATGCCTCTTCTCTATGCACGGTTCCTCCTGCCCCTTCACAGAGGGTCTGAACAGGTTATTTTCCCCTGTCCCCTGATGTAAGGGAACACAGTAGTCATTGGGTTTCTGCACTCTCAAGCACTAGAGGAATGAAGGACACGAGTTTGGTGTGAAGGGGCAGTTGGGAAATTCAAATGAGAAATTACGAATTAGTCCCATTCTCTCCAGAGCCCATCTGCTTTTTAGAGCTTTAACCATATAAAAGCTCATAACAAGATGAGCAGACCAGCACAGCTCTAGGTGACGTTGAAAACTAATGCTCCAAGGATACCCACAGGTTAGAAATGGACATTTGCATCTCTAAGCAATCCTGCTTCAGCAGGGGAGTTGGACTAGATGATCTATATGGTCCCTTCCAACTCTAAAAAAATTCAGTGAAATTCAGTGAAATTCAGTGAAATTTGGCAATGAAATTGCCAGTCCTGTCATAATATTTAGGGGACTACTGAGCCTGGTTCTCCACATATTGACAAGTGGAAAGACCAAAGGTAAACGGAGAAGTGAGATGAGAGCCAAGTCCAGTAAGGGAGCTTATTTCTGGACAGGTATTCAACTTATCTCCCCCTAGCTCAAAGGCTCTGGATACAAATCTTCATGAGGATAGCAACACATACCTAGCTTGTGGGGCAGGGTTGTGGCTCTGGCTTTATTGCTGCTTCCAAGGTACTGTGAAGTCGTGGCTTATAGCTGAGCAGGAACTGAGGGATCTTAGCAGAAATTTTTCTTAACACTGAGTCTTACTGGGAGAACCTAAACATCAACTTCTTTGATGAAGTAATATCTCCAAAACTAATGGTGGGATATTCCAGCCTGAAAGCAGGAAGGTGCCCTTTGGATGTGTAAACTCAAGTGCACAGGCAAGCAAAAGCAGAAATTAGAGATTTCTAGTGGATCTTAGTCACCTTATATTAGCTTGAGACACAAATATCCAAGACCAGTCAGTTTTGGGTCCCAGGTGTCAAGCCCCAGTTTTCTCTGGCTTTAACTTACTTTCCCATAGAGCTGAGTGCGTGCCTACTGTGACTGCTGGTCTCAGACAAACAAGTTGCCTATGCTGCCGTGTGCACCACCTCCAGAAGGATAGAAATAGCAGAAGTACAGGTAGCTAATTATCACAAGTATGTCACACTGCTCTTCAAAACCTCCCATTCTGCTGACCTTCAACTTCAGAGCACTGTGAAAATGTGGAGGGTATTACAGATAATCAGGCCTTTCATTTGTTTTGTTAAGTCAAGTCCACTGAAGCAGGTGCTGATTATCATTTTTTGTTCAGAAAGTCAATTAAAAAAAAAAAAATTACTTTTTCCTTAAGGAAAAGAAGGGCTTTAGTAAACTTTGAAAGTAAGAAAACTCTTTCCTTTTCCTGCTTAAACATTTCCCAAAACTCAACGTGTAAAAACATAGCATTTGTATTTTTTTAACCCAGCTAGATCTCTCCAGCTGGCAGCCTGAGGGGACAATTCTGTCTGGCCCCAGAAAGATATTCCACCATTATATGACCTTTTAAAATGCATCTGCTATGCAGATCCCAAGTAAATTGCTGTAACAGAGTCTAGCCCCAGGTTGTCAAGAAATTGTCAAGAAGTCCTGCTTTAGACAAACTTAAATTCTATGGAGAAAAATGTCACCATGCTTTTTTCCATGGGAATAGAAAATACTTTGTGTGAGCCGATGCAGGCAGGACTCAGGAACAATCACAAAACCATCGATTAAGGGCAAAGAACAAATTTAATCTCAATACCTCATGGATCGGGGAACCTCTGAAGCAGCACCTGGGCGGAGGCAAGCAAGCAGGGGATGCAGGCACCGCGGAGCAAGAGTCCTTGTTAGCAAGAGAGTCCTTGTTAGCATGAGAATGAGAGAGTGAGAGAGAGCTCCCACTTGCTGTTTGGGCCTGTATTTCAAGGATTCCGGCAGGCAGAGTTTTCCGCTGTGCTTTGATCTCTTCAACAGCAGGGCAGGAATCTCAGGCGTGTTCGATAAGGTGCCCCTGAGCCCATCCCAGGCCTATGTTATCTAAGTGCAGATGTTCTACTTGTTGAGCACACAAAACTAAGCAACAATTAGCGTGATATATGTGTTTTCCAGCACCCCATGGGCATGCCACTTGAGCGTATTTACAGTCCTCCTTGCCAATCTTCCGTTACTTTCCCACATACTTCATTTGCTACTCGTCTCACTGTTGAACTACCTGTAAGCAGCTGGCCCAAAGTGAGTGAGTCAGTAGAGCAGCATCTCAAAATAGGATTTTTATTCCTTTCTGTTTGGCTCTGAATTCTCCCCTGCATTTCCAACACACAGTTATCTCCTTTAGCTACTACTGGCAGGATAGTGTAGGGGCAGCCATGGGAGTGTTAGGAAGAAAGCAAGATCAGCCGCAAGCCTTGCTCCTGGTTTCTGGAGTCCATGACCTTGCAGAGAACTGTTAGCACCTGCGGTGAAGAAACCACGCTGCGGTCACGAAGGCTTCGACTTTCCCCATTCAGAGGCCGCCGCCTCCTGCCTGACAAGGAGCAGTGAGGAATGCAAGTTACAGCCAACACCAGTCTCATGTATAAAATGTGAAAGTGCTCAAAATATGTCTATTGTTTTCCATAGCAGGACTGCTTGCTGTAGTGTGTAAGACTGTCTAAGAAACAACCCTGACTTCTCACTGAAAAAAGTCATTTGAATTGGGAGGCTGCTTTGCCTTCGACTTTTCTTCTGCTTCACATATCCAGGCTAGACCCAAGTCCTTCATTTTCTCTTACAATTTTTCAAACCTCTGGCTTTTATTTTTCCCCCTATCCTGATGCAGCTGTAACATGGTGTCCTGGTTTGACACATGGCCAAGTGCAGACCACACTTCTCCCTCCCACTCACCAACACCCTGTCTATCCCCATGGCCTAAGCCTCCATCACACCAACCATATCAGCATCTCCTCAGGCGCTACCTTGTCCACCCTCTTGTGTTCAGACTTACTGATTTCACCATTCTGCTCCTCTCTCTCCTCTCTCACTAGTCCCTCACTCAACACCCAGCTGATACCTGTAGCCTCTTCCCATGCACTTCTTTTACAGACAGCATATTTCTCCTGCTGGGCCATGCTGTCCATTTCCAGTGAAATGGCAGGCCCACAGCAGGAATCATTGTCTCACTCAGGGAAAAATTACACTTAGTTGGATGCTCCTTGAAGACAGTGACTCCCATTCTCACAGCAGGCTGATCTAGGAAGTTTTGCAGAGGCACAGTGTGCCACAGCCTGAATGTCAACTTCTGCAGGACCCTGGAGCTTGTCTCTGTGCAAGGCAGAGGCTGCACTGGGTCTCTCACCTTCCTACTGCATGTGTGTAAGTTCTTCTGTGTAGGTAGATATGCTAAATGTCAGAGGACATGAAATACCTCTATGTGCTGGTCTCAGTGGTTCTAGTGATAATTCCCCTCTCAGTTATGCAGATAATTTAAATGTAACCAGTTTGTGTACAAGGCAAAAAAACCCAAAGCCTCCAGTAAAATGACACTATTAAGGCTGATAAGGCAAGTAGTCAATGTGAGAAGAGTCATTTTTCATGCTGCCCACACATGGCTAACTCTACCTATGTTATAGGGTGATGCTACAATACAGTCCTAATTTCAGGAGCATTCACTGTTGTCACACAAGATACATTTTAAGAAGGCATTTGAAGACTTTAAACTAGTGAAATACAGAGACAGACATGTTCTAGGAAAATGTTTTAACAGAGAAAAAAGAGAAAGGATAGGTTTGGGCAATATTAATTAGGAAGACATGACAGAAATTAGAAAAACAAGGATGTAGATGGAACAGCAGAGACCAAATGATTACCCCAAGGTGCCAAATAAGCGTAGATAAATTAAAGTTGGAGGAATTGCTTTACTGGTGCACTTGGAAATTCATTCCTCCAGTCACCTCTTTCTGAGAGCAGTGAGCACCTGGCTCTGTTGACTCTTTGCAGCAGACGCTGTCAGGCCAGTTCTGCTCCATGTCCCCACATGTCTCCTTGGCGTGTGCCTGTTCCCCCTACCCGCTGGTGTGGCAGCTTCAGTTTCTTCCCATGGGATAACGACTCCAGGATGCTGTGAAGAACCTCTCCTATGCCCACAGAGACACCATGGTTTCCCTCCATGCAGCTCGACATGGTCTGACACCCCAGGTGTGAGCAACTGCAACTTCTGGATGTTTTTCTCCTTTTCAATGAATTCCAGATGGACTTTCACACTGGCAGTAGGGGTGTCCCACCCCTTTTTGAAATGTCACACATAAATGTAGCAAGGAGCACTCTAGCTTTGACTAAAAACTGTGAGGGCTTCTTAGGACCATAGGTTTATATGGCCTAAAGGAAACATCTTATTTGACTCTTGGTACAACATGGACATCGAGTTTCATTCCAGATTCCTGCAGGGAGTCCACTCGAAAGTTGCTAGTGGGCCACCCCATTTGGAAAAACATCCAGTCTTCTCTGAAGATGCCAAAAGAGAGAAGATAACACCATTTGATGAGGGTCATACTAGTTAATTACCTTCACTGTTAAATATTTCTATTCCCTACTAAACACCTGGCTCCTAGCTTGTGAAAAGAAACAGGGGAGCCAAAGGAGAGAGATTAAATGCGAGAAAAATGTAGTGAGGAATGAGGACTGGACACAGGAGGGAGTGAAGTTCAGGAGAAGAGCTGAGGGTTGGGTAGAGCTTGTATTATGTTATTAAAAACACATTGTGGCAGTTCAAGACCACAGTGTGGTAGCAGAAAGGTGGGGTGGGAGATGCAAGGCAGCAGGCAGGTCGTGATGCTCTACAGAGTTTCAGTCTGGAAGCTGAAACAGAAAGAACAGAAACATCAAGAGACTGGGACATCAGCAAAGCTATTCAGGGCCCTGGGACCAGGGGCACTGAAGATTAGGTCTAAAGTGCATTGGCAGCACTCCATAAGACATAGTAGAACAACAGACCCTGAGGTACATTAGAAAAATATTGCTCGGCACCTGCTCACAACGTGCCTCCAACATGCCCTACCAAATCTGGCAGTTTCTCATTTAATAATAAAAAAGACATCTCTCTTTAAGTTCATACAGAGAAATGAGCAGGTCTGGGAGTAAGGTGGTGTAAGGGTAAGAAATTCCAGTCCTGTGTTCCTGCCCCATCTGGACGACCATGCTATGTGCCTTGGGCTCCCCCTCTTGTAGCAGGACACTGACTCCTTTGCACGGGGCTTTAAGATCCATGGATGAGGAGAGTTATTTATCAGCTCAAAGTTTTGGGAGGTTTCTTTCGTAAATAGGAAGATTCTCACCAGATAGAGGAATTGTTAGAAAGTACTTGGGAGAGACGTGGAGCTCTGATTGCTGCTGTTACCGGTACTCTGATTAAATTTGATATTTTTTTTTCTCTTTTTATTTTAACCTGATTTCAAATTTCCTAAGAAAGTCTCTACCCAAGCCTTTCTCCCTGTAGCCCATGAAATTAGGCCATGTCCTTTACTTTGCATGATCTAGTGGCAATATATTCTGTTTCAGGTCCCTGGACAATATCAGATTGTCACTCCCATATAGCTACAGACCAAAGCTCAGAGTGTCATGGAAGAAGCCACTAATTTGAGTGCCAAAGTTGAGACAATATGGGAATGATTTTCCAGGCGTGTTAAGCATGCCTGACCCCTGGGGTGTTTTGGTTCAGATCAGCACTAGTTTGTTGTGGTCCTCTCCACGCTGAAGGACCTGGCCCAGACAGACGGCCAAGGAGAGATTTGAGAGTTGGAAAATAAGCCAAGGGGAGGAGGACACCATTAGAGGAGTTCTTAGGGCTCCCAGAAGAAAGGGGATGGAGGCACAAAAGTTTGCTAGCTACTCTCTGTTATACTCCAAAGCATCCAGGCTCTGAGACTTCAGGTCCGCAGAGTAAGGATGGGACTCTTCTCCAGTTGATAAGGAAAGAGTTGTGTGAGTATGAAAGAGAAGCTGTTCATCAAACTCACTGCACAGCACCTCCAGCCATTGCAGTTGGTTGGGGGAGGCTTTAGGGGGAGGAGGAGGAGTAGGACATGTATTAGGGCTGTGAGCCACTATTCATTTACAAACTATAATCAATTTGATGTTTAGATTAATTTCTGATGCACTCCCAAAGGTGCACTAAAAGCATTTTTCCTTTATTATAATATTGATTGCTTATTGGAGAGATAAATCTGTCAGTTATGCACTGACCAAAACTTTCAGACCAAGCAAGCACGAATGCATAAGGAACACCTGTTTGCAGCTCTCCAGTTAAAGGGACAGCTCTGTCTTTTCCCAATAACTCAAATTAAAGAAAATCTGTACGTTGTACACAGGGACTTCTGCTTTCTTTTGTAGCTTAATAATTTATTAGACAAGAATACGTTAGTAGAATCTATCTTCTATTATCTGTCTGTCCATGTGTCTATCGCTATTCTATCCATCTCTCCTCACAAGTGATAGACATAATCCATCCAGAATATGTTTAAAGGTTATGGATATGTTTGTATATACCTACTCACATGTACACTTACACAATCATTTTAAATGTTTTACTCATAGTGCGATTAGTTAGAGGAACTCATTACTGCAGGGTCTTTGTGGCTACTCATTTAATGACCTTCAAAGGGGAAACGGCTATTTATGTGACTAATAGAAATGAACCAATGTTAAGAGTTAATGCCAGAAGAAAGAGGAAAAACAAAGAGAGGTTTTTAAGCAGATTAAAAGCTTAATGCTCTGGGCTTCAAATCAATCCATCAGCATTGGGACCTAGGAAAAGAAACTGACCAGGCGCTCATGTGCCTGCACAGTGTGCTATCTACTGCCACTTCCTCTAAAACCCCTTTGACATTAGATAGAGTAGATGAACCTGAATTGTATATGGATGGTCCTACATGTGATCCAAGGCTATTATAGTTTCAAATGCAAACACCCTCACATGTAGAAATGCCAGGGGAGGATCTCTAGTGCTACTTTCATTCAGGCCAGAAGTTTCTATTCAGAAGTCAGAAATAATGACCCCTGCAACGGGCAGGCCCTTTTCTGAACTCAAGGTGATTGATCTGCAGTGCACAGACTTACCACATCCCACTCTTGTGAGACTGCAGACCCACCACAGCATTTTGGCTACCCATTATATCTGTTTTTATTTTCGTTTTCCCAAGTTCTCTCTCACACAAGGTGAATCCGAGCTGTAGAATGGATGAGTCTCTATCAGTCCATCCAACCATCCATCACCCCATATATCTATCTTCAGTTTCTTTATATCTGTCTATCCTGTCTCATTCATTGCACAGGACTGCTCTTCAGCATTGTGAAGTCTGTCAGCTAGCTAGTTACTGAGCAGCTGTTCAATAGATCCTCACAGCTCTGTGCTTGGCCTCAGGCCTTCCTTCCCACGCAATATTCAAACCCTGCTATGAATATGACTTTATTATTATTTCCTCAACTGTTTTCCTAAGGTCCTTCCCAGCAGAGCATTTGAGAGGTTCATAGAGCTAAGTAACAGCATTTTCACAGTGCTCATGGTGTCCTCATTTCATCAAGGAGATGGTGAGGCATAGAAAGATATTCAAAAGTATTCATTAATCTGAGATGCCATGAGCCTGATCAGTCTGTTTGCTTGTTTTCTCAAAGCATTTAGCACAATGCAGGTCATGCTATGTTTATGTTCGCTTCAGATGCAGGTACAGGCACCAGCCTTTCTGCCAGTGAAATATCAGATCACGCACCGAGCACCAAGAAAAGAGGAACACACAGTAAAGCTTCATATTCACTGGCAAACTAAAGAGGCCTTGCATATCAGCTCAAACACTGTGCCATAAATATCCATAAGCTTCTTAACATTTGTACGTGTCCTGGTTTAGCCTCAGACGGCAACAAAGAAACACGCTTTGCTCTCTCACCCTCCCACAGTCATGGGGGGAGAACTGGAAGAAAAAGGCAAAACTCATGGGATGATACAAAGGCAGTTTAACAGAACAGCAAAGGGAACAGGAAAACACCACCACTGATAGAGGAA
Organism: Numenius arquata; assembly: GCF_964106895.1. NCBI lineage: Eukaryota > Metazoa > Chordata > Aves > Charadriiformes > Scolopacidae > Numenius > Numenius arquata. The sequence continues at coordinate 28,812,618 of NC_133615.1, read as the reverse complement.
TGTACAAACACGGTTACGGTACCGTTGCTCACAGACCAGACCCGGGACGCCCCAGTCTGCTCCCAAGCAGCAACTTCCTGCCCCCTACCCCAGCCAGCTCTCGGCTACAGACTGGGCATGGCATCACATGGTATGGAATACATGTGTCCCTGCCAGATCCTGGGAAAAATGAATCATATCCCCACTGGAACCAGGACATTATCCACCCCTTATTCTATACCATCTATGTCATGCCCGGATCTTACAGTTTCCAGTTAATTACCTACAGAATCACAGGGGTTGGAAAGGACCTCATCTAGTCCAGGTGGGACTGGAAGGGAGATGAAGTAGGGAGGTGATTGTTCTCCTGTACTCAGCACTGGTGAGGCCACACCTGGAGTATTGTGTCCAGTTTTGGGCACCTCAATACAAGAGAGATATCGAGGTGCTGGAGTGGGTACAGAAGAGGGCAACGAAGCTGGTGAAGGGCCTGGAGAATAAATCGTACGAAAAATGATTGAGGGAGCTGGGACTGTTTAGTTTGAGGAAGAGGAGGCTGAGGGGTGACCTCATCACTCTCTACAACTGCTTGAAAGGACATTGTAGAGAGGTTGGTGCTGGTCTCTTCTCACAAGCAAATAGCAATAGAACAAGAGGGGATGGCTTCAAGCTGCAACAGGGTAGGTTTAGACTGGACATTAGGAAGAAATTCTTCACAGTAAGAGTGATCAGACACTGGAACAGGCTGCCCAGGGAGGTGGTTGAGTCACCATCCTTGGATGAGTTTAAGAGTCGCTTAGATGTGGCGTTGGGGGATATGGTGTAGGGGAGAACTTTGTAGTGTAGGGTAGATGGTTGGACTCGATGATCCCAAGGGTCTTTTCCAACCTAGATGATTCTATGATTCTATGAGATCATCTAGTCCAACCCCCCTGCCAGAGAAGGTTGCACAAGGATGCCGTCCAGGCGGGTTTTGAATATTTCCAGAGAAGGAGACTCCACCACATCTCTGGGCAGCCTGTTCAAGTGCTCTGCCACCCACAAAGTAAAGACATTCCTCCTCATGTTTAGAAGCCCTCTACGCTTTTTCCATTTCTGACCCTCCAACGGGGCAAATAACAAAATTAGCTGATCTTGGTTGTTACAGCAATAAGTATAAGCAAGAGCCTCTCTGCATACCATTCCTTGGCATGAAGTACAAACATTGGTCTTATCACTCTGAGAACGAGCAGTTTTCTCCACAATATGCTGTTAATTTCAGAGAGTTAGAAGAGGCCTAGCTAAAATGTAAAATTACTGAACAGAAAGTTGGTTCTGTTTTACCTCAAACCGAGACAAACTTCCTATGTTCAAGTTTGTGCCCATTATCTCTTGTCCTATCCCTGGGCACCACTGAAAAAAGACTGCCCCCATCCTCCTGACACCCACCCTTTAAGTATTTATAAACATTGATCAGATCCCCCTCAGTCTTCTCTTCTCCAGACTAAAAAGACCCAAGTCCCTCAGCCTTTCCTCATAAGAGAGATGTTCCAGTCTCCTAATCATCTTGGTAGCCCTCTGCTGTACCCTCTACAGCAGTTGCCTGTCCTTCTTGAACTGGGGAGCCCAGAACTGGACACAGTACTCCAGATGGGGCCTCACCAGGGCAGAGTAGAGGGGGAGGATGACCTCTCTCGACCTGCTGGCCACACTCTTCTTGACGCACCCCAGGATGCCATTGTCCTTCTTGGCCACAAGGGCACATTGCTGGCTCATGGTCATCCTGTTGTCCACCAGGATTCCTAGGTCTTTTTCCTCAGAGCTGCTCTCCAGCAGGCCAGCCCCCAACCTGTACTGGTGCATGGGGTTATTCCTCCCCAGGTGCAGCACCCTGCACTTGCCCTTGTTGAATTTCATCAGGTTCCTCTCCGCCCAACTCTCTAGCCTGTCCAGGTCTCACTGGATGGTGTCACAGCCCTCTGGAGTGTCAGCCACCCCTCCCAGTTTTGTGTCATCAGCAAACTTGCTGAGGGTATACTCTATCCCTTCATCCAAGTCATTGATGAATATAGTGAAGAGGACTGGACCCAGTACTGACCCCTGGGGAACACCACTTGTTATGTACCTCCAACTAGACTCTGTGCCACTAATCACAGAATCACAGAATCACAGAATCTTAGTGGTTGGAAGGGACCTTTGAGATCATCGAGTCCAACCACATTAAAAAAAAAAAAAATAAAAATAATCACGACCCTCTGAGCTCTGTCTTCCAGCCAGTTTTCAATCCACCCTACTGTCCATTCATCTAACCCACACTTCCTAAGCTTACCTATGAGGATGCTGTGGGAGATGGTGTCTGAAATCAAGGTAGACAACATCCACTGCCCTCCCCTCATCTATCCATTCAGTCATGCCATCGTAGAAGGCTATCAGGTTAGTCAGACATGACTTCCCCTTCGTGAATCCGTCTTGGCTACTTCTGATAGCTTTCTTTTCCTCCATATGCTTTGAGATGATGTCCAGAGCGAGCCGTTCCATCATCTTTCCAGGGATGGAGGTGACGCTGACTGGCCTGTAGTTTCCCGGGTCCTCTTTCTTGCCCTTTTTGAAGACTGGAGTGACATTGGCTTTCCTCCAGTCCTCAGGCACGTCTCCTGTTCTCCAGGACCTTTCAAAGATGATGGAGAGCGGCCCAGCAATGACTTCTGCCAGCTCCCTCAGCACTCACGGATGCATCCCATCAGGACCCATGGACTTGCGGGTATCCAGTTTACTTAACTGTTCCTTAACTTGGTCTTCCTCCAGCAAGGGGAAGTCTTCCTTTGTCCAGACTTTCTCTGTTACCTCCAAAGTCTGGGACTCCTGAGGGCTGGCCTGAGCAGTGAAGACTGAAGCAAAGAAGGCATTCAGCAACTCCGCCTTCTCTGCATCCTCTGTCACCATGGCGCCCGTCTCATTCAACAGCAGGCCCCCATTTTCTCTAGTTTTCCTTTTGCCTCTGATATACTTGAAGAAACCCTTCCTGTTGACCTTGACATCCCTTGCCAGGTTTAATTCCAAGGAGGCCTTGGCTTTTCGTCGTTTCAGCCCTGCATGCTCTGACAGCATTCTTGTAATCTTCCCAAGTGGTCAGTCCCTTCTTCCACGCACTGTAAACTTCCTTCTTCCACTTGAGTTTTTTCAGAAGCTCCCTGCTCAACCACGCAGGTCTCCTGCTTCCCTTGCCTGATTTCTTGCTCTTAGGGATGCACCAGTCCTGAGCTTAGAGAAAGTGGTATTTGAATATTGTCCAGCTCTCTTGAGCCCCCCTACCTTCCAGAGCCCTAACCCATGGGATTTCTTCGAGCAGTTTCTTGAAGAGGTCAAAGTTAGCCCTCCTGAAGTCAAAGGTTGTAATCCTACTTGTTGTTTTGCGCATACTACCCATGATCCTGAACTCTGTCTTTTCATGATCACTACAGCCAAAGCTGCCCCCAACCTGAACGTCCTCCACCAGTCCCTCTTTGTTTGTCAGTACTAGGTCCAGTAGTACACCTCTCCTTGTTGGTTCCTCCACCACCCGAGTCAAAAAGTTATCATCAATACAATGGAGGAGCCTCCAGTACATGCCTGGCTGTACTTGCCTCTCTCTTCATCTGCCCCTAGGGAGAGCTCAATTCATTCCAGTTGCTCTCTCACATAAAGAGCAACTCCACCACCTTGCCTTTCTGGCCTTGTCTTTTCTAAAAAGGACATAGCCATCTATGACAGCGTTCCAGTCATGTGAGCTATCCCACCATGTCTCTGTAATTGCAATAAGATCACGGCCCTGCAACTGCACATAGATCTCCGGTTCTTCCTGTCTATTCCCCAGGCTGCGTGCATTGGTGTATAAGCATTTCAGAGAGGGAGCTGAGTGTGTAGTTTTCACCCTTGAGGGGTGGTAGGCCTTCTGGCTCTCAAAAATACTAGCCCGCTGCCCCACAAGTGCTGAGCTACTACACCCAGGCACCTCTCTAGCAAGCCCAGTTACATCCCCATCCCCCTTCAAATCTAGTTTAAAGCTCTCTCAATGAGCCCTGATAACTCTTGTCCTAGAATCCTTTTCCCCCTGCAAGATAAGCTATTCCCATCTGTTACCAGCAGGCCTGGTGTCTTTTAAATCAAGCTGTGGTCAAAGAACCCAAAGTCCTGCCAGTAGCACCAGGCTCGGAGCCAGGCTCTTCCTATTTACCCCCTCATCATTCCCCGCAACTGGAGGGATAGAGGAGAACATGACTTGTGCTCCCAATCCCTTGACCAGTCTTCCCAAGGTCCTGAAATCTCTCTTCATTGCCCTTGGACTTCTTTTCACTACTTCGTCACTGCCTACCTGAAAGATCAAAAAGGGGTAATAATCTGAGGGCCATACTAGGGAAGGAAGCTGCTTCTTTACATCATTAACCAGGGCCCCAGGGAGGCAGCAGACCTCCCTGTTTAGTGGGTCTGGTCTGCACATCGGGCCTTCTGCTTCCTTCAGTAGCAAGTTGCCTATGACAATGACTTGTCTTTTATTCTTTACTGCAGATGTTGCAATGTGGGGGGTGGTCCGACTAGATCTTGATGACGCCTCCAAGCTGGAAGAACTGTCTTCCTCGTCATTGTCCAGTTCCCCTTGTAGAACACTGTACCCGTTAATGCAGAGGCATCTGGGAAGGTGGGGTAGTCACCGGGCAGGTGTGACTGCAGCGCCTGTTGCACCGGGCAGGAACTTCTTGCCATGCCCCCTGTCCTCCAAGTCACCACATTCAGTCGGGTGGAGAGTGGACAGGGAGTTCTCTGTAGCAGGGGCTTTGTCTGCCTGCTGGGTTTCTCTCACAGGAAGCAGGGTGCGACTCCAAGCATCTGTCTCTCTCACATTCCCCGATGGCCCTCAACCTGCTTACCTCCGCCCTGAGCTCCATCACTAAGCAGAGGAGCTCCTCTACCTGGGCACACCTCCCACAGGCACACTCACTGCTGCCATCCGACACCGACATAAGAGCAGGGCACACCTAAGTAGCAGCATGTTCCACGAGAGCTCTGTCTGGGAAGCTGCATCAAAACTGGTGGGTGCTGAGTTCACAGATGCTATGGTCTTCTTCCGAGGGAATGCCATTGTTTCCTGGCCGAGTTGGCAGTCTTTCAATGCTCTCCCGTGCAAACTGCCACGCAAGCTGCTGCGCCCTGACTGTTGTGCCGCCCCTTTTTGCCCGCCCAGGGAGCCAGACCTTGTCTGGTGCTCCCAGCTGACACCCACTCGCTGCCTGCCTGCTCGACCAGGTCGCTGCGCTTCCGAAAGGCATCCTTTATGAGGGGGGAAGTGGTCTCGGCGTTTACGCCTCGTTTAAATCTGCCGCTGGTGGTGCTGGCTCTGCTCATGCCACCTCAGCAGCCCGCCCACAAGCTGCCGGTTTCCAGCACAGGCTAGCTGCTTTTCCCGGCTTCGAAAAGCTCCAAAAAGAGCCCCTTGCCGGCCCTTTTTTCTGCGATTCCCTTCCCCAGTGTGGACTTACCTGCACTGGAGCTGGTCTCCTCGGTGAGAGGAGATGCTTTATCCTCTGTCTGGAAAGTCAAGAGAAGCAAGAGAAAGGATGCTAGCTGAACAGCTCATCCAAAGGACAGGCTTTCTCAGAGCACAGGGACTCCCCCAGTGCCGTAGGTGTGAGTCCATTTAAGATAATCCTGGCCACTGAGGTCCTTTTGACAAAGTGCTTTTCTTCCTTTCCTCTTCCTTGACCTTGTCATTCAGTTCCTTGTGAAGTAATGTGAAAGCATCTGTTGTCTCTTTCGTTTAATTTGTAAATACACTCCCAGAGGGCTGGCAGAGCCCATTCAAGCCTGAGAGGCTACCACGATGTCAGTCATTGCTACCAAAGGAACACAGGCTCCTGTCCTCTAGGAGATGCCCTCCATCCTCACAGGAGCCTGCCCACTGTACATCTGCTGGAAAGACATTTAAAAAGGGGCTTGGGAGATTTCTCCATGTACCTTGCGGTGTGTATGTGACCAAGGGACAGTAGGGAGCTGTATGCATGCCTCAGATACCCCTTGCATAGCTGGACACAATGGTTAAAATGGATCTCGACTGTGCTCAAATGCATTACGTCAGAGACATATTTGGCCCAACAAACTTTTATGTTTTCTATAAAGGACAGTCATATCTGTGTTTTAGACAAAGTTAGTAAGCAAAAAAACCCCACTCATCTATTCTTATTAGACTGCATGTTATAGATTGCTATGTATGGAGGGAGGGGAGAAGACAAAATTTGGGTGTACAGAAGCCCTTCCTCAGGTGTATTAGCTAAAGCAAGGAGGGTCTTTGCATTCCCTTTGCTGTATTATTACTGAGATAGTCCTTGGACTGCAGTTCAGTCGTTTACTCAGTCCTTGAGACAGCAAACTTGTCACCAGCTTATGTGATCATTCTGCCCCACAAAAGACTGTTAAAGGCCTCAAGGTTTCACCTGTGATTGTTATGATTACTATAAATTATCTTTTATTGCACATTGAAACCCTCAGACACCAAGCACCTACAAAATCATGTTCCTTTCAGCAGCAGGTGCAGGCTTTCAGTTCCTAAACTGCCTCTTACGGCTGCAGAGACAGCTGAGACAGCCATCTGGAGATGCGGGAAGGAGCGTACCTGGTTCCCCAGCTCCTCGGCTCTCTCACTGTCTTCACGCCTGACAGAAACAAGTCTTTCCTCTGTCTGGCAGCGCACAGACTTCATGGGTGACGTGGCTTGTTCTGCTGGGTGCATCCCCTGCCAGAAATCCAGAGGCAGCATCTTTCCCTCATGCAATGAACTGACCAAAAACAGGGCCAAAAGTCTGGCTTCCCAGTCTTACGCTGACAAGTGGGCAACACTAATTAGCAAACGCTTGGAGAACATGCCTCTTTCTTTGGAAGTGGGGGAAATATCAAATCAGCATAGACTCTGTCAGTTAGCTCCTGATCATTTTTTTGGGGCTATAATTGCATTTAATTGAGAGTATGTAGTGCTGATGAGGCATTTTAGAAGAACCATGTTCATCCCCTATGTGACACTGTTGTAACATGTATAATGTCATCCTGATGTGTTTGGTCTGCTCTGGGATTAATCTTCATTCCTCTAACCTAGCACTGCCTTCTCCTCTCAGTCTTACAAAGGGGAAACTGAGGTGCAGAAGTATGGGGCAACTTGACCAAGATGAGCCAGCAAGAAGGTGGCAGAGCCAGTTTTTTAAGTCAGGAGTTCAAACCCCTCAACTCGGTCGAGCGCTTTGACCCCCCAGCTCTTGCTTTGCAGTGTTTATTTTAATTTGTCTCCAGATGCAACCCGCCTCCCAGTCCCACCAAAACCAGAAGCCCAGTGGAGGTAGGAGGAAACTCTTGCATGCAGTAGCATGCTTGCTGCCCTCTTCCTCCTTGAATAACCCATTGTTTTCCCAATTTTAATCTCAAGGCTTTGAAAAAGAGCCAAGTTTTGCGGATTCCTGTTGCACCAATAACGCTTATATTTTTGTTACTCAATTCTCCTTCCATAGTATTCAAAACAGAATAAGTAGACCCTGTATCAACTAAAAATTCTATTTCTCCACTTCCCAGCTCTGCTTTAACCAACCAGATGTTCTGCTGGGAAAGACTCCTCCGGTCCCCTGCTCTTCTCAAGAAAAACATTAATTGTAACATAGTATTACAATTTAGAGTACCATTTACGGGCCATTTTTCTCCACCCTCCAGTTTATATAACGGCCACCATTGATTACAATATTTAATTAGATTCTCTCCTGTCGCAACCCCACCCGGGGGTCTACCAATCTGCCTTCACTGTCTCAGAATACATCCTAAAGGCAACTTCTTTAAAATACCACCCTTAGATGATCCTGTACCCATTTCGTCTCAAAAGGCCGATCAACAACCTTTAAATATATATATATATATTTATATATAGGGTAAACAGACAAGTTGCACAAAACATAAAACACTAAACAGGCAGCACAAAACACGAGATAAACAATACAAAATATAGGGCCAATCAACAACTTTCAGATCTATAGGGTAGACAAGCAAAGAGCACAAACCACAAGATAAACAATACAAAATATAGGGATAGTACTATCAGCATTCAAATCTTACACCCCTTCCCCACCGCGGCGTTAAGAATAGTTACCTAGGTCCTATATTCACTCTTGGTGCGGGCCCCTCCCGCCACGGTCTTAAGAGCAAATACCTAAACTTTAACCAAACCAGGGACTTGAACCCCTTATCCAAAACCCGGGCGTTCCTCTGACTTTCGTCCAAAGGAACTTATCCAATGGGGACTCGAACCCCTTCCAATGGGGACTCTAACCCCTTAGGTACCTTTATAGCCCAACCCTGCGGGGCTTTCACCGCGTCTTATGGGCAGGCAACCAAATCCCAAATTTTACTGAAAGAATGCCTTTTACCTTTTCCAGGGATCTTGCTCCAAGCTCTTCGGTCCGGGGATCGCCGGTTCTCCCCGAGAATCCCTCAGTGCCGGCTGGAGGGCCCACGATCCCACAGATCCGTCAAGGTTCTGGAGTAGTGTCCCATCTGGGGTGCCAAAATGTTACCGTAAAATCTGGCTATGAAGAAACCCTCTAAGACTCTTTGAAGTTTTAGAAGGCAGGCATTCCTTATTACAGTGCTGGATGCACGGGGGATCGCTCCTAGCGTGCATACCGTATGTTAAACAAAACACAGTTTTTATTAGGCTATCACATTCATAAGCATTTTGATTTCCCAGAATAGTTATACATATTCACTTAAATTCTCAGAGTTCATTTACATAGTCCCCTCCTATAGAACGCATGCTTGGTCGAGTCGTGGTGGTCCATCTGGTGGTCCTCAGTGGCCATAGACCCCAAAACCAGTAGTGACGGCTTGGTGAACTCAGTCTGTCTAGCCATATATGGTTCTTCTTTGGCTTGCAACGTGTTTCGGTGAGCAACTTCTTCAATTTGTTCCCATTCCTAGGTTCCTGTTGTATTCTTAAACAACCAGCTATGAAACTCATAACCTTACCTATTATTCATGATGTCTTATGTTAATGGTACTAATGATTTATAACTTATAAAAATTTTGCTGAACTACCAGGTTACCTTTATTCATTGGCTTTAATCTGATATCACACCCGCCAAACATATCGTAACAAATACATAAATACAATTAGCACCTTGTCGTGGTTTAGCCTCAGACAGCAACAAAGAACCACGCTCTGCTCTCTTGCCCCCCCCCAACAGTCATGGGGGGAGAATTGGAAGAAAAAGGCAAAACTTCTGGGTTGAGACAAAGGCAGTTTAACAGAACAGCAAAGGGAACAGGAAAACAACAACAATAACACTGATAGACGAATGCACAAACACCATTATGGTACCACGGCTCACTAACCAGACCTGGGAACACCCCAGCTCTCTCCCAAGCTGAGACTTCGTGCCCCCTCCCCTCCCTCCACCGGCTCCCGGCTATGGACTGGGCATAGCAGTCACATGGTATGGAATACCTGTGTCCCTGTCAGATCCTGGGGAAAATTAACCCTATCCCTGCCAGAATCAGGACATTGTCCACCCCTTATTCTATACCATCTATGTCATGCTTGGATCTTACAGTTTCCAATTAATTGCCACCACTTTCCCCTGTCTTTTATATATATATGTACATATATATTCATACAGATATAATACCCTTAGTCTATGGGCCATCCCTCTAAAAGGTCCGTTCAGTTAATTTAATCCATGACTTTGGGCTCCATCTGTTAGAACACTCTCAGGGCAGGCAAGATGGTGTGTGGTGCTGGACTGTTGCATGCTGTATTCTCAGAGATCGCAGCTGATGTATCCGGTGTGGCTCATGTCCACGGTCCATGGGCTGAAGATGTCCGTCTCAGTGAAGTTGCTGGGTGCCAGCTGCTGAGGTCAGTTCTGATCCCGTCACCGCTGCACTTGGTTTTTCATCAAAGTCCATCTGTCATTAGTTTGGGTGGTTCTTACTGTAGTACAACCAATAGCAATTATAGCAATGAGGACACACAGTGGCAGAGTTACTTAGCAATTATCATACAATTTGATTCATTGGCTGTTCTCACCCATGAAGTACACATCAAACATCCCTATACTTCCGTATCACCCACCAAGTGCACCCAGGTGGGTGCACCTTGAGCAAAAGCAATCCCACGGACGGGTTTGCCTTTGCCTGAGGCAGGACTAACCCAGACTGTCTTCCCTAACATATTCTTCATGTGCATTACGGGGGCTTTATCCCCTTCCACAGCACGTGGAAGTTTTGATTGGGCAGGTCCAGCTCGGTTGGTAGATCCCCTGGTGTTAACTAGCCAGGTAGCTTTTGCTAAATGTGTATCCCAGTGTTTTGAAGTCCCACCACCCATTGCTCTCAGTGCAGTTTTTAACAGTCCATTGTATCGTTCTATCTTTCCAGAGGCTGGTGCATGATGAGAGATGTGATATACCTACTCAATGCCATGCTCCTTGGCCCACATGTCTATGAGGCTGTTTCAGAAATGAGTCCCGTTGTCCGACTCAATTCTCTCTGGGGTGCCATGTCGCCACAGGACTTGTTTTTCAAGGCCCAGGATGGTGTTCTGGGTGGTGGCATGGGGCACAGGGTATGTTTCCAGCCATCCAGTGGTGGCTTCCACCATTGTGAGCACATGGCACTTGCCTTGATGGGTTTGTGGGAGTGTGATATAATCAATTTGCCAGGCCTACCCATATTTGTATTTCAGCCATCGTCCTTCATACCAAAGAGGCTTTAACCACTTGGATTGCTTGATTGCAACATGTCTCACATACATGGATAACCTGTGCAATCGTGTCCATGGTCAAGTCCACCCCTCGGTCACGAGCCCATCTATACGTGGCATTTCTTCCTTGATGGCCTGAGGAGTCATGGGCCCATCGAGCTATGAATAATTCACCCTTATGCTGCCAGTCCAGATCCACCTGAGCCACTTCAATCTTAGCAGCCCGATCCACCTGCTGGTTGTTTTGATGTTCCTCAGTGGCCCGACTCTTGGGTCCATGGGCATCTACGTGATGTTCTTTCACAACCAGATTCTCTACCTGGGCAGGAATATCTTGCCACAATGGGGCAGCCCAGATGGGTTTGCCTCTGCGCTGCCAGTTGCTCTGCTTCCACTGCCGTAACCACCCCCACAAGGCGTAATTAGTATAGAGATAAAGTACTGGCCATTTTTCTCATTCAGCAATGTCTAAAGCCAGCTGGATGGCTTCCACCTCTGCAAACTGGCTCTATTCACATTGTCCTTCAGTGGCTTCTGCAACTTGTTGTGTAGGACTCCACACGGCAGCCTTCCACTTTAGATGCTTTCCCACAATCCAGAAGGACCCATCAGTGAACAGGGCATAACTCTTCTCATTTTCTGGTAGCTTATTATACAGTGGGGCCTTTTCCACAAGCGTCACCTCCTCCTCTGGTGATATTCCAAAATCCTTGCCTTCTGGCCAGTCCATGATTACTTCCAGAATTCCTGGGTGACTGGGGTTTCCCACTCGAGTTCGCTGCGTGATCAGTGCAATCCACTTACTCCATGTTGCATGATGTGTGGCAGGGACCCTTTCTTTGAACATCCAACTCGGCACCGGCAGTCAAGGTGCTAAGAGAAGCTGTGCTTCAGTACCAACCACTTCCGAAGCAGCTTGAACCTCTTCATGTGCTTCCAATATCTCTTTTTCTGTGGGGGTATAGCGGGCTTCGGATCCTCTGTATCCCTGACTCCAAAACCCTAGGGGTCGACCTCGAGTCTCCCCTTGCGCTTTCTGCCAGAGGCTCCAGGTAGGGCCGTTCTCCCCGGCTGCGGTGTAAAGCACATTTTTAACATCTTGTCCCTCCCGGACTGGCCCCAGAGCTACTGCATGGACTATTTCCTGTTTAATTTGTTCAAAAGGTTGTCGCTGCTCAGGACCCCATTTAAAATTGTTCTTCTTCTGGGTCACTTGATATAGAGGGCTCACAATCAGATTGTAATCTAGGATATGCATCCTCCAAAATCCAACAATGCCCAGGAAAGCTTGTGCTTCCTTTTTAGTGGTTGGTGGAGACATAGCTGCTGTTTTATTGATCACATCCATTGGGATCTGACAGCATCCATCTTGCCATTTTATTCCTAAAATCTGGATATCCTGTGCAGGTCCCTTGACCTTACTTCGTCTTATGGCAAAACCAGCTTTCAGAAGGATTTGAATTATTTTATTCCCCTTCTCAAAAACAACTTCTGCTGTGTTGCCCCATACGATGATGTCGTCAATGTACTGCAGGTGTTCCTGAGCTTCACCCTGTTCCAGTGCAGTCTGGATCAGTCCATGGCAAATGGTAGGGCTGCGTTTTCACCCCTGGGACAGTTGATTCCAGGTGTACTGGACACCCCTCCAAGTGAAAGCAAACTGTGATCTGCACTCTGCTGCCACAGGGATTGAGAAGAATGCATTAGCGATATCCATTCTGGCATACTACTTGGCTGCCTTGGACTCCAGTTCGTATTGAAGGTCTAACATGTCCGGCATGGCAGCACTCAGCTGTGGTGTGACTTTGTTGTGTTAATAGGCAAAATAGTTTTGGCAGAAAATAAACCCCCTTGTGTTCTAACACTCCTCACCAAGGTGGGAGGCTAGGGGCAGCTAGGTTTAAATTCTGAGTGATGCCCAATTCACCACTATCAGTCCAGTCATGCTTAATATATTAAACTATCACGATTCCAGATACGCTAATAGTGGACTGCACCTTCGGTCTAGTCGTGCTCATGAACTAGCACAGCCACACTCTAGTGTTTGGTCGCATTCAATGAGAAACCGAAATGGCTAGCTACTTAAGCAGTGCAATTTATTTAAGCAACAGATATAAAGGTTCTTATGGTTTGCTGGTGATAAATACACTGTCTGCAAAGCACGTGCAAGTAAAAATATTGTTAATGGTACAAAGCACACAACAAAGTTACAAACAATACAGCCTGGCTATAAATGTAAAAGGTAACCCTCTAGAGGGATTTCTAAGTTCCCCGAGGAAGCACTCGGTATAGTCTAAGCCTTACCCACAGGCGTCCCTATGGGGGGGAAGAAAGGCTCATCCCGTCAACTGGTCCCGGGAGTCAAAGGCAGTCTGTGATGGGGTCCTCCCTGACTTGTTTACGATGGTGTCTTCCCTAGCATCCCCCCTTTCTTGGGCTATTTTTATATTATTTTTTACCTTCTAGGTGGAGTTTGAGTGACTCTAGTCATAAATACCTTTATTATGATTGGTGTAAAATTCTCTCGCCTCGCATTTAAAGGTATAGTTTACGAAAAATTCAGGGCGCAGACTCAAGAAGGAGTGGTCGCACCTTGGAGGCGGGTAGCCTTTGGGCTGGAGGTGTGTTTTGGTATTATAATGACATTATAATGAGCAAAGTTCGCACAAAGGACAGCATTTCATCAAAATTTGACAGACTGTTGGCTCAGGATAACAAATATGCAGCTTATCAGTTCCACAGGATCCCCTCATTCCCATATCTGCTGTATAATCACAGAGCTTGGCCATGGAATCTTCACTCCACTCCATCCTCCGTGTTGCTTTTGCAAGCAATATTGTTCAGGGAGTCATAGATGTAGCGGATTCTTCGCATACCAGCCGCCGCTGTGTTCCACCCTGGAAATGTTTCTATTTTATACCTTTCCTTAACGTATGAACAATACTACATTTTTAATATAATTTTATTTTAGGGATTATTCCACAGACTTCATTCAGGCCATGATCGTCTACCGTTAGCCTTTTTCCCAATCGCCTTGTCAATGCCCCCTTCCCTAGACAGGGATCCCAGCTGCCTCTCATCCCTATCCTCTAATTCCAGGCTACTAGCTCTGTTATCCCATCATCAGAGCAGCCAGGTGACAATGTACTCGCCTGGAAGTCAGTTGAAATCTTTTTGCGTGTCCTGCAGCTCGCTCAGGGATAGGGATCGGGTGATTATCTCTGGTTCTGCCACTTCCTCCTGTTCTCATGATGGTCCTGGTTCGTCGTCATCCCTCACTAAGCAAACTGATTTCTTAGTGTATTTCTTCGGTATAGGGGCAACCGATACCAGCACGGGTTGGATTTCTGGTTCAGCTGCAGTGCCTGCCACCGGGGTTGGGGTATCCACATTGCCTGCCACTGGGATTGGAGTAGCCGCAGTGCCTGTTGCAGGGGTTGGAGTAGCCACAGTATATGTCGGCTTGGTTTCCCCCTCTCTGTCCTGAGGGTGCTGCATAATATCGAGAAGTGTTTGGTAGATAATGGCCATGGCCCAGCACAGTGCGGTGAGTTGTGCCCCTCTGGAATAGCCACAGCATTTTTCTTTCAGATATTCTATCACTTTATCAGGGTCCTGTAGTTGTTTGGGGGTGAAGTCCCAAACCATTGGAGGTGAGAAGCTCTCTAGATTCCTGCCCATATTCTCCCACATGCCATGCCACCCATGACTATCCAGCCTCGAGGCAGATCTCTGGGTGGTAGTCTTAAATAGTTGTTTAACCCTAAACAAGACCTGTAACACATTCAGGAGACATAACTATAGGAACATGCTAGTTTGAGCATCCCAAGGATATTCAAAATTCTCAAAAGCTGTCATACCTGGCCTGAAAGAGAAAAGGGAGATGAAAGAGTTGGGGAAAAGTATCCCCCCCTGTTTCCCCCATAGATTAGGTGTGATTATTAATAAATTCTGAGAGACAGTGCCTGAGGTACGGGCAGGACAACAATACCACATAAACACCCCAACATAACCGTTTGAACAGTTATGTTATCATATCATAAACTGATATTACACAGGACAGCAAAATGATAATCCTGATCCCTCTCCCAGAGGTGACAAACCACATCGCAGGGAGTACATAAGCCATATAAGAATTTACATAGCACAGCCACGAGAACAACCAAAGCAACATGGTGACCGGCGCCTACTTAACTAATATAGTAAATGCACACAACAAATTCGTTTTAACAAGCTCTGGATGGATTTGTCATTATGTCAACCCTTCGAGCTCCACGTTGAGCGCCAAAAAGGACTGTCGTGGTTTAGCCTCAGACAGCAACAAAGAACCACACTCCGCTCTCTCTCGCCTCCCCACAGCCGTGGGGGGAGAATCGGAAGAAAAAGGCAAAACTCGTGAGTTGAGACAAAGGCAGTTTAACAGAACGACAAAGGCAGTTTAACAGAACAGCAAAAGGAACAGGAAAACAACAATAACACTGATAGACGAATGCACAAACATGATTATGGTACCACCAACCAACCCGACCCAGGATGCCCCAGCCCACTTCCAAGCAGCGACTTCCTGCCCCTTCCCCTGGCCAATTCCTGGCTATGGGTGGTCATAGCATCACATGGTATGGAATACCTGTGTCCCTGTCAGAACCTGGGGAAAATTAACCCTATCCCTGTGAGAACCAGGACATATACCTTTAAAGACAGGTCTCCATACCAAGAGAGATTTCATCCTTGCTTGCTGCTCTAGATTGGGCTGATGATTGGCAAAGGCAGGTAAATCCATATCCTTTGTTTAACATGATGTGAGAATGATGTGGAAAGCAAGAAATGCCCACAACCCTCCCAGGTACTAACGTTCAGGCTGATTCAAGCCCTTTCAAGTGTTTTTTTCTCCAGCGATTTTCACTTTTCTGCCTCCCGGCCCTTCCACATGTTTCCATTCCTGCCCCCAACTCCGTCTTGCCAAGTCTTTCCACTGCTGTTATTATTTGTGAAGCGTGAGGAGAGTTATGACAAGGGAGGGATGCCATTAAACCATGCTGGGAGATGTCAGCCACCTTGCAAACATCTTCCTGACACTCCACTTTCAAACCACTTCAGAAACTGCACTCAGATGATTTCAGGTTGGTTAGGTCTGTCAACTCGAATGGACGCCACACGTTGCTTTGGTGCCAGAGACAGCTCCAGAGTGTCTTAGCTGGCTGTTGCACACATGCATACGCAGCCCTGTCCCCACACACAACTGCACATCGTCTTTTTTATGCCACTCCAAGACAGATATCCTTGAATGCTGCTGGAAGCATCAAACTTCCGCTGCAAGTGAAAGCTTTAACATTTAGAGGGTTCTTGCATAATGCAAATGAACTGGAAAGGCAGGAAGGCATCCCAAATGCCACTCAATGCATTTATAAAAAGATAAGGTGACTGTGTCCTGTGTCCTTCCCTGCCTATCACTTCATTACTGAGTGTCAGCGAAGAGCCTGGCAGCTCGATTGGTTGATGAAATCGCATGACCTAAATGTTATCTTGCAAAAACACATAAAATTATTAAGCTTGAACAACAAAGAAATATAAATATCCCCACAGTTTATTTGTATCAGCCAATCAATACTATGTATATCTTTATTTCCTTTCAGTTTTTCCTCCAAGTGGAGAAAAAAAAAAAGAATTTCCCCATCTAATTTATAATTCAAGATATTTTGCTCTCTAATATATTTATATTATTTTCTTCAATATGTAATTGAAGTGCTTTGTTTATGCATTATTCATTTGATCTTTGTTTTCTGTCCTCATTGTTAACTTCCAATGCAATTTTAATAGGCTCATGGTCAGAGATCAGGGTGGCAGACACTTTGATGCTGTGTTAATCCACTGATGAAAGGGCAGGAAGAAACTGTGAGTAAGGAAGCCTTTAAAGCCATTGTTTCTGATTCAGATCTGAGCTGTCCCATGTTGGCATATGTGCCTAAGTTTCACAGGGACAGATTTCCTGGCTTTACTGTGGTAGTCAGTTAGGTGTTTGGGTGTCCTGCTAACAGCAAGCAAGAAGAAAAATGTAATTTCCTGAGCTTCTGCAGATGTGGGGCATTAGCCAGTGCCTGCTGAGGTCTGTGGAAATAATGCACTCTACTGCTCTTCATCCTTTCAACGTCTCTGCTGAACTGCTTGCACAAGTAAACACAGGTGAAGGTGATGGATGTGGCATGTTAGACAGGAAACTGCATTGGTTTTCAAGATTTTCTAGTACCTGGAGTGGTGCTGCGCAACCAGGAGTGTGTACTACACTCGAGTAACATGCTGCTCTGTAGGCTGTGACTCAGCCACTAGACAACACAATCTGCTATGTGCCTAACCAGTCTTTTAACTCAAGGCACTAGGGTCTCAAATGGGTCTCCACCTCTTGAATGCCTCATAGGCATGAATTTTGTTATGCAGTTACTCATTGAATCACTGCTAAGCTGTCTCCCACAAGCAAAAATTCAGAACTTCTCTTTTAGTTGAAATATTGCAGCCCAGCCCCGTTGAGCTATGAAAGATTCAAGTTCAGTGCTCACTCCAGCCAAAAGCTTACTTTCAGTTTTATTCTTTTCTTCCCAGCTGATCTCAACAAAGACATTTTGCAGTAATCAAAGGGTTAATAACAATGTAGGAACTATAATTCAACCTAGGAAAATCATTTATGGATATTCTTGGCATTTCTGGATATCAGGACAGCTGTAGCTCTGTCTTACCAATGAACAAATATTCTTGATCAAGACACCAGCTCACACAGCCTGTTAGAGGTGGCTTCTGTAGGAAGGAGTGCATGCAGCAAGCAATGCTAACTTGAGTTTACAACTGCTGCCCACCAAAAGTTGGCATGGACAGGTAGTGGAAGTATTAAGTGATAAAAGGCAGAGAGCATTGAAAGTGACAGGCAACAGATGTAAATAGAGGTAATTTTGTGCAATAACCCACCAAATTCCATTTTAATGAACTTAGCTCTCCAGTCTCCATGAGGCAAGACATTACTAGACAAGAGAGAGTGAGAGGAAGGTCCAAAACCAGTGTAATGAAGACAGAGGCTGCTAAGAAGTTGCAGCAGCAATCCCGCAGAGTTCACACTCATATAAGTAAACCCACCAGCCAGTTTCAGTTTGCACCAGTGACGGGAATGGCAGTAACACCGCCTGTACTCACAGGATGATGAAAGGAGACATGAGGAGTAAATTATGCATTGCACATTCTAACAAGAAACCTGGCAGTGGATGGTGGAAATAAGGGAGATTTGTGGGAGCAGTGTTTGTCTGGTAACGCTGTGCCTTAGCCTTCCTTCTTTCCTTTGTTTTGCACATTTATTCCCCTTCAATTAACTCATGGAAGAAGAACAGATGCTGTCAGGATTTAAAACATTTTCGGTAGCTTGAAATTAGTGCTTGAATGGAGGATGTCAGCATTTCCTCTGAACTGTACAAATCAGTGGCATTGTAACAGAGCTATTGTTTATAGATGATGCTTTTTTAATTAGAGATTCTTCAGGTCAGTTGCTTCCAAAATTTTTTCAGAAAAATCTGGGCCTCATTTTAGGAATTGTCTCTTTCTAATGATACATCATTTTCAAAAGTTGGAAATAAGATATTTCAGGTGTTGTGCAGTTTCTTACTGAAATAAAGCTCTATATTTTCTGGAGCAGAAATTCCTGACACTGATTCCTCATGTTTGACTGGCATCCATTGACATACAGTTGCAAATGAAGTGTCACTGCCTATCTGAACTCAATGGCTTCAGATTTTCCCCTAGATGAATATTCAAATGATCAGAAATCTATAAATCTCAGAATGGAAAAGTGCAGAAATGGCATCTTCATTATTCTTCTGGGTTTTTTTTCTCATCAAGGATATAAGTGTCAGATTTTCCTATGCAGCTACTGTTTCAGATTCAGCATTCTCATCCTCAGTGTCTGAAACTACCTCACTTTAGTCTTTGCATGTAGTTAAAAGAGATGACCATGAAATCTCTGTTAGAAACTATTTTTGTAGAAAATGCATGAAATGCACACAAAATATTCTCATATAAGCTATTGCCAGATACTTCAGAACCACGTTGGCAAGTCTGGTTCTGAACACAAGAAGCAAGCGCAGTATAGCTGATGGGCTTACCATGGGGAAAAAAGCAAACAAAATGAAAACATCAGCGAAAATATTACCCTTCTGTGTGGAAAATATAATTTTTACTCAACTCCCCTCATCTTCTATCTGTTGTAAAATCAGCTGCTTTAATAAGGCCACATCCTTCCAAAACCTGGAAATTTAATTTTCTATCTCAAAAAATGCTGAATGCCTTCTTTTCTTCAGTCTTCACTGCTAAGGCTGCCCCTCATGAATCTCTGGCCTTGGAGGCAAGGGGGAGGGTATGGAGAGAGGAAGTTTTTCCTCCAGTAGAGGAGGACCAGGTTCGGGACCACTTGGCCAAACTGGACATTCATAAGTCCATGGGCCCTGATGGGATGCACCCACGAGTGCTGAGAGAACTGGCAGATGTTATCGCTGGGCCACTCTCTATCATCTTTGAAAGGTCATGGAGAACAGGAGAGGTGCCTGAAGACTGGAGGAAGGCCAACATCACTCCAGTCTTCAAAAAGGGCAAGAAGGAGGACCCTGGGAACTACAGACCAGTTAGTCTCACCTCCATCCCTGGGAAGGTAATGGAGAGACTCATTCTAGATGTCATCTCCAAACAAGTTGAAGAGCGGGGGGTTATTGGAAGTGGGCAACATGGGTTTACCAAGGGTAAATCATGTCTGACCAATCTGATAGCTTTCTACGATGCTATAACTGGTTGGTTGGATGAGGGGAGGGCAGCAGATGTCATCTACCTTGACTTCAGCAAGGCTTTTGACACAGTCTCCCACAGCATCCTCATTGGGAAACTAAGGAAGTGTGGGCTGGATGAGGGGACAGTGAGGTGGATTGAGAACTGGCTGTGTGACAGGACCCAAAGGCTAATGATTAATGGAGCAGGTTCAAGCTGGAGGCCTGTAACCAGTGGTGTCCCCCAGGGGTCAATACTTGGTCCAGTCCTGTTCAACATATTCATCAGCAACCTGGACGAGGGGACCGAGTGTATCCTCAGCAAGTTTGCTGATGATACCAAACTGGGAGGGGTGGCTGACACCCCGGAGGGCCGTGCTGCCATCCAGCGAGACCTGGACAGGCTGGAGAGCTGGGCAAGAAAGAACCTCATGAGGTTCAACAGGGAAAAGTGTAGGGTCCTGCACCTGGGGAAGAAGAATGTCAGGCACCAATACAGGTTAGGCGTGGACCTGCTGGAATCAAGTTCTGAAGAGAAAGATTTGGGGGTCCTGGTAGACAGCAAAATGACAATGAGCAAGCAGTGTGCTCTTGTGGCCAGGAAGGCCAATGGCATCCTGGGGTGCATCAAGAAGAGTGTGGCTAGTAGGTCGAGGGAGGTCATTCTCCCCCCTTTACTCTGCACTGGTGAGGCCACAACTGGAATACTGCATCCAGTTCTGGGCTCCCCAATTCAAGAGGGACAGGGAACTACTGGAAAGAGTCCAGCAAAGGGCAACGAGGATGATTCAAGGATTGGAGCATCTCCCTTATGAAGAAAGGCTGAGAGAGCTGGGACTCTTTAGCCTGGAGAAGAGAAGGCTGAGGGGAGACCTTATCAATGCTTATAAGTATCTAAAGGGTGGGTTGAAGGAGGAGGGAGCCAGACTCTTTTCAGTGGTTTCCAGAGATAGGACGAGGGGCAACGGGCACAATCTGGAACATAGGAAGTTCCATTCAAATATGAGGAAGAACTTCTTCACGATGAGGGTGACAGAATCCTGGAACAGGCTGCCCAGGGAGGTTGTGGAGTCCCCTTCTCTGGAGATCTTCAAGACCCGCCTGGATGCAGTCCTGAGTAACATGCTCTGACATGCTCTAGGCAATCCTGCTTCGGCAGGGGAGTTGGACTAGATGATCTTTATGGTCCCTTCCAACTCTAAAAAAATTCAGTGAAATTCAGTGAAAAGTTTTGACTGGAAATTTTCAACCTGCCCTGAAACAGCAAGTGTGGTGCGACGGCTGCCTTAGTCAAGCCCCTGATTGTGCTTGGTTGTTCTTAAATGATATTAATAGGAATACAAAACAGTCTATGCTTGATGTGTAAAAAGGGAAAAATCTTCAGAGACTTCATGTGTGAACAGAAAAGGGATTGTCTCCCTTCCCCCATGGATCTGGCCTTTTCCCAGGGTTCACAAGAATTTGACTGCATGGTGGGGAACTATCTTTCTAGCATGAAAGAAGGAGTAAAATGGGGAACAAAAAGAGAAATAAAAGGAAAAGAAAATTCCACTTGATTAGCTTCTTAGCATCAGTTGGATGTGACAGCTCTTTGAATATGGATGAAGTCTGCAAGAGGGATCATCTCCCAGCAGTAGTTGTTACCAAGGAAGTATGTGATGCTGGAGGTTGGAGGGTACCTGTCTCGACAGCTAATGAAAGAATTGTGGGGGACAGAGCTTTTCTATCTGATTAATATAAGGGCCGTAATTCCTGCCCTTCCCACCCCCACACCTTCTCTGCTCTCTCTTTTAAAATGATACCAAGGCCACCTGAAGAGCGACACAAAGGAAATGGAGCCATTCCAGCCAGTAAGTCAGCCCCATTGGGTGCCCAGCTGAAGTGCCTTTACACAAATGCACGCAGCATGGGGAACAAGAAAGAGGAGTTAGAGACGCACGCACGCCTCCAGGGCTACGATCTTATTGGCATTACTGAGACGTGGTGGGATGGCTCTTATGACTGGAGTGTTGGAATGGAGGGATACAGACTCTTCAGGAAGGACAGGGTGGGGGTGTTGCCCTCTATGTCAATGATCAGCTGGAGTGTGTGGAGCTCCACCTGGGGAAGGATGGAGACCCAACAGAGAGCTTATGGGTCAGGATTAAAGGGAGAACAGGGGCAAGTGACGTTACAGTAGGGGTCTGCTACAGACCACCAGATCAGAGTGACAGGGAGGATGAGGCCCTCTATAGACAGATAGGAGCAGCATCGCGCTCGCACACCCTGGTCCTCATGGGGGACTTTAACCACCCCGATATCTGTTGGAAGGACAACACAGCAGGGCACGTGAAATCCAGGAAGTTCTTGGAATGCGTTAATGATAATTTTCTTCTTCAAATGATCGAGGAGCCAACGAGGAGAGGAGCCGTGTGGGACCTTGTCCTTACCAACAAGGAGGGACTGGTGGGGGATGTCAAGTTCAAGGGTAGCCTTGGCTGCAGTGACCACAAAATGGTAGAATTCAAGATTCATAGGAAAGCAAGGAGGGTGTGCAGCAAGCTCGCTACCCTGAACTTCAGAAGAGCAGACTTTGGTCTCCTGAGAGATCTGATTGGCAGGGTAGCGTGGGAGAAAGAACTGGAGGGGAAAGGGGCCCAAGAAAGCTGGTTGGCATTCAAGGATCGCCTCCTCCAAGATCAGGAGAGGTGCATCCCAAAAAAGAAGAAGTCAGGCAAAATAGCCAGCAGGCCTGTGTGGATGAACAAGGAGCTGCTGGACAAGCTCAAGACCAAAAGGGAGGCCTATAGAGGGTGGAAGCAGGGACGGGTAGAATGGGCAGAATATAAAGAAACTGTCCGAGTGGCCAGGAACCAGATCAGGCAAGCGAAAGCCCAGGCAGAACTAAATCTAGCCAGGGACATCAAAAACAATAAGAAAAACTTCTACAGATATGTCAGGGACAAAGGCAAGACTAGGGAAGTTGTGGGCCCTCTCCGGAAGGAAACGGGAGACCTGGCCTCCCAGGATATGGATAAGGCTGAGCTACTGAACAACTTTTTTGCCTCAGTATTCACCGGCAAGGGCTCTAACCACACTGCCCAAGTCACGGAAGGCAAAAACAAGGGCTCTGCGAAGGAAGAACTGCCCACAGTAGGAGAAGATCAGGTTCGAGACCTCTTAAGGACCCTGAAGGTGCATAAGTCCATGGGACCTGATGAAATCCACCCACGGGTCCTGAGGGAGCTGGCGGACGAAGTTGCTAAGCCGCTTTCCATCATATTTGAGAAATCGTGGCAATCTGGTGAAGTTCTTGCTGACTGGAAAAAGGGGAACATAACCCCTATTTTTAAAAAAGGAAAAAAGGAAGACCCAGGGAACTATAGGCCAGTCAGCCTCACCTCTGTGCCTGGCAAGATCATGGAGCAGATCCTCCTGGAATCTCTGCTAAGGCACATGGAAAATAAGGAGGTGATTGGTGACAGCCAACATGGCTTCACCAAGGGCAAATCGTGCCTGACAAATTTGGTGGCCTTTTACAATATTGCCACAGGCTTGGTGGACAAGGGCAGAGCAACAGACGTCATCTCCCTGGACTTATGCAAAGCGTTTGACACTGTCCCACATGACATCCTTGTCTCAAAATTGGAAAGTCATGGGTTCGATGGATGGACCACTCAGTGGATAAGGAACTGGCTGAATGGCCTCACTCAAAGGGTTGCGGTCAATGGCTCAATGTCCAAGTGGAAACCAGGGATGAGTGGCATTCCTCAGGGGTCGGTACTGGGACCAGTGCTGTTCAACATCTTTGTCGGAGACATGGACAGTAGGATAGAGTGCACCCTCAGCAAGTTTGCTGACGACACCAAGCTGTGTGGCGCGGTCGACATGCTGGAGGGAAGGGATGCCATCCAGAGGGACCTGGACAGGCTTGAGAGGTGGACTCGTGCAAACCTCATGAAGGTCAACCAGGCCAAGTGCAGGGTCCTGCACCTGGGACGTGGCAATCCCAGGCACAAATACAGGTTGGGCAGAGAATGGCTGGAGAGCAGCCCTGAGGAAAAGGACTTGGGGGTGTTGGTGGATGAGAAGCTCAACATGAGCTGGCAGTGCGCACTGGCAGCCCAGAAAGCCAACCGCATCCTGGGCTGCATCAAGAGAAGTGTGGCTAGCAGGTCGCGGGAGGTGATTCTACCCCTCTACTCTGCTCTGGTGAGACCCCACCTGGAGTACTGTGTCCAGCTTTGGAGTCCTCAACACAGGAAGGACATGGACCTGTTGGAACGGGTCCAGCGGAGGGCCACGAAGATGATCAGGGGGTTGGAGCATCTCTCCTATGAAGACAGGCCGAGAGAGCTGGGGTTGTTCAGCCTGGAGAAGAGAAGGCTCCAGGGAGACCTCATAGCAGCCTTCCAATATCTGAAGGGAGCCTACAGGAGAGCCAGAGAGGGCCTCTTTGTCAGGAGATGTAGTGACAGGACACAGGGTAATGGTTTTAAATTGGAAGAGGGGAGATTTAGATTAGATATTGGGAGGAAATTCTTTACTGTGAGGGTAGTGAAGCACTGGAACAGGTTGCCCAGGGAAGTTGTGGATGCCCCATCCCTGGAAGTGTTCAAGGCTAGGCTGGATACGGCTTTGAGCAACCTGCTCTAGTGGAAGTGTCCCTGCCCATGGCAGGGGGGTTGGAACTCGATGATCTTAAGGTCCCTTCCAACTCTAACCATTCTATGATTCTATGATTGTATGATTTACTGCATGGAGGACAGGGTCAGACAAGCTGTCAGGGAGACCCTCCCGTTGAGTCACGAGGTTCAGAAAGGACCCCCTTGCTTTCTAAACTCCTTCTCAGAGACAAGTCTAGGTGCGGCTGCATGCAATCCTAGTCCCAGACTTGGTCATCGGCTTATGTCTAAAGGATTATATATGCACAATCAATCCTTTACATTACTTAGCTTAGATTTCAAAGTTTAGCATGCTATTAGTCACTTACCGAGAATCTGTTGTGGCAAGGAATCTCTCAGCCTCGAGGAGTAGAACCTTAAGTGAGCGTCCTCACTCAAGGGGAGATCCTGGCATGCATCCCGCTGCCATACAGGAGAGCTCAAAGGGCTCTTGGGCTGTCCACTATTTATAGAGTAAGATAATTGACCTAAGTCATATTCGCATGGGAACAAGATATCTAGGTCCCCACTCCAGACAGTGTTTTGGCTGTGTTGCCAGCCCTCCCCCAAAGTCCAGGTTCAACTCATCACAACTCCCACTGATGGCCATGGCCCGAGCAGGAGCCGGGGCAAGGTAGGGGGAAGAGGGGGAAAAACAGGGAGAGCACACCACCACATGCTCCTATCTATTAATAAGATATCACAATCAATTCATTTGTGTGAAAATGTGAAACTTCTATTTTGGTGATGAGGCATTTTTTTAAAGAAAGCTTTTTCTTGTGCTTTTTCTCGTGCTTTTTCTCAGTTTCTTTTATTAATCTACTTGCTTTTAATGAAAAGGGAACAAAACATAACAAAATGAAAAAAAAGTTCAATTTTTGGTCAGGAGAGTCACTCTTGCAAAATGGAAAATAATTTTTTTAAATTATTTTGTTGATGTGCATTTTGGCCAGTGAAGTAAACAGTTAAATATTCAGATACATCTCTCAATCCATGTGTAGGGCTGCCAGCACCTACTTACAGACCTGGGGAAGAGCTGCATGCTCAGGGCAGCCTTTAAGATTGGTGAAGGTCAGGGGTGTGCAGACCCTGGGAAGTCAGGCTCAAACAGATATATGGATGCTACATGGATACATATAAAATGGAAAGAAAAAGCACTCCCTGGGCAGTTTTAACTATCAGTTTCCTTCCACATCCACAGGTATAGTTTGCCATAGCAGGTGAGACCAGCGATCCATCTGGTCAGATACCATGCCTCCAGCAGTGGTCTGTGCTTGGTGTGTGTGAAGCCCTCCCTCTCGACAGCACCTGGCCTATGGCGTGGTAGGGGACAGAAAGGAAAAATTTCTCCCGAGGCCCTGCAGCACTGATCTTATGTCCTATTGACACACAAAAACAAATGCTTTGGCCAAATCTTTGGCTGATGCAGGTCACCTTTGCACCTGGAGAGTCAAGAGAGCCCCTTAAGTTATGTCTAGGCATAACCCATGAACACAGCCAGGGAGTCCCATAGGCAAAAGGCATCTGTGGGAACTGAAGTATGGCCTTCAGGAAGGGCCTACAGCAGAGGACAACCCAGGCCCAGGCATCTCCCTCCATCATGACCTGATCATAGCTCATAGCAAGAGCTCTTGAAATGGAGGATGAACCTATCCTTGATTTAGATTCTCTGAGGCTTCATCTCTCTGCTTTAGATTTTAGGATGATTGAAACAGCTGGGTACTGCCAGTCGTTTTCAGCAAATGAACCCCTACCTCTATGCACTTGCTTGAACTTGAAGAGCAAAAGACCAGAGACCCTTGTAGACATCAGGCAGAGCACCAGTAAGGGAAAGGAGATGGACCATGTGCTCAGTCCTGCCCAGCCCCACAAAGTCCAGTGCTAGGTCCAACTGTGGCACGCTTGGAGCAAACGTGTTTATCTTGGACATTCATTATGAAAGCCTCGTTGGGAACCCTTTGATCTCATGGGAGCCTTTGAGGGAGGGTGTGAAGGAGAGAGGAAGGAAACTGGAGATTCAGATCTGCTGGGTGAGGAAGAAGGGCGAACGCTTTAGGAGTTGGCTTTCTTGGTTATTTTATTGGAGCCCTAAATTGGTGTTTTCTTCTGAAAAAAAAAAAAAGGTATTAAAAAAAGGAAAGAAAAGCCAGTCATTCAGCAGTTCAACTCCAGATCTCCATAACACTTTCAAATGAAGGCATTTGCACAGAGCACATTTTATTCCCAGAAACACTCTTGAGCTTGAGCAGAAGGGATTTGCATCTGTAAAAAGGACGGAGAGAAGGAGACAGCAAGGCTTAGCCTTTGTATCCATTGACAGAGCTGGAGGAGGGGAAAGCCCGAGGAAGGGGGTGTTTGACCCTCACAACATTTTCCTCTGACAAGCCCACCTCCCTTCTGTTCCCCTAAGTCTAGCAGGGAAATCAGAGCTCCAATCTCCTATTTCAGGTGCTAATAAATAAATAAAGGTCCAGATTAGACAACAGCAGCCACAAAAAAACCCAAAACATGTAGCAGCATCAGGGGCAGGAAGGATCAGCATCTGCTTTGATTAAAAAATCTGCCTCCATCAATTTTTTTAAAAGGAACACATTTGTAGGGAGATGAAAAAAATGTTTCCCTCACCACCACCTTAGTTCAATGAATAGTGTATGTATGTCCACTGTTAGCTACAGACAAGCCTTTGATCATTTTATGGCTGTCTGTAAAACTAAAATAATTTTACTGTCTAATTTCCTTTTTTTTTTTTTCTTTAAATTGGGAGCATTCAGAGGGGAGTGGCAATAGACAGATTTACTTGGGAAACATCCGAATGAGGGTGGGGGAGAGACAAGGGAGAAGAGAAATGAGAATAAATACACAGTACTGCAGTTAGCAAAGTGGGACCAGACTGCCAGTGCCCTGGGGCTGAAGCAACCAAGTGTACCAGCCCCAACTAAGAAAACCAAAATACTGTACCTACTGCTCTCAGCTGCCTACACTCCTCTCCAAACATTTATAACAATTAGAAGCATGTTGGTGTGTTAAAATTGCGGGAAAGCATGCATTTGAGCCAAAATTTGGCTGGAGTGCTTCATCATGCTTCATCCTCATGGGAGGACCGGAGGATAAGGAAGGTGGTGTGGAAGTTGCTGGTCCCTGAGGAGGGGGGACAGGGAGCAGAGAGTTTTCCTTGTGTGAGCTGGCACCTGGCAGCGCAAAGCCAAGCATGCAGCGATGGAGATGGGAGGCAGAGAGCTGTTCTCCTGCTCAGAGCAAGAGCCTAGGTAGATGCAGTGCGGGTCCCACCTCTGCTGCCAACTTGTTCGGTATTTGTATGGAAATCACTTGTGTTCCCAGTTGTAAAATGAGCTTAACACCACTTTGCCTGCCTCCGAGGGCCTCCTGAGGGTAATCAGATTAAAGGTTTGGAATCATGTGGGTGTTGTGGCAGTGGGGACCAGAGGCCATCATGGTGCAGCCCGGGCTTGAGGGGGACACAGAGCTTATTGTAGCCAGGCAGAGTTGGGTCCTGGTGCCACCAAAGTGGCCGCATTTCATAGGAGCATGCAAAGTGCTTTGCATGTGGTGGCACAGAGGCAAAGTTGGCTTGTTGCCTGGCCAAGAAGGAGATTTTAATGCAGCCTTCATCCACCTCCCTCCTCCCACCCCAGCAACAGCATCTGGCTTAGCATGCTAGGGCTGTCTGCTGCTCTGTGCAAAATCCTTCCCCATCCTCCTGATAGCATCAGTGACCCATCCTAAGGCCATCCTTGATCCCTTACCTTAAGGGGAGGGCAGAAAGAAAATCAGTTTGTCCTACATTGCTGAGCAGTCTGGAGCTGGCCTGGGAAGGCATGGGGAGCAGTAGGGAGGTGGGAGAGGCCCAAGAGGGACATCTCCGGGACCTGATGAAATTCATCCATGGGTCCTGAGGGAGCTGGCAGATGAAGTCGCTAAACCACTTTCCATTATATTTGAAAAGTCATGGCAGTCTGGTGAAGTTCCTGCTGACTGGAAAAGGGGAAACATAACCCCTATTTTTAAAAAAGGAAAAAAGGAAGACCCAGGGAACTATAGGCCAGTCAGCCTCACCTCTGTGCCTGGCAAGATCATGGAGCAGATCCTCCTGGAATCTCTGCTAAGGCACATGGAAAATAAGGAGGTGATTGGTGACAGCCAACATGGCTTCACCAAGGGCAAATCGTGCCTGACAAATTTGGTGGCCTTTTACAATACTGCCACAGGCTTGGTGGACAAGGGCAGAGCAACAGACGTCATCTCCCTGGACTTATGCAAAGCGTTTGACACTGTCCCGCATGACATCCTTGTCTCAAAATTGGAAAGTCATGGGTTCGATGGATGGACCACTCAGTGGATAAGGAACTGGCTGAATGGCCTCACTCAAAGGGTTGCGGTCAATGGCTCAATGTCCAAGTGGAAACCAGGGATGAGTGGCATTCCTCAGGGATCGGTACTGGGACCAGTGCTGTTCAACATCTTTGTCGGAGACATGGACAGTGGGATAGAGTGCACCCTCAGCAAGTTTGCTGACGACACCAAGCTGTGTGGCGCGGTCGACATGCTGGAGGGAAGGGATGCCATCCAGAGGGACCTGGACAGGCTTGAGAGGTGGACTCGTGCAAACCTCATGAAGGTCAACCAGGCCAAGTGCAGGGTCCTGCACCTGGGACGTGGCAATCCCAGGCACAAATACAGGTTGGGCAGAGAATGGCTGGAGAGCAGCCCTGAGGAAAAGGACTTGGGGGTGTTGGTGGATGAGAAGCTCAACATGAGCCGGCAGTGCGCACTAGCAGCCCAGAAAGCCAACCGCATCCTGGGCTGCATCAAGAGAAGTGTGGCCAGCAGGTCACGGGAGGTGATTCTACCCCTCTACTCTGCTCTGGTGAGACCCCACCTGGAGTACTGTGTCCAGCTTTGGAGTCCTCAACACAGGAAGGACATGGACATGTTGGAGTGAGTCCAGAGGAGGGCCACGAAGATGATCAGAGGGCTGGAGCATCTCTCCTTTGAAGACAGGCTGAGAGAGCTGGGGTTGTTCAGCCTGGAGAAGAGAAGGCTCCGGGGAGACCTCATAGCAACCTTCCAGTACCTAAAGGGGGCCTACAGGAGAGATGGGGAGGGATTCTTTATCAGGGAGTGGAGCGATAGGATGAGGGGTAATGGTTTTAAACTGAAAGAGGGGAGATTTAGATTAGATACTAGGAAGAAATTCTTTACCGTGAGGGTGGTGAGGCACTGGAACAGGTTGCCCAGGGAAGTTGTGGATGCCCCATCCCTGGAGGTGTTCAAGGCCAGGCTGGATGGGGCTTTGAGCAACCTGGTCTAGTGGGAGGTGTCCCTGCCCATGGCAGGGGTGTTGGAACTCGATGATCTTTAAGGTCCCTTCCAACTCTAACCATTCTATGATTCTATGATCTCTGATGGGGACTGTGAGGCGGCACAAGCTGCTCCAAGACCCCCTGGAGTACATGTCTTGTGCCACTTTGGCTGTGGGTGTTTTTTGAATAGCCTCTGAGAGATATCACTGTTTTTCATGGACGTACGTCATCGTGACTGTCAGTCCACAACTTCTCAAGGGCTTGGGAGGTACATAGAGTAGGGCCTGGTGTGCCAACAAACAACTGCAGCTTCCTAACTCAAAATGTTAACCAACACCACCCTTAGCCTGTGCATCTCATCGCAGAGGTTTTCCTAGTGGTTCCTGCCCAGGAAAAGAGCAGGGAGGCTTTTCTTTCTCCAGGGACACCATAGCATGGGACACACAACACAGGGACAGAGCACTGGAGCTTGCTCCTAAGTGACCTCATCTCCATTGGCTCTGAATCTTCCATCTCCCATTCACAGGCAGCAAGCACAGCATGAGAGGGTGCATGCACGTGCATGTGTACCCACTATATTAATTCATATGTATGTGCATTTTTACGTTTCAGTTCTATAGGGCTCAGCAACATCAAAAGGAACCTGGATAATCAGACCAGAAGATATAAAATATCAAACAGAATATCTTTTAAACAGATCTGAGAAGCTTAATTTTCATCCAGTGTTACTGCAGGAGCTTTTCCTCCTTTTTTTTTTCTCCTCTCTCTGTTTATTTTCCCACTTCCATGTGTTTCTTTCATCTGTTTTGATGTCTTTTTCAGCTCCTCTTTCAAAAAAATTAATTTTAAAACTTTTTTTTTTTGTCCTTTCCTTTCCCCCGAAGTCATGAAGGCTTCTAAGAGTAAGAAACTAGTAACATGCAGCATCTCTCCACGTGCTTTCCTCCCCACAATGCACATGCACTCCACAGTCCCTGTTCTGCTCAGAAACCTATGACTCCAGGGCAGAGGGATGAAATTAAAACTGCACCAAGTGAAATGTTATTTCCTTCATGTCAAGGGTTTTGAACTCGGTCATTTTTGAGTCCTGTTCAGGGTTTGAATTGGACCCTCAGTTGTATGTCTAGCAAAAGGCCAACTTCACAGAGAGAAACCCAGCAGGCTTTATTTCAGACCTATGCTATCAATCAGTTCATGTTGACAAGGATATGAGTGTAGGGTCAGGTCATCTGGGTTTTTCCTTTGATTTCCTTAAGGACTGAACAAAGTTACTTAACTTCCCAGCCTAACTGCTGAAGAAGTTACTAACTTCTGCAAGCCTGCTATGTCTATTAGGCAACAAGGAAAAATTAAATTTCATCCATGGATGAAAGTCACCAGAGAGGAAATGCTCTTTCTTCACAGCTCTGTGGCACATTTTCTGCTCTGGCTGGGAGCACCCCAGAACTCCTCCCTTGTTCTCCCAGATGCTTTGAAGTCCAGGGTCCCTCTTAGCTCACATCCCCTTGATACCCTGCAGTAGCAAGCTCCCATGCATGCCATTTCCCCGTGCCACATTCAGATGTGCTGCTTCAACCTTGACACCCTGGAATTACGTCCTAGCATTCCTCTACATGTCCTCCAGCCACATGTGGGGGAGCTGTCACTCCTCACATGCTCCTGACAGCCTCCTCTCCCCTGGCTGCCTTTCCCATTCCTGCTTTTTCTCGCCTTGCTCTAGCAGCCATGCTTGCAAAAAGCCCTTCTCTGGTGAAGGGAGTGCTCACCAGCACTTCAGAGCAGGCTCCCCGCAGCCCACACCAAGCACAGGCAAGAGCTAAAGAATATAATTTGAGTAAAGCCAGGTTGAATTACGTGGCGGGGCATTGTAGGTGGTGGCTGTCTGCTGGGGACAGGGCAGATAATGCCAAAACCCTTTTACGCTGACTCTAAGCAGGCTGCAAACAGTGTCCTGGATGTCAAGGCTCGCAATTCCTGTGTTAAGGCTCTCCCTCCCTCAGAAGATAGTGCCAGAGCAGTAGGAGTGCTGGTCCTGTGCTTCTAATTAATATGATTTCAGTCTCCCGGAGTGCCCTTCCAGATTAAATGTGGAAAGTGTAAATACTGTACACAGACACAGACTCACCAGACTGCCTCATCTTTCAAGCTGAGTTAGTCTTTCTTGCAGTAAGCAGATGAGCTCAGAGGAACTGGAAAAAAAGACTGAGCTATTACAGCCCAAGTTTTGTGTGAAACCAAAACTGCCTTGCAGATTGGAACTCTATTTTCAGTTATTCCAGTTCCTTCCAAAATACTACTACTAATAATTGAAGTTCTGAGGCTTTTCAAGCAATTTTTATCCACCAGCCTCCTCTCATGTACAAAACCAGCTCATGCCTGTCAAGCCAGCTGGGATGAGCTCAATCCAAGACACAGGGTGCCAGAAATTTAATCCTGAATTTCCCAAATCTAATTGAAACTGCACAAGTCGTGATTAATGATTCACTACGTTATTGCTGATACGATGCCTTGGGCTATCACAGCATCTGAATAATTGATTTGCCAAGAGGGGTGATATGTCCTTTCCTAAAGCAGAGAAAGTTTGACCAAAGAGTTGCCATGTAAATCTGGCTAAATGTTTTTAAATAGTTTGAGTCTAGATCTCTGACATTCACTTGGTGTCTAAGGACAAGCTGGGAAGAGGCAGCTGGGGAAGTTTTATACCATCCACTACAGTACATGTCATATGTCTAGAAACATGGTCAAAGAAATAGTGTATAAAGCACTGCTTTATACATGGGGAAAAAAAATATGAGAAAAGACTAGAAGAAATGAAGTTACCGGAAGGAAAAGAACTTACCTTTACAAGCCTATGCATAATAGGAATATTAACTACCTTTTGACTTGATTCATTAGGTCCAGGTCCTCTTCCTCCCACCCTGGTCCCTGCTTTTACTCATGCTGGCTCAAATCTGCTGAGTCCAATGGATGGTGAACATCAGTAGAAGAGCTGAGCAAAACTTGGTTTGACACAGCCAGACTTTGTATTTTCTCAGCATGGAAAGTTGACAAAAATCTGGGTGACAGTCCTACTGTGCCTTAGGATTAGAGGCAAATTTTGGCTAGAAATGGTGTTTCAAAGTTCTCCAGAACTGACAGCCCCAGATCTGAGCCTTGAGAAATCCTAGAGGTAAACAGTCAGTATTTCAGCTTGAACAGTGAACAAATTTTCCATCTCCCATCAAAAGCGGAGCTCAGTTTTGACAGGTTTCCCCATTCGTAAAATAGAAATATTGAGAGCTGGTGCACTGATTTCCAACCATTCCTCCGGATGGAGAAGACCTCAAAGTACTTTAAACCACTGCTATAATCTCAGTTGATGTGGGATGATGACAAAATCATGGAGGTAGATTTCTGAAGTATCAGAGGGGCCTTGGTGAGGGTCCCATCAGGGCACGCTGTGGCCCTGCATTTAGAAAAGTAGGATTTTAACTGTTTATCTCCTGCCACATATGCAAGGTGATAGCTCTACTGGGAACCAGTATCACCTCCATGCAGTTTTACTGAAATTTTCAGAGCAAAACAGCAGCCTCTGGCGCTTTCAAGGAACAAAATGCAACAAAACAAAGCATTTTAGCTGCTAGCTGAAAAAGCACTCCTCTGCCTTTCTTCTTGGTTTATTTTAACATGGAAGTTTGTACCTATAAAGCAAGTCACTTACTGAGCTAGTAGCAAAGGGGTTAACATAATTGTGTCTGTTTTCTCTCCCTTTACTTTGCCTTTGGTAGTTAAATTGAAAGCAAGTGGTACTACCTTATTACTATCGTTGTGCTGAGATATTGCATTAAAGGAGTTTAGGGTTTTAAATTGAATGTCAAATACAATATCACAGTGGAAACTTGAAGTGTGCAACTGAGCTGCTCAGCTCCAGAGGCTTAGCACCGCCAGCCTATCTGCCCAATAGCACGCTGAGCAAGTGATCTCCATTTCAGCCCACTGAGCTATCTTCAGATGCTCACCAGGACTTGCAGACAGAAGGGGGCCCTGATAGATGTCAGGCAGCTACAGATGCAGGGAAAGAGAGTTCACTGTAACAAATTGATTGCTGAGGAATTGACTGGAGTTCTGTATTGCCTCAGCTGTAGAAGCCAATCATAACTAATCAACCCTTTGTCACTTCAGACTGGAACAGTGTCATGCATAGACCAGGGACATAGAGAATCTTTCATTTTCCTTGGTAGAAAAGTTCCTTGTTGGAAAAGAACCATGACTATCACTATATGATTTTTCTACCTCAGTGCTCAGAAGCTGAATTGTTTAAGTTTGGAGGCATTTTCTAGGGGCATAGGCACAATATTGTCAATGCCTACCCCCCAGTTTTTCTTTTTTTTTTTCCTTTCTTGGTCTGATTTATCCTTTTTCTGCAGGGAACATTAATGACGTATGTTAGATGATGGAAAAAGTGCATAGTACCACATACAGGCTTAATATATCACACATGTTTTTATTCTCTTGTAAACATGCACTAAAGGGAATGAAATTAAATCGCTGAGAAAAGCAGGTTAGGCCTATTCAAAGTTTGGAGGAACCTATATGTAGCTTAGAGAACAAATTCCCATTGAAACAAATTTTCATTCAGTGCAATGAGTTGTCACAGTAAAGAGTTCCTGGGGTAAATCCTTTATTCTGGTACCTTTTCTTAAGTGGTTGGAGGATTGCCAGCGTTGTTCATCTTCTGCAGCCTCACTGACATCAGTGCAGTTGTGTCCTCCTTATACCAAAACTAGAGTTGTTTAGAAAACTCACCTGACACAGCAAAACTGTCCTTCAAGTGCTGTGATAATCCTAGGCTTAGCCTATGCTTTTAGTCTGCTGAAATCATTTGAAAGTGCCCTAAAAATGTTGTTCATAGTCTCTGGATATGATCAATGTGAGGATCAAGAAAACTCTCTTCTCACCTGCTTCCCTCCCTTCTTTCCTCATAAATCCTCCCTCAATATAGCCCATGTAGGACTAAAAGGTGCCTCTCCTCCTCCATTCCCTAAAGGACTGTATCCTGGGGTGTCAGGGCCAGTCTCAAACTGCCATCTTAGACTGCTCAGAGGGACTGGACCACCATTAAGCATAGGGAGGAGCTCATCAGCTACCTTGTCCTAGCTGAGACAATTACCCAGGACATACCCCACAAAGCACATCCATCCACCATATAATTCTGGTGTAGGAAAACTGCATAACTGCCTGCTGTGCCCAGCCACTAATTTGGAGATAGGACAGGGTAGACTTCATCTCTCCACATTCACTGTTCAGCAAAGAAGTTGTATGTGTCCCTAAAACCATCTCTGCTCAACAGAGAAGTTTAACACATGCTGGACATAAAGCATATGCAACTCCACGCTCAACTTTAAGATATGCTTCAAGTCACCCATGTGTTTCAACGCTTTGCTGAACAGGAACAGACCAAGTCAGACTTCCCCTGGGAAGAAACACTGTTAATTGCTAAAGAGTACTTTTGCATTTGACATCATCTTTTAATTGTAAAAAGATCTATAACAAGCAATTATCAAAATAAAGTCCACTCATAACATGAATTGTGGTATACACACTGTCAATCAATTGCAAATGAAAAGAAAATTTTATTAATGCAAACTTCTGTAAGAAATATACCATACCCAAAGCAGGTGGAAATATATAGATATAGCTATAGTGCAAGTCCACTGAGAGTGAGAACACTTCATGTAGGAAAGTCTTGGATCAATTCCACAAGTGTGATATCATTTTTTCCTTTTAATACTCTGTGTCCTTGGAGTATAATGAAAAAAGATGGTAACTTTAGTTGATGCTGTGTCTTTGTGTTTGTTTAATGTGTTGCACATTATATTGTAGAAGATTAAAAACAAAAGAAACCTAAAAAGCTGCAGGGTTAGGTTAGAATTTTATAGCCCTGTTGGGAAATAACATGGCAGGAGCAGCAGGCTTATCCTACAGATCCATTATATTTTGTGACAAACTCTGGTGCATGCAGAACATCCATCAATCATACAGATAATTTTACATCTCATCAATTATGCAAATTAAACCACAAAAACTATGTTCAAATAACACTAAGGGCCTGACATAAACCCAGGAAAGTGAGGCAACTTGGAGTGAAGGTTGAAATCCTACCCTCCCTTCTCCCTACCATGCACTGGCTTTTCAGGAGACACACTGCGCATGACTGCTATGGCAAAGCAGTCTTTTTGTTCTGGCCAGCAGCTCAAGTATCAGCAGACCATGGTATGGCTGCTAACAGGAGCTTGAGGAACAGAGCTTGGGATTTCTTTGACTGATATTCAATATCCACTCTTTCCAGTCTGAAGCCAGGACCTACCTCACATGTTTGTGAGAGTGCACCATGGCATTTAGCACCATGGCCCTAATTACTCTGATGCAGATGGACAGACTGAGCTATGACCCACTTGCTGGAGGGGGGGGTGGGGTGGAGAAGCCTCAGCTCCTAGTGCCTGAGTTTATCACCTAGATAAGCCCCACTAGAATAAAACTGCTCCTAGTATGGTGGCCCCCCACCTCTCGTATGACTTACTTCTACTTTTCTTTTCTTCTACCATGACATGAAAGTGAATGGAGTCACATCTGGGGAGAGGAAATTAATCCATTTTGAAACAGTGATTCAGGTCTTTCACAGATGGCAGTCATTGCCCATGTGAAAATATTGCCATCCTTCTAGCAAATCTTCTGCAAAGGCAGAACAGCATAGTGGGTGTTAAATATCTCAGAGCTCAAAGTAACAAGAATGACAGTAGATAAGACGTTTGTTAGTTTTTCAGGGCTTTGGAGCAATCTTGCAATCAAAGCTGCTGTCTTCTCACTGATGCCGTGTTGTCACCATGAGGCGTAGAGGAACTACAAACACCAATGTGGATAGTGTAAAGTAACTGCTAAGTCATGGAATAAGGAAGACTCCCCAATATACTGGTTATCGAATAATAATAATAACAACAACAACAATAACCACATAGTAAGGCTTCATCTTCCTCAATTTTTTTTACCTCAAGATCAGGGCGGTGATTCATTTGTTCATTTCATTTGAACATGTGTGTCCACAGTGTCTGCATCTGTATGTGAGCAAATCTCTCTTGACTGCCTCTATAGTCAACAGTGAATTAGGCTATATGGTCAATGGAATTTGATCAAGATTCATTTCAGCCCAAAGTAGATTCCACCATTTGGTCACAAGAATTATATTCTAAATGTTACTGACTGTATTGATGAGATCTCAGTTTCCTATCAGGGCATCTGGACACCTGGCTCAAACGTGGACAGCTGGCTCAAACGTGGACACCTACACTGTAAAATCTACTGCTGGGTGGGATCCATTTCATGATTGTCCCACATCTGAAGCATCTGGTTTTAAGCACTCTCAGAGTTATTTCAAACTACAGAGAGAGCAAGTTAGTGATTATTGGATTCCTCTGGTTGCGCAGAACTCTGCTTTTGGAAATTTGAAATTTCTTCCAGTTTCCAGAGAACTTACCAGTTTTCATCAATAGCAGAATGATACTTTCTCAGCCAGCATATAGAGCAGTTTCACTGCAAGAGTAGTCCAAAGAAAATGTACAGAGAATTAAATGTTACCCAGTCAAAAAGAAAAGATTTGCAGGCAGAAGGAAAAAACAGCGTACTTTTCTTGCCAAAGGACAAGGTGTTTTTAAATTCCAAATGCAAGCATCATAAGACAAAAATACCATTTAAAAAAAATCTGTCTATCTATCTATCTATCTATCTATACAACAGAAAGTTTGGGAAAAAATATAGATGTTCAGAAAGATTGCTTTTATCAGTACACCCACACCACGAAACTGATTTTCCCCTCCAAATTATTACTAGTGAAGCTTTTTTGTTGTTTTTTTCCTTCTGCCCCTCTGCGTCTCCAGTTCTGATCACAAATGCATTGCTTGTGCTCCCTGTTGGTCAAACTCCACATTTGGTATGCGACCACCAGCTCTTAAATGTAAGTGAAGAACTATACTCCACTGATTTGTGTCAGTGAAGCTGTATTTGGGAGATAACTGTTCACTGGGTTTATTTATTACAGTCATTCTCACAGGATCTGCATCACAGTATGGTCACAGCATGTCTCTGGAAATAAAGCAAAATGAATTGTATAAATAAATAGAGTACATTAACTCAACATGAGCTTTGCAAGCAGCAATATAGTCAATAGAACATACTAGTGAAAGTGACAGGACATTATATATTCAATGACACACACTAACAAAGGTAACAAGAACATTTATTTCATAAAGCATGCAAATATCATATAGAGACAGAGGAAGTTTGAATCACATCCAACTAAAATGGCTTGTTTCTGGCTGGTGAACTGCACATGACAGATGTCCTCATATACAGCAGCACTTTGCAATGATCTTTGTATGCAGCCCAACTCATCTCTCATTAGCAAGACATTTTATTACCAGTCTGTGAGACCACCCTCTCAGCATTGCTGATTTCTGTCTGCCTAGCAGAAATAGTCTTAACAAAGAGCTTTGTGGGAAAGTAACGGAAGATTGGCAAGGAGGACTGTAAACACACTCAAATGACTCACACCTGGGGTGCTGGGAAACACATATCACACAAATTGTTGTTCAGTCTTGTGTGCTTGCGAGTAGAACATCTGCACTTAAATAACGTAAGTCTGTGATGGACTCAGGGACATCTTATCTAGCCGCTTGAGATTCCTGCCCTGTTGTTGAAGAAGATAAAGCACAGTGGGAAAACTATGCCTGTTCGAACCCTCTGCGCTCCCTCACTCTCTCACTCTCTCGCTAACAAGGACTCTGGCTAACAAGGACTGGCTAACAGGGACTCTGGCTAACAGGGACTCTCTGGCTAACAAGGACTCTCGCTAAACAGGACTCACTCGATCCGCAGTGCCTGCATCCCCTGCTTGCGTGCCTCTGCCCAGGTGTTGCTTTGGAGACACTCCGATTTGTGAGGTATCGAGATTAAACTTGTTCTTTGCCTTTCATCTGTGGTTTCGTGGTTGTTCCTGCGTCCTGCCTGCATCAGCTCACACAAGCTTCCTGTAGGTGACTGTCTAGCCAGAGAGGGAACTTGGCACTCAATAGAACCCACCAACTCAGAAGGCACCTGAGGCACTTGTGGTCATGTTTCCTGAATATTACTCACTGCTCACTTTTCTGAGAAGGTAACTGCACCTTGTAAGAGAATAATTTTTCTTAGCTATTCTTCACCTTTTGTCCTCCCTTCCCCTACTCTTCACCTCAGGGAAACCCCCTAGAACACTGATATCTATTTCTCCTTGTGGAGAATAACCACTGACAGTGAGATCTTCTGGGATGGCTGGAAAGCATGGGAATATGGAGAGGAAGATATTATAAAAGTTCTGCTCCTCTCTCTGGGAAACAATCCCTCTCGTACTCTATCCAGTTATGTAAGGAGTTACCCCAGGAACAAGGGGAACTTCTCAAGAGGTTGCCTGCCAGGTATAAGTGAACATTACCTCTGCAATGACTTGTGACTATGTTTAAAAATACAGGCCGTTCCATACTGGAGCTTGCCTTTAATCTGGGTATTTTGACCTTCAGTCCATTGCTGTTTGTCATACAGTGTCATACTTCACACTGTGTTGGTATCTGAGTAAATTCAGTCTTGCCATTTGACTTGGCTTTTCTGCTCAACTTGTTTTGGACAACCACCTTCAAGACAACTTGCCACACTATCTCCTGAATTGGATAAATATCTTTTGTTTTTCATCTCTAGCTCCACAGTGTACAATGCAAAGTCCATTGAAATTATTGGGCATCCTCCCACAGACCCATACTAGACATAGGTGAAGCCTCACTCGTATAAAATCTTAACCTGCCTTCTCAACCCACAGCCTGGACTCCAACATTAGCACAAGCCAGCTGGAAGTGTCCTTGTCAGGACACTGCAGCATGCAGAACAGATCTACTTGTGAAATGAGTTTGATGTGGCTCAGGCAAGGGAAGACTTAGGCGAGGTCCACAACTTAGCATTATACACTGATTCTTGTTCCTGTCGCAGGAAAGAGATTAACATCTAAATGGTTATGGAGAAAGATGACATTTCTTCACATTCATATTCTTACATACCAATAATAGAGCTGTCAATTTATTTACCTATCTCTATCTTCTGTCCTTGTTCCCTACCTCTAGTCTATGTTCAAGCCTGACACCGTGGCATACTGAGGTGGTTCTCTGCCTCTACAGGACTTATTCAGAGAACTTAGTCCTGGGAGAGCTGCCCCTGACCACAGTAGCACCTCCACATGCACCAGTAAATTAAAAAAGAGCCGATTTGTGCATTGATTTTGCCAGAATGCTGGAGGAATGGTGTAGTTTAGCTAGTAGACCATAAAAGGTACTTTACAATTCTTTCATTCTCTTTCTTCATATTCAACTTGATTCTCTCAGCCACAGGTTTTAATTAGACAAAAAACTTTGTTTTGACGGTTTTCAGACCATGAAAATCTTGTAGAAGTAGAACAGAAGTGATTATGGACTCAGTGAAGGAATGGATGGTTGTACAAAAGATTACTTTTTCTATGAGTGTATGTATGTGTGTATGTGTACTAGTGTAGTCAACATAACTCAGATGGAAATAAAAGCATCAGAAATATCCTGCTGCAGCTCCAACCTACCAGGAAAAAGCTTAATTTTATGTCATTGAGAAAACACACAAATTATATATATAGCATCATTTAATAGCACTAATCCCCCTTCCTTTCCTTTTCTCATACCTATTATTCCTTTTAAGAAGTGCTGCATACCCTCCTTGCTGCCCTGAGGATCTTGAATTCTACCATTTCATGATCACTGCAGCCAAGGCTACCCTTGAGCTTGACATTCCCCACCAGCCCCTCCTTGTTGGTAAGGACGAGGTCCAGCACAGCTCCTTTCCTCATTGGCTCCTCTGCCATTTGAAGAAGAAAGTTGTCATCAACACATTCCAAGAACTTCCTGGATTTCTTGTGCCCTGCTGTGTTGTCCTTCCAACAGATATTGGGGTGGTTGAAGTCCCCCATGAGGACCAGGGTCTGTGAATGCGATGCTGCTCCTATCTGTCTATAGAGGGCCTCATCTGGCCTGTCGCCCTGGTCAGGTGGCCTGTAGCATACCCCTACTGTAACATCACCTGCACCTGTGCTCCCTTTAATCTTGACCCATAAGCTCTCTGTTGGGTCTTCATCCATCCCCAGGTGGAGCTCCATGCACTCCAGTTGGTCATTGACATAGAGGGCAACACCCCCTCCTCATCTCCCCTGCCTGTCCTTCCTGAAGAGTCTGTATCCCTCCGTTCCAACACTCCAGTCATAGGAGCCATCCCACCACGTCTCTGTGATGCCAATGAGATCATAGCCCTGGAGGTGTGCGTATGTCTCTAACTCCTCTTGCTTGTTCCCCATGCTATGTGCATTTGTGGAAAGGCACTTCAGCTGGGCGCCCAATGGGGCTGACTTACTGGCTGGAGTGGCTCCATTTCCTTCATGCTGCTCTTCAGGTGGCCTTCCTTTGAGGTGTTTTATCTGTGACTCCCTGATTCCTATTGCTTCAGGAGCCCCTGGTTCGTCCCCATAAAACTTTAACTGTGCTGCAGCATACCCAGCACATCTCAGAGCAACAGGTTGAGGGCCTTCGCTAGCGAACCATCCCTCAGACCTTGGAGTTTCATCCCTTGGCTCCCCCAACAAGCCTAGTTTAAAGCTTGGTCAATCAGCCCCTGTAACTCATGAGCGAACACCCTCTTCCCCCTTTGAGAAAGATGAACCCCATCCGACGCCAGCAAGCCTGGTACCATGTAGGCCATCCCATTGTTGACTATCATACCCTGTCTGAGGAAAATCTGGTGTCATCATAAGCCCATCACTTACTGTGTAGATAATTAGGAAAGTGAGGGAAAAACACATAGTTATTGGAGTTGAAGCCATAATAATAATAAGTCAATTCCCTTGCAATTTTTTTAAGATCAAAAAGTACTTTACAAACATTCAACTATTAAAGTCTGCACAGGCTTTGATAACGTGTTCCTAGGACTTGCATTCTGTATTGCTTATTACTAACACTATTAATAATATTGGTTTGCATTAAAGCAGCAAATAGAGATCTTAATCAGGGCCCAGAGGCCTCTTTCACTAGATCCCACAAACCTGTATAATTAAAACAATGACTAGTTTCAGACCTACATCTTTACAGGGTTTGGGTAGGATTTATCTCACCTAACTTTCACTGTCTGAAAGCAGTGGTCACAAAGTTGTAAAATGAGCACGATTGGCATAGTCAGCAGCAGACAAGCTGTGTTTCAGTCAGCCACAACTTACTGGACTTCTGCAAGGACATGCGCATGTAGTTTGGGATATGCAGGGTGTGAGATTATGTGCTCTTAGGGGTCTACTCATTTTAATTGTCATAAATCCTTGAAATGCAGCAGTCTGATTTGTGTGTGTGTACCTGAAATGGTTTGCGTGTCCATCTGCACACAGAGAGAAATATATATACCAATAGATGGATATTTTTATAAGACTCATTCCTATATTGCCATTCCTTAATGGATGCTATTTGCTTCTTTTGAAACCATCCCTGACTAGTGTATCAATCCATATTATGTAAACATCATTGAGAGAGGCATAACAAGAAGCAATGGCTTGAAAGGAAAAAAAGGAAACATTTAGCTTAGACATTAGTTAAAAAAAATCTTAATGATAAGGCCAATTTGGCACCAGAATGAGGCACTAGAGGTGTTTTCAGAGGAGGTTAAAAAAAGGACTTGTATCAGGGGTAAAGAAGAAAATTATGCTCATAACAAGTGTTTGAGGGAGGTAGGTAGATAGATACACACATGTGTGTGTGTATGCATATATATGTAACATGCATAAACATCAATCTGTAGTTTGTATATGTGTTTAAATACAAATGTGCATATATGATGTGTGTACAAAGGCAAAAATGCATCTATATGTAGGCATCACAGACATTAATTGGTCCACTAAATATTTATAAAATGCAACCTATGAAATCAAGTAAAGTAGAAGGTTTTATTTGTCTGCCAATCTGATTGTTCCAGAGCTTTTTTATACTCGATGAAAAGCAAAGGGTGTGGAGTTTGAATGAAGTATGGTGAAGCAGCATCTGTACCTCTCAGTTCCCAGACAATGACTTCTTCAGTGGTTAATGTTGTCTGTAAGGCCACTCATAGTCCATATTTACCAAGCAACTATGTTATAAATCCCTCAGCTTGACCTTCAGCAGTTGTCCACATCAACGCTGTAAGCCCTGCTTGGTTGCCATCTCTGAGATAGCCCTCTGTTACCTGACTCCTAGTCCAGATCCTCTTTTTGTTTGCCCTCTTCAAGAACTGGGTAATCTTCAAGAAATGGGTTCTCTCTCTTCTCTACCCTCTTTCCTCTTTCTGAGATAGAGATAAGTATAGACAGAGAAACATTTTATCTGCAATTCAGAAACACTTATTGGATGACTAGCTCAGGAAGTGTGATGAAGCACACCACACTACTTTACAGTAGAAAGCAACTTCCATATAGATTTTATGTATCTGTCAACACCATCACCCTTTGGGTCCAAATTTCACTGCGGTCTTTAGGAAAGAATTTTGTTAATCTTGGCATGTTTAGTGATACCAAGATGGGGAAGAAAGGTGTTGCAAGGTATGAAGGAGATGCTTTTATGCACCTACTTCAGCACAACTTCCATCTGAAACAGTTATACTCTGTGTCCGGCAATATCATGGAGCAGATACTCCTGGAAACTCTGCTAAGGCACATGGAAAATAAGGATGTGATCGGTGACAGCCAACATGGCTTCACTAAAGGCAAATCATATCTGACAAATTTGGTGGCCTTCTACAATGTGGTTACAGCACACTAGATGATCTTTAAGGTCCCTTCCAACCCAAACCATTCTATGATTCTATAAGTCTATGAAATAGAATCTACTCCAAAATTATATGCTTCTAGCTCAGTTTCAAGGTTACAGGATACTGAAAAATCTCCCCTGGCCTAGCCAAGCATGTATACACATGCTTCACTTCAAGGCTGGAGTAAAACCTGCTGACTTCCAAGGAAAAGTAAGCAAAGCTGGTTGCAAAAATTTTATTGCTGAAGAAAAAAGTGGCTTATCCC
The DNA here is from genome assembly GCF_964106895.1 of Numenius arquata. Taxonomy (NCBI): domain Eukaryota; kingdom Metazoa; phylum Chordata; class Aves; order Charadriiformes; family Scolopacidae; genus Numenius; species Numenius arquata. Next base: position 28,768,996 of record NC_133615.1, on the reverse strand, counting down.
AGGCCACAGAAATTTATGGAAGAGCCAGAGGCTAATTCCAGACCTCCCAAATTCCAAAATTTTGCTGTAACTGCTGGAAAGCACAAATTATGCAACAGAAAAGAGCCATATTATTTGACTGTGACCAACACTGAGCATGTCCAAAAGTCCCAGTCTGCCATAGCATAGGGGGAAGGTGGAGGAAGAAGGTTGTGTTCTGCTCACTCTGAATCAACCCCTTTCCCTGGATATGAGATGAGTTATGTAGGTGCTCATGGCATTCCTAGACATCTTTCCCAAGCAGCCAGCCGTTCCGTGCCAGGGGAATCTGATGCCCAGCACTGGCACATTGCTTCACTCTGGTTTTCTTGGAAAGGAAGAGCCAAAAGAAATCTCTGGATGGCAGCCTCTGGCACTCAGCTCTTCATAGTTCCCTCACTTATTCTTCCCATGTCTCTTTTTTCTTTTTTATTTCTTTTGGACTGTAAGTTTCATTCCAGCTGGAAAGGACCAAAATATAACTGTCGAATATGCACAGAAAAAGATGCCATTGTGGAGGAAAAAACCATACAGAAATAGAGATACACCTTTGGGCTATGCCAAACTAAACACTGGGGGTGTTTCTGCATTCATTTGCATACAGAACATGCAGGCATGTGTGCACAGATGCCATTTAATTTTCCAAAGCAGAAACAAGCAGGCATCAAATTGCCCTTCCCTGTTGGGGGGAATAGCCAGGCTGTGAACATCCAGCCCCAGCGCACTGGTGTCCTCCATCAATACACTGAAGGAGCAGTGACAGAGTGGCTCCTTTACACTGTTTCCCACCAATTTACCTGAACTTCTTGGTGGTGCAGAGGAATAAGAAGAGACATGGTCAAAGCCCAATCTTACCTCTTGGCCTCTTTGCTGGAATTGACAAAAAGGATACTAAAATGGCAGGAAAGTTTTGGGAGTACTATTCCTCTGAATAAATGCTTGGAGTTACAGGTATGCAATCCTAGTGCCATCTTTGGGTTAGCACAAATTCTCCATCAGGCCAGTACTTTGTGCCACATAGTCCAAGCAGTGGGTGCTCTACCAGAGAACAGAGTTGTGCAGTCTTGGTCCTTGAGCTTTCCCACATCAAGGCAGCCTGAGAACCTGGCAGATTCAGGATGGGCTTCGAATAGTGTATGGGTAGCCTAGAAAGCCTTAGAAAGGATGGATCTGGTCAGGTTGACAGGTTTGTCTGTGCCTGCTCCTTATCTGTAATACCTAGACAAAAAACACATTTCAGAGAGAAGCTGTAGGATTAATTTCATTACCACATTGTCTATAATTCCCTGACAGGGGTTGAACAGTTCTATATATTTATGAGTAAAAGTGGTGGAGATAGGTGACTTTGGGGCAGTATGAAAGCTAGGAGCAGAGGTACAATACACCTTTGAATGGTGAGACCATTGCATGGTTTGCTTCTGCAAAGCACTCTTCTGGTTCAAGAAGTCCCAGCTTGTAAGGCGCTACCTCTGCTGCAGTCACACTCTAACCCACAGAAGGTCATCTTCAGCAAGATACTTATTTTTTTCCCTCTTCCAAAATCACATAGTGTAAAACTCATGAGAAACCACAGTGAAAGCTGCAAAACTGCCCAGTGCTTTGCTATGCAGGTAGCAGTTCAACTTAAAGTCTCTCTTTTCAGCATAAAGTGAGACTTCTTAGTCACCTAAACCTAAAATTACCTTAAAAATTTTTCTTCCCCTCCCTGCCCATTTGGGTTTCTGTGGGCTCAAAAGAGGAGTGCTTCTCTTTAACGGAGCTTTGCCATTACCTAATTACAACCCACTGACCAGCGCTGTAGTCCTTCTGGTGCAGGTCTATTTTCCATAAGTGGAGATTAATTAACTCTGTCTCAGCTGGGCTCTTTGCTTTGGCTTCCTTTCCTTCTGTCTTTAATGTTATTTTCTGTAATAGATGTTTTAAATTATTTGGGACTTGGTAAATTAGCTTCATTTCTAGTGCCATTTAAAATAACTAAATAAATGTGCTTAAGACTGCTTAACAAAGAGCTAGACTGTGTCTTCCTAAACTCTAACAGTGCTAAACTCTGTGAAACTCAGATGAGCTCATGTTTTAGATAATGGCAGAGCTGGGGTTTCTAGATACAGATTTTTTTCAAATAATAGTTATGATACCCTACATTTTCCTAGTCCTTTCCACTCCAGCATTCCCCATAGCACATCCCAAATGTCTTGTCAGCCTCCGAAGCACAGATTCTTTATTCCTATCTAGCTAAATCTTTCTTCCTTGCCATGGGCTTTTGCTTGAGTTAGGACTTCAAACCATGCTCCTATGTACACTCTGGTATTGCTTTATAAGGTACTCAAAGGCAATTTCTTTTGGGATGAAATACATCAGCTCTTTCAGCAAGGGAAAGCTACATATCTGCCCAGGGGTCTGCTCTCCAGCTGCTATAAGTCAATGGAGATGATCCACTGGGCAGAAGAGGCATCCCTTAAACATGATGTGAAGAACCAAGCAGGGAAGCCTTTGCAGCCTGCAGGCATAGTAAGGGCATTTTCATGTTACTTTTTTTTTTCCTGGTCAACAAGCCACCTGCCTAGCAGACTAGCCAAAAGGCTTATGGGGATTTATCTGATTCAATTTGGACAGTATCTTCCACCTTGGATAGAGCTGGTAGGAAAACTTTCACAATTTTGATTATTTTTTTCCCCTCTCAAAAGCTTGTGTTCCAATTAGAAATTGTAGAAACATTCTCACAGAAGTTCTTGCAAGCATAAACTTGGCTCTTTTTTTGATCTTCCTGCTCACAGCCTGAGAAAAAGTATCACTCAGCCTTTCCCTCTCCCTCAGCCAGCTTAAGAGCCTTTGTTTAAGGGCAAGTGTCCTCCAAGGAGAGAGTGAAAAACCCAAGAAGACTGAGGAGTAGTATTTGGCTGCTTGTAGAGCAGCGTCAGGCATCAATAGGATCTGCAAGGGGGAACAGGGAAGAATGGTGCCAAAAGAAGCCTTCTCTCTGTCTCTCTCCAATGTCTCACTCCTCTCCAGCTTTCACCCATCTCTCAGTAAACCCTCTTTTTTAACACAAATTAATGGCTACTGCAGAAAGCATTGATGGAGACAGTTAGTTAACCCCCATGAGCAAATCAGTCTCACTGGGAAGGAAAAGGAATAAAAAATTAAAAGCCCCAAAAGGGTGATCTTACATGGTGTCTGCCAGCAATTCCTTAGGACAGCAGCTTTTTGACACGTCCCTGTTGCACCAAGGGCCTGCACCAATTTGGAAAGGAGAGCAGGCTGTGCTGTATCCACATCTGCACAGTGAGCTGGTGAGGATGTGACATTGTGGGTGGAAGAACAAAATAAAATTCTGTTTCTTGTCATCCTCTCACTATCCTCACTCTCACAGACAACAAGGAAACCCTGTGACAGATCCAATAGGAAAGCTTCCCTGCATCTTTTTCAGGTACTAGGATGGGCATCCTCTTCTGGAAATAACCCCCTGTATGGGTCTGTCTATTGGCCCATTGACTGTCCTGCCCCTGGTTTCTTAAGGGCCAATATGGCTACAAACATTTTCTGCTGTCATGTCACCTCAAATTGTCACCCTGCTCAACTCAGAAATGCGAATCATTGCAAACCAGAGTACTGACCTGTCGTTCCCCTGATATACTGGGGAGCAAATGACATGGACATCTGCATTCTTGTCTGCTGCTGCCTCTGCCAGTTTGCTGTAGAGGGGAAAAAAAATAGATACATATCTTGTTTATAGCCCTCCTAATCCTTCTTTCATCTTGCAGCTTGGGTGAAGCTGGAGTCTCTCAGAAGCTCTCTGGTTACAAACTGAACTAAGCAAACTTCAGAGGGAGTAAAAGGGGTTGTGCAGGATTTCAAGAGTTTATCCACACCTTTACTGAACTAAAGCTCACCCCTCCCACTATAGCTTGGATCCTGGGTTTTGATGAAGCTTTGCACAGATAGCCAAGCAATTTAGTCTCAGATTCAAAGTTCAGGGCATTTCTGAGAGTATAAGAAACCAATAGAGGAACTTAAATACACAGACAGATAGACCCTTGTGTGAATAAAACTAGCTTACAGCTAGTGAAATGTTACCTCTGACTGCCTGTGCTTCCCTTAGGTTTCCTTTGTGCTGCTGGGAATATGTAACATATTAGTTATGTTCTCATTAGTGTAGCTTGGAGATGTGCTTGTGTTCTCCATTTAGCTCAGTTTTTTATCTGCTTCTCTGTAGCTCCACACTCACGCTGAGCAGGCTCAAACCCTTCATCGTTGGGCAGGAATGGAGGAGAGGAATTACAACAACCTTTTGTAGGAGCTTGGCTGTCCTCATCAGGAATCCCCATGCTGGGGAAGGGAATTAAAGGACTAGGTATATGCTCCACTTAAATATGTCTTTGCCCTCATTTGCCCTTTCCCATGTGCTGATGTGGTACTATCTCAAGGGGCTTTGGAAACAGGAGTCAGGGGACAAGTGATACGAGCAGATGCTCAATATGCTGAAAGCTAAGGAATGCATTTTTTTCATTATTATTTTCATTTTTTTGAAATGAAAGTTGAGCTGAGAATACAGAAATGCTTGTTTCTAATTCAGGGCCCAACAGAAGTGCCCGAGTCTAGTTTCTCCAAGACATAGCTTGACACTTCTATTCTGTTCACATCTCATCAGTAAAGCAGTGTTAAATCTGGCCAGGGCAGGACTGAGAAAGCTCTAGGGGGAGAATCAGAGCGTGACTGTACACCACTTCCCTGGCACACTTCTCCAGTGCAGTGCTGGGAACATTGCTGGGGTGTAAAACAGAAGTCCTGGGTAGTTCTTCAAAGGCTTCTTTTTTTCATATGTACAGGCTATTCTGAGCTATATTCCAGCTTGGGCTATTGTGGTTTGCCAATCATAGGTACAATGGGATTGAATATTTTTCTTTATTTTCCTGCAAAAACATACATAACTGCAATACTGTTTACTGGATCCCCTGATGCCCTGCCATAGAAGCAGCCACATTTTGCAGGAGATGGTAAAACAGCTCCTCTGAGTGAGGGGCTACAGTCTGAAGGAAAGAAAAAGTTCGAGGACTGCCTCAACCCATGTAATACATGAATACAGCCACAAGGAACTCTTGCACCTCAGAAACCCTGCAAGCTGGATCCATGCCAGGGTTGTGTGCATTTTGAGGTTTGGGTGTTTATTTCTGCTCCAAAGGTGTTTGCTCACAGCTCCATGCAGGCAGCCAGCACACCACCCAGGCCATAACACCATGCTACAAACACAGGGAAAGAGAAGCCAACGCTGGAGGTCAGTAGGACAAAGTGGCCCATTTCCTTCCCTTTCCTGAGCACTTGGCAGCCTCATATGCCATCCTAAGTTTGCCTGTTGTTATCTTGAGACAAGATGTGGGTGCTCCAGTTTTTCCTGTGTAGTGAAGAAAACAGTGGGAAAAGATGCCCAAGAGTAAGTCCCTCTTGTTAATGCAGGAGTGGCAGAAGGACTGTCCCAGCCTTGCTTCTTCTGAGCCCTGTGCAAAAAAAACCCCACGCTACGAAGCATAAACTTCTTTCTCTCCAACATCAAGGTGGCAACTGCAAGGTCTAAGCATTTTTTTAATCAAAATCACTGTAGATATTTTCTTCACCAGGAGGCTCAGTGCTTTAGGCCGAAATCATCCATCACAACTGGGGAAAGAAAAAAAAGGCTCTTTACCTTCATGGATTTTCCCCCTCCCTTCATCTCACCTTATTCATGTTTAAATGGTGTTGCGGGCAGAGTGATTAACTTCACTCATAAGAGATAAGTAGTGAAATATTTATTAAGGTGAAACAGTGATTTAACAAAATTGGTAGTAAATGCGATAGTGTTTTATGAGATTCAATGTCAAGGTACACTCTAGTATTTACTGCATAGAGGACAGGGTCAGACAAGCTGTCAGGGAGACCCTCCCTGTCACAAGGTTTAGAAAGGACCCCCTTGCTTTCTAAATTCCTTCTCAGAGAGGAGTCTGGGTGCAGATAGATCCAATCCTAGTCCCAGACTTGGTCATCGGCTTATGTCTAAAGGATTATATATGCACAATCAATCCTTTACATTACTTAGCTTAGATTTCAAAGTTTAGCATGCTATTAGTCACTTACCGAGAATCTGTTGCGGCAAGGAATCTCTCAGCCTCGAGGAGTAGAACCTTAAGCGTCCTCACTCAAGGGGAGATCCTGGCGTGCAGCCCGCTGCCATACAGGAGAGCTCAAAGGGCTCTTGGGCTGTCCACTATTTATAGAGTAAGATAATTGACCTATAGTCATATTCTCATGGGAACAAAATATCTAGGTCCCCACTGCAGACAGTGTTTTGGCTGTGTTGCCAGCCATCCCCCAAAGTCCAGGTGCAAGTTATCGCAACTGATGTTGTGATGGCCATGGTGGCCATGGCCCGAGCAGGAGCCGAGTGGGGCGGTGGGGGGAAGAAGAGGGGGAAAAACAGGGAGAGTACACCGCCACAAATGGGTAGAAATTCATCTTTTTCTCCAAAGATCCAGCTGGCTGCAACACACTCTGTGCTAAAACAAGACGCATGCGCTGGAAGCATTTTTCAGGCTCTGTGTCTCCCCTCCCCATCCCCGTGGGCCCCAACTGATGTCTCATCTCATTTTTATTTTTGACACCTCAAAAAAAGGCTAAATGAATAGCCCCCATTTGTAAAAGAAAAGCTACTGTTCTCAAAGACAAAACAGGCTTCTCACTAGGAGGTATGCAAACTCTTTGGCAAGGTTGACTGTGTGCATTTGTGTATGTGTGGATGTTGTTTACCTGGACTTTAGTAAGGCCTTTGATACAGTCTCCCACAGTATCCTCCTGGAGAAACTGGCTGCCCATGGCTTGGATGGGAGTACTCTCCACTGGGTTAAAAACTGGCTGGAGGGCCAGGCCTAGAGAGTGGTGGTGAATGGAGTTATGAGTGGTGTCCCCTAGGGCTTGTTGTTGAGGTTCAACAAGGCCAAGTGCCGGGTACTGCACTTGGGTCACAACAACCCCAGGCAGCACTACAGGCTTGGGGAAGAGAGGCTGGAGAGCTGCCTGGCAGAAAAGGACCTGGGGGTGTTGGTCGACTGTCGGCTGAACATGAGCCAGCAGCATGCTCAGGTGGCCAAGAAGGCCAACAGCATCCTGGCCTGTGTCAGGAACAGCGTGGTGAGTAGGACTCGGGAGGTGATCGTCCCCCTGTACTCGGCACTGGTGAGGCCCCACCTCGAGTACTGTGTCCAGATTTGGGCCCCTTACCACAAAAAAGACATTGAGGTGCTGGAGCAGGTCCAGAGAAGGGCAACGAAGCTGGTGAGGGGTCTGGAGAATAAGTCTTATGAGGAGAGGCTGAGGGAGCTGGGGCTGTTCAGCCTAGAGAATAGGAGGCTGAGGGGAGACCTTATAGCTCTCTACAACTACCTGAAAGGAGGTTGTAGGGAGGCGGGGGTTGGTCTCTTCTCCCAAGTCACAGGCAATAGGACAAGAGGAAATGGCCTCAAGTTTCACTAGGGGAGGTTCAGATTGGATATTAGGAAAAATTTTTACACTGAAAGGGTTATTAAGCATTGGAATGGGCTGCCCAGGGAGATGGTTGAGGCACCATCCCTGGAGGTATTTAAAAGACGGGTTGACATAGTGCTTAGTGACACGGTTTAGTTATGCTTTTTTATCAGAGCTAGGTTGGTGGTTGGACTAGATGATCTTAAAGGTCCCTTCCAACCTAGACATCTATGATTCTATGAGTGTAGCTATTTTTCCATGCAGCATGTATGTGTTTGAGTGTGCCTCCATGTTTGCAGCTTGTGTAATGTTTAATTTTGCTTTTCCTTAAAGCTGATATAGAAAAGCAAACATGCAGCAAAGTCACACGACAGACTGCTCTGCAGCTCAGAGAGTGGGATATCTCTTTTATGGTAACAGCTTTGATATAGCTGCCAGCAGCTTCTCCTGCAGTGGCCATGAATGCACCTGTGTGCTTAGAGCAGGACTCATTGGTTCCAGGACAGGTCATCCCAAATACGCTCAGATTGTCTGGCAAAACCACTCTGAACTGGGAAACATGAATTTTTCTCAGCTTGCTTCAGTTATAGAGTGAGCGGAAGCCACTGAGGGATGCGATTTTATGCTGACAAGCCTGATGGTGCGATGGGACCACCAAGGCTTCAGCTGTCTCTGTGGGGAAAGTGGGGCAGAGCAATGCCACTCTTTTTACTTCAGCAGCCATGAAATGGAGCCTGTAGACTTGATCGGTTATGAAAGGTCATTGCATCCACATTTATTGTGCTAGGAGGGAAATTATCACTCGGCAAGGGAAAAGGAGAAGAAAAGGGTTGACATCCTTCTCCCAGGGAACATGGGATGTACGTTCAGAAATGAGGCCATTGCAAGGCATCTCTATTCCCACCTTTTCCCATGTCTGCTTCTGTTTTGAAGGGTTAGTCATCTTGAGGTGAGATTGCCTTCCTCATGTTTGTGTAGGTCCTGGGGAAAGGACTCCTGGTAGCCTCACAGCTTCTCCCAATGAACAAGTTCTTCCTTAAGGATCTGGGAGCAGTTGTTTTTTTAAAGCTCTGGATGGGACAGGGAGGTTTTGATTCCCATGCATCCACGTAAATATGTGTTGTATCTCCTTTCCATTCCAAATCCACTATCTGTGAGAGAGGTGCTGGGGCTGGAATAGTGATAATCAGACATATTGGGCTTTCTCATCCTGACAGAAGTTCCCTGTATCACCCCTCCATTCATTTACACAGTGAAGTACCAGTTCTGATGAGCTATTTACACATCACCAGAGACAGACAAATCAGCCTATCTATCTGAATAAAATGCCAGGAATCTCCAAGCCACCAAGAAGCAACAACAAACCCATCTTCTCTGTCTTTGATTACAAGCAATGAAGCTTCCAACTTTGTGGAAAGCAGTTTTCATAGCTCCAGTGAAACAGCTCAGTGCCTAATTCCTTGGCATAGCCTACAGCCTATAAACATAAGCATGTGGCCATTATAGATAACACAGAACTTTGGGGAAGGCTACAATAGCTAATGCCTTTTCCAGAGCCAAATTCCAATTTGGAGGGTCCATTATGCCTATCTACATACCCATTCAGCACAATGAAACCACAGCAACTGGCTACAAAATCGCGATTTGCGTCCTGCCCTAAACACTTGGTTATGCTAGTGCAAAGCGATGCCACAACTCCCCCAGAAGGAACTGAGGTTTTAGGCAAGAGCAATTAATCCTGAAAGAAGAATAGGGCATCCACTGGATAGACGTCAAAGTGACCTACAACTTTTTGGGACTATATCCCAAAAAGTTGTAGGTCGCTTTGACGTCTATGCAGTGGATGCCTGTTATGGTTTGAGAGAACCCATAACAATCTATTGTCGTTAGATAATTATTCTATCACCCGATGACCCCTCCCCACCCAGAAAGGGGAATCGGGGAACACAAAGAAACACAAGGGTTGAAGTATAAATCGATTTAATAGACTAAGACTAAATAATTAACAATAATACTAAAGAACCAGTATTAATCCCGATACTGATATAAGATATACAGAAATTATACTCAGCCATCTATATCAGCAGGAAGCTGTGCACTCCCAGCAGTGGACAGCAAGTATCAGACACTGCGAGCGCAATGGCTTCAGGAGGAAGGGAAGGCCTCAGGGCTCCGGCACCGGGGCAAGGAGTTGTCCGGACCGCTGCCATCAGGGAGAGAGCCCGCTACGCAGCAAACTTTTCTAATTTATATTGGATGTGACGTTCATGGTATGAAATACTCCTGTTGGCCAGCCTGGGTCAAATGCCCAGGCCTTGCTCCTCCTTGTCCCTGCACCTGGCAAGGTTCAAAAACACTAACCTTGAATCCCACAGAGCCTGGCTGGCTATAAAGTAAATATTTTCACAAATTCAGACACTAGAGTCTTCTAAAAGTGTAATTTTCCCCAGCATTAGAAGAAAAGTTAGTCCTGTATCTCTCAACCCAGGACAATGCCCTATTCTTGTGATCCCAGCAGCCTGTATTATTACCGAAATCAGGAATAAACTCCTTAACACCAATGTAGTCTTAAGAAGCAGGCATTCATTTTATTCGGTGCCGGGGACATGGGGGATCTCTCTACCCATCGTGTCCACCGAATATGAGATTCACAGAGACTTATATCTATACAGAATATGCATAGTCATTACATTTCCCAGAACTCATTATAATATTCACATCACCCCGGCACATGCGCATTAACCCCTTTAGGGGCTTCAGCGGTCACTCAGGAGTGAAGTCCCAGTGAATTCTTGGTGGTTCTTTCCATATGAAGCCTTGACTTGGAGTGTCCTTCTGTTTGATCAGGATGGCTGGTTTACGCTGATAACTCTTTGAGTGGATTGGGGAAAGTAAATGCAGAAGCTTTTGCAACTCCTCTATTTATTTTGCAGGCTTGTAAACAGGTTCTTTCTGATGGTATTCTTCACTGTTTGTTTCTGCTTGTATTTGCAATAGGTGCCCTTAATCCTTTTAGTTACACATTTACATATCAGCTGGACTCTCAGTTCCTGATTGTAACAGTATGGGGAACATCACATTAGATTGAGCTAATAAAGAGGAGAAGAGGTGGAACCTCAGACATCCATATACTAATCACTATCAAACGTGTAGTCTTTAATGGGGCATTTCAGGGGATTTTACACTTCTCTTTGAGGCATTGATCTCTGCTGGATACATAATAATGCTGGATCAGAAGACCTGAAAGTCTTTGTGGTTTACATCTCTCTGCTTATTTCTACTAAAATGATATGAATCCACTGAACATTAGAGAGCCCTCTTTAGAGTGAGTCTGTCTTTTTCTTTTTTTTTTTTTTAATTTTGAGTCAACCCAAAATGTATTTTTTACATGAGACATACATTTGTGTTTAATGTGGGGGTTATTTAATTCATTTATGCCCTTTTAGAAATTAGGTCAAGCTTTAGATAAAAATTTGAATATTACTTTGAAATAAGAATTCACCAACTACTATGCTTTGACCCAGGATCAAACATTTGCTCCAAGAAGGGCAATATTTTTAGCTAAGACTAGTCAGTGTTCCTCGTTTCAAAATTACACATAATTTAAATTTTCATATAAATTTCCCCTCTCCATTGAATGTAGTATCTGACAAAAAAACTCCATAAACTCTCAGCCAGCTGTGTTCCATGTACCCTTGGGTCTGCATATCTTATTCAAGTGTTCTTGTTGTATGATGACTACTGAGAGGCAATCGAGTCCAACTTCACAATGTTTTCAGATCCAGGTTTTCTTCCACATTTGAATGTTCTGCTAAACCACGTGCACTGAGGTGTGCTGGCTATTTTGCATGAAGATCTGAGGATATATGCAGCAATCATGGGAAGTGCTTCATGGTAACTCAGTTTAATAACCTAATATTAGGGTGCAATTTTCTGATGGTGTAATCCTTCATGTAACCTTTAAGTGTGCAAGATTTCCACCCATTCAAATCAGCTGAGGATCTTGACTCTGAATCTGATTTAACTGCTTGGTCATTAAATTAGGAGCTTTCCAACCTGGATGCAACTTGTATATGCAGTACTAATCCCTATTCATTCATATAGGTCATCTGAGCTTTCTGACTTCAAAAGGATCCTCATGCATTGTACTATGTAAATTCTGTAAACTGAGAGCAAACGTCTTTGTTAAATCTACGAGGACAGGACATGCAAAGGCTTTGTAAGGCAGAGCCCCCAGCCTGACATTGCTTGATTTGTGGATCCTTGCGATTAAGTTGAACTGAATGACATGCAAAACTGGCAATTGAGATGAAGAATCACTCCAGGCCAGGGAGGCAGCTAAAATCTGAAAACAAAGGCTGTTAATCTCACGCTCATCATCTTTAAACAGCACACCTTAAAAGTACAGGTAAAACTCAGCTGATGCCTTCAGATTACCGGATGGGATGTTGTCTTTTGTCTTCAATAAACTCATTTTGATTCAGATGCTGACAACTCACCCCCCTCCCTTTCCTCCCCTACTTCCATCCCCTCAGGCGGAACATCTCATCCCAGCCAAATCTCTACCTCAGCCCTGCTCGAAGGCTCATAGGCAGGAGAGAATTCCTACCCACATCACAGGAAGTTTTCTCACAATTCTCAGCCTCTCCCAGGAGCGCTGCTTCTTTGTCTTTCTGCCCCTTCCCTTTTCTACCTCATTGTCTGCCTGGGCTCAGGGAGTCCTGTCCAGACAGCAGTTTGCAGATGAACATGACACCTTGCTGTAGGACATGTGGCTAATCTGTCTGTCAAAATCTGGAGACAACCACATAAAAACAATGACATTTGTCCAAAGTAGATGTGCACAGGCTGGAGCTGAATCCCATTCCCAGAATTAGGTGAAACAAGTCTTATTTCTGAGAGGCAAAGGCCTGAAATCATGTTGCAGGCTCATACTTCAGCATCCCTATCAAATACCCGGGATCTCAGGGTCCAGCACTTAACATAGGTTGGCACAGGTGGTCCCACAAGTCTGTGGACAACAAGTATTGTCCTTGTGCAAATTAACACCGTAGTAGGCTTTGGCAGCATGCAGCCACAGCAGGGTAATTGGCAAAGGGAGATGCATTTAAGCAGTATTGGAAACATTAGAAACATTACAGTGCTGCAGGTTAAAAACTGCTGCAGGATTGCAAGTTCATCATTTTAGGGATCAGTGGGAGATTTCTCTGGAGATTAAGAGCAATTGAAAAGATCGGCTTCCTCTCTTTAGAGAAGTTTTAATAAGGCTGAAAATAAAATGCTGTCTCCCTCAGCCTTTCTGGCAGAAGAGATCCAAAGTGCCCCCCCTGTTGTTTCAATAATTCAAATTCCAGCTTTAGCCAGCCAAATAGGCCTGAAATTCACCTGTTAAAGTTCAGGACGCTAAGTGGGATTCAGAACAAACTCCTCTTGTTTCTGTGAGAAACGCACTCACTGTATCAAATTTTAGTCAGGGACAAAGGCTGTGGAGCAAAGAATATTTATTACAGCGCTGGGAGCTACACAGGGGATTTCTCCTCCCATGGCTCGGTCTCTTCTTACAAATCACAGAATCACAGAATCACAGAATCACCTAGGTTGGAAGGGACCTTTTAAGATCATCTAGCCCAATCAATGAAAAAAAAAAAAAAAAAAAAAAACACACACACACCCCCCACCACACCACCCAACACTAATCCATATTCCCAAGCACCATGTCAACTCCTCTCTTGAATACCTCCAGGGATGGTGCCTCAACCATCTCCCTGGGCAGCCCATTCCAATGCCTGATAACCCTTTCAGTAAAGAAATATTTCCTAATATCTAACCTGAACTTCCCCTGGCGTAACTTGAGGCCATTACCCCTTGTCCTATCATCTGTAACTTGGGCGAAGAGACCGACCCCCACCTCTCTACACCCTCCTTTCAGGTAGTTGTAGAGAGCAATAAGGTCTCCCCTCAGTCTCCTCTTCCCCAGACTGAACAACCCCAGCTCCCTCAGCCTCTCTTCGTAAGACTTGTGCTCCAGACCCCTCACCAGCTTCGTTGCTCTTCTCTGGACCTGCTCCAGCACCTCAATGTCTTTCCTGTGGTAGGGGGCCCAAATCTGGACGCAGTACTCGAGGTGGGGTCTCACCAGTGCCGAGTACAGGGGGACGATCACCTCTCGGGTCCTACTCACCACACTGTTCTTGATACAGGCCAGGATGCTGTTGGCCTTTTTGGCCACCTGGGCACACTGCTGGCTCATGTTCAGCCGACAGTCGACCAACACCCCCAGGTCCTTTTCTGCCAGGCAGCTCTCCAGCCATTCTTCCCCAAGCCTGTAGCGCTGCCTGGGATTGTTGTGACCCAAGTGCAGGACCCGGCACTTGGCCTTATTGAACCTCATTCCGTTGGTCTCAGCCCATCCAGCCAGCCTGTCTAGATCCCTCTGCAAAGCCTCTCTACCCTCCAGCAGATCAACACTCCCACCCAACTTGGTGTCATCTGCAAATTTGCTGAGGGTGCATTCGATCCCCTCATCCAGATCATTGATAAAGATGTTGAAGAGAACCGGCCCCAGTACCGAGCCCTGTGGGACACCACTCGTGACCGGTCGCCAACTGGACTTCATTCCATTCACCACCACTCTCTGGGCCCGGCCCTCCAGCCAGTTTTTAACCCAGCGGAGAGTATACCCATCTAAGCCATGAGCATCCAGTTTCTCCAGCAGGATACTGTGGGACACTGTATCAAAGGCCTTGCTAAAGTCTAGGTAAATAACATCCACAGCCTTTCCTTCATCCACCAAGCAGGTCACTTTGTCATAGAAGGAGATCAGGTTTGTCAAGCAGGACCTGCCCCTCGTGAACCCGTGCTGGCTGGGTCTGATCAGAATCAGAATCAGAATCAGAATCAGAATCGTAGTGGTTGGAAGGGACCTCAGAGATCATCGAGTCCAACCAACAGTAAAAAAAAAAAAAAAAAAAAAAAAAAAAAAAAAAAAAACCAAAACAAAACACCACAAACAAAACCACCACCCACCACCTGAACACACAACACAACAACCAAACCAAAAACCATCACCCACCCACACAGCACCCCACCACAAACCAGTAATCTTGGACACTAGAGCATGCCCTGAAGAACCATGTCTACACGTTTCTTAAATACCTCCAGGGATGGTGACTCCACCACCTCCCTGGGCAGCCCATTCCAATGCCTGATAACCCTTTCAGTAAAGAAATGTTTCCTAATATCCAACCTGAACTTCCCCTGGCGCAACTTGAAGCCATTACCCCTTGTCCTATCATCTGTGACTTGGGAGAAGAGACCGACCCCCACCTCTCTACAGCCTCCTTTCAGGTACTTGTACAGAACAATAAGGTCTCCCCTCAGTCTCCTCTTCCCCAGACTGAACAACCCCAGCTCCCTCAGCCTCTCCTCATAAGACTTGTGCTCCAGACCCCTCACCAGCTTCGTTGCCCTTCTCTGGACCCGCTCCAGCACCTCAATGTCCCTCTTGTGGTAGGGGGCCCAAAACTGGACACAGTACTCGAGGTGGGGTCTCACCAGTGCCGAGTACAGGGGGACGATCACCTCTCGGTCCCTACTTGCCACACTGTTCTTGATACAGGCCAGGATGCTGTTGGCCTTCTTAGCCACTTGGGCATCCTTCATGTGTTGCATAATGGCACTCAGGATGATCTGTTCCATCACCTTCCCAGGCACCGAGGTCAGACTGACAGGCCTGTAGTTCCCTGGATCATCCTTCCGACCCTTCTTGTGGATGGGCGTCACATTTGCTAGGCGCCAGTCGGCTGGGATCTCCCCAGTTTGCCACGACTGTTGGTAGATGATGGAAAGTGGCTCTGCAAGCACTTCTGCCAGCTCCCTCAGAACCCTCGGGTGAATCCCATCTGGGCCCATAGACTTGTTTATGTCGAGGTTCTGGAACAAGTCCCTCACCATCTCCCTTAGAATTACGGGGGCTTCATCCTGCTCCCCGCCCCTAACTGCTAGCTCAGGGGTCTGGGTACTCGGGGGACACCCTACTCCACTGCTAAAGACTGAGGCAAAGAAGGCATTCAGTACCTCAGCCTTCTCCTCATCCTTTGTCACTATGTTACCTTCCATATCCAGGAGAGAGTGGAGGTTCTCCCGAGTCCTCCTCTTGCTATTAATATATTTATAGAAATTCTTTTTATTGTTTTTAACATCCAGGGCCAGGTTCAGTTCTAGCTGAGCTTTGGCCTTTCTAATCTTTTCCCTGCATAACTTTACTACACCTTTGCAATCTTCCCAGGTATCCCGTCCTTTTTTCCAAAGGACATAAACTTTCCTTTTTTCCCTGAGCTGTGACCTTATCTCCTTGTTCAGCCAGGCCGGTCTCTTCCCACGACAGCTCGCTTTCCTGCGTTCAGGGATGGCCTGCTCCTGTGCTTTTAAGACTTCCTCCTTGAAAAATGTCCAGCCTTCCTGGACTCCTTTGCCCTTCAGGGCTGCCTCCCAAGGGACTCTGTCAAGCAGACTTTTGAAAAGACTGAAGTCTGCCCTCCGGAAGTCCATGATGGCAGTCCTGCTGGTTCCCCTTCTCGCTTCCCTGAGAATCAGAAACTCTATCATTTCATGATCACTGTACCCCAGACAGCCTCCAACCGTTACATCCCCCACAAGTTCCTCTCTGTTTACAAACAGCAGATCTAGTAGTGCTCCTTCCCTAGTTGGCTCACTCACCAGCTGTGTCAGGAAGTTATCCCCGACACACTCCAGGAATCTCCTAGATTGTTCCCTCTCAGCTGTATGGAGTGCCCAGCTGATATCTGGTAGGTTGAAGTCACCCACCAGGACAAGTGCAAGTGATCTCGAGACCCCTGCTAGCTGCTTATAGAACATTTCATCAACCTCTGCATCCTGGTTGGGTGGTCTGTAATAGACTCCCACCACAATATCAGCCTTGCTGGTCCTCCCCTTGATTCGTGCCCACAGGCACTCAACTCTACTATTACCCTCATTTATCTCCACACATTCATATTCCTCCCTAACATACAGGGCCACTCCTCCTCCTCTCCTTCCTTGCCTGTCCCTTCTGAAGAGCTTGTAGCCATCCATTGCAGCACTCCAGTCATTCGATTCATCCCACCACGTTTCCGTGATGACAACTACATCATAGCTTTCATGCCGTACAATGGCTTCCAGCTCCTCCTGTTTGTTGCCCATACTACGTGCATTTGTGTAAATGCACTTTAGCTGGGCTAGTTTTCTTGCCATTTTTATGGGGGGGTGAGGCCCAACACCTCCCTGACCATGCTCAGACCCTTCTGTGGTATCCAGCCTATCACTGTCCCTCATGTCATTACCACATGGGTTACGATCCTCCACCTCTGCTGAGGCAACAGGCCACAAGACCTTGCTAGCACTTTTACCCATCGGCACTGGTAATCTGCTCCCAGGCTCCTCTTTAGTAATCCTGCTTTCATCCCCATCCCCCTTCAACCCTAGTTTAAAGCCCTTTCAATGAGCCCTGCTAATTCTTGTCCCAGTATTCCTCTTCCCCTTTGGGTAAGGCTTGCCCTACCAGTTGCCACCAGGTCTAATGTCCTATAGATCATCCCATGATGAAAGAAACCAAAGTTCTGACGGTGACACCAGCCTTGGAGCCAAGAGTTAATCTGCTGGCTCTTCCTGTTTATACCCTCATCAATTCCTGCAAGTAATGGGATGGAGGAGAACACAATTTGTGCTCCTGATCCCTTAACCAGCTGTCCAAGGGCCCTAAAGTCTTTCTCCAGGGCCCTTGGACTACTGTTAGCTACCTGATCCCTGCCTACTTGAAATACCAATAATGGATAGTAATCCGAGGGGCGGACCAGGGTAGGGAGATTTTTCTTTATATCCTTAATCCTGGCCCCAGGGAGGCAGCAGACTTCTCTGTGGGAAGGATCCGGTTTGCAAATGAGGCCTTCTGTTCCCCGCAAAAGAGAGTCGCCCACCACAATTACCTTCCTCTTTTTTTTTATTGCTGAAGTCCTAAGGCGTGGGGGTGGCTGGCTGACTCTGGGTAGTTCACTGTCTAAATCCTTGTCCCTATCCTCATACGCCTGGCCCTCGATTTCCAAAGCACCGTACCTATTTTGTAAGTGCAACTGGGAAGGTGAGGGGGGCTGGCAGGAGTTTTGCTTGCCCTTCCGAGGAGGGACCTGCCTCCATTCCTCATTGTCCCTTAGGTTCCTTTCTTCTGCCTGGTGACAAGCAGAAGGGAGATCATCCACATCCTGCAGAGCCTCTGCCCCACTCCTACGCCTCAGTGTATGGCTCCACCAATCTATTTCGCTTTCGCTGTCTCTAATACTTCTAAGTCTATCCACCTCTTCCTTCAGTTCAACCACCTGCCTGAGTAGGTGGTTTATTTGATCACACTGCGCACATGCAGTGTCTCTGGCTCCATTAGGAACACATGCCAGGCTGAGGCATTCACTGCAGCCGGAGACCTGCACAGACATGTGTTTTTGTGGGAGCTCCGTCTGAGTTTCCACATTCTTCCTTGTGGGGCATTTTGCACGTGTTGGGGCCATGTTCTTGTCTAGAGCCACGAGGGGATCGACAACTGATGGCTGCTCCCACCCGCTGTGCGCTCGTGCGCTAATATACTTGCCCTTGCTCTCACGCGCACCCGGCACGCGCTCTGACCCTGCTGCGGCTAGCTGCCGCTGTCGCTGTCCGCGTGGTCTGGGCGAAGCTCGCGCTATGGCCGCTTTTAAATTTGCCACGGCTCGCCCGGCCCGCCCCCAGGCACGCAGCCTCTCGCTCCCTCTCGCGATTCCCGAGTCCTTTCGGGCCTCTCCGCCTTCCCTCGGCCTCTCCGTCTCCGGGAAGCCCCCTCTAGCTCGAGTTTAAAGCTGCAGCACTCACCGCTGCCGCTGTCGCTGTCCACGTGGTCTGCTTGTTTTTATCTCTCATTACTCATATATATTCATGGTTTTTCTTGTAAAATGATTTACACAATCAATGAGTTCTTGGGACACAACCCACCCCCGAACACGCTTTCCCCCCCCCCAAACGGCGCAGATGTTTCCTCAGGGGTCTTCCTGGTGGTCGTCGGAGGAAGGCTC
Source organism: Numenius arquata (assembly GCF_964106895.1). Taxonomy (NCBI): domain Eukaryota; kingdom Metazoa; phylum Chordata; class Aves; order Charadriiformes; family Scolopacidae; genus Numenius; species Numenius arquata. The sequence goes on along the minus strand of NC_133615.1, from coordinate 28,750,397 downwards.
GAAGTCTTCATCACCATGTCCTTCTTGTGGCTTCTCCATTCTTTACATGATTGACACCTCTGTGGTTATCTTATCTAACCACACCACCCCTTGTTTTGCAATGGTTCGGTACTTCCCACTGTTGCTTCCATCTGATATCTTATCTAACACTATGCACTTCCCAAACGTGTAACAAGCCCATTCCTATTTCAGCAGAAGCCATAGCAAGCCCATTCCTATTTTAGCTGAAGCAAAAATTTTTGCTAAATTGCTTATTACAATTCCACCCTTTTTCTTTTCATCACCTAATTTTGCTGAAGCATTCTACATTCATCCCGTAGGATTCTTCCATTTTAGCAAGAATTTGAGTGGCCTCATCGAGGTTTTCTTTTTTTCTTGGGTTTTCTCAAGATCATGATTTTCTGAGGCCCTGATGCTGCCATTTTTGGATCTACAGGCATGGTCGTTAGCTGCATTCCTTGGACTACACTGTGAATTAATCTTATGAAACAGGGTATTAAACAAGGCAGAAATAAGAAACCTGCTAAGGCACACAGCAAAATCAGTCCTAATGTCTTCCACCAAGTGACCCCTAGTAATCCATCCCACCAACTGGCATCTACTATTGATTTCCATTTTTGTACCGGTACATGTGCTATTTTCCGGATATCAGTAGCGATTTCTCGTACTGCTTCTCCATTGTCATCAATCTTTAAACAACAATCAGATATGTTAAATTTTCCACACACACACCCTTCTACTGCTAACAGATAGTCTAGTGCGAGCCGATTCTGGTAGACTGCCGCCCTTGTCTGAGTTTGTTGGTGAGCTAACAGTTCTTGTCCTGAAGCCGTTTTGTTAGTGATCAGTTCAGCTATCGCTTGTAGTTTTATAATCCAATTCAGCATATAGATGAGGGTTCTATATCCCTAGCTACCGTCTTGGGCCCACGTGGCTGGTCCATATGTCTCTATGATTCGTTGAGGGGTCCACTCAACTTCTCCCCACTTTTGATGTCCTCCTATTATGTCCCGCTTCTGTCTCTTTAAGCTTTCATATACCGGTACTCCTAGCTCGTCACCATCTTTAGATGGTAGTTGGAAAAATCCTGGTTGAATTATTCCTAAGGTGCAGGTCCCTCCCCAGTTAGGTGGTAATGCCGGGAATGCCCGGTTGCCACATATCCAGAATAACCCATCCGGTGCCTGCCAAAACCCTTTGGTTGTATCCTCTATATTTTCCCAATATTGCGAGATGTCTTTTATTCCTGAGAATGGATTCATACCCTTCTTCTTACATCTAAAGAGACTACTGTTTGTTACCTGGGTACATTTTTTGGTCTCACTTTGAAACGTTAGATATGACCTTGGTTTCCGAGGAAACCAAGTTCGGGTGAAATTTGAATCTATCTTTAAGACTCTTTTACATGGGGTCTCCCCCATTTGATCTGTAAAGTTCTTTCCCTCCCGGGTCAAACAGACTTTTCCAATTACCTTGGAACTCAACACCCACCCATCAGGTCTCCTTTTTCCTCTGACATGCGGAAAGCAGACTCCACAACCTGTGAGGTTGTAAAGTAGGTATGTTTATTCGGCGCCGGGCAGCACGGGGGGGTCGCCCCACCAAAATCGTGCGCACCCACCGCGGCAGTTAGCTTAGGATTCATACAATCAGATCTTACATATTCAAGGGACGCCTATACATATCCATAACCTTTCCCCAAAAAGGCGGTCTTTATTACAATGAGTTACAAGAAATCATTTCCATAGTCTCCGCCTTTAACTCCTCCCAGCTGCACATGCACAGTGTCTCCAGGTGGTCGTGGGCCGGGGTCTCGGGGATGAAGGCCATGTCTTCCTGGCTGTGTACCTCTCGCTTTTAATGTTAATGTGTTGCTCCAGGCCACCGGGGTTGGGAAACCAGATGATTGCTCTGTCAGGACAACTGAATACCAATTGTTCCCTTATCTCCCATCGAGGCCATGTGACCACTTTATGGTTTCAACACATCCTTTCTTTGCCTAAACACCTTGGCAATGGCTTTAGGCTATAGATACACAGTTTAAGCCAAGCAATGGCCCTGCTATTAACCCTTGAGTGTTATTTCCCCTTATCAATCCCCCCTTTTCTAAGAGATTAGTAAATTCTTTTGCTTATTCCTACAGCATGTTTTCTTTCTCTAAGCATTTCTTAAAATATTTTCCTGACTCGACTTTTTGTCGAAGCTGATGCTTCTTCCAAAGTTCATAATCACTTGTGGTTCTTTTTGCACAGCACATAAAGCATCTAAGTAAAGTGCAAATTGCAATCCTTAAGACTATCATTGTAAATAATAATACAAACAACTGCTTCAACCAAGCAAATTCAGGCAGCCACGAGGTTAATTTTTCCAAAGATCAGAAAAAACAAGTGAAGCATCATCTTGAGATACTTGGTGTAGTACCCTTGACTGTTGCCAAATTCGAGCAATGTCCGTTCTGGCCAACCTGAAAAGGTATCAGTTAATACTAATAAATATCGATACACCCCTTTTCTTGGGAGTTCTGCTGCCGTTGTTGCCCAGGCCCGTTGCCCTTCCCAATTTGGCCCATTTCTGGTTCGGGGGTATTTTTGGGATTAGTCTGGAGGCAAAGATCGCACTGCTGAGTCACTTGTCTCACAGTGGTGTATAAATTTCTAGCTACAATTTCTCTAATTAGTTGTTTATATAGTGCCTCTGCCCCCCAAATGCCTCTTTCTATGTTCTTCCCTTATCAGAGACCATACTAGATAAGAGGGAACGATTAGTTTCCCTTGTGGGGTGAGAGCCCATCCCTCCTCGTTATATGATCCTCCTAGATCTGTGATAAGCTTCTGATCTTCCTTGGTATATTCTGGCTTACCTTCTAGGGAAATTTGCCTGTCAGGGATCAAAGCCCCTTCTGTTTTTACCTTTGCTTTGGCTACCTGTTTTGCCTCTCTGTCCGCCAGCTCATTTCCTCTTTCCAACTCCGAGTTTACTTTCTGGTGTGCCTTAATGTGCATGACCGCCACTTTCTCAGGGAGTTCGACTGCCTCCAGAAGTTTCAGGATCTCCTCTGCATGCTTGATGTTTTTGCCCTGTGAGTTCAATAATCCTCTCTCCTTCCAGATTGCTCCATGAGCATGTATGACTCCAAAGGCGTATTTCGAGTCTGTCAATTATTTCTGCCTTCTGTGCCGAGGTATTCATGGGCAAAGGCCCTGACTCTGTTACTTCCTGACTGGTGGTAATGGCATATCCGGCATGCCTTTTACCGCTTAGGACATAGCTGCTTCCATCCGTGAACCAGTTTTCCATGTTTTCCATAGGACTGTCACCCAGGTCCGAACGGCTCAAATATGTTGCTTCGATGGCCTCCAGACAGTTGTGATGCACTGGTTTTCCTGTGTTTCCACTGAGGAAAGAGGCTGGATTGACAATGTTAGTGACTACAATCTCCACATCATCTTGTTCTACCATTATAGCTTGATATCTCAAGGATCTTTGTGGGGAGAGCCAGTGTCCGCCTTTCACTTCTAATACTGTATGGGACATCAAAACAGTCATTTTCTGGCCCAGGGTGAATTTTTGGGCTGCCTGGATGTTTAGTATTACAGCTGGGACCGCTCGCAAGCATGCAGGCCAACCCTTTGCAGTTGCGTCCAAAAGTAGGCAACTGCTCATCGATACGGGCCCAGATCTTGTGCTAGTATTCCCAGGGCAATCCCCTGCTTCTCGTGAGAAAAAAGAAAAAAAGATTTACTCACATCTGGGAGTCCTAAGGCTGGGGCCGACATCAGGGCCTTTTTTGCAACTCAAAGGCCTGTCCATTCAACGTGTTACAGGGGTTTAGCTGGCACCACCCAGTCATCCCCAGGAAAGTTCATAACTCTTTCACTGTTTGCGGTCTCGGAGTTTGGCATATTGTCTCTTTTCAGGCCTGTCCCAAAGTCCTTTGTGCAGCACTGATTTCATAGCCCAGATAAATCACCTTACGCTGCATTACTTGGGCCTTCTTCTTGGATACCTGGTATCCCTGGAGCCCCAAAAAGTTTAGCAGACTCACCGTCCAGGCCATACAAGCGTCCTTTGTCTTGGTGGCAATCGGGATATTGTCCACATATTGTAACAGTTTCACCTCCTCAGGCGGAGCTTCCCAGGACTCAAGATCTTTTGCGAGTTGGTTACCAAATATAGTAGGGATGTTTTTGAACCCTTGTGGTAACACCGCCTGAGTTTTACGTCCGCTTCTGGGATTTTCCCATTCAAATGCAAATATTTTCTGGCTGGCTTTATGGAGAGGGAGGCAAAAGAAGGCATCCTTCAGGTCTAAAACAGTAAACCAGGTTAGTTGAGGTGTCAATACAGTCAGCAAGGTGTATGGATTCGCCACTACCGGACAGAGGTCTTCAATTATCTTATTTATAGCCCAGAGGTTCTGGACCACCCGGTATGACCCGTTGGGTTTGTGGACAGGTAAAAATTTTTCTATTACTGGCCGAATTCCCTCCCTGTCCTCCTTCTTCAGGGGATACTGTTTGATTCTTACCGGCTGTCGTCCTTCCTTGAGTTTGACCTCAACAGGTGGAGCATTTTTTGCTTTCCTGGGCACATTGGTGGCCCATACCCTGGGGTATACCTGGTTCGTGATTTCTTCGCTGATTTTTCCTTCTGTGGGAACACTAGCTAGGGATAAACTCATTATTTGGATATACTGCTGGTCATTTACCTCCAGAGTAATCTCTCCCTTTTTAAATTTAATTATTGCACCCAATTGTTCCAACAAATCTCTCCCCAAAAGTGCTTTCGGGGAGTTGGGCATGTACAGGAATCTGTGGACACCCCATTGTTTTCCCAATTTATATCTCAGAGGTTCACAAAAATATGCCTTTTCACTTTGGCCAGTTGCCCCTTTTACCATGATATAATCATTTCCCAGGGGCATCAGAGCTTGGTTTAAAACCGAATACGTTGTCCCTGTATCAACCAGAAATTCCACCTCCTTTTGCTCCTTCCCTAGCTTCATTATAACCAGTAGATCCGCTAGGGTGGATTTCCCAGATCCCCGTCAGTCTTTCTTCTGTGGGACGCAGCTTTTGCAGCTTGCGCCTAATATCTCCTGTAGACTGACCTAAGAATAAAGAAACTAGTTGTTGTATTCCTACCTCTGACCCAGGATCCAGCGGTGTGTTACAGTGCATTACGTCCCTTAGTCGATCCAAGAATTCGGATGGTGACTCGGAAGGACCTTGTCTAATTGCATATAATGCTGACCAATTTATGGTTTTGGGAATGGCCCTCTCCATTCCTTTTGAAATCCAGCCCTGGTATGCCTGCAATTTTCTATATCCACAGACCTGTTTGCATCCCATTTGAAGGGGGAGGTATTCTTTAACATCTCCTCCTGTAGTTTTATAATGATCCTCAGCCAAATCCCCTGCAGTTTTTAAAATTAATTGTTTTTCCGTCTCAGTCATATATTCTAATAATAACTGTAAAATGTTTGGTTACACTTACCGGATCATTCCTGTAATCCTTGGCAACCCTTTTCCATGCCTCTAAATCGGTGGTGGAAAAAGGTACCTTGATTAGCATCGTCCCGCCATCTGGCCCTACCGCCTCTCGGAGAGGTGCCTGTAAGACTGTTGGGGTAGACTTTTTTCTAGTACGGGAGGATACAGGGCTGTCCGGGGGAGTGGAGGTTCCGTCCGAGTCCACATCCTGTTCCTGTGATCGAGGGGGAGGCTTAAGCAAATCAGTTAGATCTTGTTCTGATGTCCGGTGGATTTTATTAAACTCTAGTGCACCTTTGTCCAATACTACATGCTGAGCAACACTGCCTCAGTTTACCTTTAATTTCTTTGTTATTTTCCCGCTCGAGGGCGAGGACCATAGGGTCCTGTGGCGGCACCATTCCACAGTCCCTTTGCCACTCCGGGTGATTTCGGAGGGTGAAAAACGTGTCTGCATATGACACTTCATCCCATTTTCTTTCCCTCCTTAAAAACGACATTAATTGCAGGATGGTGTTATAATTGATTGACCCATAAAGTGGCCACTTAGCTCCATCTTCCAGCTTATAAATCGGCCACCATTGATTGCAATATTTTATGAGAGTCTTCTTATTCTCTGTACCCCCGGTTCCAACAATGTCCCTCCAGTGTGTCAATATATAACCAAGGGGGCTTTTCTTTTGTCCCAGTTTGAAGTACAACTGAACCAATTTTCTGTTCTGTAACTTTACATCCTAGCTAGGCCTCCTCTAACTCTCTGAAATTAACGGCATATTGTGGAGAAAACTGCTCGTTCTCAGAATGATAAGACCAATGTTTGTGCTCCATGCCAAGGAACGGTATGCAGGGAGGCCCTTGCTTATACTTATTGCCATAACAACCAAGGTCAGCCAATTTCGTTATTTGCCCCCTTAGAGGGTCGGAAACGGAAAAAACGTAGAGGGGTCACATCGGTGGGGAGGAGTGGACAGGACAGGTGACCCAAACCTGACCAACAGGGGTATTCCATCCCATCTGCCCCATGCTCAGTATAAAGGCTGAGGGATCAAAGGGTCAGCCCCCTTCCTGCGATGGCCGACGTCCAGAGAGGACTCTGTCTGTTCATCTGCCTTTGATCCTGATCCGTGTGTTCCTGACTCCAGAGCTGGAATCCAGTTCCCATTCGTCACTGAGTCCAGTCTGGGACTTCCCCAGTGCCTGCCGGTGATGTGACTGTCATCCTGGGAGCTTGACATGGTTTTGTATATGTTGTATCTATTTCATTATTTTCTTCTTTATTTTTATTTTAATATTAATTCTTCATTAAAGTAGTTTAGTTCATTCTAAACTTCTGAATCTCCTTATCTCTTTCTCCTCCTCTCTCCTCTTTTGGAGGGGGGGAGAAGTGGGGGGAAGGGCCATCTGTCGGTCCGGTTTTGGTAAATTTGGCCGAAACCACGACATCTTTAAAATACCTTTATTCTGAGTGTTACCCATCTCTCTAGATTGTTTCTTGTTAGCTATTGTGCTTCGTTTCAATTTCCACGCGAACTTTTCCTCACAGGTCCTTACAGTCTTCTCTCAATCTTCTTCCGAAACGTCCCAGTCTTCTGGGATTAAAGTTTTCTTCCCACATATAAACTTTACTATTTCGGACTCTTGATGGGCCCTTTCCCAATCATAAAACCGTGGGATTAGGGGAGAGCATTTGGGACACTCAGCTCTCTGCCTCCTAGACAAACAATACCAATTTTTCTCACAAGATTTACATTTCAACAGGACCCAAGCCAAATGCCAATTTTCAGGTAATTTGTTAGTAAGCCCACACACAAAACAAGGAATCACCCCCACGTGTCCGTCAATATGGGGGTTTAGAAAGGTATCTGGGACAGGTTGTTCCCAGTCTAGGGCCACTGTCTGTCCGGCAGGTGTTAAATACACTCCTCCTAAATAAATTCGTCCCTCTCCCCTCCTTATGCCGTCCCCTCCTTCGTTTAAATATTCCCAAGGTTCGAGCCCAAACCACCGAAGGAGTGACTCTCCCTGTCCGGCCACTTTGATGATCAGCCAGACCCCCGATACTTAGGAGATGGACTAAACACCACAGCAGCCCAACTTACATATATCAAGACATTTACAAATTTTTACAGACGTTTCAGGCGCTTTGTCCATCTCTGGCCGTGTTCCTCGTGGAGTCACGGAACCGCAAATCGGGACTCCCACTCGCTTCACAGCAGCGCTGTGTCTCAAACACACGCATCCACACACAAATGCTCTTAACATAAAATACCCGGGCATTTACAAATAAAACATACAATCATTACTCCAGTTGGTATCCCTCCAGCAGCTGCAAATATTATTCAAGTACTTGTATCACAACTTTGAGAAGCCCGCTTACCCTTCTCCTGCTTCTTATACAGTCATTAGCAGGTCCTTCCTGGCTCCCGATACTGGGATGCAGCGGTGACCTCGGATTTGCTCGATCTACCCCCAAGATCGCTAGCGGCCGCTCTATCGATCAGCAAATCCCCTACTTCCATACAGGGTACCCTCCTCCCATACGGGGACTATGCCACACGCCAGACGTCTCTGCGCGATTTACCGGCGTCCCCGGCCAAGCGTGGGCGTCCCCTACGACTTAATGGCCCCCCTTAAACATACCGTTTCTCCGCGGCTTCAGGAGGTTGCTGTCTACTCCCGCAGTGAGCGGCTGGGAGTGGAGGCTCCTCCGAGGAAAGTGCTCAGGGCGCGCCTAGGGGCGTCCGCTCCGCAGTCGATCCCGCAGCCGAGCAGAGTGCCTCCTGGCTGGCTCGCCAAACTGACGTGCGGAAAGCAGACTCCACAACCTGTGGGGTTGTAAAGTAGGTATGTTTATTCGGCGCCAGGCAGCACGGGGGGTCGCCCCACCAAAATCGTGCGCACCCACCTGTGGAGGAATGGCTGAGTGAAAAAGGGCACGACTTGATTACAATGAGCAACCCAGTCTTTGACAGGGATGAAAGCCTGGAGGAGGCTGTGAACTCGCCTTGAGAAACAGAAGCATGAAGAAGTAGCTACATGATAAGTAAGTGATAAGCGGTACTGCCTCCGGGAGATAGAGAAACATCTGCTGCGCGTGGACAAGAGGTCTGCACTAATTGTGTGAGCGCTCTAGGCGCGTGAACAGAGACTGTAAGCCAATCGTATAGCTGTTGCTAGCGCGTGCTCTGCTTGTCTGTCTTTATATACTCTGTGTGAACTTGAATAAAGTGAGAACGACCATACTCATATTGAGACTCATTGTTACTCCGGGTCCGTCTCCCACTCCGACATCTGGTAGAAGAGGATGCCCAGAGATCCATAGCTCAGCGGGACTGAGTTCTCTGAGTCTGCGGTAAGCAGCTAGAGGAGGGGAGTGGGAAACCACGGCTGGGAGAAGTGCTGCTCGGGCGCAAAGGCGGGAGCAGACAACGGTGCGAGGTGGCCTCTCGCCTCCCAGGCGCAGTGATGCAAGTAGAAGCTGCGGCCACGCTACTCGCTGGAATGCTCTCTAAGAGAGAGAATGAAGTACCGGCGAAACTGTTGATAAAGTTAATTAAATTAGGACAGCGATGGGGTCATTTTTCTGACACACCTATGCTGTTTTCTGTCTCGGAATGGTGGGATTTTGGAGGGAGGATGTGGCAAAAAACAATCGAGGGGGATGAAAAAGAGGAAAAGGAGATAAAAGCCGTCCGTGGGTTGTGGCATACTGTGCTAGAGACTTTAGAAGCAATGAAAGCGGAGCGGGAAGTAGCTTGTGCAGCTGCTCAAATGTTAGGTCCAGGAGCGGCCGCCTTAAAACCTGAAAGTAAGCCTGGACCTATTGCACGGTTCTTTGGGCTGCCCGCGGTAAAGGGAATGACCAGGACTGTGTGTAAAACTGTTGCTGAAATTCGAGCTAATGAGGACTCTGACCCTCCTGAGAAAAGTAAAGACTTGCCGCTGAACCCCTTGCAAAACTCGGGAAAAGCGGAAGTGAGTGATGCGAAACCAAAACAGAAAAGTAATGCAAATGCGGAAGCGCCTCCTCAGAAAACTCCAGCAGGGGAGGGGCCTGAAACGTCTACTGATCTCATCGATTTGGGAGGAGCAGCGTGTCGGCCTCCGCCCACAGCACCGCCTCCAGCAACTCCGCCTCCCTTGTATCCACCGTTACCCTCCTCCAGTGATTCGTCTGGTCCGCCAACTCCACCTGCCGACAACAGTCGTAAACTGTCCACAGACAAAATGTTACAGACAGTTTTGAGGCGCCTCGAGGAGTTAGATTTACGTGTGGCGAGGAAGGATGATAACATGCCTCCATGGCTAGTGAATCCCTCAGCACCTCCGAGAACTGCACGCTGGAATGGCATTATTAGAGACGCTATATTAGAAGGACAGTGGGGAGCAGCCGCTAGTCTGGGCGGAACTCCACCTCTCGCGTGTCCCGTTGTACATGTAAACAATACTGGGAAATGGGAACCACATGATTGGAAAATTTTACAACAAGCTCACACCACCATCTCAACTTATGGAGTAAAATCTGAGGCTACCCGACAAATTGTCAGCTGGATTTTTTCTGCTGATCTGATGTGTCCATATGATTGTCGTAACCTAATGAGACTGTTGCTTACTCCAACACAATATTTGTTGTGGGAGTCCTCCTGGCAACAACGAGCTATGAATGAAGCAGCTCGAAGACAAGGGGAGGGAGACGCCCTCCGTGGAGTCACGGCAGAGATGTTCACAGGGCACGGAAAATTTAGTGACTTGCAAGGACAATTGACGTTTCCAGCAAACCTATTACAGCGATCGGCGCAACTTGCCCTAGAGGCGTTTCTCGGCCTCCCAGGATCTACTATTCCGTCATTTGGTACCATGATGCAAGGAACTACAGAAAAATATAGTAACTTTGTTGACCGACTGTGGGAAGCAATCATGAATCACCCTGATTTAGATGACAGCGGTAAACAACAGATGTTCAAAGTATTGGCTTTTGACAATGCCAATAAGACCACCAAGCAAATTCTAGCCAGTCTACCAAAAGGAGCAGGCGTTGAAGAAATGTTATTGAGAGTAGAAAGGACTGAAGCTCAAAAACAAAGTACCACAGTTGCTGCATCAGTTCAAGGAGCTCTCCGAGAAGTCGTGCAGCCCTTGGCCGCAATCGTCCAGCAGAAGCAAGTACGGCCGCCTGAACAACCCTTCCGTGGAAGTTGTTTCCGCTGTGGTGAGTCTGGCCATGTTAAAACCAACTGTCGCAGTGCTGTATGGTGCGACAAATGTCAAAAGAATACTCATGCTACGAAAGTCTGTACGGGAAACTGGAAGCCGAGCGCAGGGAGAGGCCGCGTGCAGAAACAAATAAACCCTCAAAACAAGACAAAGGTTTTCTACAACAGCACCAACCAGCAACCCGAGGGAGCATGGGAATCGACGTGGAAACCACAATAGATGTTACCCTCATTGACTCCAATGTTCAGAAAGTTCCTAGCAACGCTGTAGGGCCTTTATTTCATCAAACCAGTGCTATTGGAGGACTGTTACTAGGCCGGTCGTCAGCAGGAATCAAGGGACTGATTGTACTGCCTGGAGTGATTGACGCAGATTATACTGGTTGCGTCCACATTATGGCCTACACCGTTTGTCCGCCTTTATTTATTCCAAAAGGTAGCAGAATTGCACAAATAGTCGCTATTGACAATCCATTGGGTTATCCGCCAGAAACAGACGTCTATCGTGGTGATCGTGGCTTTGGGTCCACTGGGCCTGCGGTGTGTTTTACCACAAAAATGGACCAGCGCCCCACGATGAGTGTAACCATTTCACAGCATGGCGTGTCTAAGCGAATTATGGCAATGCTAGATACCGGAGCCGATGTTACAATTATAAGCCGAGCTATATGGCCTGTAAGTTGGTCAGTAGAGTTACCAACGTCATCCATTGCAGGCGTTGGAGGACAGTCTACACCTTATATCAGTAAACAGCCAATACATTTGCAATTTCCAGAAGGCCAACAAGTAAGTCTCAAGGTATACATGCTACCCTTACCTGGGACATTAGAAGCCTTAATCGGCCGTGATGTTCTAAGCCAAATTGGAGCAGTTTTAACTACAAGCCATTTTTAGTCATGGGCACTGGAGAGCAGTCGCCCAACCCACCGTTAACTTGGACCTCCAATGAACCCGTGTGGGTTGACCAGTGGCCCATGACTGAAGAGCGACTGCAGATCGCTAGACAGCTAGTTGCCGAGCAACTTGCAGCTGGCCACATAAAACCTTCTGTTAGCCCATGGAATACGCCCATCTTTGTAATCCCAAAAAAGACTGGAAAATGGCGACTTTTACATGACCTACGAAAGGTTAATGCACAAATGCAATCTATGGGTGCATTACAACCTGGAATGCCTTCCCCTAATATGTTACCAGATGGATGGCATATATTGATAGTGGACTTGAAAGACTGTTTCTTTACCATTCCCTTACACCCTCAAGATACACAGCGATTTGCCTTTTCTATACCAGCAGTAAATAAAGCCTCACCTGCAGACCGCTATGAATGGGTTGTTTTACCACAAGGGATGAAAAATTCACCCACGCTATGCCAACTTTACGTAGCATGGGCACTGCAACCACTTCGGAACCAATGGTCGAACACAATAATCTATCATTATATGGATGATATTCTCTGTTGTCAAAAGGAGCCTTTCACTGAAGAGTCTTTGCGGCAATTAACCGACGTATTATCAAGAAAAGGACTTGTTATCGCACCCGAAAAGGTGCAGTGCACAGCTCCCTGGAAATATCTCGGATGGTCCATCATAGACTCCAAGATTCGACCACAAAAAACCGAGCTCGCAACTCAATTGCGCACACTGACTGACGTCCAAACCCTGCTTGGAGACATTCAATGGGTGCGGAAATGTGTTGGCATCTCCAATACCGACATTGCACCCTTAACAGAATTATTGAGAAGCAATCATCCAGCCGACGGCGTTACTCTGACAGCGATGCAGCAAGCAGCGCTACAACAAATTGCACAAAAACTGCAATCGACGTGGTCATCTCGACGCATTTTAGTGTTGCCAGTGTCTCTGATAATATGTAATGGGAAAGATTCACCATATGCAGTCATTTGTCAGTGGCAAAACAAAAAGGGGGAACTTGCTACTCCCTTCTCCTTCTTTGGTGATGCCACTGACAAATGCGAAGGGAAGGTAACAAAAGAGAATGTGTTCAATGTCTTAGAATGGGTGTTCTTAAGTGTAGAACCGAAAACGAGCATTCAAACGCGAACTGAAGCAGTAGGTGAATTGATACGAAAAGGAAGATCACGAATCATAGAAATCAGTGGTAAAGAACCAGAGGATATTAGCATACCTGTTAACGCTGTAGATTTAGAATGGTGGCTGCGCAATGACGCTGCTGTGCAAGAGGCCTTGTTAGGCTACAGTGGGAGAGTGCATTCACAACAGCCACAAGGGAAATTGTGGCAAGTTCTAAAAAGAAATCAGTGGCTAGAAAGACCCAAGGTATAGAAAGACCCATTGTCAGATGGTATCACTGTGTATACAGATGCGGGCAAACGCTTGCGGCGTGCAGCCTGTGTTTGGCAGGAAGAAAATCAATGGTGTCAGCATATCATAGAGGGACAACCTCAAGATTCCCTTCAAACATTGGAACTAACCGCAGTAGTATGGGCCTTGAACAATTGGCTAAGCACTCCCTTGAATGTAGTAACAGACTCATTATATGTGGCTGGAATAGTGCCACGCCTGGAAGACGCTCTACTTAGAGAGACAGCTAATCCTAGGCTGGGGAGTTTATTTATTCGGTTGCGATCTATACTTGACCAAAGAACAGCCGCCTGTTGTGTTATCCATATTCGTAGTCATCAGCTAGACCTTGGACTAGGCCAGGGCAATCAACTTGCTGACAGCCTGGTTAGTCCAGTGTGTCATGTGCCTCCTATGGGTAAATTTCAACAAGCTAGGCAGAGTCATGAGAATTTTCACCAAAATGCAAAAGGGCTAAAAAGACAATTTAATTTAACAGAAAATGAGGCTCGAGGCATTATCCAAGCCTGCCCAAAATGTGGGAGCCGTGGCCCAGGAATAGGGTTAGGAGTGAACCCAAAAGGATTAAAGGCGTTAGAGTTATGGCAGATGGATGTCACACATATCCCAGAGTTTGGTCGCTTGAAGTATGTACATGTGACCATTGATACATTTTCAAAAATGATCTGGGCAACCGCATTGCCCGGAGAAAAGGCACATCATGTATGTAAACGCTTGCTTGCTTTGCTGTATTAGGAGTGCCTGAATGCATTAAAACTGATAATGGGCCTGCTTATGTTAGTCAAAAGGTTAGAAAGTTTTTGCTAAGATGGGGAGTCGATCACACGACAGGGATCCCACATTCGCCTACGGGACAAGGATTAGTGGAACACACTCATCAAGTATTGAAGGACTATCTAGGTAAACAAAAGGGAATAGAGACAGATGCCCAGCAAAGGCTACATCGTGTGCTCTTTACGTTGAACTTTCTCTGTCTCATGGGTGATCGAGAGGAACCGCCAGTGATGATTCACCATCAAAACCTTAAGTTCAATAGTACAACAATACTCCCGCAACTCAAAGTGATGTATAAAGATCCAGTCTCTGGAATTTGGATGGGGCCTGTTCCTGTTATATTTAATGGTCGAGGTTATATGTGTGTCTCCACAGATTGAGGTCCAGTGTGGGTGCCCAGTCGAGCTGTAGAACCTGCTCTGACTCGACGTGATCCGCCTGACAACCAAGATGTTCAAGATCCTGACCCTGGGGATATTGATCCCGGCGGTAATGACCCTCCACAAGATTGAACCTAGGGAAAACATGTGGGTCACTGTCCCGGTTTGAAGTAAAACCGAAGCAATTTTCTGTTCTGTAACTTTACATCCTAGCTAGGCCTCCTCTAACTCTCTGAAATTAACGGCATATTGTGGAGAAAACTGCTTGTTCTCAGAATGATAAGCCCAATGTTTCTGCTCCATGCCAAGGAATGGTACGGAGGGAGGCCCTTGCTGGTGGTTTCGGCTCAATGTACCAAAACCAGACCGACAGATGGCCCTTCCCCCCACTTCTCCCCCCCTCCAAAAGAGGAAAGAGGAGGAGAAAGAGATAAGGAGATTCAGAAGTTTAGAATGAACTAAACTACTTTAATGAAGAATTAATATTAAAATAAAAATAAAGAAGAAAATAATGAAATAGATACAACATATACAAAACCATGTCAAGCTCCCAGGATGACAGTCACATCACCGGCAGGCACTGGGGAAGTCCCAGACTGGACTCAGTGACGAATGGGAACTGGATTCCAGCTCTAGAGTCAGGAACACACAGATCAGGATCAAAGGCAGATGAACAGACAGAGTCCTCTCTGGACGTCAGCCATCGCAGGAAGGGGGTTGACCCTTTGATCCCTCAGCCTTTATACTGAGCATGGGGCAGATGGGATGGAATACCCCTGTTGGTCAGGTTTGGGTCACCTGTCCTGTCCACTCCTCCCCACCGATGTGACCCCTCTACGTTTTTTCCATTTCCGACCCTCTAAGGGGGCAAATAACGAAATTGGCTGACCTTGGTTGTTATGGCAATAAGTATAAGCAAGGGCCTCCCTGCATACCGTTCCTTGGCATGGAGCAGAAACATTGGTCTTATCGTTCTGAGAATGAGCAGTTTTCTCCACAATATGTCGTTAATTTCAGAGAGTTAGAGGAGGCCTAGCTAGGATGTAAAGTTACAGAACAGAAAATTTGTTCGGTTTTGCTTCAAACCGGGACAGTCACCTGGGCGAATAAGACAGGACAACAAGCCTTTTGTCTATCGCTTGCCTCTGCTACAGAGCCTTTTTGGACATGTTTGATAGGAGTACCTGGTTTTAAGGTAGAAGACTTTAGCAAGTATAGTAAGCAGAACTGCACTAATTCCCAGAGCGTTAGTAATTGTAGTGCCACGCTCCTTAATAGCTTGAATGTTAAGCTGCCTTGGGACCCTCAAGAATTAGAACTGTTAGGATCAATGATGTTATAGTTGAATTTTAAGACAAATCAAGTCCGAAATAGATTTATTAAATATTTATTAAGGTAGGAAAGCAAAAGCAGCGCTGGGCAGCCGGGGAGTCGCAGCTCCACCAAAGACTCGCAAATTCAGGCAAGCTAAACGACTCCTTTTATCTTCACAGAGGTCGATTGCAACATCTTCGGGTACGCCTCTCGGCTTCTTCCGAGGGGCTTCTTGCTTGGGGCAATTTCGATAAGATATCGTCACAGAATCAGCTTATACAATCTATTCTTTTCAGGGTTGATTGGTACAATGGCACACGTTAGCAAGACATTAACGGTTTAACATTCGCTCAAGGTAACACATTCTGATGACATTGTGGTTAAGCCTTTCTTGTCAAACAGGGTGTTCCCATGTTTGGTGTTGCCAGATAACATTGTGGACGGGTATCTTCTGGTTAAATAGGAAGTTCTCAAGACTGCTACAATGGGTTCCTTCCTCTT
The DNA here is from genome assembly GCF_964106895.1 of Numenius arquata. Classification (NCBI taxonomy): domain Eukaryota; kingdom Metazoa; phylum Chordata; class Aves; order Charadriiformes; family Scolopacidae; genus Numenius; species Numenius arquata. The sequence continues at coordinate 28,734,381 of NC_133615.1, read as the reverse complement.
GCTTAACCTGTTTGATCAGCAAATTACCCTTGGTTACTTATTACACTCCGGGTCCGTCTCCCACTCCGACACCCACCGCGGCAGTTAGCTTAGGATTTATACAATCAGATCTTACATATTCAAGGGACGCCTATACATATCCATAACCTTTCCCCAAAAAGGCGGTCTTTATTACAATGAGTTACGAGAAATCATTTCCATAGTCTCCGCCTTTAACTCCTCTCAGCTGCACATGCACAGTGTCTCCTGGTGGTCGTGGGCCGGGGTCTCGGGGATGAAGGCCATGTCTTCCTGGCTGTGTACCTCTCGCTTTTAATGTTAATGTGTTGCTCCAGGCCACCGGGGTTGGGAAACCAGATGATTGCTCTGTCAGGACAACTGAATACCAATTGTTCCCTTATCTCCCATCGAGGCCATGTGACCACTTTATGGTTTCAACACATCCTTTCTTTGCCTAAACACCTTGGCAATGGCTTTAGGCTATAGATACACAGTTTAAGCCAAGCAATGGCCCTGCTATTAACCCTTGAGTGTTATTTCCCCTTATCAATCCCCCCTTTTCTAAGAGATTAGTTAATTTTTTTTTTTATTCCTACAGCATTTTGTACTTCTAATTCTTTTCCTTTCTTTTTTATAACTTTTGTCACGTTCTTTACTAGTTCTTCCTTCACCATATCTTGTTCTCCCCCTCCGTCTGGAATATCCCAGTGACCTGTCTTAGTGAAGCAGAGCCATAGTTCTCCTCTAGGACATCCTACTCCTAATCTTGTTCCGCCTGTTCCTAAATTCTGTCCATCACAATATTCTTGTCCACCATATTTGCACACTCTTAAACTCCCACGGTTATAACATTGGTGATTGATATGCATGTGCACAGTCATAGTATTGATGCACAGAAACAAACCGTACAACTCGAATAGAGTTATAAAGCAGGTATGTTTATTGCGGCGCCGGGTGCAAGGGGGATTTCTCCTCCTAACTTGCACACTGGCTCGTAAAACAAGCATCTATTTATGATAAAAAGCATACATATTCATTAATGTGGGCTGGGTTATTATAATTAATTCTAAGAAAAGGCGTTACTATTCTAATTATTTCTAGGAACTCATTATCATGTCTCCTCCCCTTGCCGCATGCGTACTGTCGCCCAGTGGTCGTGGGCCGGGGTCTTCTGGAGGAAGGCTCATAGTCTTCTTCACCGTGTACTTTTACCTTTGGCTTAGAATGCTGGGCTGGCTGGACCCCAAACCGCAAAACTGGTCCCGACCAGATGGACACTTTACCCAGACAATTAGGTTCCTCCTTAGCATGCAGGCTGTTCCTGCTATCTTATACACAAGGCCAGTTCCTTATCTTGGAATGCTGTGCTCCTGGGCTCTGAGCTCTGTTTTTTTGCCAAGCTGTACTAAATCTACACTAATGACCTTTAACCATTCATTCTCTGAATCAAGTCCCCCCTTTTTATTCACCTTTGTAAATTCTTTTACAATTGCCTATAACACACTTTCCTTCTCCATCTGATTTCTAAAATACTTCCCTGACTCCACTCATTCACGGAGCTGATGCTTCTTCCATTGAATGTATTCATCTTTGGCCCCCCTGGTACAACACATAAGACATCTAGCTAACGCACACACTAAAATTCCTACCACAAGTATTGCTACTAGAAGGGTAAACAGTTGTTTAAGCCAAGCCAGGTTAGGTAACCTCGAGGTTAACTTTTCCCAAAGGTCTGAAAGCCTGAATGTGGTGTCATCTTGCGCAGTCTGATGCAAAATCTGAGTTTTAGCTATAAGATTTTGTAAGTCTCTCTGTTCTTCCGCTTTGGTTTACATATGAGCAACAGCTTTGATTAATCACTGCACATAAGCCTCTCTCTTTCCAAGTTAATAAATCTAATGCCATTCTATTTTGTCCAACCACATTTGCTAATGACTGGACTTCTTGTTGAAGTGCCTGTATAGCATCGATTGTAGATTTCTCAAGCGCTTCTATAGTGGCTGATATGTTTACAATTGCTTTCTCCAATTCACTAACGCCCAGGGATGGCATAAGCCACCTTACAAAGCTATGGAATCTTGTTCCCCTTGTCACTAGAGGGTTTTCTACTTCTCGAATTCTCCTCCAAGGTGTTCTCAACATACCTGAGGGGATTTCGGACTGATTAAACACTGTATCTTGGCTAGTTAGAGAGCCTATCGTGCAAGTTCCCTTCCATCCTGCGGGCAGCTGTTTTCTGCTATATCCATCTCCGTACAGCCACCAATACCCTTTAGGTAACTTACAGGGTCCAATAGTTGCTGTCAAATTCACACCTAAAAACTTTCCCGCCTGATACCATCCATACTCCCAAGAATATCCTTCTCCTTCGGAAATACCACTACTTTTATATGCAACTAATTGAGTCTTGTTGCAAAAGTCAACATATGTGACATTTATCCCTGTTAGATCCCAATTTCCTACATTAACAGTTGTCTTATTAATCCAGAACTTGCTCCATCCCCAGGCTATTGTCTTATTCACCGGCCCCCTGCGTCTATATTCCCCGTGTTCCCAGGTACAATTGTTACTGCTAATTAACACAACAAGCACTTCTTTCAACACTTGTAAATCAAATCTGGGTCCTAAGGGGCAGATATTATCATCGTACTCACAATACCCGTTCAACTCATTTCCCCCTCTTCCCAAAATTTCGGCCAGGTTCCGTTGGCACAGTTCCAATCACTTGCTGCCACCCCATATAGAGGCAATTTCATTTCTCCTTTGGGTAGGGTAGTACATACCCAACAATCTGACAGATTAGTAGCCCTTACCAATGTTTCCAGACTTCGTGTATATGTATTCATATCCCATCCCTCCCCCTGAAATACAAAGTCCTGGCATGTTGATGATTATTAATGTCATTAATGTCCATCTTTTCGTTGGAGGCAAAGTTTCAGGGGTCCGGCCTGCGTTGATGTCCATTGGGGTTCTGGAGCTCTCTTGACTCGAGTCCAATGGATCCAAGCGGCTTGTTCCTTAATCTTTATGGCTGTGTGAGTGGTCAGCAGTACCTGGAAGGGACCTTCCCACTTTGGCTTCAGTGGTGAATCTGTAAAAGACTTGACATATACATAATCCCCACGTTCGATCTCGTGTATTGGTCCATCCAGCCCACGAGCTCTTGTTCCCAGAACCAGTTTTTTCTACCCCTCAGAGCTGTTTTTGTAAATTTATCATGTGATCTGTCAATATTTCATTCCCCAACTCTCTGGATGTCCCATCTTGTACACTATATGGTCTCCCATAGAGTATTTCAAAGGGGCTCAAACCTTCTTTGGTTCTGGGTTTTGTTCTTATCCTGAGAAAGGCTAACGGTAATGACTGAGGCCAGGCCAAGTTAGCTTCCTGGCCTAGCTTCACAATCTGCATTTTGATTAAGTGATTCATCTTTTCTACCTGACCACTCGATCGTGGGTTGTATGGGGTGTGAAGTTGCCAATCTATACCCAATAATCTGCTTACTTTTGAAACAACCTTTGCAGTGAAATGAGATCCTCGGTCCGAGGAAATCACTGCGGGAACCCCAAATCTTGGTATTATTTCTTGCAACAATGCTTTAACCACTTCTCTTGTTTTATTGGTTCGGCAGGGAAACGCCTCTGGCCATCCTGAAAAGGTATCAGTTAATACCAATAGGTATCGAAACCCCCCTTTTCTTGGAAGTTCTGAAAAATCAATTTGCCATTGTTGTCCCGGATAGTTTCCCTTCCCTATTTGGCCAAATTGGACTCTGGGACCTGTCCTAGGGTTGTTCTGTAGACATACCTCACACTGCTGAGTGACTTGTTTGACAGTGGCATATAGATTCCGAGCACATATTACCCTACTCAGGTATCTGTAAAGTGCCTCTGTTCCCCAATGTGATTTCCTAGTTTCTGCCATGACTACAGCCCATAGTAACGAGAAAGGCACTATTATTTTTCCCTGTGGGGTTCTGGCCCATTTCCCTTCAATTTTCCCATTTAAGTCTTTAATCAATTTGTGATCATCCCTAGAATATCTAGGTTCATCGTCAATTTGTATCTTACCATCTGGGACCAAGGATTGTACCTCTGCATTACCCATCTCTGCTGCTCTTTTGGCTTCTCGGTCCGCCAGTGCGTTGCCCAGTTCCATAGCGGTGTTCCCTTTTTGGTGAGCTTTGCAGTGCATGATAGCCACTTTGGTAGGCAGTAATACTGCATCTAAGAGCTTGAGAATTTCTTCAGCATGTTTTATGTGTTTCCCTTGTGTAGATAAGAGTCCTCTTTCTCTCCAGACCGCCCCGTGAGCATGCACCACCCCAAAAGCATATTTAGAATCTGTCCAGATATTTATTCATTTTCCTTTGGCTAATTCCAGCGCTCGGGTTAGTGTTATTATCTCAGCCTTTTGGGCTGATGTATTTGGGGCCAGGGCTTTGGACTCTATTACCTTCTCTGTGGTAGTTACCGCATAGCCAGCTTTGCGTATTCCCTGTTGAATGAAGCTGCTCCCGTCGGTGAACCAGGAACCCTCTGCATCTTCCAATGGTTCTTCTTTCAGGTCTGGTCGACTGGAGTACACAGCCTCGATTGTTTCCAAGCAGTCATGGGTCACCGATTCTCCTTCGGTTCCGCTGAGGAAAGAGGCTGGATTGACAATATTAGTTACTGTTATTTCTACATCATCTTGCTCTATCAGGATAGCCTGGTACTTAAGAAACCTCTGAGGTGAAAGCCAATGCCCCCCTTTTACTTCCAGTACTGCTGAGACGGTATGTGATACCATAACTGTGATTTTCTGGCCTAGGGTGAACTTATGGGCCTCTTGGATGTTTATTACCACTGCTGCCACCGCTCGGAGACAGCTAGGCCACCCTTTACTTACTTCGTCGAGCTGTTTGGAGAAGTATGCCACCGCCCTTCGATAGGGTCCCAGATTCTGAGCTAGGACTCCTAAGGCCATTCCTTGCTTTTCATAGGAAAACAACCAGAAAGGTTTAGCAGTATCGGGTAATCCCAGGGCAGGTGCTTCCATTAACCTCTTTTTTAACTGATGGAAGGCTCTGTCCGCTTCCTTATTCCACACAATATTCTTTGAGTTAGATTTTAATAACTCGTATAGCAGCTTTACCAAGAGTCCGTAGTTATATATCCAGAGACGACACCATCCTGTCATTCCTAGAAAGGTCCGAAGTTCCTTAGGCGTCTGTGGTCGAGGTGTCTGGCAGATGGCCTCTTTCCTCTCCTTCCCTAGTGTCCGTTGGCCTGCGGTTATTTCATATCCCAGATAGGTCACTTGCTGCTGGGCTATCTGTGCCTTCTGTGGAGAAACTTTATAGCCATTAAGTCCAAGAAAATTTAGCAGGCTCACAGTCCATTCTAGGCATGTCTCTGGTGTCAGTGGCGAGTAATATATCATCCACTTACTGCAATACCACTCCTGTCCCAGGTGGGCGTTTCCACTGTTCTAAGTCTTTGGCTAGCTGATTTCCAAAAAGTGTTGGGCTATTTTTAAAGCCCTGTGGTAGCACAGTCCATGTAAGCTGTGTTTTCCTTCCAGATTCTGGGTTTTCCCATTCGAATGCAAATAAAAGTTGGCTCTCTGGGCTCAGAGGCAAGCAGAAAAAGGCATCCTTTAGGTCCAGGACGGTAAACCATGCCAATTCAGGTACCAATTTAGTTAGGAGAGTGTATGGATTTGCTACTATCGGATGTAAATCCTCAACAATTTTGTTGATAGCCCTGAGGTCCTGCACTATGCGATAGCTACCATCCGGCTTTTTGACAGGTAATATTGGAGTGTTATACTCCGATTCACATTCTTTCAGCAGCCCATACTCGATAAACTGGTCTATAATTTGTCGGATCCCCTTCCTATCCTCTATCCTGAGGGGATACTATTTGACTCTCACCGGTCGTGCTCCTTGTTTGGGTTTTATCACTATAGGGGAAGCACTTTTTGCTCTCCCCGGCACTCCCGAGGCCCATACCCCCGGCTAAATTTGGTCTCCTCAGGCACTCCTGGAGTGATGGGAGTTCCTATCAGGGCCAAACTTAGTACTTCAATTAGTTGATCTTCTCTTATCTATACGTCCACGCTGCCACCCGGTGAGCCTCCTATCTCCTTCCAGTGTGCTAAAATACACCCTAGGGGACTCTTTTTCAGTATCTCGCCTCCTTGATTATTGCCCATTTTATGTCCTCCTTACCCCCTTTGATTAAGAGGTGACCCTGATCTCCGTGTGTCACCTGGGTGTTATTCCTGTTTTCCTCCCGGGAAATGGTACAGCTATATCCCTGTCGCTACCTTTATCTCCAGGGGTAGGCTATGTCTCCACAGATTACTTGTTTCAACTCTCCCGCCCGCTCGATCTTTTCCCACTCAGTCCAGCTACCACACCGTGGACACCAAAAATCGTCCTCCTGATCTACCCAAACCTCCGTATTACAAGCAAAGCACTTTAAGATAAAAATAGGACCACAAACGTTATCCGAATGTCCAAGACACTGCCACTCAATATTCTCAATATTTGGTTCACACAATGTTTCTTTACAGTCTGTCATACGCTTCGTTCGTCTCCGGCCGCTCTCCTCGCGGAGAACACGGAACCGCGGATCGGAACTCCGCACTCGCTCCGCAGCAGTGCCGCGTCTCAATCACTCATTTCACTCATACAATAATTTCCACCTTATATTAGACAATAACACGGTAGTGGTACCTTATGACAAATACAACAAGTAACCAACAGTATTACAATTCCACACACTAACACAAAAACCAAAACCGAGGGATCCCACACAAGCATAACCCAACCGTTAGCCCAAGCTTGAGCATACCCTGGGGCGAGTATGCCGATTCTTTACCACGCGTAGGACGTCTCCTCACGACTTACAGGTCCCCCTTAAGAAAACCCTAAACATACCTGGTCCGCAATAGATGGTCCTTGTCTGTCCCCGCGGTGATCAGGATGAGTGGGGGAGTCCTTCCGAGAAATCTCAGGGGCGCCCAGAGGAGTCCCGTCCTCAGCAGGTCCCGCAGCTGGACAGAGAGGGTCCCATCTGGGGTGCCAAATTGACGCGCGAAAACAAACCCTACAACTCGAATAGAGTTATAAAGCAGGTATGTTTATTGCGGCGCCGGGTGCAAGGGGGATTTCTCCTCCTAACTTGCACACTGGCTCGTAAAACAAGCATCTATTTATGATAAAAAGCATACATATTCATTAATGTGGGCTGGGTTATTATAATTAATTCTAAGAAAAGGCGTTACTATTCTAATTATTTCTAGGAACTCATTATCATGTCTCCTCCCCTTGCCGCATGCGTACTGTCGCCCAGTGGTTGTGGGCCGGGGTCTTCTGGAGGAAGGCTCATAGTCTTCTTCACCGTGTACTTTTACCTTTGGCTTAGAATGCTGGGCTGGCTGGACCCCAAACCGCGAAACTGGTCCCGACCAGATGGACACTTTACCCAGACAATTGGGTTCCTCCTTAGCATGCAGGCTGTTCCTGCTATCTTATACACAAGGCCAGTTCCTTATCTTGGAATGCTGGGCTCCTGGGCTCTAAGCTCTGTTCTTTGCCAAGCTGTACTAAATCTACACTAACGACCTTTAACCATTCATTCTCCGAATCAGTATAAAAGGACCGTCTACCCCAGGAGACCGTCTGATAGCACTTCTGGCATTCGTCACCAGATACTAGAGATACCACTAGTGATAATAGCACTATAAGTGGAGGTCCAGCATGGCTTATACTCCTACCTCTCATGCCTATTGGGGTGCCTCCAACAGCCGAGAAATATTTCTTCTTGGCAGCGAGTACAGAGGCCAACCTGGTCTTGCCCTCCATCCTCTTTAGTTTGGTATCTCTGATTCTTGTGGCATGATAGGATTCTATCTTCGGCCCTGGATCTTGTATTGGAGTTGATATCTCAAGGATCTATAAACATTCTGGTTGGGTCGGTCTATATTAAGTAATTCTTGGTGGGTTCTGCAACAATAATATCTAATTCACTTACACTTATCTATTGGGGTTGTATACCCACATCGGATACACCAAAGATCAAGGACTTGGGAGAGGTACTGCTCCTGTCTGCCACAGGGACCTAAAATGAACTTATTACAATTATTACACTTAACCCGTATATACACACAACAATTACAATAGCAGCAAAGTAGGGTTGAAGGGCTTTGGTGCCGCCCTAGTCCGAAGGTGTTTTCGAGGCTTTCGCTGTCTGTTGCTCCCACGCATCTTCTGAAAGCTCTCCAGGGCTTTTTCCTGTCAAAGCAAAAACACAAGACTTCCTTCTCACGGTTAATTTCAAGGGGTCTTCATGTGTCTCTACCACCCAATCCTCAGGTGGCTCTACTGGTCCTTTTACTAGCATTATGTGGGTCCACCCTTTTTCTTTTGTTCGAATTGCTGTTTCAGTAGTTAGCAGCACTTGGAAAGGACCTTCCCAAGTAGGTCTTAAAGTTTCTTCCTTCCATGTTTTCACTAATACCCAATCTCCTACCTGGATATTGTGTATTTTAAAGTCTAATGGGGTGGTTTGTGGGAGTCTCCCTTTCTCTCGGAGTTGCTCTAATGTCTTTACAATGGTTAAAACATACTTGTGAGCATAAGACTCTCCTAGTTCCGGGACTAGAATCCTTTCCCTATTGCCCATATAGGGGAGCCCGAACATCGTTTCATACAGAGAGATCCCCAAGTCTCTTCTTGGGGCTACTCTGATCCTCAGTAGTGCTAGAGGCAAACATTTTGTCCACGGCATCTGTGTCTCTATTGATAATTTAGTCAGGGTTCGTTTTAATGTCTGGTTCATTCTTTCCACTCGCCCTGAACTCTGGGGATGCCATGGAGTATGTAAGTCCCATTCTATTCCTAACGCGTCTGTCAAGCCTCATATTAATTTTGACGTAAAGCGAGTCCCTCGATCTGAATCAATCCTTTCACAAATTCCATACCTAGGGATTATTTGTTCAAGTAAAACTTTGGACACATTATTTGCAGTAGCTTTTAGAACAGGGTATGCTTCAACCCAGTGAGTTAGATGGTCCACTGTTACTAGTAAATATTTCCATCGTTGAACCGGTGGTAACTCAGTGAAATCTACCTGTATTGCTTGGAAGGGTCTTAGAGCTAGTTCTCTTCCACCACTCACCTGTTTTCTCATTACCTTTTTGTTTACCTTCTGACAGATTAAACACCAATCTACCAATTGTTTAGCTACTGTATATATTCCTATACACCCATAATTCCACAAAATTTGGTCACATAAAGCTTGGGTTCCCCAATGGGTGCTCTGATGCAGCTGCATCATTACTTCTCTAGCTAAAGCTTTATTCAGCATTTGTCTCCCATCTGGGGGTAACCAAATGCCTTCGTAAGTTTTGGTTCCTCCTATTCTTTTCAATTCATCTTTCTCTTTTTGTGTGAACTTCGGAATCTGCCTTGGAGGCTCTTCCGTTGGTATTAAGGCTAACATGGTTATCGACCCTTTCTGTGCTGCCAGTTTTGCCCGCTCATCCGCTAATTGGTTTCCCTGTGCTTCGAAAGATGTCCCTTTCTGATGTCCCTTTATGTGCACGATAGCAATTTCGTTCGGTTTCATCAATGCTTCTAATACTTCAGTGATTAGTTTTTCATGTACTAGCCCCTTCCCTCGGGAATTTATTAGTCCCCTCTCTTTCCAAATTTTTCCAAAGGTATGCACTATTCCATATGTATACTTCGAATCCGTATAGATAGTGCCTTCTTTTCCCTGAAGATAATCTAAAGCTCTCATCAGAGCATATAGTTCACAACTCTGGGCTGACCAATTTGCTGGTAATCCTCCTTCTTCGATTACCGCCTTCTCTTCCCCATCGATGACGGCATAACCACTTACTCTCTTTCCATCTATACACCTGGAAGAACCGTCTATAAAAAGTTTTCTCCCATAGGGCATCGGTATGTCTATTAGGTCCTCCCTTACCCTGGTTTGGTAATCTATAAAGTCTAAACAACCATGTTCCGGCTCCCCACTTTCCTGTCCATACAAGAATTGTGAGGGATTCAGGTTTCTGTCTACTATGAGGGTCAGATCATCCCTTTCCATTAAAATGGTTTCGTACTTCAAAATTCTGGAATCTGTTAACCACCGGCCAGACTTCTGAGATAAGATAGTTCTTACAGTGTGGGGGGTATGTACGATTAGGGTTCCCCCAAAGGTTAATTTTCGACTTTCTTCTACTAATATCGCTGTGGCCGCTACTGCCTGTATGCACGTGGGCCACCCCTGACATACTGGGTCCATTAATTTGGATAGATATGCCACCGGTTTCCTTTCTCCTCCCCATTCTTGCATTAGGACCCCGTGCGCAATCCCTTCTTCAGCATTTACAAAAAGGTGAAATGGTTTTTCCAGGGAGGGAAGGACTAGAACCAGGGCTTCTATTAACTTCTGCTTCAATTCTTTAAATTGCTTTTGTTCGTCTTCTGTCCACTGTATTGGACCTTCCCCTACTAGTTTGTCATATAGAAATTTCACTGATTGTGTGTATCCCTCAACCCATAGCCTACAGTATCCTAGCAACCCTAAAATCTTCCTTATTTCTCTTTTCGTTCTTGGGACACTTAGTGTTGTAATCCCAGAAATTCGTTCTGGATTTATTTTTCTTTTTCCTTCGCTAATAAGATGCCCTAAATACCTGACCTCCTTTTGCACAAACTGCAGCTTTGTTTTTGAGACCCTCAATCCTTGTTCTCCTAAAAAATTTAGCAAGCGTATCGATGTCTCTCTGACTTTCTGCTCTTTTTCTCCCGATACTAACAGATCATCTACATATTGCAAGATTCTTACTCTGGGTTCTGCCTGGAATTCCCCTAAAATTTTCTCTAGCGTCTGTCCAAATAGATTTGGGGATTCTGTGAATCCTTGAGGCAGGGAGGTCCAGCGGAGTTGCTGCTTCCTCCCAGTGTCCGGATCTTCCCATTCAAAGGCAAATAAGTTTCTACTCTCCTCTGCTAATGGGCAGGCCCAAAAAGCATCTTTAAGGTCTATTACACTAAACCATTTATGATTATATGAAATTTTACTGAGGAGGGTATATGGGTTCGGAACTACAGGGTGTCGGGTCTGTACTCACTTATTAACTTCTCATAGGTCTTGAACTAATCTATATGTCCCATCAGCCTTCTTGACCAGTAAAATTGGACTATTGTAAGGTGACATACATGGTTCCAATAATCCGTCCTTCAATAATGAATCAATTACTAGTTTTAGCCCTTTCCTCCCCTCGTAAGATATAGGATATTGTTTTACCCTTACTGGCCGGTCATCATTTACTTCTATTTTCATAGGAGGTATCTTTAGACCCCCTCTATTTCCTTCCTTAACCCACACTTGAGGCATAATTTGCTTTTCATCCTCCTGGGTTAATTCAAAGATTTTGACTACAATCTTTCCATTTTCTGGGGCAGTACCTATCCCTAATTTGACTTGTAAATCTCTACCCAGCAAGTGTACTCCTGCTTCTGGTACTAATAAGACATCTGTTATTATTGTCCTCTCGTCGTCTCATATTTCTACTTGTTCTACTATTGGTACTTTAAAACTTTCTCCCTTTGCCCCTACCACAGTAGTTTGTCTCTTACTAACTTCGCATCCATAAGGTAATTTCATAATACAAGACTTCTCAGCTCCTGAGTCTACTAAAAAAGTGTAAATTTCCTCCTGGGGGCCTAATTTTACATGTATCAAGGGCTCACTAATTCTTTCATCCCCCAGGAGGTAGAGCCCCTAACACCCCTGACACCGATAGCATATTCTTCCTGTTGACATATTTTAAACACTCATTGATCTGTCTCTCGCTTAGGACACTCTCTCTTAAAATGTCCATTCTGCCCACAATAGTAACACTTTCTGCCATCTGGGGCTCCTGATTTCGTCCATATGGGCTTTTTGAGCAGCGGCAGATGGGCTCCCTGTATCTTGTATGGTCTCATCCCTGGCTTCGGATTCTGGGGCACCCTATTTTTAGTCTTTGCTATTTCTTTTACAGTCGCTACCATTAGTTTCGCTTTTGCCTTCTACTTCTCCTCATCGTGCCTCACATACACAGGTGGGGCAAGCCTGACCCAAAGGGGAAGAAGAATACTGGGGCAAGAATTAGCAGGGCTCATTGAAAGGGCTTTAAACTAGGTTTGAAGGGGAATGGGGATGAATCCAGGATTACTAAAGAGGAGCCTGGGAGCAGATTACCAGTGCTGGTGGGTAAAAGCACTAGCAAGGTCTTGCGGCCTGTTGTCTCAGTAGAGGTGGGGGATGGTAACCCATATGGTGATTGTCGGAGTGGGAGACGGACCCGGAGTAACGATGAGTCTCAATATGAGTATGGTTTTTCTCACTTTATTCAAGTTCTCACAGAGTATATAAAGACAGACAAGCAGAGCACACGCTAGCAACAATTATACGATTGGCTTACAGTCTCTGTTCACGCGCCTAGAGCGCTCACACAATTAGTGCAGACCTCTTGTCCACGCGCAGCAGATGTTTCTCTATCTCCCGGAGGCAGTACCGCTTATCACTTACTTATCATGTAGCTACTTCTTCATACTTCTGTTTCTCAAGGACAGTTCACAGCCTCCTCCGGGCTCTCATCCCTATCAAAGACTGGGTTGCTCATTGCAATCAAGTCGTGCCCTTTTTCACTCAGCCATTCCTCCACAATTCCCCCTTCTTGTTTTTGAGCAATCCAGGCTTGGTTTACTACTTTTAACATAGCTCTCTTAATACAACTAAGCACTAAACATAAGCACAGACCTATGATCACAAGGGTTATTATAATGCGCAAGCCTTCAACAAGCAAGCCTACTAACGATTGTGGCATATTCCCAAACAAGTTAGTCAGCCACCCATCTAAAAACCCATGGTTTTGACGAATTTTGTTTGCATGCTCTTTTAACCACTGCAACTGTTTATGAATTGATTCGCTGTGATCGGACAAATTCATACAGCATATGCCTTCAAAATCCTCGCAACCATGACCTTGAGCTAATAGCAAAAAGTCAACTGCCACTCTATTCTGCAAAATTGCGTGGCGTAAGCTATTTTGATCTCCTAACAGAGTTTCTATTACCTCAGTGGTGACTTTAGCTTGTTTTTCAGCCCAACAAGCTAAGCGTCCTATCTCCTTCAAAGCTCTGCCTGCCGCTTCCCCAGGTACAAACATGGATAAAAACACTCTCTCAGTGGGATTGAGTAAGGTAACTTCATCATTTTGGTGGGAGACCCGTGACCGCCTGTTTTGTACGTGCGGCGTTTTCTCCCTTGGTCACATTTTTCCACCAATTTTGATTTGGGGCCAACAACGCTAATTTGCCAAGATAACATGGACCACCTATCACATTTTTCGGAATTCCCTGCCATGCCCTGTCACCACATATCAAAAACACGTCTGGCGGCAAGGCTTTTGGGGTGCCATTGTTCCAAATTTGCTGTTCCCCTTTCGTTCCAACCCCAAGGGCTCCCAGTCCTTGTTTTGATGTGTCATTTGTGCCACAAAATGCGCCTTTATATCTATAGTCATAGTAGTTTGCTTTCGGAGTGACGTTTGTCCACCCCATCCAATTAAATGATCGATAATAATTTACGCCAGTAAAGGCAGGTCCTCCAAAAAATATGCAGGTTTGAGTCCAGTTCTGGGAGACATTTCCAATTCTCATTGATCCTAACAGTTCTAATTCTTGAGGGTCCCAAGGCAGCGTAACATTCAAGCTATTAAGGAGCGTGGCACTACAATTACTAACGCTCTGGGAATTAGTGCAGTTCTGCTTACTATACTTGCTAAAGTCTTCTACCTTAAAACCAGGTACTCCTATCAAACATGTCCAAAAAGGCTCTGTAGCAGAGGCAAGCGATAGACAAAAGGCTTGTTGTCCTGTCTTATTCGCCCAGGTGACCCACATGTTTTCCCTAGGTTCAATCTTGTGGAGGGTCATTACCGCCGGGATCAATATCCCCAGGGTCAGGATCTTGAACATCTTGGTTGTCAGGCGGATCACGTCGAGTCAGAGCAGGTTTTACAGCTCGACTGGGCACCCACACTGGACCGCAATCTGTGGAGACACACATATAACCTCGACCATTAAATATAACAGGAACAGGCCCCATCCAAATTCCAGAGACTGGATCTCTATACATCACTTTGAGTTGTGGGAGTATTGTTGTACTATTGAACTTAAGGTTTTGATGGTGAATCATCACTGGCGGTTCCTCTCGATCACCCATCTTAGCAAAAACTTTCTAACCTTTTGACTAACATAAGCAGGCCCATTATCAGTTTTAATGCATTCAGGCACTCCTAATACAGCAAAGCAAGCAAGCGTTTACATACATGATGTGCCTTTTCTCCGGGCAATGCGGTTGCCCAGATCATTTTTGAAAATGTATCAATGGTCACATGTACATACTTCAAGCGACCAAACTCTGGGATATGTGTGACATCCATCTGCCATAACTCTAACGCCTTTAATCCTTTTGGGTTCACTCCTAACCCTATTCCTGGGCCACGGCTCCCACATTTTGGGCAGGCTTGGATAATGCCTCGAGCCTCATTTTCTGTTAAATTAAATTGTCTTTTTAGCCCTTTTGCATTTTGGTGAAAATTCTCATGACTCTGCCTAGCTTGTTGAAATTTATCCATAGGGGGCACATGACACACTGGACTAACCAGGCTGTCAGCAAGTTGATTGCCCTGGCCTAGTCCAAGGTCTAGCTGATGACTACGAATATGGATAACACAACAGGCGGCTGTTCTTTGGTCAAGTATAGATCGCAACCGAATAAATAAACTCCCCAGCCTAGGATTAGCTGTCTCTCTAAGTAGAGCGTCTTCCAGGCGTGGCACTATTCCAGCCACATATAATGAGTCTGTTACTACATTCAAGGGAGTGCTTAGCCAATTGTTCAAGGCCCATACTACTGCGGTTAGTTCCAATGTTTGAAGGGAATCTTGAGGTTGTCCCTCTATGATATGCTGACACCATTGATTTTCTTCCTGCCAAACACAGGCTGCACGCCGCAAGCGTTTGCCCGCATCTGTATACACAGTGATACCATCTGACAATGGGTCTTTCTATACCTTGGGTCTTTCTAGCCACTGATTTCTTTTTAGAACTTGCCACAATTTCCCTTGTGGCTGTTGTGAATGCACTCTCCCACTGTAGCCTAACAAGGCCTCTTGCACAGCAGCGTCATTGCGCAGCCATCATTCTAAATCTACAGCGTTAACAGGTATGCTAATATCCTCTGGTTCTTTACCACTGATTTCTATGATTCGTGATCTTCCTTTTCGTATCAATTCACCTACTGCTTCAGTTCGCGTTTGAATGCTCGTTTTCGGTTCTACACTTAAGAACACTCATTCTAAGACATTGAACACATTCTCTTTTGTTACCTTCCCTTCGCATTTGTCAGTGGCATCACCAAAGAAGGAGAAGGGAGTAGCAAGTTCCCCCTTTTTGTTTTGCCACTGACAAATGACTGCATATGGTGAATCTTTCCCATTACATATTATCAGAGACACTGGCAACATTAAAATGCGTCGAGATGACCACGTCGATTGCAGTTTTTGTGCAATTTGTTGTAGTGCTGCTTGCTGCTTCGCCGTCAGAGTAACGCCGTCAGCTGGATGATTGCTTCTCAATAATTCTGTTAAGGGTGCAATGTCGGTATTGGAGATGCCAACACAGTTCCGCACCCATTGAATGTCTCCAAGCAGGGTTTGGACGTCAGTCAGTGTGCGCAATTGAGTTGCGAGCTCGGTTTTTTGTGGTCGAATCTTGGAGTCTATGATGGACCATCCGAGATATTTCCAGGGAGCTGTGCACTGCACCTTTTCGGGTGCGATAACAAGTCCTTTTCTTGATAATACGTCGGTTAATTGCCGCAAAGACTCTTCAGTGAAAGGCTCCTTTTGACAACAGAGAATATCATCCATATAATGATAGATTATTGTGTTCGACCATTGGTTCCGAAGTGGTTGCAGTGCCCATGCTACGTAAAGTTGGCATAGCGTGGGTGAATTTTTCATCCCTTGTGGTAAAACAACCCATTCATAGCGGTCTGCAGGTGAGGCTTTATTTACTGCTGGTATAGAAAAGGCAAATCGCTGTGTATCTTGAGGGTGTAAGGGAATGGTAAAGAAACAGTCTTTCAAGTCCACTATCAATATATGCCATCCATCTGGTAACATATTAGGGGAAGGCATTCCAGGTTGTAATGCACCCATAGATTGCATTTGTGCATTAACCTTTCGTAGGTCATGTAAAAGTCGCCATTTTCCAGTCTTTTTTGGGATTACAAAGATGGGCGTATTCCATGGGCTAACAGAAGGTTTTATGTGGCCAGCTGCAAGTTGCTCGGCAACTAGCTGTCTAGCGATCTGCAGTCGCTCTTCAGTCATGGGCCACTGGTCAACCCACACGGGTTCATTGGAGGTCCAAGTTAACGGTGGGTTGGGCGACTGCTCTCCAGTGCCCATGACTAAAAATGGCTTGTAGTTAAAACTGCTCCAATTTGGCTTAGAACATCACGGCCGATTAAGGCTTCTAATGTCCCAGGTAAGGGTAGCATGTATACCTTGAGACTTACTTGTTGGCCTTCTGGAAATTGCAAATGTATTGGCTGTTTACTGATATAAGGTGTAGACTGTCCTCCAACGCCTGCAATGGATGACGTTGGTAACTCTACTGACCAACTTACAGGCCATATAGCTCGGCTTATAATTGTAACATCGGCTCCGGTATCTAGCATTGCCATAATTCGCTTAGACACGCCATGCTGTGAAATGGTTACACTCATCGTGGGGCGCTGGTCCATTTTTGTGGTAAAACACACCGCAGGCCCAGTGGACCCAAAGCCACGATCACCACGATAGACGTCTGTTTCTGGCGGATAACCCAATGGATTGTCAATAGCGACTATTTGTGCAATTCTGCTACCTTTTGGAATAAATAAAGGCGGACAAACGGTGTAGGCCATAATGTGGACGCAACCAGTATAATCTGCGTCAATCACTCCAGGCAGTACAATCAGTCCCTTGATTCCTGCTGACGACCGGCCTAGTAACAGTCCTCCAATAGCACTGGTTTGATGAAATAAAGGCCCTACAGCGTTGCTAGGAACTTTCTGAACATTGGAGTCAATGAGGGTAACATCTATTGTGGTTTCCACGTCGATTCCCATGCTCCCTCGGGTTGCTGGTTGGTGCTGTTGTAGAAAACCTTTGTCTTGTTTTGAGGGTTTATTTGTTTCTGCACGCGGCCTCTCCCTGCGCTCGGCTTCCAGTTTCCCGTACAGACTTTCGTAGCATGAGTATTCTTTTGACATTTGTCGCACCATACAGCACTGCGACAGTTGGTTTTAACATGGCCAGACTCACCACAGCGGAAACAACTTCCACGGAAGGGTTGTTCAGGCGGCCGTACTTGCTTCTGCTGGACGATTGCGGCCAAGGGCTGCACGACTTCTCGGAGAGCTCCTTGAACTGATGCAGCAACTGTGGTACTTTGTTTTTGAGCTTCAGTCCTTTCTACTCTCAATAACATTTCTTCAACGCCTGCTCCTTTTGGTAGACTGGCTAGAATTTGCTTGGTGGTCTTATTGGCATTGTCAAAAGCCAATACTTTGAACATCTGTTGTTTACCGCTGTCATCTAAATCAGGGTGATTCATGATTGCTTCCCACAGTCGGTCAACAAAGTTACTATATTTTTCTGTAGTTCCTTGCATCATGGTACCAAATGACGGAATAGTAGATCCTGGGAGGCCGAGAAACGCCTCTAGGGCAAGTTGCGCCAATCTCTGTAATAGGTTTGCTGGAAACGTCAATTGTACTTGCAAGTCACTAAATTTTCCGTGCCCTGTGAACATCTCTGCCGTGACTCCACGGAGGGCGTCTCCCTCCCCTTGTCTTCGAGCTGCTTCATTCATAGCTCGTTGTTGCCAGGAGGACTCCCACAACAAATATTGTGTTGGAGTAAGCAACAGTCTCATTAGGTTACGACAATCATATGGACACATCAGATCAGCAGAAAAAATCCAGCTGACAATTTGTCGGGTAGCCTCAGATTTTACTCCATAAGTTGAGATGGTGGTGTGAGCTTGTTGTAAAATTTTCCAATCATGTGGTTCCCATTTCCCAGTATTGTTTACATGTACGACGGGACACGTGAGAGGTGGAGTTCCGCCCAGACTAGCGGCTGCTCCCCACTGTCCTTCTAATATAGCGTCTCTAATAATGCCATTCCAGCGTGCAGTTCTCGGAGGTGCTGAGGGATTCACTAGCCATGGAGGCATGTTATCATCCTTCCTCGCCACACGTAAATCTAACTCCTCGAGGCGCCTCAAAACTGTCTGTAACATTTTGTCTGTGGACAGTTTACGACTGTTGTCGGCAGGTGGAGTTGGCGGACCAGACGAATCACTGGAGGAGGGTAACGGTGGATACAAGGGAGGCGGAGTTGCTGGAGGCGGTGCTGTGGGCGGAGGCCGACACGCTGCTCCTCCCAAATCGATGAGATCAGTAGACGTTTCAGGCCCCTCCCCTGCTGGAGTTTTCTGAGGAGGCGCTTCCGCATTTGCATTACTTTTCTGTTTTGGTTTCGCATCGCTCACTTCCGCTTTTCCCGAGTTTTGCAAGGGGTTCAGCGGCAAGTCTTTACTTTTCTCAGGAGGGTCAGAGTCCTCATTAGCTCGAATTTCAGCAACAGTTTTACACACAGTCCTGGTCATTCCCTTTACCGCGGGCAGCCCAAAGAACCGTGCAATAGGTCCAGGCTTACTTTCAGGTTTTAAGGCGGCCGCTCCTGGACCTAACATTTGAGCAGCTGCACAGGCGACTTCCCGCTCCGCTTTCATTGCTTCTAAAGTCTCTAGCACAGTATGCCACAACCCACGGACGGCTTTTATCTCCTTTTCCTCTTTTTCATCCCCCTCGATTGTTTTTTGCCACATCCTCCCTCCAAAATCCCACCATTCCGAGACAGAAAACAGCATAGGTGTGTCAGAAAAATGACCCCATCGCTGTCCTAATTTAATTAACTTTATCAACAGTTTCGCCGGTACTTCATTCCCTCTCTTAGAGAGGATTCCAGCGAGTAGCGTGGCCGCAGCTTCTACTTGCATCACTGCGCCTGGGAGGCGAGAGGCCACCTCGCACCGTTGTCTGCTCCCGCCTTTGCGCCCGAGCAGCACTTCTCCCAGCCGTGGTTTCCCACTCCCCTCCTCTAGCTGCTTACCGCAGACTCGGAGAACTCAGTCCCGCTGAGCCATGGATCTCTGGGCATCCTCTTCTACCAGATGTCGGAGTGGGAGACGGACCCAGAGTAACGATGGAATCTCAATATGAGTATGGTCGTTCTCACTTTATTCAAGTTCACACAGAGCATATAAAGACAGACAAGCAGAGCATGCGCTAGCGACAGCTATACGATTGGCTTACAGTCTCTGTTCACGCGCCTAGAGCGCTCACACAATTAGTGCAGACCTCTTGTCCATGCGCAGCAGATGTTTCTCTATCTCCCGGAGGCAGTACCGCTTATCTCTTGCTTATCATGTAGCTACTTCTTCATACTTCTGTTTCTCAAGGAGAGTTCACAGCCTCCTCCGGGCTTTCATCCCTATCAAAGACTGGGTTGCTCATTGTAATCAAGTCGTGCCCTTTTTCACTCAGCCATTCCTCCACAGATATTAGGAGGAAATTTCTTTACTGTAAGGGTAGTGAAGCACTGGAACAGGTCGCCCAGGGAAGTTGTGGATGCCCCATCCCTGGAAGTGTTCAAGGCTAGGCTGGATGGGGCTTTGAGCAACCTGCTCTAGTGGAAGTGTCCCTGCCCATGGCAGGGGGGTTGGAACTCAATGATCTTTAAGGTCCCTTCCAACCTGAACCATTCTATGATTCTATGATTCTATGAATTGACAAGTCAGTCATTCCTCCTTTCCTCCTTTTTCTCCTCTTCCTCCTGCTTCAGCATTGAAGTGCATTGAGAAAGAGAGATGTCTGGAAGACATCTCCTGGATCACTGCTGCTCCTGCAGCATCTTGTGTGCCTTCAGGCTCTGGCATCATGTAATGATCAGCCTCCTTCCCGCATCCCCCTGCCCTGGAGTAGTAGTTTTTAGATGTGACCTTCCATCTCTTCATGGCTCCCCATGTCTCTCAAATATCCAGAGGTCTGCCCCTCACCACCTCCACAAGGAGACCTGTTATGAAGATTCCTGGCTCACATCAGCCCCATCTCATGTCCCTGTCATCTCCCATCATGTTAGTTAACTGAAGGGGATACCAGGAGCTTAGATGGTGTCCTCTGCCGTGACATGGACTCATCATTTCACTATTTGTTGGGGAATGGCAGCTGTGTGCTGCTTGTAGAAAGGTAGCCTTGAATGACTAGCTAAAAATGGGAGATGACCTAGCTGCTCAGGAACAACGTGACAAACTTCATCTTTCTTCACTGCCAACCTCTAAGGTTAGAGAGGGCCATTACCTGTCATTGTGGGGAGGAGAGAGACACGTCTATGGATGTGTCTGTCTGTGTGCGGAGCAGAAATATGAGGGGGTATGCTCTCATTCTTTCTTTTCTACTTCATTATATTGATTTTCAGTGTCTTGCACACTTGGAATGCAATAAGGGAGCAATTCTCTTCTATGCTGGCTAGTAAACATTGCCTGTAACTTTATTCTGGGTCAGGAAAGTCAGCACTTACTTAAAATTAAAAGTGGTTTTGGAGGAGGAAAGCCATATTTTAGGAAATTCCAGATGGGTGTTCCTTGCTACTGTACTTAATTTTAGAATCCAGTGTGTTGTGTCATGTCATATATACCTTTGAAAAAAACATTTAACTGATATATATTCTCATATGCTCTTTACTTGCAGTATTTCAAGCAGAAAGTATTTTTTAAAAATCTGAATTTACAGCAGAGTCCACAGACTATAAAGTGGAAGGAGTTAAAACTAAGTCCAGGGGAGCGAGCACCAGAGAGAAAAGCTTGTATGCCAGGTGCTTAAACACACGCATAGTTTAAATCCTATGCCATCTCCCCAAAGCCAATGGAGTTGCTCTTGTATTTAAGACTAACACACCTGGCTTAAGCGTTGGGACCTTAATCTCCAAAAGAAGGTGTATAATGCTGGAGTACAGACTGTGATGGCCATAAACTGCTCCAGGTCCAAGGTACAATCTGCTATGGCAGTTCCTTTCCTTTGTGCAGAGCTCTCACATTTGGGTCTTGGAAAGCCAAAAGGGTTCCCCGAGACAGGAAAATATCTGTCCCAGACAGTCAGTTAGGGAATGGGTGCCCAAACTGACATGTGGCTTCCAGATGTGGATCCAAGTCGGGATCCGGGAGCTTGGGATGACCCTTTGGCTGATGAAGTTTCATGCAGAAAAGGCTCATTTCTTGAGTGCTGGGGATTTTAGCTTTAAAGTTTCCT
The DNA here is from genome assembly GCF_964106895.1 of Numenius arquata. Lineage (NCBI taxonomy): Eukaryota > Metazoa > Chordata > Aves > Charadriiformes > Scolopacidae > Numenius > Numenius arquata. Next base: position 28,712,896 of record NC_133615.1, on the reverse strand, counting down.
GTGAGTAGGCACTCGCAGCAGGTGTTTCACATGTGGTTAGACATCAGTACTGAAAACATGGTGCATTACTTTTTAAATGGATAGACAGGTATTTTACAGAGCTCTGCTCCTGGCACTGTAAAAGCAAAGTGCTGTTGGAAAACACCCAGTGTAGGAAGCAGGACCAGTGGTGTGGGGTTCTACTGTATGGGGTGCCATCTGCTTTGCCAAAGCAAGCCCATGCCAGCATCCCCAGTCCCTTATTTCTATCCTGTCCTGCTGCAAAAACGTCCTTGCAAATCCCCTCTCTGCTCTGCCATGTATCCACCTGCCCTGCAGCAGGACTGTCATCGCTTTGTCAGGTCTTGGGGATGCCTGCAGCTAGAAACCCCGCTGGGGAGATGAAAGAAACCTGGACAGTTTACAAGATGGTGGGAGGCAAAGTGTACCTACCTGGCCCTGAAATCTGACACATGGCCACCCTGCTACCCGCTTGACATTTACAAACGGTGACCTCCTAAAGACCTCCTAAATCTCCTAGATTTCATGATTCCCAAACAATTCTCACAGAGTAGCTACTTTCAGGACACAACATTTTTCAGGCTGCTGCTGTTACTTAACTCTCCATCTAAGCAGTCGTGCAACAAGCAATGCTTTCAAACAATGGTCTATTGATTACTTGCATTGTTAACAATGATACAATTCCATGGAGAGGTTTATTACTCTTGTTTTGTATTATTTTGTGCCTTATGATTTGGTCATTAATGGATACGCTTGCATTTCATTGTGACTGACTTTCCTGGGAGGAATTCCAAAAATGTTCATGAGTTTACTGGCAGGAGGTATGAGTGTTTTGCAGGACTGTATGGATGTTTTCATCCTGATGATGCAGCAGTAAATCAATTAAAAACATGACTGACTGTAAAACTGGGGCAAAATTGCTTTTGCCTATGGATTTCACATTACCTAAATTAGGCTGTATAAATCTAACAATATATTACAGAATCACAGAATCATATGGGCTTGGAAGGGACCTCTGGAGATCATCTAGTCCAACCCCCCTGCCAAAGCAGATCCACATAGAGCAGGTTGCACAGGAACATGTCCAGGTGGGTTTTGAATGTCTCCAGAGAAGGAGACTCCACCACCTCCCTGGGCAGCCCATTCCAGTGCTCTGCCACCCTCAAAGTAAAGAAGTTCCTCCTCATGTTCAGGTGGAACTTCTTATATTCAAGTTTGTGCCCATGTCCTCTTGTCCTGTCCCTGGGCACCACTGAAAAAAGACCAGCCCCATCCTCTTGACACCCACCCTTTAAGTATTTATAAGAATTGATGAGGTCCCCTCTCAGTCTTCTCTTCTCTAGACCAAAAAGGCCCAAGTCCCTCAGCCTCTCTTCATAAGAGAGATGCTCCAGGCCCCTAATCATCTTTGTGGTCCTCTGCTGTACCCTCTCCAGCAGTTGCCTGTCCTTCTTGAACTGGGGAGCCCAGAACTGGACACAGTACTCCAGATGGGGCCTCACCAGGGCAGAGTAGAGGGGCAGGATGACCTCCCTCGACCTGCTGGCCACACTCTTCTTGATGCACCCCAGGATGCCATTGGCCTTCTTGGCCACAAGGGCACATTGCTGGCTCATGGTCATCCTGTTGTCCACCAGGACTCCCAGGTCTTTTTCCTCAGAGCTGCTCTCCAGCAGGTCAGCCCCTAACCTGTACTGGTGCATGGGGTTATTTCTCCCCAGGTGCAGCACCCTACACTTGCCTTTGTTGAACTTCATCAGGTTCCTTTCTGCCCAACTCTCCAGCCTGTCCAGGTCTCGCTGTATGGCGTCACAGCCCTCTGGTGTGTCAGCCACCCCTCCCAGTTTTGTGTCATCAGCAAACTTGCTGAGGGTACATTCCATCCCTTCATCCAAGTCATTGATGAATATATTGAAGCAGACTGGACCCAGTACTGACACCTGGGAAAAACCACTTGTTATGTACCTCCAACTAGATTCTGTGCCCCTAATCACAACCCTCTGAGCTCTGTCTTTCAGCCAGTTTTCAATCCACCTCACTGTCCATTCTTCTAACCCACACTTCCTAAGCTTACCTATGAGGATGCTGTGGGAGACTGTGTCAAAAGCCTTGCTGAAGTCAAGGTAGACAACATCCACTGCCCTCCCCTCATCTATCCATCCAGTCATGCCATCATAGAAGGCTATCAGGTTAGTCAGACATGACTTCCCCTTGGTGAATCCGTCTTGACTACTTCTGATAGCTTTCTTTTCCTCCACATGCTTTGAGATGACGCCCAGAACAAGCCGTTCCATCATCTTTCCAGGGATGGAGGTGAGGCTGTCTGGTTTGTAGTTTCCTGGGTCCTCCTTCTTGCCCTTTTTGAAGACTGGAGTGACATTGGCTTTCCTCCAGTCCTCGGGCACCTCGCCTGTTCTCCAGGACCTTTCAAAGATGATGGAGAGAGGCCCAGCAATGACTTCTGACAGCTCCCTCAGCACTTGTGGGTGCATCCCATCAGGACACATGGACTTGCGGGTATCCAGTTTACTTAACTATTCCTTAACTTGGTCTTCCTCCAGCAAGGGAAAGTGTTCCTTTGTCCAGACTTTCTCTGATTCTTCCAAATTCTGTGGCTCCTGAGGTCTGGCCTGAGCAGCAAAGAGTGAAGCAAAGAAGGCATTCAGCAACTCCGCCTTCTCTACATCCTCTGTCACCATGGCACCCGTCTCATTCAACAGCAGGCCCCCATTTTCTCTAGTTTTCCTTTTGCCTCTGATATACTTGAAGAAACCCTTCCTGTTGACCTTGACATCCCTTGCCAGGTTTAATTCCAAGGAGGCCTTGGCTTTCCTCGTTTCAACCCTGCATACTCATAATGGCATTCTTGTAATCTTCCCTTCCCTCTAGGTTGTGTCTGGGTTGTGAAGGGTTGTTAGACTTTTTTTTATTATTATTGTTTTAAATAATATTGTTTTCTTATTTTTCGATGCGTGTGATCACTTTTTGGGTGAGATAATTTAGATGACAGACATCAACAATTATACAAAATAATATGGTAACCAACAATGGAAAAAAAATAATTGATTCTCATGGGCTGCTGAGTGTTAAAATTTGAATGTCTTTCTATTAAAATCCTTGTAATAGACACAGAGAGAAAGCAGGGAGGAGGAGAGAGAGAGACGGAGAGGGAAATCAGTTCTTTTTCAAATATTACTCATAAGATGGAAGAGAAGATATTTTCAGAATGCAAGTGGGACCGATTTCCATCAACATAATCCCATTTCTAGTACTATTTTATTAATATAAACATCTTGGCTCTGGGAACGCCTCCTGGATCATATATACCTACTGTATTTTGCATTGGGTTTAGGGGAAAATCAAGGAGAACGTTAAAAAAAATAATTGAACCTGTTTGTTATATTCATTCTGAATTGCCAGCTGTATAGTACTTGAGTAGAGCAGCAGATTTGATTATCAAATACAATTAAGGCCTTTTTTTGTCAATGTAGAGTACCATGTAAGTGCATATTGTAAATATCTGTCTAGAAGACAGCAACAGCACAATCATGTGGGCTATATACTCTTTCTTGCTGCTGAAAAGGACTTGTAGTGATTTCCTCCACTTCAGCCTCCCACAGTAAGGTGACCATTTCAGTGCTGTAACAACAACTGTTACAGAGACCGCATCTTGTTCAAGGAGCCCATAGGTTCACAGGTGAATACCTGCTTTACACCTTTAAAGGGTCTCAACTCTGAGTTTTCTTATGTCTGCCTTTGTGTGATAGATCATATCTATCTTTTACAGTGAGCAGAATGACACAGCGCATCTGAGGAGGGGGATGTTGCGGGGAAGGTCTGTGTTGACCCTTGTGATGCTCACTGTTGTGTGTGGAATGGGTGGTTCCACCCCTTATTCCATACCATTTGCATCATGCTTAGATTACAACTACTATCATCTATAAAATCTATACACACATACATATATAGATAGATATATGTAAGTCACTCAGTTATGATTTATCTGTATATACAAAAGCTAAGTCCATTTCACAGCAGATCAGGTTCTCAGGGTAGGAGATGGCGTGAAATTCATTGTGGTTCGTGCCCATGGGTAACATGTCTATCCCGGAGAAGTTTTACTAGATGCCACTTGATCAATCCGGCTAGGTTTCATCATTGCAGTGTCATCCTGAAAAACACTTATAGAACACTGTTAGTATTATAAACAACTAACATCATACTCAGAATTAAGTATTCTCACCCAGGGTCAAATTCCCTTGAGGTACACATTGAACTTCTCCATTCTTCAGCATCACCCACCAAGTACATCCAGGTCCTTGAGCAAAAACAGTCCCACGAATGGGTTTGCCTTTGCCCGAGGCAGGAAAAACCCATACAGTTTTCCCTAGCATATTCCTTTCATGCACCACAGGGACTTTATCCCCTTCTACAATATGTAAAAGGTCTGATTGAGCAGGACCACCTCGATTGATGGATCCCCTGGTATTAACTAACCAAGTAGCTTGCGCTAAATGCTTGTCCCAATTTTTAAAGGATCCACCACCCATCGCTTTTAGGGTAGTTTTTAACAATCCATTGTATCGTTCAATTTTTCCAGAAGCTGGTGCATGATAGGGAATATGATATATCCACTCAATACCATGTTCTTTTGCCCGAGTACTTATAAGATTGTTTTTGAAATGAGTTCCATTGTCAGACTCAATTCTTTCTGGAGTACCATGTCGCCACAAGACTTGCTTTTCAAGGCCCAGGATGGTATTCCGGGCAGTGGCATGGGGCACGGCATAGGTTTCCAACCATCCGGTACTTCCTTCCACCATTGTAAGCACGTAACGCTTACCCTGGCGGGTTTGAGGGAGTGTGATATAGTCGATTTGCCAAGCCTCCCCATACTTGTATTTCAACCACTGACCTCCATGCCACAAAGGTTTTAACCTTTTAGCTTTTAGCTTGCTTGATTTCGGTGCATGTTTCACAATCGTCCATGGTTAAATCCACCCCTCGGTCACGAGCCCATTTGTACATTGCATCTCTTCCTTGATGACCTGAAGTGTCATGGGCCCATCGAGCTAAGAACAGTTCACCTTTATGTTCCCAGTCTAAATCTGTCTGGAAAATCTTAGCTGCTCGGTCCACTTGCTGATTGTTTTGATGTTCCTCAGTGGCTCGACTCATAGGTACGTGGGCATCTACATGGCATACTTCCACAACTAGTTTCTCTAGCCGGTCAGCAATATCTTGCCATAATTCAGCAGCCCAGATGGGTTTACCCTTGCGCTGCCAGTTGCTCTGCTTCCATTGTTTTAACCATCCCCACAGAGCATTTGCCACCATCCATGAGTCAGTATAAAGATAGAGTATTGGCCGCTTCTCTCGTTCAGCAATGTCTAGGGCCAGCTGGATAGCTTTTACCTCTGCAAATTGACTTGATTCACCTTCTCTCTCAGTAGCTTCTGCAACTCATCGTGTAGGACTCCATACAGCAGCTTTCCATCTTCGATGCTTTCCTACAATACGACAAGATCCATCAGTGAACAAAACATACTGTTTCTCATTATCTGAGAGTTCATTATATGGTGGGGCTTCCTCAGCACGTGTTACCACCTCCTCTGGTGGCATTGTGAAATCTCCGCCTTCGGGCCAGTTTGTGATCACTTCTACAATTCCTGGATGATTTGGATTTCCTATTCGAGCTCGCTGTGTGATTAAGGCAATCCACTTACTCCAGGTAGCATCGGTGGCATGATGAGTAGAAGGAACTTTACCTTTGAACATCCAGCCCAACAGTGGCAATCGGGGCGCCAGGAGGAGCTGTACTTCAGTACCAATTACTTCTGAAGCAGCTCTAACTCCTTCATATGCTGCCAGGATTTCTTTCTCAGTTGGAGTATAGTTGGCCTCAGAGCCTTTATAGCCTCGACTCCAAAATCCCAGGGGTCGACCTCGAGTCTCCCCTGGTCCTTTCTGCCAGAGGCTCCAGGTAGGGCCATTATCTCCAGCTGCAGTATACAGCACATTTTTAATGTCCTGTCCTCTTCGGACTGGTCCGAGGGCTACTGCACGCACAATCTCTTGTTTAATTTGTTCAAAGGCTTGTTGTTGCTCAGGACCCCACACAAACTCATTTTTCTTTTGAGTCACTTCACAGAGAGGTTTCACAATCTGACTATAACCTGGAATATGCATTCTCCAGAAACCCACAACGCCTAAGAAGGCTTGTGTTTCCTTTTTGTTAGTAGGTGGGGACATAGCTGTTATTTTGTTAATCACCTCCATTGGGATCTGACGACGGCCATCTTGCCATTTAATTCCCAAGAACTGGATCTCTCGTGCAGGTCCCTTGACCTTACCTCTTTTCACAGCAAAACCTGCTTTCAGAAGAATCTCAATTACTTTCTTACCTTTCTTGAAAACTTCCTTTGCTGTATTACCCCACACAATGATGTCATCAATGTACTGCAGGTGTTCTGGAGCTCCACCCTTCTCCAGTGCAGTCTGGATCAGTCCATGGCAAATAGTAGGGCTGTGTTTCCACCCCTGGGGCAGTCGATTCCAGGTGTACTGGACGCCCCTCCAGGTGAAAGCAAACTGTGGCCTGCACTCTGCTGCTAAAGGAATAGAGAAAAAGGCATTAGCAATGTCAATTGTAGCATACCACTTGGCTGCCTTCGACTCTAGTTCATATTGCAGTTCTAGCATATCTGGCACAGCAGCACTCACTGGGGGTGTGACTTCATTCAGGCCACGATAGTCTACTGTTAGACGCCAGTCACCATCAGACTTGCGCACTGGCCATATCGGGCTGTTAAAGGGTGAGCGAGTCTTGCTGATCACTCCTTGGGTCTCCAGCCGACAAATCAGGTTCTGGATGGGAATCAAAGAATCTTGGTTAGTGCGATACTGTCATCGATGCACCGTGGAAGTAGCAAGTGGTACCTGCTGTTCTTCAACCTTCAGCAATCCTACCACAGAAGGGTCATCTGAAAGGCCAGGTGAGGTAGACAGCTGTGTAATACCCTCAGTCTCTACAGCTGCTATACCAAAAGCCCACCGATACCCTTTCGGGTCTTTGAAATACCCTCTCTTGAGGTAGTCTATGCCAAGGATGCATGGAGCATCTGGGCCAGTCACAATAGGATGCTTCTCCCATTTATTCTTATTCAAGCTCACTTTGGCCTCCAATACAGTCAGTTCTTGAGATCCTCCTGTCACTCCTGCAATAGTGACAGATTCTGTCCCTCTATGATTCAATGGCATTAGGGTACACTGTGCACCAGTGTCCACCAGGGCTCTATACTTTCGTGGCTCTAATGTGCCAGGCCATCGAATCCACACAGTCCAATAAACTCGGTTATCCCTCTCCTCCTCCTGGCTGGAGGCAGGGAAACCCTAATGCTGAGGACAGCATCTCCAATTGCAAGGTGAGTTCCTGTCTGGACAGGGGCAGTGCATATTCTGAACTGGAGCAGCCATATTCATGTAACTATCCTTTCTTCTGTTTGCTTTACCTTGCAACTCAAGCACTCGTGACTGTAGGGCTGAAGTAGGTTTTTTATCCCATCTCCTCATGTCCTCTCCATTATTGCAGAGGCAAAGCCACAGGAAACCTCGGAGCGAGTCCTGTTTCCCTTTGGTTGGTCTCATAGGAGGGCGTTTTTTCTTAATGGCTGCAACTCTGGTCTTAACTGCAGCTTGGGTCTGAGCAGGCACCTCAGCCTGAGCTGCAACTTGGGTCTGAGCTGGAGAAGAGTAAGATTCTTTCCCAATCTCAGAAAGTTTTTCAAGCAGTTTGTGAAAAATTGTCTCATTTTGTCTGCCTCAGCTCACTCTTTTTTATCTTAAATGCCATATTAGAAAATGTTACGAGTCCCCTGCCTCCTTTGGCATACCCACAATCCACCTGGGCATGTAGGGAAGCATGCCATGATCCTTCCTGACACGTCAGCAAACATCTCATCAGGGGCTCAGCTGTGTCACCCCCATTTGTATTGCATTGCAAGATCAGTCTTTGGCTACGTTACACCCTATCCTGCCCTTGGGGGAGGTAGGAAGGACTATGCTAATTGGTTTTGACCCTCCAAGATAGAGGGGGGAAATTGCCTTCATCTGGTGCAATGTGCCAGATCCGTTCAATAGAAAGCAGAGTGCTGCAATGCACAAACCCTTTCAGTGCCTTTACAAGATGGCAGGAGCCCATGTCTGTCTGCGTGTGGAGAGATGATACAGCACAAGAGTCACATGAGCAACTCACCTGAATTCATTCCCAAAATATATCCCAAGAGCATCCTCCCACTCACAGCACTGGAGCATTTCTCAGCCTGGCTGTGGGGTTGTAACAACATGTGCTTGCTCAAAAGGCCTGGCTTCTCTGCAGATTCCTACTCCTTAGGGACCCCAGGAGTCAGCGAGGGTGACTATGAAATTGAGGAAAACCACAGAAAATCAGTATGTTTCAAAATACCCTGCTTATTCTTTACTTTCTAGTTTGCTAGAAGGTATCAACTATTCTGCACAGCCAACAGAATACTAAATATATGTGGAGACCAAGGAGTTCCTGCTCTTGCCCAGGATTTGTCCTCACCCTGTGTAGACCCTGACCCTGAATCAGTAGACCATCAGACCAGCAAGGAGATTAAAGAACAGGTTGTTCTCTGACTTGGCTCTGTATTTCCACTTTATTAGACACAAACACCTCCACACCACTTGTCTCTGTACTAGAAGAGAAATGCAGGACTGAGTGCTGCAAGCTTTCCCCCATCACATTCATTCTTTTCTTTTTTTTTCTCTCTCTCTCTCTTTCTTTCTTTCCAGTACTACTTTAATCACACCTCACTAAACTCTGTATTTGTGTGCACCTGATGCCAGATGATGTGCACAGGTTTGTGGTTTTAGGTTTCCCTAGCATGCAGATATTTCTGCCTTGTCCTTTGCCGGGCCAGAACCCCAGAGTCATTGTCTCCAAAGGAACCAGACCCCTTTTCAGATCACGCATGCTTAGTTTGCAGAAACAACTCAGAGGAGAAATGAAGGTGGGCACATTATGAGAAATAGTTAAAGCAACACTGGATAAAGATGATAGGAATTTAATCTGGTAGCCTGTTTTCGATCAAGCTTTTCAGAAGCTCCCAGGTGCTCTAGAAGAAGCAGAAGGGAGTTTTAAGACAGCTTTACACCAAACCAGTTCCTTGCCAGTTTTCCTGAATTAGATGTTGGCTTTCATCCTATGTGACAGATATTTTGTCTCTTCCCAAGTCTCAGAAACAGCTAGTCCTTGTGGAACAAAATATAGCAGAGAAAACTCCTTTGCACTGCATGCCAAGGCAAATAACGTGTTCTGCAATGCAGGGCGGGGAAGTAAGGGGTTAGTAGGACCTTAATACAAGTTTGGGGAGGGGGTTTCTGGTTATTTTTATTTGGTTATCAAAGGGATGCTGAGTAGGTGGTGCCAGATTTTGCTTGAACTGCTTGGGTTTAAACGTACACGCACATGCACACATACCAATACATGCAATCGAGTGCTTCAATGCTGGAGGAGTGAGGAGCTGTCAGGACTATGTCATGGCAAAGGCATCTCATCAGCTAGAGGGGGAGATTTTCTGGGCCTTGGTTTGAGAAGCAGACAGATGACTGACAACTCTGCTGAAGAATTAATTTACTTATTTGGAACTCATTTACACTGGTTTTATGGTAACTCCAGCATAAAGTGTGCTAATACAGATATGTGCAAGGCTGTGAGAGAGGCTGATAGTTATCCATCCTGCACAAATTGTCATCTAAAATGCAAATGACAACTCTTGTCACACACACACACATATACAGACACACCACCCAAGATAGGATCACCATTGCTGGGGTATTCAGTACTCCTTTGAATGATGCATTGCAAATAAGTGTCTTCCTCAGAACAGGTTTTCATGAAATGAGTCACAGCTAATAGATTTAAGCACCTAGTCCCGATACTTTCCCCATTCAAGACATCAGCATACCTAAACAGCACCTCCCTCTAAACAGTCAAACTCAGAGATTAGGTAACTGCAGAATGTGAAGCCTTAAGCACTGAATCGGTTATTTTCCTCCTGGATGAGCTGAAATAGGGTTTCTGTCCTTCTTGCATCGTTGCAGTCAGCACAGGGAGCACTCGGAGATCTTGTGGAATGCCACAGTGGCTGGCCATTCCCTAGTGGTGTCAGTCGATGAGAAACATCCTTGTGTCACCGCACAGGAGGCCTCCCTGCAGAGCAAACACCTGGGACTGCTGTCTCTCCTGCTGTTCCTGTGCTTAGCTTGAGGAAGATCCCCAGAGCCCCTTTCTCCCTGATCCTGTTCTGCTTTCCACTTTCTGAGCTCACCCAACCCCACAGTGAAGGGCATCTCACCGCTAAGCCGAGAGGTGACTAAATCCACAGCCTGCCGTGGTTCTTAGAGGTCTCGTTAGGTTATACAGAGAAAAAATTAGGAAGGCAAAAGCCCAGCTGGAGCTCAACTTGGCCACTGACATAAGGGACAACAAAAAAAGTTTTTATAAATACAACAACAAAAAGAGAGTCAGGGAGAATCTCCATCCCTTACTGGATGTGGGGGGAAACGTTGTGACCAAAGATAAGGAGAAGGCTGAGATACTTAATGCCTTCTTTGCCTCTGTCTTCAATAGTCGGACCAGCTACCCCCAGGGTGTACAACCTCCTGGGCTGGAAGATAAGGATGGGGAGCAGAACAACCCCCCCATAATCCAGGAGGAAGTAGTTAATGATCTGCTTCTGCACCTAGACACACATAAGTCCATGGGGCCGGATGGGATCCACCCAAGAGTACTCAGAGAGCTGGCGGGAGAGCTCACCAAGCCTCTCTCCATTATCTATCAACAATCCTGGTCAACAGGAGAGGTACCAGATGACTGGAGGGTGGCTAACGTGACGCCCATCTACAAGAAGGGCCGGAAGGAGGATCCGGGAAACTACAGGCCTGTCAGCCTGACCTTGGTACCGGGAAAGATCATGGAGAGGATCATCTTGAGTGAACTCTCATGGCAAGTGCAGGGCAGCCAAGGGATCAGGGCCAGCCAGCATGGGTTTATGAAAGGGAGGTCCTGCCTGACCAACCTGATCTGTTTCTATGACCATGTGACCCACCTTCTGGATGGGGGGAAGGCTGTGGACGTTGTCTACCTGGACTTTGGTAAGGCCTTTGACACCGTCCCCCACAGCGTTCTCCTGGAGAAGCTTGCGAATAGAAGCTGGCATAGAGAAGTGTACTCTTCACTGGGTAAAAAACTGGCTGGATGGCCGTGCCCAGAGAGTTGTGATTAATGGGGTGAAATCTTCTTGGCGGCTGGTCACCAGTGGTGTCCCTCAGGGCTCAGTTTTGGGGCCAGTCTTGTTTAATCTCTTTATCGATGATCTGGATGAGGGGATTGAGTGCACCCTCAGTAAGTTTGCAGATGACACCAGACTAGGTGGAAGTGTTGATCTGCTTGAGGGTAGGAAGGCTCTACAGAGGGATCTGGACAGATTGGATTGATGGGCCAAGGCCAATGGGATGAGGTTCAATAAGGCCAAGTGCCTGCATTTTGGTCACAACAACCCCAGGCAAGGCTGCAGGCTTGGGGAAGAGTGGCTGGAAAGCTGCCCAGCAGAAAAGGACCTGGGGGTGTTGGTGGACAGCTGGCTTAACATGAGCCAGCAGTGTGCCCAGGTGGCCAAGGCGGCCAACAGCATCCTGGCTTGCATCAGGAATAGCGTGGCCAGCAGGAGTAGGGAAGTCATCGTGCCTCTTTACTCGGCACTGGTGAGGCCTCACCTTGAGTACTGTGTTCAGTTCTGGGCCCCTCACTACAGGAAGGACATTGAGGTGCTGGAGCGTGTCCAGAGGAGAGCCACCAAGCTGGTGAGGGGTCTAGAGAACAAGTCATATGAGGAGAGGCTGAGGGAACTGGGCATGTTTAGTTTGGAGAAGAGGAGGCCGAGGGGAGACCTCATTGCCCTCTACAACTACCTGAAAGGAGGTTGTAGAGAGGTGGGTGTTGGCCTCTTCTCCCAAGGGAATAATGACAGGACCAGAGGAAATGGTCTGAAGTTGTGGCAGGGGACAATTAGATTAGATATTAGGAAGAATTACTTTACTGAGAGGGTGGTCAGGCACTGGAACAGCCTGCCCAGGGAGGTGGTTGAGTCACCATCCCTGGAGGTATTTAAGAAGCGTGTAGACATAGCACTTCAGGACATGCTCTAGTGGCCGAGACTGTAGGGGTTTTTTTGTGTGTGTATGGTTGGAATCAGTGATCTCAGGGGTCCTTTCCAACCATGAAGATTCTGTCTTACTGTGGCTTCTGGTGATGCGTAGGGACTATATCCAGTGTTTCCATCTAGAATTCCATGCAAGTATCTTTAGTGAGACCTTAACACAATCAAGCTCATCTCTGCTGAACAGGCATGAAAGAGCCTGGGGCGCTTCCTCCTAAAAGTGTGTAAAGATGTGGAGTCCTCAACACAGGAAGGACATGGACCTATTGGAATGGGTCCAGCAAAGGGCCACAAAGATGATCAGAGGGATGGAGCACCTCCCCTATGAAGACAGGCTGAGAGAGCTGGGGTTGTTCAGCCTGGAGAAGAGAAGGCTCCAGGGAGACCTCATAGCAGCCTTCCAATATCTGAAGGGAGCCTACAGGAGAGATGGGGAGGGACTCTTTGTCAGGAAATGTAGTGACAGGACAAGGGGTAATGGTTTTAAATTGGAAGAGGGGAGATTTAGATTAGATATTAGGAGGAAATTCTTTACTGTGAGAGTGGTGAAGCACTGGAACAGGTTGCCCAGGGAAGTTGTGGATGCCCCATCCCTGGAGGTGTTCAAGGCCAGGCTGGATGGGGCTTTGAGCAACCTGGTCTAGTGGGAGGTGTCCCTGACCATGGCAGGTGTGTTGGAACTCAATGATCTTTAAGGTCCCTTCCAACCCAAACCATTCTATGATTCTATGATTCACAAGGAGCTGCTTTCTCAGAGGGATGTGGCTGCCCTTTATCGCCAGCGCTAACGCAGCTGGTAGTGAGAGCGCAAACTTTCCGATGATTCAAATGCGTGATTATCACACTCGTCCCTTCACACACCTCCATAAGGGCAGCCAGGACCCATGTTCCTTCTGGCTCTGTGCTTTTCACTCCCTTTTGCTGTGTTACTATGGCAAAGGAGGGAAATATTCAGCTTCCAGATCTGAGTCATTGCTGCCCTCCCAAAAACCATTGTGTCCTGGACTGCTGTTTCACAGGAGCTGCTGAGCACGCAGCCCAATATTCACCCTAGCTTCTTAGGTGGCTACAGACTACACGTGTAGCAGGAACTATTAGTAATAACCCCTTTTTACATGAGACCTTTTCAAACTACAGAACCCAAAAGCACTTGACGCATTTGAGTATCTACATGTTGCAAATCCACATCCTCCTAGGAATTTCATAGCTATCACTGATGCAGGCTGAGCTCCTCCTAACTGCAGAGCAACAGCACAGACAGACCTCAGGTTGTCCTGCCCCAAACTCATAAATGTGTCACCATACAAAAGAAAGACAGGTCTTCTCCAGCACTCCAGCTATCTACTGTGCTTTGATGCACCACCAAACAACTCCAGACCTGTGCGCTGTACAGGGCAGTGCTGAGCATCCCTGCTCACCAGAGCATTGCAAGTGCTGTGCAAACTTCACATCTTCTTGGATCATTTCTCCTAGCAGCAAAATGCTGGTAGCTGTTCAGCTGAGACCAGCAGATTTTTCATGCAGGCTAACATTGCATCCAAATGGAAGCATCTGCAAGAGATTTCAGGCAGGCAGAGTGTAATCCCTTTAAGAATATGACTACCTTCTGGAGCTATGATCTCTTGTCTAGTCTGTTTGCCTTTATATGCAACTGTCTGTCTATCCATCTATCCATCCATCCATTCACATAGTCACCTTTATTCTCACTATAGGTGAGCATCTACAGTTTCATGGAAAGGGCAATGCACATCTGTTCATCGATGGCCATCTCATCTCATTTTGATTTATTTAGAAGGCAGGCCTATTCTTCTCACTTGCTTTCACTTCAAATGCTACAGCCATCACTGATGTACCTGAGCATCTCTGACCTTTACTTGCCTATGACCATTTTCTGCCAAATATCACCTCTGAAAGGGCTTGGTTCTGTAAAGACAGCATTTGCTATAGGAATAGTGATTTTTTTTGCCTTTGCTTTCCCTGTTTGTGTGCTAGGTAGAGGCGGTGTTGGGAGGACAGTTCTGCTACACCCTGGGGTTTGAGAGTGAGTTGATCTGATCTGCATTGGGGTGAGACTGCTTGTAAGGGAGGGAGGGAAGGGGCAGATGGAGACACAAGAAACTGCATCACTTCCACAACTGCTACTGCTCAGGAGAAAGGAGCAAAAGAAATATATATCTGCCTGCCTATTATTTTAGATCTAGACCCAGAAAGAAGTCAATGAACTGTAATTTATGAGCTGTCAAAGCCTGAAAAATTCCTTTTGACACTGTATTTTCAGTTATTACATGCTTCCCTGCAAGACAACATCATAATTCTGTAGGGAGCCTTCTAGTGAACAGCACAATGGCAGAGGGCAGTGGGGGCTTTCTTATTATCTTTTCTTCCCCCTTTATTCTTCTCTCGCCACTCCTTTCAATCATCCCCCCTTTCCTACCTTGCTGCTCGCCCAAACACTAGTGAGGAAGTAAATCAGCAGCAGTCCTCATCCTGCCAGCCCTTCAGCATCTCCAAGGCAGCGCTCAGTGCTGGGCTGGATCCAGCACCATGCAGCGATTTCTGAGGACTCACTGGGTGATGGGAATGGAGATGAGGCAGTGACCTCAACTCCACCAAAGACAAGGAAAAAATACTCTCTCACACTCTCTCTGGCATTTTAAATACTTCAGTTGGTTTCCCTCTGCCCATGCTAGGCACCCACCACTCTTGCTGGTGCGCCTTTTGTTTGGGTCTCTCTCACTTGTATTAACATTGATTGACGGCTGTCAGCCACCTCAGATCCTCAGATGTTGGCAACACTGCCTGCTTGGCTCCCCACTCATCCATAAAGTGAACCAGAGCAGTGGAGAGTCCTGGCAGGGTCCTGGGTCATAGATGCTCTCCTGGGGGGAAGCAGTTTCTCCTCTTTCCCAAGCCCTCTTGCAGGTTTGCTCCCTGGAAAGCAGTGCCAGGCTCTTGGGATGGAGATGCCATCACACACCAGGACCTCACGTAAAGCAGAGGGTTGGGTGCCATTTTGGTGGTGGTGTTTGCTGGAGGGGAAGGCATGAAAGGGCTGCCTGCCCATGGGTGCCTGCCTGCATCTGCCTTGAGCTGTTGTGGGGACACAAGGGTTTGGAGGGTGATGGCAGTGGCACCATTGCCCAGTGCCAGTTAATGGAGGAATTCAAGCTAACATCAAATGAAGTTTGACCTGAAAATGTTTCTGTTGCCTGAATCCAACCTGAAGTTCTCCCAGCATCCAGCTCATTTCCTTATCTCTTGGGGACAGGAGTGGGGGGAGCATTTCACAACAAATGTCTTTTATGCCTGTATTTCCAAAGCTTTCTTTTTCTTACACAGACATTTGCTTTTTAATTTGAGTTGCTGGTGGTGATGGGAACATTGCCTTTTTGCTTTATTTTTTTCTTCCCAGATTTGGTTTCTCACTTACAGCTGAGAAACCCCTTTTAAGGTCTATTCTTTGTGATAGGCACTTTGCCTTGTATTTAAGGAATCACACCCACATGCTGCACATATCCATACGCAAACACACAGACATACACATGCATTTTCTGAGTGAACTGAACTCCAAATCTTGTGCTTTAATATAATTTAAGCAGCCTGTGCAGAGCTCTCTGGAGTCAAGATTATGGACTAGGGCTCTGAAAGCACCGTAGAAAAGTCCAAACCCAGAAGAAAGGACTGTGATTTCTTCTGTGTTTCACTGCAAGGCAAAAGGTCACAACTCCCAGAGTCTATTCCAGGCTACATTCCTCTTTAACTTCACTGTGCCTCAGTTTACCCAAACCTGAATTGGGGCTAACACCTCCACCTACAACTACTTGGGCAATATTTGAATGAATATGTTAAACCAGCATTATGGCTATGCTGTTATTACTGTGATAGCGTGTTCTTTCAGAATTTGATCTCAGAACAACCAAGGCCAAAATACCCTGGATTGCAGATGGAGAGATAACGGAATCACAGAATTGTCAGAGTTGGAAGGGACCTCTAGAGATCGTCTAGTCCAACTCCCCTGCCAAAGCAGGATTGCCTAGAGCACATTACTCAGGACTGCATCAAGGCGGGTCTTGAAAATCTCCAGAGAAGGGGACTCCACAACCTCCCTGGGCAGCCTGTTCCAGGGCTCTGTCACCCTCACCGTAAAGAAGTTCTTCCTCATATTTGAATGGAACTTCCTATGTTCCAGCTTGTGCCCGTTGCCCCTCGTCCTATCTCTGGAAACCACTGAAAAGAGTCCGACTCCATCCTCCTTCAACCCACCCTTTAGATACTTGTAAGCATTGATAAGGTCTCCCCTCAGCCTTCTCTTCTCCAGGCTGAAGAGCCACAGCTCTCTCAGCCTTTCTTCATAAGGGAGATGCTCCGATCCCTTAATCATCTTAGTTGCTCTACGCTGGACTCTCTCCAGTAGTTCCCTGTCCCTCTTGAATTGGGGAGCCCAGAACTGGATGCAGTATTCCAGTTGTGGCCTCACCAGTGCAGAGTAGAGGGGGAGAATGACCTCCCTCGACCTACTGGCCATACTCTTCCCTATGCATCCCAGGATCCCATTGGCCCTCTTGGCAACAAGGGCACATTGCTGGCTCATGGAAAGTTTGCTATCCACCAGGACCCCCAGATCCTTCTCCTCAGAAGTGCTTTCTAGCAGGTCCACCCCTAACCTATATTGGTGCCTGGCATTCTTCCTCCCCAGGTGCAGGACCCTACACTTGCCCTTCTTGAAACTCATTAGGTTCTTCTCTGCCCAGCTCTCCAGCCTGTCCAGGTCTCCTGTACTCCTGTACTCCTGTACAGCCCTCTGACTCAGCCAGTCCTCCCATTTTGGTATCATCAGCGAACTTGCTGAGGATACACTCTGTCCCCTCGTCCAGGTCATTGATGAATATGTTGAACAGGACTGGACCAAGTATTGACCCCTGGGGGACACCACTGGTTACAGGCCTCCAACTTGACCCTGCTCCATTAATTACAACCCTCTGAGTTCTGTCACACAGCCAGCTCTCAATCCACCTCACTGCCCCCTCATCTAGCCCACACTTCCTCAGTTTCCTAATGAGGATGTTATGGGAGACAGTGTCAAAAGCCTTGCTGAAGTCAAGGCAGATGACATCTGCTGCTCTCCCCTCATCCAGCCATCCAGTTATAACGTCATAGAAGGCTATCAGATTGGTCAAGCATGATTTACCCTTGGTAAATCCATGTTGACCACTCCCAATAACTTCCTGTTCTTCAACATGTTTGGAGATGACATCCAGAACGAATTGCTCCATTACCTTCCCAGGGACAGAGGTGAGACTAACTGGCCTGTAGTTCCCTGGGTCCTCCTTCTTGCCCTTTTTGAAGACTGGAGTGATATTGGCCTTCCTTCAAGCCTCAAGCACCTCTCCTGTTCTCCATGACCTTTCAAAGATGATGGAGAGTGGCCCAGCAATATCATCTGCCAGTTCTCTCAGCACTCGTGGGTGCATCCCATCAGGGCCCATGGACTTATGGATGTCTAGTTTGGCGAAGTGGTCTCTAACCCGGTCCTCCTCTACTGAGGGAAAATCTTCTTGCCTCCAGGGTCTGGGATTCATGAGGGACAGCTTTAGCAGTGAAGACCGAAGAAAAGAAGGCATTCAGTAACTCCGCCTTCTCTGTGTCTTCCACCACTAAGGCGCCCACCTCATTTGTCAGTGGGCCTACATTTTCCTTAGTCTTTCTTTTTCTATTGATATACTAAAAGAATCTCTTCTTGTTATCTTTAACCGTAGTGGCCAAGTTGAGTTCTGTTTGAGCTTTGGCCCTTCTAATTTTCCCCCTGCATAGCTTCACTACATCTTGGTATTCCTCACAGGTTGCCAACCCCCTTTTCCAAAGATCGTAAACTTTCCTTTTGTTCCTGAGGTCCAGCCAAAGCTCTCTATTTAGCCAGGCTGGTCTTCTCCCCTGTCAGCTCTTTTTTCGGGACCTGGGGATGGCCTTCTCCTGTGCTTTTGAGAGTTCCTCCTTGAAGTATGACCAGCCTTCCTGGGCACCTATGCCCTTCAGGACTGTCTCCCAAGGGACACTCTCAACCATGCTCCTAAACAGGCCAAAGTCTGCCCTTTGGAAGTCCAAAGTGGCAGTTCTGCTGGCTCCCCACCTTGCTTCTCCAAGAATTGAAACCTCTATCATTTCGTGATCACTCTGCCCAAGACGACCTCCAACCTTTACATCCCCCACAAGACCTTCTCTGTTAACAAGCAGCAGGTCCAGTAGGGTGCTTTCCCTGGTTGGCTCCCTCACCAGCTGTGTTAGGAAGTTGTCTTCCACACACTCCAGGAATCTCCGGGACTGTTCCCTCTCTGCTGTGTTATATTTCCAGCAGACATCTGGGAAGTTGAAGTCCCCCACAAGAACAAGGGCGGGCGATCGTGAGACCTCTGCCAGCTGCTTATAGAATATTCTGTCAGCCTCTAAATCCTGGTTGGGTGGGTCTATAACAAACTCCCACCACGATGTCTGCCTTATTGGCCTTCCCCTTGATTCTTATCCATAGACACTCAACACTGTCATCGTGCATATTGCTAAGTTCTAGGCATTCAAATCTGTCCCTAACATAGAGGGCCACCCCACCGCCTCTCCTTCCTTGCCTATCCCTTCTGAAAAGTTGATAGCCATCGATCGCAGCACTCCAGTTGTGTAAGTCTTCCCACCATGTTTCTGTGATGGCAACTATATCATAGTTTTCCTGCTGTACGGTGGCCTCCAGCTCCTCCTGTTTGTTGCCCATACTGCGTGCATTCGTATAGATGCACTTCAGCTGGGCTAATTGTCCTGCCACTTTTATGTGGGGACAAGCCCTAATTCCCACCTGACCACGCTGAGACCCTTCTGTAGTTACCAACCTATCACTACCCCTCATGTCTTCGCTACCACATGGATCACCATCTCCCACCTCCACTGAGACAACAGGCCACAAGACCTTGCTAGCACTTTTACCCACCAGCACTGACATGCTGCTCCCAGGCTCCACTTTAGTAATCCTGGTTTGATCCCCATCCCCCTTCAAACCTAGTTTAAAGCCCTTTCAATGAGCCCTGCTAACTCTTGCCCCAGTATTATTCTTCCCCTTTGGGTAAGGCTTGCCCCACCTGTTGCCAGCAGGCCTGGTGTCCTGTAGATCTTCCCATGATCAAAGAAGCCAAAGTCCTGCCAGTTGCACCAGTCTTGGAGCCAGGAGTTAATCTGCTGGCTCTTCCTGTTTATCCCCTCATCAATCCCTGCTACTGGTGGGATAGAGGAGAACACAACTTGTGCTCCTGATCCCTTAGCCAGCTGTCCCAGGGCCCTGAAGTCTCTCTTCATTGCCCTTAGACTTCTGGTAGCTACCTCATCACCTCCTACTTGAAATATCAGTAATGGGTAGTAATCCGAGGGCCATACCAGGGTCGGGAGTTTTCTCCATATATCCTTAATCCTGGCCCCAGGGAGGCAGCTGACTTCCCAGTGGGATGGGTCTGGTCGACAAATGGGGCCCTCTGTTCCCCTCAGAAGGGAGTCATCTACTACAATTACCTTTCTTTTTTCCTTAGTTGAGGAAGTCCTAAGGCCTGGGGGTGACTAGCCCTGGGCAACTCACTGGATGGATCTTCCTCTCCATCCTCATTTGCCTGGCCCTCAAGTTCCAAAGCCCCATACCTATTGTTCAAGGGCAACTGGGAAGGTGAGGGGGGCCAGGAGGGGTTTCACTTGCCTCTCCGAGGAGGGACCTGTCTCCATTCCCCCCTGTCCCTTAATTCCCCTCCTTCTGCCTGGTGACAGGAGGGGAGGGGATCATCCACTTCTTGTAGAGCCTCTTCCTGCTGCCTTTGCCTCGGGGTACGGCTCCACCAATCTATTTCACTTTCGCATTCTCCGATGCTTCTTAACCTTTCTACCTCCTCCCTCAGTTCAACCACCTGTCTGAGCAGGTAGTTTATTTGATCACAGCGCACACAGGCGGTGTCTCTGGCTCCCTCTGGTACAAGTGCCAGGCTCAGGCATTCGCTGCAGCCAGAGGCCTGCACAGCCATGCGTTTGTGCAGGAGCTCGGTCTGACTTCCCACATTCTTTCTCAAAGTGGCTTTTGGCTGTGTTGTGGCCATGTTCTTCTCTCGAGCTGGGAGGGGACCAATCACTGCTCGCTGTTTCCTGCACGCCCTGTGCACGTGCTCCTGCATGCTGATGTTCCTCCCCTTGCACTCACCTACACTCACCCGGCTCGCACTGCACCTCTGCAAAGGCTAGCCGCTTTTAAATTTGCTGCAGCTCGCCTGGCATGCCCTCAGCCACGTCAGATGAAAAAATGAAAACAAAGGATTTGCCCAGAACTACTCTCAAATTTAATAGCAGAAACAGGGAGATAAAGGCCTTCTCTTTAATGTAAGACCACTACCTAGGGAGCTGGGGACAAACTGTTGTATCTTACTCATTAGTGGATTATTGATGGGCAAACTTTCAGTGTTTTTGCTAAAATTCAGGAAAGCCTGCATCAGATCCTTCAAGCCTGTGTTCTCTGTGTCCTAGTTTCCACTCAGACAAGGTGCATGCTGCTACCTGAAAGAAAGACAGGGCCAGTAGCTGCCTATGAGACCAAGGACCACCGTATCACCCAGGGCTAGACCTTCCTCAGTCTGGGAAAAAATGGCTGGAACAAGCCAAAAATAAGTCAGGGCAAGCCAATAGTTAAATGGTGGAAGAGCCAAAGCAGGGTTCAGTGCATGTTCCTTGACTTTCTTTTGGTTAACATTACACATGCTAAATAACTGTCATCCCAGCTGGGACCTAAGCTTTGTTTCTAGCTCAGAGAAATGTTCAGGGAAGTTGAATGATAAGAATCCTACTGCCTTACATTGCTTCACTGTGCAGGGAAATCTCTGAGTGCATTCAATACAATTACTTCTGCTCCCAGGAAAAAGATGTTGAGGTGGGGAAAGGAAAAAATGTCCTGTGTTTCCCCTTGAATGAAACACTCTTTAGAATTGTGACTTTGCTTTCCTTTAGTTGCTGTTCTCTCCAGCTCTCATACTCTGTGGGACTAGCTTCTAGAGTCTATTTCATCCTAGGTCCTGCAGACATAACAATGGCAAGGGCATGGTGGAAAAGAACAGGGTCCTTCTTGTGGTAGCTGAGTCACTGTATTTGCAAAGATAATGTCTACACCTGCATAGCAAATACAACCTGCGAGTGAGCCAGCCATTAGCAATAAGCTGTAATAACCAAGAGCGAAGAACAGCCATAACTAAGGACTATGCCCAGCTTTTGTGACAGTATCTGGAGAACATGGCCTGTACTCAGGAAAACACAATTTTCCCTAAATGCCAGTGTTAGAGAACTGTGCTGTAACAGAGCTGAAGGCAAGCCCATGATAAGGAACGATGCCAGAGGCAAGGGAAGGGAGGAGAGGGGCTATGTGTCTTTGACATCCTATCTTCCCCTTGGCAAAACTGACTGAGTTTTCCTTATCAGTTGAAGTTATCATGAGTTTCAAAGGTTGGATCTCTAGAACTGGAACTTCCTTATAGTTCCTGCTGAGTACGACATTCAAGAGGGCAGACATTAAATGGATTAAGAATCAGGTAATGGATAAATCTCAAAATGCAGTTGTCAGAGAAAGCACGATAGAGTGAGGGTATTCGTAGTAGGGTTCTGCATGGATCAGTACCAACTTTGATGCTGGTCAGCTTTGTCATGGATGATGTGGAATTAAGTATCCCAGCTGATAAAATATGTGGATAACACAAAATGGAAAATTGTAAGGACAGGACTCTGATACAGAGTCATCTGAGTCACGTAGGTCATGCTGAATGATCTTTGGCTGGATGAGGCATTATGCGCGTATTTCTGCAGAACCAAATCTAAGCTGACTCATGGAGGAATAAGGCTAAAAACCAGGCCTAAAGAATGAGTGGTTATATTTCATAACAGAGCGACCTAGAAAACTGCCTAGGCAATGACCTAGAAAAGTGGTTAGCATGGCTGAGGAAGTCAACATAAGCTCCCAGCATGGTGGTGGGCTAAACCATCTAATAGGACCTCTTGCTGTATAAATCACAGAATCACAGAATCATCATGGTTGGAAAGGACCTCTGAGATCACTGAGTCCAACCATACACACACAAAAAACCAACCTACAGTCTCGGCCACTAGAGCATGCCACTAGAGCATGTCCTGAAGTGCCACATCTACACGCTTCTTAAATACCTCCAGGGATGGTGACTCAACCACCTCCCTGGGCAGGCTGTTCCAGTGCCTGACCACCCTCTCAGTAAAGTAATTCTTCCTAATATCTAATCTAATTGTCCCCTGCCACAACTTCAGACCATTTCCTCTGGTCCTGTCATTATTCCCTTGGGAGAAGAGGCCAACACCCACCTCTCTACAACCTCCTTTCAGATAGTTGTAGAGGGCAATGAGGTCTCCCCTCGGCCTCCTCTTCTCCAAACTAAACATGCCCAGTTCCCTCAGCCTCTCCTCATATGACTTGTTCTCCAGACCCCTCACCAGCTTGGTGGCTCTCCTCTGGACACGCTCCAGCACCTCAATGTCCTTCCTGTAGTGAGGGGCCCAGAACTGAACACAGTACTCAAGGTGAGGCCTCACCAGTGCCGAGTAAAGAGGCACGATCGCTTCCCTGCTCCTGCTGGCCACACTATTCCTGATGCAAGCCAGGATGCTGTTGGCCGCCTTGGCCACCTGGGCACACTGCTGGCTCATGTTAAGCTGGCTGTCCACCAACACCCCTACGTCCTTTTCTGCTGGTAAGTGGAAGAAAAAGATGTTTTTTCAGTAGGTAGTGTTGGTGGGGGAGTACTCTGGCAAACTGATCCTAGCCTGATGTTCACCTTTTAAAAACTGTAAAAGATTCTGAAAAGACCTGTGTAAGTGAAACAGATGCCTCAAAGTGTCAGGCTTAAAGGGTCGTGCTCATCCTTGCCTGAGAGCTCCAAGAGACTTGGGTCTTTACAGCATTATCTTTTCTGGTAAAAAAGC
The DNA here is from genome assembly GCF_964106895.1 of Numenius arquata. Classification (NCBI taxonomy): domain Eukaryota; kingdom Metazoa; phylum Chordata; class Aves; order Charadriiformes; family Scolopacidae; genus Numenius; species Numenius arquata. The sequence continues at coordinate 28,689,656 of NC_133615.1, read as the reverse complement.
CTATATACTGAAGAGTTCTTTAATCAGCTGGAGAGAGGCCAAACTTCTCTCTGAAACTTTTGTAATTTGAACATGATGCCAAACACATTAAAGTGAGAAGTCAAAGACTGGCTCTTGTTACAAGACTATGATGCTGATGGTTGCTCTGACTGATGTCCTCATAGTAAGACTTGACCCCTCTGGAGAGGGGACTCATATTTTAGCCGAAACACAACCTATTGGGATAGCTGAGGGGCAGCCACAGAATGGCTTAGGCATGGTGGTTCAGCCATGGGATGGGAGGGTCCCGGGGGCAGCTCTGTGGGCATCTCCAGTACACAGGGGAAGAGACCAGATCACTGAAAATCCCTTTTTGATGATAAGCCCTGTGAGTCTTTGACTAGCCTGGGGTTAAGGGGGTTTTGGGACTGATGCAGCAGATCACTGGAGAGGGTCTTTAGCATAGGGAGCGTGCCAAGACCATGCACTAGCTCTCTGTGTCAACGTTATTGCTCGCTGTCACATTTCAAAAGAGGAAGAGAGTCTGTGCCACGCACGCAGAGAACAAAGCCCTCGGAGAGCTGAGTGAGAGTTACAACTTGTCAGCACATCTCAGCCTGCCGAGGGCCAAACATGAAACACAAAAAAAGCCTGAATTGAGGGAAAAGGGGGGAAATAATAGCACAGTGAGCTCTCAAGCTGAGAAAAGGCTTGTTATAAAACAGCACCTTTGCTCTCTGTCTCTCTCTGTGTCTCCGAGTCCTGGCTACTGATGAAGGGAAGAGATCACTCCCTTAAGCACAGTTACAGTACTGTTGCAGTAATAGGGACTGGAGCCAGGTTCAGATCTGGCTTGCACAGCCCTGCTTTCTCCAAATACCCCAAAAAGCATTGTTAGCCAAAAAGCATTATTAGTAGTGATGAAATCTGTGGTGGAAAGAGCCTACTGAGGGTTATGTTTTCCCACGTGGTCATTGAAGCTCTAGTAGCTGGAAATTCTCTTTTCTGAGACTTGGGTTTTACCCTGAATCGGGGAATGAATTTCCACAGCTACTAACCTTGGGTAGGAATGGGATAACTGCTTTTTATATTTGCTGATCTGGCCATAGCTGTGTTGGTGGGAGAAATAGTTCTATCATTGCATGGTGTATGTCTGTATTGTTGATTTATACCTATTAAAGCCCTTGTTTCAGGAAGCTTTGTAGATTTATGCTTACTGATCATTTGGTCCAGGTGTATGATTTCCTGTTTCAAGTACTTTTGGCATGGATAATATACCATGGCAAGGGAAAGACAATGGTATGGTCAGCACTGTGCAATGGTAAGACAAAGAACCAACTTCAGTTCACTTCTGTAAAAACAGAGATGCATCTATATAAAGCGAGTGGAAAAAATTGACTGAAAACAGGGGACCAATATCCCCACTTCATACTGACTCAGTCCTATACTGCCAGTTGCTGTTAATATAGTTGATAGTATATGCATACTTCAGGCTCTCTGGTCTAATTAAAATTAGATGAAGCAGAGCACTGGCAACAGAAAACTACTTAACAAATATTTGTCTTGTTCCCATCATGGCATTGTGCTGTATCTCCTTCTTCTGGTACCCAAACTGGTAAGGTATTGAGTTCCCTCCTGTAAGATGCACCTGCCGTTAGTCTTCTGTGCAGACTAAGCAATGTCCCTCCTCTTGCAGTTGTTCTATGAAAGTACACAGTCTCTGGTCCCCGGCTTTTCCTGTTTGCTGTCCTTCATGAGTTGCATAGCACAGAGTCTCAGGTATGAGCTTGGGAACAGCACAAGTTGTGGTTTAAAGCCAAGATTTTATCTAACTCTTGGATGAACAAGGAGACAAGTTCATTAAGCCTGAAGGAAAACAAAAGGACAATAATGTTCCTTCAGAGGGTGCAGGACAGCCCAGCAATACCACTTTTACACATGCAGAGCCATAAGTCAGTAAGAGTTAATAGGTAGTGTTGGGCTGAGCTGTGAAAGATTTAAAAAGACTGGTGGAAAGAAGGAACTCAGCAAGGAGACAGGCAAAGCAGGATTTGGCCCCGATCACTCCCATCTCCCTGCATGCTAGGGAAGAAAATGGTGGAGAAAAGCTCTGCTGGTGCAAGCCACCGATGTGTCGTACAAGTCCACTGCAGCCAATGCCCATTTGCTGTGAGTTCAGACAACAGCAGCCAAGATCAGAGTCATGGGACTGTCCCCACAGGCCTGCCAGACAAGGGCTAAGCTGTGTGAGCAGAGAGGTCCCATGCCTTCTCCTGGCCAAGCTCATCCTTGAAACCTACCTGCAAACAGAGCTACCGGCAATGCCAGTGCCTGGAGTAAACTGCCTCTGCAGCAGAAGGCTGTTTATGAACTATTCGTTACTGCTGGCATAACACCCGGCTCATTTTCACCTTTCTTAAAGGTTAACCTCATTTCCCTCTATTAGTTGTTTTTAGTGAATGCCATTCGGCATGGCAGTTAAAGAGCTCTGTCAGTAGAAATGACAGTGGCATTTAAAGCCAGCCGGAGCTGAGAGTTGGGGTGTGTGTGTAAAAAATAATCTTCAATAAAACTTTTGCAGGGGGATGCTAAGTGACATCAAAGGAGTCTCACTTTCCCCAGCAAGAGGAGAGACCTTTGGCTCAATGCGCTGGGCAGGACAGGTCTCCTCTGAGTTTGCAATGAGCCTAAATCCAGGGAGATGAAGTGCCTGAGGGTTCTCCAGACCAGGGCATGGGGCATCCCATGCCTATGGGTAGCTTCTTGCTGGGTCCAACAGGCCTTGCTTCCAGCCAGGTGTGTGCTGATTATGGATTTCACTAAAGGAAGGTTCCTCTGTGTCTGTGAATGTGCGTGTTATAAATTTTATTGCAACCTCTGTCATGCGCTGCCACTGCTGCCTGGCACTTCAGGCCACTCCATCTGGTCACAGTTTTCCTGCGTTCCCTCATTGCTCTGCACTGATGTTTTAAAACCTGAGATCAAGGCCTGTAGGAAAGTTTTTCACTCAGAGGAAGGATGAGTTTTGCCTGTGCTGGAGGTTTCACAGGGTCTTGGGTTTCTTTTCCTTATTGCAACAGCGTGGTGAAAGGAGGCTAAGAAAACGGATTGGAATCAGGGAAATACAAACAGACTCCCAAACCCTAGCACACAAAAGGTATGATCAGCATCGTTCAGGCTCTGCTGTCCTTCTGCTCCATCCTCACCAGACCTCTTCTGGCACGGGTGTAATACGCTGTTCTGCATCAGGGAGAATCTGCAATACCCAGCAGCAGTAGGGACATACTGAGCAGCAGCAGTTCAGCAAATTGACGGTCTGATCCAAAGCCTGCAAGGCTCTGTGGCACTCTTTTACATCCCATGGCAGAAATGTCTTTAATTTATTCATATAGTGTGTGAAAACGTACTCTCTTTTGTCTGGTTTAAAACCACAGCCATTCTGCTTTATATATTTTATGTTTTGAGGTTATTAAGACAAAGTTTTTTTATTCCTCTGAGACAATACTCTGTAACATTTCACAACTGAAGAATTTCCATTTCACAAGAATTTTGGCCTCTGCAATTCAAAGTGGAAGCACATTTTTTGAGACATCAGTATTTCCCATAGAAAGAAAATTCCGTTTTTCATCCAGTTTCAGTCATTTCGTTATATCAGTGTAATTGAGGGTGACAGCAACAAAAATAATAGTAAAAAAACAACAAAAAAACCTACTTCGGCACCCTGGGAAGAACTGGAGAGAATGAATGAAAGTTTCACAACAGCAGCTTCTTCCTCCCAGCTGGGCTAGAAGAGTCACAAGGACAGGTTAGGGGTAACAGTTACCCCAGCCTCATTACACTGGCATTACGTCATGCCCCTACTTTATAGTTTAAATGTCTATAAGGCAGATGGTATTCTATATAGGGATGGAGTATGATTCTTACCTTCATTTATATCTATAAAATTCCCAGACTGGGACTTCCACCTAGATAAAGTGGGACTGGTTTAAGCAAAAATACACCGTCTTTTTATGTGATCTGCCTTGTGGGGAAAAAAGCTCACTTTTAAGGCCTTCTTGCAGTCAGTGGGATGTCTGAAGGATTAAATGGGTGGATCCCATTTAAGTTCAGATCTTGAACTAATCACCTGCAACTGGGCATATGTACTGCATGCCCAGTTCCACTGCTCACATCCATAGGCAAATCCTTACAGGATTTCAGCTCTTGCTCTGTAAAGCAGGGTGAAATTACATTTCTATTTCCAACCTCCTTATTTTTCTGCTTATAGTTACAGGCAGGACGGTCTCTTTCCACGCTTACATACACAGCCTGGCACACTCCTCTTTTGATTTTATCTGCAGATTTCAGGTACAAGTGTCAAACAAATAATAATTTCTGTGTGAAATACAGCTTCATAACTGAAGTGAGCATTAGTCCCGGAACTGTATGATGTAGGAAAGGTGTTATTGAGACCTATGAGACATGCTGCTTGGATTTCTTTATTATTATTGTATTCTTTTGCCTCTCCTTCATTTTCTTTGTTTGTAGACGAGGGGATGGAGAGGAAGAAAGCCAGCAAGTTTATAAAAGCAAGAGAGAAAGGAGTTGAGGCATTTTGTGGAGATCTTTAATGACATTCTGTATAATGTGAAAGTGGGGAGGGAAGGGGGAATTAAAAAAGGGAATTAGCAAAAAAGCTGGCAAAAGAAAAGTGGAATGTCGAGAGAGCCGTGTGGATGAATTTTAATGCAATCTGAAAGCTGTAATAATGGTAATAAAGGAATATATTCTGACATCAAGAGAGGGAGAAGGGAACAGGACCCGCGATGCCAGAATTTAAATTAGACATAGGCGTATAATTCTCTTCTTCCCCCCCCCTTCTTCAAATGAAGGAAATGGAATTTTTAAGCACAGTGAAAGAGGGATTAACAATTGGTGGGTTTTCAGCCCTTTGTCTTTTTGTGAATCCCATTTAATCACCATCTTTAATATTAAGGAGGCTGTGGCCATGCAGGGCTGTCTCAGGCTTGGGGGAAAAGGGATGATATACAGAGGAAAAGAGAGATAAAGCAATTGTGAGGAAGTGTTTCCATTACCTCCACTCAAGTCTTTAAAAACTGAAGTTTAATTTGATCTGAAATGTCATCACAGTTCCTGCAAGAGAAAATATTTCCTTCCCACTCCCCTTCCTGCCTATGCCTTTGCTGTTCCAACAGTCCTCAGTGCTCAAGGTGGGAGTGCTACCACAGATTAATATCCTGGACTTCTAGGCTTCTGGAAAAGGTTTCAAAGCCCTGACAGACCAAGAGTGAGATGAGTTTAGGAACTGAAATTTCTTTTCCTGACATACCAGCCTTGACACCACTGACCCTACGGAGTTTGTCAAGAAGCTTTTAAGCTTTGTTCTGAATGAGTGTGAAAACCAAATGGCCCTTCAGGCTCAGCCTCAGCCTTGTGTGGCCACAGAGTGAAAAGGGGATGTTACACACAGTAATCAAGATGTGTTAAATTCCCCAGAACCAAAAGCTGCAGGAGTTGTACTCAAATCTGAGGTGTCTCTGAAAGACGAGTGTAAAAGTGTGGTGTAATTCAGTGTTTGTTTGAGGTGTCATTTGATAGTACAAGACAGTCTTCTCATTCACCTCCTTCTTCTTTGGGAAATCCATCAAGCTGGATGAGGAAAACATCCATACATGTGCAGGAGGAAGAAGCCAGGAAACAGGCATGGAAAAACGTGCAAAGTTTAGTTAAAGCACAACTGCATGCCTCCACACTTCGATGCTGGGCCTCCTCAGGTGCTTTTCTCCCATGAACATTTCCAGGGGTGTTACTGGCATGATTATTTTTTTTCATGATTGGAAGGCTGATTTGAATTCAGATATTCTTCCTATTGTGGAGGGACTGTTAAGAGAAAGTGCGTGTATGGGTATACACTGAATTTAGAAAGATAAGATTTTGACTTAAGTCTTTTCCTGAAAAAAATCGCCTCATGAATCTTTCACAGAAATATTCCAGTTGAGTATTTCAGATAATGAATAAAATTGGAAGAATTATGATCTGCCAGGCAGAAATCAGGCAGAGTCTTTATGCTTTGCATGACACCAGGTTTTAGACTGCTCTCACCACCAGCTTTCCTAAGCAAGGGATACTAAAAAAGTGGGTCATTGTGAGTTGCAACCCCTCCATCATTCCAGTTGTGAGGAATGATGAGGGGGTAAATAGGAAGAGCCTGGCTCCGAGCCTGGTGCTACTGGCAGGACTTTGGGTTCTTTGACCACAGCTTGATTTAAAAGACACCAGGCCTGCTGGTAACAGATGGGAATAGCTTATCTTGCAGGGGGAAAAGGATTCTAGGACAAGAGTTATCAGGGCTCATTGAGAGAGCTTTAAACTAGATTTGAAGGGGGATGGGGATGTAACTGGGCTTGCTAGAGAGGTGCCTGGGTGTAGTAGCTCAGCACTTGTGGGGCAGCGGGCTAGTATTTTTGAGAGCCAGAAGGCCTACCACCCCTCAAGGGTGAAAACTACACACTCAGCTCCCTCTCTGAAATGCTTATACACCAATGCACGCAGCCTGGGGAATAGACAGGAAGAACCGGAGATCTATGTGCAGTTGCAGGGCCGTGATCTTATTGCAATTACAGAGACATGGTGGGATAGCTCACATGACTGGAACGCTGTCATAGATGGCTATGTCCTTTTTAGAAAAGACAAGACCAGAAAGGCAAGGTGGTGGAGTTGCTCTATGGGAGAGGGCAACTGGAATGAATTGAGCTCTCCCTGGGGGCAGATGAAGAGAGAGTTGAGAGCTTGTGGGTGAGGATTAAGGGGCAGGCCAATATGAGAGACGCTGCTGTGAGTGTTTATTACAGGCCACCTGATCAGGATGGGGAAGCTGATGAGGCCTTCTAAAGACAGCTGAAAGTAGCCTCACAATCACAGGCCTTGGTTCTCATGGGGAATTCAATCACCCTGATATCTGCTGGGAAGGCTACACAGCCAGGCAAATACAGTCCAGGAGGTTCCTCCATTGTATTGATGATAACTTTTTGACTCAGGTGGTGGAGGAACCAACAAGGAGAGGTGTACTACTGGACCTAGTTCTGACAAACAAAGAGGGACTGGTAGAGGACATGAAGGTTGGGGGCAGCCTTGGCTGTAGTGATCATGAAAAGATAGAGTTCAGGATCGTGGGTAGTATGCGCAAAACAACAAGTAGGATTACAACCTGTGACTTCAGGAGGGCTAACTTTGACCTCTTCAAGAAAGTGCTCCAAGAAATCCCATTGGTCAGGGCTCTGGAAGGTAGGAGGCTCAAGAGAGCTGGACAATATTCAAATACCACTTTCTCTAAGCTCAGTACTGGTGCATCCCTAAGAGCAAGAAATCAGGCAAGAGAAGCAGGAATCATAGAATGGTTAGGGTTGGAAGGGACCTTAAAGATCATCGAGTTCCAACACCCCTGCCATGGGCAGGGACACCCCCCACTAGATCAGGTTGCTCAAAGCCCCATCCAGCCTGGCCTTGAACACCTCCAGGGATGGGGCATCCACAACTTCCCTGGGCAACCTGTTCCAGTGCTTCACCACTCTCACAGTAAAGAATTTCCTCCTAATATCTAATCTAAATCTCCCCTCTTCCAATTTAAAACCATTACCCCTTGTCCTGTCACTACATTTCCTGACAAAGAGTCCCTCCCCATCTCTCCTGTAGGCCCCCTTCAGGTACTGGAAGGCTGCTATAAGGTCTCCCCGGAGCATTCTCTTCTCCAGGCTGAACAGTCCCAACTCTCTCAGCCTGTGTTCATAGGAGAAATGCTCCAGCCCTCTGATCATCTGAGTAGAGCGGTATAATCATCTCCCTAAACCTGCTGGCCACACTTCTTCTGATGCAGCCCAGGATGCGGTTGGCTTTCCGGGCTGCCAGTGCACATTGCCGACTCATGTTGAACTTCTCATCCACCAACACCACGAAGTCCTTCTCAGTGATGCTCTTAATCCATTCTCCATCCAACCTGTATTTGTTCTTGGGATTGCCAAGGAGACCTGCATGGTTGAGCGGGGAGCTTCTGAAAAAGCTCAAGTGGAAGAAGGAAGTTTACCCTGAGTGGAAGAAGGGACTGAAAGTCTGGACGAAGGAAGGCTTCCCCTTGGTTGAGGAAGATCAAGTTAGAAATCAGTTAAGTAAACTGGATAGCCACAAGTCCATGTGTCCTGATGGGGTGCACCCACGAGTGCTGAGGGAGCTGTCAGAAGTCATTGCTGGGCTGCTCTCTATCATCTTTGAAAGGTCATGGAGAACAGGAGACGTGCCTGAGGACTGGAGGAAAGCCAATGTCACTCCAGTCTTCAAAAAGGGCAAGAAGGAGGACCCGGGAAACTACAAACCAGACAGCCTCACCTCCATCCCTGGAGAGATGATGGAACGGCTCGTTCTGGGCGTCATCTCAAAGCATGTGGAGGAAAAGAAAGCTATCAGAAGTAGCCAAGACGGATTCACCAAGGGGAAGTCATGTCTGACTAACCTGATAGCCTTCTATGATGGCATGACTGGATGGATAGATGAGGGGAAGACAGTGGATGTTGTCTACCTTGACTTCAGCAAGGCTTTTGACACAGTCTCCCACAGCATCCTCATAGGTAAGCTTAGGAAGTGTGGGTTAGAAGAATGGACAGTGAGGTGGATTGAAAACTGGCTGAAAGACAGAGCTCAGAGGGTTGTGGTTAGTGGCACAGAGTCTAGTTGGAGGTACATAACAAGTGGTATTCCCCAGGGGTCAGTACTGGGTCCAGTCCTCTTCACTATATTCATCAATGACTTGGATGAAGGGATGGAATGTACCCTCAGCAAGTTTGCTGATGACACAAAACTGGGAGGGGTGGCTGACACACCAGAAGGCTGTGACGCCATACAGCGAGACCTGGACAGGCTGGAGAGTTGGGCAGAAAGGAACCTGATGAAATTCAACAAGGGCAAGTGTAGGGTGCTGCACCTGGGGAGAAATAACCCCATGCACCAGTACAGGTTAGGGGCTGGCCTGCTGGAGAGCAGCTCTGAGGAAAAAGACCTGGGAGTCCTGGTGGACAACAGGATGACCATGAGCCAGCAATGTGCCCTTGTGGCCAAGAAGGCCAATGGCATCCTGGGGTGCATCAAGAAGAGTGTGGCCAGCAGGTCGAGGGAGGTCATCCTGCCCCTCTACTCTGCCCTGGTGAGGCCCCATCTGGAGTACTGTGTCCAGTTCTGGGCTCCCCAGTTCAAGAAGGACAGGCAACTGCTGTAGAGGGTACAGCAGAGGGCTACCAAGATGATTAGGGGCCTGGAGCATCTCTCTTATGAGGAAAGGTTGAGGGACTTGGGTCTTTTTAGTCTGGAGAAGAGAAGACTGAGGGGGGGATCTGATCAATGCCTATAAATACTTAAAGGGTGGGTGTCAGGAGGATGGGGCCAGTCTTTTTTCAGTGGTGCCCAGTGACAGGACAAGAGGTAACGCGCACAAACTTGTACATAGGAAGTTTCACCTGAACATGAGGAGGAACTTCTTTACTTTGAGGGTGGCAGAACACTGGAATGGGCTGCCCAGAGATGTGGTGGAGTCTCCATCTCTGGAGATATTCAAAACCTGTTTGGACACCATTCTTGTTCAACCTGCTCTAGGAGGACCTGCTCTGGCAAGGGTGTTGGACAAGATGGTCTCCAGAAGTCCCTTCTAACCCCTATCATTCTGTGATTCTGTGAGGTTTTTTTCCCAACTCAACGTCAAACATCATAAAATCTGTCATTTAACATCTTCACAGGGAATAGCATCTCTTGGCAATGGACAGTTCTGACAGCACTGTTCAGCGAGTCAAAACTACTGATATTTGTCTTGGGGTTATATTATTCTTAGCTGTACAAGAAGATTCTGCTTTTAAAAGAAATGTTTAGGCTATGTCTTCATGGCAGTGTTTGCTTGGTCTGTTGCCCAAGTCTCGTCCATAACCTACATTGTATCTGCACAGAGGAAGCCTGAGCGTTCTTTCATCTAAACTGTCCAGATAAGGCTGTAGGTTTAAGGTTGGATTTCACTTCAATGCATGTAGATGGCAGATCTTGCCACAGGAGCACAGGCCAACCAAGCCCGGACAGCATTCATCCTCCTGGTCTGAACTTTCTTCTTGATCTCTGTCCATTTTTTTTTCCTAGCCCCGCACTTTAGCCATCCTGCTGATATACTTGCTCTCCTAAACAATTTCTGGACATGGTTTAGCAGCTGCTGCAGACCAAGGACCTCTTCCAGTTCCCTGTCAAGCAGCTCTCTCTGCTCTGGAGGATAGGACCCTGAAAATAGAGAATAGGCCCAGACACATTTAATTTAAAAACATAATCCTAGACTTTGGGTTCACCAGTTGGTAACATGTTAAATTTCTTTCCAGTTGCTAGTAGGGCCAACAGCAGCCAACATCTGTGTTCTCTTGGACACAGGCACCTAGATCACTGTGGCACTGTCTTTAAGGATCACACCGCTGCAGGACATGAAAATCTCTCCCTGGAAGATGATTCCAAAATCCACAGTTGTTGTCATTTGCAATAGCAGGGCTTTCCATTCAGAACCAAACCCTGTCTTGACTTACCCCATCACGGACTCCTCTTGCATGAACAAGGAGTTGGGGAAGCTCCATCCACTTAAATCTAATTGAAACCATCAGAGGGTTCAGCCATAGATATAACCACCAGCCTGCCAGGTGCCTTTCATTATTACTGCCAGATTTCCCTGTATTCCTGGCCTGTGGCAAACACCAAGGAAGCTCAGCAATACCCAATTTTGCCTGGTACAAGCACCAATTATTCTTTTTGCAGATGGGGAAACTGAGGCTGCGTTTTCCACTGAGGCTACTGTCCTTGGCAGAGATGTATTGTAAGTATTTAGTAGAAGTAACTACGTGGTCATCCACCTTTATGGTACCAGGAATAACAAATCACACTAAGGGAAAAGTGATTTTGCCTTCCACAATATCCAGAGGTGGGACCCAGGAGTCTCAAATACCAGTCTGAAATGCACAGACAGAAGCTTTGGCCAAGCTCTTGCATATCCTCATGGGTCCACTCTTCCATAATTGGATCAGAAGTGATTTCCACTCTCTTCCAAAATAAGATGTAGGACCTGTTAGTTGAAAACAGTTTGTGGCATGTTCAAAATAAACAAAAGGAAGTGGTTCCTAACACATGATTAAGCTGCAGAACATCTTGCTGCAGGATGTGGTGGATGGTCACAGTTTACATGGGTTCAAAAGCCCACTGAACAATTACATTGAAGAAAGACACTTCAAAAACTATTACATATGAAAAAATGTTTCAGACTCCAGATGTCCCTAAACTGAAGAGCACTGGAATCTGGGAGAATATTTTGGGGGATTAACAAAATTGCTTACCCTGTTCTTATACTCTTTCTTAGACATCCACAATTGGCCATTGCCAGAGGCAGCACATCGTCAGACAGACCCACTGTCTCTTGCACAGCTGTTCTTTCACTCTGTATATAGGATCCATGTCCAATTCAAGGCCTATAGTGCAGCCAAGCAATTAAATAAGAGAAATCCTTCAAACTAAGTTTTTCAGATGCAACAGTAGAGAGTAACACACCTGTGGGATGAAGCTTCCTTCTTTGTATGGGAGGATTACGCTCCCACACCTGGGCTTATATTCATTTGCGCTTGTCCCCATAACACAGCTGTTCAGATTAGCTGTTATTCTCTCTAGCCTAAATGTCTCAAAGCCTCTGTCTCCAGCAGTCAGAGACCAGCAGCTGTGCAATCATATCTGCTAATGTATGGGATATAAAGAATCCATTAAGTAAAACCAAACTGGGGAGGGAGAAGGGGAAGAGATCAGCACAAAGAAATCACTCCTGCTAAGATGTGATTAGGGATGCCCCACAACACCCAGCTGCAAGGAACAGATGAACTCAGCAAACATTTTAAAGCCTGCAGCAGCATTAGCCCCTTGTGGGTGTTGTTTGATATGGGGAGGGGAAGTGAAAAGGGGGGAATTATGAGCCTGTGCAGGTGGAAGGTGGGTTTGATTGCTATTGTTTGGAGTTAGGTAGCAGTAGGTTTCTGCTGTTTACAGAGTGGGTTGGGGTTTTGCTTGTTGTTGGGGTTTTTTTCCTGTCCTAATTTTTGAAACACCTCCATTTTACAAGGTCCATGTGTTTTGCAGCAAGGTACCACAGAGAAGATAATTAGCTAATTTACAATTAGCTACAACAGAATACATAATCACTTCCCCTGTGGAAAGGTCTGTAATCAACATCACAGAGCTGTAGGACTGAATATGGCAATAGGAGTGTGCAGCCCAGGCCACAGGAAATACCCTGCTTTTAGCCTATTGATCCGCCTGATTAGCACAGGTTGAGGGGAGTGGTGGGGCACTCTGGGTCGAGAGGGAAGCTGGTTTGAGCTAGCAAATTTGAGTTCAGAGCTCAAACCAAACTTTCATAATGTTTGGGGTACCTGTGATTCACCCCTCTGCTCTATAGCTCCTCCTTTCTTCTTTGGCCTGAGGAGGATCACAGAACCACAGAATGATATGGGGTTGATAGGGTCCTCTGGAGATCATCTAGTCCAACCCCCCTGCCAAAGCAGGTCCTCCTAGAGCAGGTTGAACAAGGATGGTGTCCAGGCGGGTTTTGGCAGATGGCCCATCCCTGGAATCATTCAAGGTCAGGTTGGAGGGGGCTCTGAGCAACTGAATCTTGTTGAAGATGCCCCCCCTGCTCATTGCTGGGTGGTTGAACTGGATGATCTTTAAAGGTCCCTACCAACCCAAATCATTCTAGCATTCTGTATGATTCTGTGATGTTCACTCTCAGCACCACCTCCTCTCCCCTCTCTGCTGAGGACCAGTCAGGAGAGCAGGCAAGGAAGATCTTCTCTGCCTCTTGCATCCTCTTTGGTAGACGTGCCACTTGGTCCTATGCACCAGCATTTTCTTCTTACCCACACCCGCACAGAAAACTTCTCTAGGCTGCTCATTTGATCTGTCATGGTGCCAAGGAGACAAGTTTAAAGGCCTTCCCAGTGCCTGGACCGAGGCACTGCAGCTGATCCCTCACTGTGTGTGCAATGTTTGGGGAGGAGGAGAATAGCAGCAGGGACAAATAATTATTAGCTATATAAATAATGGAATTAATTATCAACTGGTTTCTGAAATGAAGCCATACAGCAACCTGGTCCTGATGCTTAGAAAGCCAAAGGCATCAAGTAACATCACAGAGGTGCCCTGGTGAATGCCATGCGCATACAGAAGATGCTTGTTCCCATACTGAAATATCCAAACACCAATTTTTTTCTTGCACGAATATCACAGATGGAGTGATTGACTTCACTCGTAAGAGATAAGTAATGAAATATTTATTAAGGTGAAACAGTGATTTAACAAAGTTAGTAGTAAATGCGACAGTGTTTTACGAGATTTGATGGCAAGGTACACTTGATTATTTACTGCTTAGAGGACAGGGTCAGACAAGCCGTCAGGGAGACTCTCCTGTTGAGTCACGAGGTTCAGAAATGACCCCCTTGCTTTCTAAACTCCTTTTCTAAACTCTAAACTGACGTGGCTGGGGGCGGGCTGGGCGAGCCACGGCAAATTTAAAAGCGGCCATACCGCGAGCTTCCCTCAGACCACGCAGAGAGCGATAGCGGCAGCGGTGAGTGCTGCGGCTTTAAATTTGAAATAGATCGAGACGGAGAGGGGGCTTCCCGGAGACTGAGAAGCCGAGGGAGAGCGGAGAGACCCAAAATGAGTCGGGAATCTCGCGAGGGAGCCGAGAGGCTGATGTGGCTGGGGGCAGGCCAGGCCAGGCGAGCCGCGGCAAATTTAAAAGCGGCTATAGCCGCAGCAGAGGAAGAGCACGTGCCGGGCGCGCGTGAGCGCAAGGGCAGGAATATCACCGCGCAGGCACACGTGCGCAGAGCGTGAGGGAAGCAGCCATCAGTGGTCAGTCCCCTTCCCGGCACCAGGCAGGAACATGGCCCCAACACGTGCAAAACGCACCACAAGGAGGAATGTTGGAACTCAGATGGAGCCCCTGCGAAAACACGTGGCTGTGCAGGTCTCCGGCTGCAGTGAATGCCTGAGCCTGGCACTTGTACCAGAGGGAGCCAGTGACACCGCCTGTGTGCGCTGTGATCAAATAAACTACCTGCTCAGGCAGGTGGTGGAACTGAAGGAAGAGGTAGAAAGACTTAGAAGCATCAGAGACAGTGAAATAGATTGGTGGAGCCATAGCCTGACGCATAGGCATCGGGTAGAGGCTCTACAGGAAGTGGATGATCTCCCTTCCCCCTGTCACCAGGCAGAAGAGAGGGACTTAAGGGACAATGGGGAATGGAGGCAGGTCCCTCCTCGGAGGGGCAAGCAAAACCCCTCCCGGCCCCCCTCACCTTCCCAGTTGCACTTGCAAAATAGGTATGGGGCTTTGGAAATCGAGGGCCAGGCATATGAAGATGGAGACGAGGATCTATGCAGTGAGCTGCCCAGAGCCTGCCACCCACCCCCACACCTTAGGACTTCTGCAACAAAACAAAAAAGGAAGGTAATTGTGGTGGGTGACTCTGTTCTGCGAGGAACAGAAGGCCCCATTTGCAGACTGGATCCATCCCAGAGAGAAGTCAGCTGCCTCCCTGGGGCCAGGATTAAGGATATACAGAAAAATCTCCCTACCCTGGTCCGGCCCTCGGATTACTATCTGTTACTAGTATTTCAAGTAGGCAGCGATGAGGTAGCTACCAGAAGTTCAAGGGCACTGAAGAGAGACTTTAGGGCCCTTGGACGGCTGGTTAAGGGATCAGGAGCACAAGTAGTGTTCTCCTCTGTCCCACCCCTTGCAGGGATTGATGAGAGGATAAACAGGAAGAGCCAGCAGATTAACTCCTGGCTCTGAGGCTGGTGTAACCGGCAGGACTTTGGTTTCTTTGGTCATGGGATGATCTATAGGACACCAGGCCTGCTGGCAACAGGTGGGGCAAGCCTTACCCAAAGGGGAAGAATAATACTGGGGCAAGAGTTAGCAGGGCTCATTGAAAGGGCTTTAAACTAGGTTTAAAGGGGGATGGGGATGAAAGCAGGATTACTAAAGAGGAGACTGGGAGCAAATTACCAGTGCTGGTGGGTAAAGGCACTAGCAAGGTCTTGTGGCCTGTTGTCTCAGTAGAGGTGGGGGATGCTAACCCATGTGGTGATGACATCAAGGATAGTGATAGGCTGGCAACCACAGAAGGGTCTGGGCATGGTCAGGGGGGTGTTGGGGCTCATCCCCCCATAAAAGTGGCAGGAAAATTATCCCAGCTAAAGTGCATTTACACAAATGCATGCAGTATGGGCAAAAACCAGGAGGAGCTGGAGGCCATTGTACAGCAGGAAAACTATGATATAGTTGCCATCACAGAAATGTGGTGGGAAGACTTACACAACTGGAGTACTGCAATCGATGGCTACCAACTCTTCAGAAGGGATAGACAAGGAAGGAGAGGTGGTGGGGTGGCCCTCTATGTTAGAGACAGATTTGAATGCCTAGAACTTAATAATGGGAATGACAGTGTTGAGTGTTTATGGGTTAGAATCAAGGGGAAGGTCAACAAGGCAGATATCGTGGTGGGAGTTTATTACAGACCCCCAAACCAGGACGTAGAAATCAATGAAATATTCTATCAGCAACTGGCAGAGCTCTCGCAATCACCCGCCCTTGTTCTCGTGGGGGACTTCAACTTCCCAGATATCTCCTGGGAATACAACACGGCAGAGAGGGAACAATTGAGGAGGTTCCTAGAGTGTGTGGAGGATAACTTCCTCATGCAGCTGGTAAGTGGGCCGACCAGGGGAAGTGCCCTCCCGGACCTGC
Organism: Numenius arquata; assembly: GCF_964106895.1. NCBI lineage: Eukaryota > Metazoa > Chordata > Aves > Charadriiformes > Scolopacidae > Numenius > Numenius arquata. Next base: position 28,673,818 of record NC_133615.1, on the reverse strand, counting down.
TCCTTGTGAACAGGGAAGAACTTGTGGGGGAAGTAAAGGTTGGAGGCTGTCTAGGGCACAGTGATCATGAGATGATTGAGTTCTCGATCCTTGGAGAAACAAGGAGAGGGGTTACTAAAACTGCCACCTTAGATTCTGGAGGGCAAACTGACCTGTTCAGAAGACTGCTAGACAAAGTCCCTTGGGAGGCTGCCCTGAAGGATATAGGAGTCCAGGAAGGCTGGACATACTTCAAGAAAGAAGTCTTAAAGGCACAGGAACAGGCTGTCCCCGTGTGCCGAAAAACAAGTAGGCGAGGAAGGAGACCAGCCTGGCTAAATAGGGACCTTTTGCTGGATCTCAGAAACAAAAGGAGAGTCTACGACCTTTGGAAGAGGGGGCAGGCCTCTCATGAAGACTATAAAGATGTAGTGAAGCTATGCAGGGAGAAAATTAGGAGAGCCAAAGCGCAGCTAGAGCTCAACCTAGCTACAGCTGTTAAGGATAATAAAAAATGTTTCTATAAATTCATTAACAACAAAAGGACGGTTAGGGAAAATCTCCCTCCTTTATCGGATGCAGAGGGAAACATAATCACCAAGGAGGAGGAAAAGGCTGAGGTGCTCAATGCCTACTTTGCCTCAGTCTTTAGCAGTGGAACTAGCTGTTCCCTGGACACCCAGCCTCATGAGCTAGGGGACAGGGAGGGGAAGCAGAACGAGGGCATCACAATTAAAGAGGAAGAGATCAGTGACCTGCTACGCCGCTTGGATGCACACAAGTCTATGGGACCAGATGGGCTACACCCAAGAGTGCTGAAAGAGTTGGCAGACGTGCTCGCCAAACCGCTTTCCATCATTTACAGGAAGTCATGGCTAACTGGGGAGGTCCCAATGGACTGGAGGGTGGCAAATGTAACACCCATCTACAAGAAAGGCAAAAAGGAGGATCCAGGAAACTATAGACCTGTCAGTCTAACCTCGATATCAGGGAAGGTCATGGAGCAGGTCATCTTGAGTGCCATCACAAACCATATAATGGGCAACCAGGGGATCAGGCCTAGTCAGCATGGGTTTATGAAAGGCAGGTCCTGCCAGACAAACCTGATCTCCTTCTATGACAAGATGACCCGATTATTGGATGAGGGAAAGGCTGTTGATATTGTCTACCTGGACTTTCAAAAAGCATTCGACACTGTTTCCCATAGAATTCTAGTGGAAAAACTAGCTGCACATGGCCTGGGCGAGCATACGATCTGCTGGATCAAGCACTGGCTGTCTGGACGGTCCCAAAGAGTGGTGCTCAATGGAGTTAAATCCAGCTGGCGGCCGGTCACAAGTGGTGTTCCCCAGGGCTCACTGTTGGGACCATTTCTGTTTAACGTCTTCATTGATGATCTTGATAAGGACATAGAGTGTATCATCAGCAAGTTCGCAGATGACACCAAGTTAAGCGGGAGTGTTTATCTGCATGAGGATAGGGAGGCTCTACAGAGAGACCTAGATAGGTTGGATCGATGGGCCAACATTAATGGTATGAACTTCAACAAGACCAAGTGCCAGGTCCTGCACTTGGGCCACAACAACCCCATGCACCGGTACAGGCTTGGGGAAGTGTGGCTGGAAAGCTGCCTGGCGGAAAAGGACCTGGGGGTTCTAATTGACAAGCGGCTGAATATGAGCCAGCAGTGTGCCCAGGTGGCCAAGAAAGCCAATGGCATCCTGGCTTGTATTAGAAATAGTGTGACCAGCAGAAGTAGGGAGGTGATTGTCCCCCTGTACTCAGCACTGGTGAGGCCACACCTGGAGTACTGTGTCCAGTTTTGGGCACCTCAATACAAGAGAGATATCGAGGTGCTGGAGCGGGTACAGAGGAGGGCAACAAAGCTGGTGAAGGGCCTGGAGAATAAGTCGTATGAAGAACGATTGAGGGAGCTGGGACTGTTTAGTTTGAGGAAGAGGAGACTGAGGGGTGACCTCATCACTCTCTATAACTACTTGAAAGGACATTGTAGAGAGGTTGGTGCTGGTCTCTTCTCACAAGCAAATAGCGATAGAACAAGAGGGAATGGCTTCAAGTTGCAACAGGGTAGGTTTAGACTGAACATTAGGAAGAAATTCTTCACAGTAAGAGTGATCAGACACTGGAACAGGCTGCCCAGGGAGGTGGTTGAGTCACCATCCTTGGATGAGTTTAAGAGTTGTTTAGATGTGGTGTTAGGGGATATGGTGTAGGGGAGAACTTTGTAGAGTAGGGTAGATGGTTGGACTCGATGATCGCAAGGATCTTTTCCAACCTAGATGATTCTATGATTCTCAGAGAAGAGTCTGGGTGCAGATGGATCCAGTCCTAGTCCCAGACTTGGTCATTGGTTTGCGCACATATAATCCTTTAGACATAATCAACCCTTTATATCACTTAGGTAAGATTTCAATGTTTAGCATGCTATTAGTCACTTACCGAGAATCTGTTGTGGCAAGGAATCTCTCAACCTTGAGGAGCAGAACCTTAAGCGAGCGTCCTCACAAAAGGGGAGATCCTGACATGCAGCCCGCTGCCATACAGGAGAGCTCAAAGGGCTCTTGGGCTGTCCACTATTTATAGAGTAAGATAATTGACCTATAGTCATATTTTCATGGGAACAAGATATCTAGGTCTCCACTCCAGACAGTGTTTTGGCTGCTGTTGCCAGCCATCCCCCAAAGTCCAGGTGCAAGTTATCGCAACTGATGTTGTGATGGCCATGATGGCCATGGCCTGAGCAGGAGCCGGGGTTGGGGGAAGAGGGGGAAAAACAGGGAGAGCACACTGTCACACTCCACCCCGTGACTATAGTCAATTCATCTTACCTTCACAGAGTGGTGGTATGGTCACCTCTTCCCTCTGTGCCATAAATAGTATATTGATAGTTGTTTGCGTGCTTAGAGATCCACGGTAAGTAGACAGTAAAGCACTGCTGTTTATTATTTGTTAATTTGTATGTTTTGGGTGGTTGAAGTTGGGTTATTTGTTTGTTCAAGTACCAGATCTTTATATACAGCAGAACTATAAGCAACAAACATATTAAAATTAGAATCAACAAAATTACAACTGGGTGAAGCATACGATTAAACAGTCTCGTTGCTGTTGGTGACCATTCAAGAAGAATTTCCCACCAGTGGTGTTCTCCATCCTTCCTCATTCTTTCGAAGACATGGTGTATCTCTTCTGTATCATGCTGAACAGTGATTAGAGTTTTGTGTCCAATGTTTCAGATTCGTTCTAGCAGCTGACACAGGTCATCATGTTGTAGAAGAAGGCTATCCCCATTTTTTCTCCACTATCAGAAATGCACATGTACCCATTTCAGCAGCCTAACTGAAGGCAACATAACTCCTCGTTTTCCGTGGGCAGTACACTTCTTGTTCATGTGGATAACTCCATTGCAGGACTGAAAGCTCCAAATATCCTCACTCAATAACTACTGCATGAAAAATTATCCTCATCCAGGGCTGTAAAGTAATTTGCCAATTTGCAGGTGCATCTTGGAGAGGGAAATTTTGATCAAACACTGGTTGAAGCAGAACAGATTGCCTACACCAATGATTTCTTGGTGAACAAAAGTGACATAAATTGCCCAATTAGCTAGAAAAGGGTTGTTGCAAACCAATGTTTTGTTCAGCTTTAGGTTAACATGTGCATTAAAAATAAATAAAATAAAAAATCAAATGATTTATTTACATATTTATTCAAATTGATTACATTTGCTCTGTAAACTGCTCTGAAAAAAACTTTAGTCCACACATTTACATAGTGTTTAATGAATGATAAATAAGACATTTATGAATCATGTACAAATGGCCTGTTTACATACACACTGTAAACTATGTATCCTTTTTTTTCTTGGTGTAATGGTACTAGTCTCTAAACATAAACCTGATCTAGAGGCATCACTCGGTGCCCTTTGAGATGTTTCTACCAACTCAGCAATCATTAGTTTGGTCTGTTTTCACCAAAATTTTCTGAAGGTGTTTCATTCAGGACTGAAGATCTCCATACTTAGTATAAGTCCAAGCATAGCCTTCCTCATTCAAAATACAATTATCTACCAGCAGACCATGTCCTGCTTTGACATTGATGTGGGAAGCTGGCGTAGAGCAGGGGGCTTAGTGGAGGATCAGGTAGGCAATTGTGCTTGCTAGACAGGGAGGGCTGGGGCGAGCAAGAGCCACAATCTGAGAGAATACAACATCCTGAGAGATAAGGGAAGTAGCAGCTTGCTAAAGCTGACACAGCTGAGCAAAATCGCTTTAGGCCAGATCTCGTGGAGCAAGACTACAAAGACCACCAGAGTACTTGACGACCCTAGACATCGCAACACCCATGTGAATAGGGGTGAATACCTATGATAATGAGTTCTCGGAAAGATAACGAATATGTGGGAAGTAATATGAATATGCATGTGCTGCTGAAATATAATCCTGAACCCCTTGACCTTCGGTACACATATTTGGAGGAAATATCCCCTATGTGTCCGGTGCCGCAAATAAAGAATGCCTACTTAATAACTCCGGTTATTGAGTCTTTCACTGCGTCAACATGAAATACCACTTGCTTGAGCTACCTCAGATATTAGTAATCATATAAGTTAACTTTGTTTCAAAAAACAATATATGTTCCAAAAAATTTGGGTTTATTTCAAATGAACTTTAAAAATCCAACTTGTAGGTATGTGTCTCTGAATGGGTATGAATGACAAATCTCCATTTACAGACTGTGGCTTCCACCATATCCTGATTTAAAACAACTTATGTTAAACATTTTCTCCTGCAACTTACTTAGTATTGGGCTACTAACTTATGTTATTTTCATTTGGACTTTATTTCTATATGCTATCTTTATCCACATTCCTCTTGGATCGCAGTCTGAGCAATGTTATAATTTCAGTTACTGCAAGCTGACTGCAAAAATTGATCAGAAAAAGCTCATTTGGAAGACTTCAGTGCCTAAATTTTGAGAAGCAGCTAAAGAGTTTATATATAACCAAACCTGTTTGGTTTGGTTTGTTGTTTTTTTTTTAAATTCCAAAATTATTTTCAAGTACTCATTGAAAGTCAGATGCTATTAAGGTTTTTTGAGCCAGTCACCTGAAATGACTAGCAGCTTCTGAAAAATGTCGCCTCAATGAAATCACCATTTGTTTTGCATGTGATACTGAGTCATTTTGGCTTTCACATCCCTCCTGAAATATGGTAAGCATCTCTTTATTTTGTTCCAGAAGACAGAAAACTCTTTGTGGGCATGCTCAATAAGCAGCAGTCAGAAGATGACGTGCGCAGGCTATTTGAGGCATTTGGCAACATTGAGGAGTGCACAATCCTTCGGGGACCTGATGGCAACAGCAAAGGTAAGGTGATGGCTTGCGGCACACTCTGGCTTTAGTGTCAAGCTAGACCCATTCTCAGTGTATATATAATTTTCTGTTGTGACAAAGTCACTAGGTAGCCTCCAGGACAGCATCTCTTATATTAGGAGGGTTCAAATTTGCTAAGAGATGCCATTTCTTTGCTGGTGACTGTCTGATGTGCATGAGGGGAAAAGATGATTGCACTTAAAAATACATGCCCTGTGAGAAGCTATGTCTCATCGCATGCAAACTGATGCTTATTGCTGTTTGCTTGCAGGGCAGAACCTCCCCTCTGAACATAGGGCCCTTACTTTCGCTCAAGATGTGCTCTCCCCACCCCATTGAACAAGTCAATTCTTTCTTTAAAACAAAGCCAAGGTTGCTACTTTACAACTTGACTTACTGGCTTATTTCTCATCCACTAGCCCCAGGTATTCCCCTTCTTCAGTTGGTCATTGCATAGGTACATACCAGCGAGTGATCATAATTGCAAGTGTACAGGTACTGATTTAAATATTATACTCAGTAGATATTCACTGTTTGAAACATGCAAATGCTTCATTGCAAAACTAGGTGCCTTACCTCCTTCTGCCACTTTTTGGCATCACTTGTTACCCAGATAGCATAAAGGATCGTTTTCTACAGCCCGGGTGTAAGAATGAGGCTTCTCTCTTGAATGTGAGGGTCATTTTTTTTCCCCATAACTCTCTAGACAAAGTAACTTCAATTTGAATAGGAAACCCTCTTGACAGTTGTCCTGGGTCCAGCAGGGATAGGGTTAATTCTCCCCAGGATCTAGCAGGGACACAGGTATTCCATCCCATGTGAGCCATGCCCAGGGGGTAGCCGGGAGCTGGCCAGGGAAGGGGAGTGAGAGGAAGTCACCACGGGGGAGCTGGCTGGGGCATCCGGGTCAGTCGGCAAGCGGTGGTATCGTAATCGTGGTTGTATATTCCTCTCTCAGTGTTATTGCTGTTGTTTTCTTGTTCCCTTTGCTGTTCTGTTAAACTGCCTTTGTCTGAACCCACGAGTTTTGCCTTTTTCTTCCGATTCTCCCCTCACGGCCATGGTGGTGGTGGTGGGGGGTCCAGTCCGAGAGAGCGGCTTCCTCGTGGTTCTTTGTTGCCATCTGAGGCTAAACCACGACACAATATAATGTGTCCATTAAATATTGATCTGTGTATAATATATCATAAACTGTGCTGGAATGTGCAGCGCTAGGGAAGAGACCAGTCCTGCTGATGCAGTTTATATCTCACTGGATATTTTGACATGTGACAACATCAACCAGCGTATATTTGCAACAGGGAGGCAAAAAATCTGAATCACAGTGATACACTGGAGAAAGATTGCTATTCCATAAAATCACTGGCAGCCAAAATAGACTTCACACCAGCATTATAGGGCAGCTGTTTGATATAAGTCGGCAAAGCTCATCCTTCCTGATATAAATCAACTGTGGGCACTTTTCTTCAATTGTATGTCTACTTTAGTTTCATGACACCCAAAGATGGGGGCTGCCCCACTGGAAAGTGGTAGGCTAGGTTGGCCTAGAAGAGCTCCAACCATCATAATGGTATGAAGATAAGCACTGCATTCACTGAGCAAATCAGTAAATTGGGGAAAAGCAAAAAATAAATAAATATCTGTCTGCTTCCACCTGGAATTGTATGGAACAAAATCTAATGACAACGGAGTTAAACAGAGTAATAATAAATGCAATAATGTCTGAGATCTGTAAGAAACAGGTTCCACAGGAGATCCAACCCACAGACTTGTATTCATACTTGCTCTATCTTTTTTTTTTGTTTTTGTTAAACAATTTCATTGTAAGTCTGAATCTGAGTGGCAGCTCCATGTTGCTGACCAGTTTAATAGTGCTAGCAAGCTGCAGTCTCAGGCTTGCATTTCACTGAGCTGTTCAGGATAAATACTGTGCCTTGACAGAGTTAATATTACCAGCTTCCATTTGATAGTGCTATTTACTGAGAATGTGAAGCTCCTAATTTACACACACAGAGTTATATACATGCACACATACACACAGAGCAGTCGATCCAACAGAAAATTTAAGGCTAGTGCCCTTATCTTAGGAGACAGTCAGGCAAGCCACAACTCCCACAAAGTTATTCCCAGTCTGTAATGTTTTCCATCTGCTAGAAACCAATATGTGACACACATTTCTTGTGAGCTATTTATTTTGGGTAAAACCCATAAGGCTTAAATTCCACCTAAATTGAGATTTAAGCAGATTATCTAAGTGCCAGATAGCAATCAGATCCCATAGACTTCAATCCTACCCAACCCATCACATGAAGCCCCACCAGGCATCTCTGTGGTGAGACAGAGTCCTCCTGGACCTCTAAGTCCTCCTGGTACCTCAATGCAAGCAATGCTCTCAGAAGGTAGGTCCCAGCTTCCCACTTTAATGCCACTACAGTCCAGTCACAGCCAGAAAGCTGCTTGAACCTTGCCTGAAGCCATGGGTGATGCCCTGAGCCATGAAGCATGTCCTTCACAGAGCTGCAGAAATACCTCCTGTATGAGTCCTTCTGGGGTAGGCACAGTGGCTGGAGCACACAGCCAGGTAGCAGAAGGGCTGAAACTGAGGCATTTCTCTGCCTGAAGGGGAATGAAGAGCCTGTCTCTCCTGGGAGAGGTGGGAGAAGAAGGAGTCTTCCTGAACCCCTCCAGGTAAAGCTCATCAGTATGCATCCAGGAGTGCAGGAGTCCTCAGGTGAGGAAGCTGAAGTGGACCCAGTTCAGCAAGCCAGCAGGGCCCACAGGGTCTGCACTTCTACTCTCTGGACAGCCTCTTTTTTTTTTCCCCCCTCCTCTTTTTTTTTCCCTCTCCATTTAGCAGTTGTCTACTTCAGTAACTCAGAAAGTAAAGATTTCCCACAGCACCATAAGTTCCACAAGAGGAGTCTTAGCATCCTCTGCAATTATAACCTTAGGCCCTGACTGCAGTCTCGCCCAAGCTGACAAGACAGTCAGAGCAGCCCTTTCAGCTCTGTAGTCTGGAAGCAAGGAAAGAAAAAACATTTGAGCACATGTATTTCCCTGTTCAGCACAGGTTATATATCTCTGTGTGTCAAAATCCCTTCAAACTCCAGATCTGCTCCTGTCAAAGGGACACCATTGTTCTGAGGAGGGCAGCATGACTCATGTCCTCATCTCATGAGATCCTGGAGTCAGTTCTGGTGAAAATGGGAGGGAAGAAGATTATGTGCACATTTGATGTTGTGTACAGAAGCCATCCCATTGAACACACAAACAAAACAGCCAAAATGTTGGGATCTCTGCTATTGCCTTGCCACCATACACTAGTGAAAGCTGAGATTTCACTTGCCCTGCTACCTCAAAACCTACTAGAAGCAGTAGGAGGGATCCCATTAGCATCTTGGGCATTAAACAAGATAAATGTCTGCTGCTCCCTTCATTCTCACCTTTATCCGACTCCACTGATCCATCAGGTTCCTCAGCACAGGGGTGAATTTCACCTGAAGAGAGTGAAGCCTTCAACATGACAGCAACACTGCAGCCAAACGTTCTGCTCTAAATGCAATGGGTGACTGAAGCTGGAAAGCTTTTGTATATTTGCTAATCAGCATCTTCTTTTTAGAGGCAGAAAGTACAAAAAGAATCTCTGCAAATAATTAAACACCCTAATTCTGGATTATCTCTGATTAATGAAGAGGAAGGTGCAGTATCTCAGGAGCCTGGGAATGCTGGATTATGATTATGTCATAATTGATCCCTGTTGTTTCCAGCTAAAGTTTATCTATCTCATTTTTTCATTATTGTCTCCTCTCAGCTCCTTATACATTAGATCCAACTATTAGCAACAATCATTGTGCTTTTCCTAAAATACAGTCCTCAGTGCTGAGGGAGTAATGCAAAGTGAAGGGCTCCTAACTATAAGCTAATTTCATGTGTGTATTATTTTTAGAAGGGGCTATCACTGCTTTCTTCAATCTCACTTCTATCAGCCTGCAGTGATGATTTTGAGGATGTTTGGGGCTCATTCTTCTAGTTTGCAAGTGGGGTGTTGTAACACTGCGGTTTTCACCCTGCACTGTATGGGTCCATAAGGGTGCGTGGACCTTCTAAAGAGGCTACAAAGGCAATAAAGGAGAGCTGTCCCATTGTCAGGATTGGCATCCCCTGTGCAGTAATCTGCACCCCTTCAGGGAAACAGCTAAGGCTTTGCAAATTGATTAAAAGCTCAAAAGTCTTTGGTAGTAATAGAAGAGGATGGAAGCCAGAACTTCTCAGATCTCTCCCAATCTGTTCCAAAAGCTGCCTTAGCATATGGAAATTACTCTTCCTCTCTCTGAGTCAGTTTGCTTGTAGCAAAGTGTTAGCAATACTTTCCCCCACTATAGTGGTGCATGTGACCCTTTGAAGTGTTGATCATTTCTGCACTCTAGCACATATTCATAAATGCACCTTTCTGCCCTAAAACCTTATGTAAGAGCTCAGTGTGAGATTCCTCACGTGGCAATGCAGGCCGGAGAAGCACTGCCTATGTTTCTCTAATGTCCAGAGGAGAACATCTATACAGGCAGTGGCTCTGCAGCTATGAAAGACCAAGATTGAAATTTTGGTGATGGCAAGATGGCAGTCATCACATGCAGTTCTCTCCCATCCCTACTTCTTCATTAGAAGCTCTCTCATGCTTTGTCAGACCAAAGCTGCTTGGAGCCAAGACAAGCTCTGAGCAGTCTGTCATGGAGCTCTACCAGACAGTGATATGATAAGGTACCTTGTGGATTTGGAGAAATCTGAATGCCTTCTGTACAGCTGTCCTGTGGTTGCCTGTAACAAGTACACGCAGCTTTCTGATAACTGTTACACAAGTCCTTACTGTTTCTCATAACACCAGAGGGAGGAGCATTCAGCATTAAGTCCAATACAAAGAGAAGGAAATTCATTTTCACACAATAAATTGTAAAATTGTGCAACACTGCCATGAGAAACTGTGGAGGTCAAAACATAAGTGGATTCAAAATGTACTTGCTAAGTTTGGGTCTATCAGTGCCCATTACAAGCAGTGTGGGGATTCTGGATGCAGCTTTGCCTTAAGAGGTCCTCAGGCTGCTGATGACTGGAGTTTGGGAAGGAATAACCAGGAGCATGTTTGCTTGTTATACTTTCTCCACAAGCATCCTTATTGGCCAGTTCTGAGGACCAGATACTCAGCTAAATGGACTTTCATGGTACCCATGCAACTTTTCTTACCTCTCTTCTTTTTCCTCTTCCAGGATGTGCGTTTGTGAAATACTCTTCGCATGCAGAGGCCCAAGCAGCCATCAATGCCTTGCATGGCAGCCAGACAATGCCGGTGAGTAGCTCTGTAACATAGGCAAGTGAGGATCTTTGCTTCCCTGTGGCCTGATTGAGGAGGGATGATTTATCTATGCTCTGCAACTCATCTTCCAGGAAGGATGGATAACAGCTCAGGCATGCAGGGCCTTGGGTGTGCTTAACTCATCAGTGGAAATGCCAGGATGACACCGTCATTTCACACAGGTGCAAAACCCCTGGGGGGTTCTGTGTTCTGTCACCAGCAGTTTTGATGACGTGAAAAAAAGACATATGGTTCACAGATGCCCAAAAACATTGGGTCAAACTCACTATGAGTGTAACCTTTCAAGTTTCAGAGGGATGAATAAAGTAGGAACTTCTGTCTAAGGGCTTCTTTGTTTTCCTTCCTCAAAGAGTCCCTGCCTCTAGGCAGCATTCAGCAGAGAGAAGCATGTTCATGTGATGGCACTGGAAGCTAGAGACAAATCACATAGTGATGGGCACTGCTCACTACTAGTACAAAAGTGCCTACCTAGGCATAAATGTGGTGCCCTACATCCAACTTTTGAAATACAGTCAGACCAACTACTGAATCTTCCAGGAAACATTTGAGGGATCATTCCATTTGGACATCTAGTAATATGGGGTTTCGAGTCTGATAGTTTAGGGAAGTAGAAATGGAAATGTATTTTCTATGCAAAATGATATTTGTACACCATTACACAGACCCAGAGGAATGTAAGACATTCCACTGTCACCAAGGAAAGACAATCTGGTCCAACATGTTTTGGTTTATTATAATAGTAGATTAATTTTATTACTAATTATTCACAGTGTAAATCATGAAAGGCTAAGAAGTATGCCAACAACTTGGAAAGGATACAGGAAAGCTCAAAAGATATTTAAGAGTGTAAAATCTTCCTTTCAGTAAGAGACTCTAATGTAAATTCATTAGTTTATCCAAATAAGTTTAAAGTGGGCCTGGCAGATTGTCTCTAGGTCTTTGCAGGGATGAAAATGGAAAATTCTTTACAGGGGAAAGGTTTCTAAAAGTAGCAAATCATCAAGATCTTCATTTTTTTGGAACCTCATCTTACACAAAACAGATTAAAAATAGTACATGTTTACCAGTGATGCTATTGAAAAAAATCTCCTTGCACATGGGGGGTGTGTGTCATTTTTTTTTAAGTACTGCAATACTTTTAGGAGTCTCTTCCTAAAAGATTCCTTCTAATAAAACCATATGCTGGGTTTGATGCTGACATCCCATAGTGAAATATTATGGGCATCTTTCCTGAGACAGGTCAAATGACTTTCTTTCAAACTTTGACGCAAAGTGATAATGTGTATAAACCGACATCAGAAATTGCAGTTCTACAGGGTGAGGTACCACAAAAAGGTGCAATAAAAAGTCAGTTCCTGTCCCAAAAAGCTTGCAAACTCAGGTGACAGAGGTGAGAGGAAGAAGAGAGAGGACAGACAAAACCCAAGAAGAGCTGAATATTTTATCTAAATCTACTATAGCCAAAATATCCTTATCCTTCCTATTTTCATCACACTTGAGATAAGAAAAAATGTTTCTCTCTCGACCACTTGGGAGTAAATTTCTGTTCCATCTTGCTGACATCAACTGAATTTAAGATGTGCAAAACAATGAAGAATTTGTCCATTTCATCAGTCAGTTTTTTATGGGACCATTTTTTTTCTGTTGACTTATTTGTCTCTAATACCTGTTCTAGAAATGTTCTTGAAGCAGCATCTGAAAAAGCATCACAGTTCAGCCCTTACTAGCACATCCCAGATTCACAATTGAGTTTCCATGGCTTGACAAGTTTCCATAAATTGGCTGAACCTCAGCAGCAGTCCACATACCTACTCTTAGTTCACAGGAAAAGCAAGTAGAAAAATATGAATTGCACCCTCTTCATTACAAGCTATGTGGCATTGCCTTGTATCTCCTATGAGCTATGAGCAGGCACACGGGCAGTTACCATGGCTCAGCAGATTAGTGAGGACCTGTCAAGTGACTTCCACTTGATCAAGACATGGAACACACACTTTTTTTCCCACAGGGCCTCAAAATGCTTAAGGCGCTTTGAACGCGATGGGTCAAATCTTGCAAGTGATCTCTGTTCCCATTCTCATTTTCATGGTGCTTCAGGGTGTGCAGCTTCTTTCAGGACTTGGATGTTCACAGAGAAATCCAGGCACCTTATGGTGAGATGGTGATGTAGCCCTCATCCTTGGAAAGAAGAGGTGCATTGCTGCCATCTTCCTTTAGCTCCCTCCCCCTTCCATTTCTCTCACCATTAGGACTGGCCTCATTTGTCCGACTGTGATGCCGACTCAAAGTTGTTCCTGTGGTTCAGCCAATTTAAACATCTCTTGCCTTGTCCTTGTGTAATACCAAGGGGGCATCCATCATCATTCTTGTCAGGTCTCGAGCCGTTCGTTTCTGTGGCAGACTCCTGTTTCTCCACAGCTGTCAGGATTATTGCTCTACTGTGACTTCCTGTTCACACAACATATGTTGCCTAATAGTTTCAAAAGGCAACTTTCTTTTATTAAATTTTTTTTCCTTTTTTTTATTTATTTTTTTATTAACCTTTCCTTGGACAGGTGCCTGACCACCATCCGTCATAAGACCACTTCTCTATGCAAGGCACTTGTTTCTCCTAAGGTCTACAACTTTCCAATTTTCACACAATCAATTGCTTTGAGAAATAACTTTCCCAAAATCCCTTACTTTTGAGCAGGCCAAAAGTTCCTTCTGTATCTATCTGCCAAGAAAGCTTTTTTGTGTCTTTTAAAATCATATTTCCTGTCAACTCATCAGCTTTACCATTGTGTTTTACTTGACCTCCATGTCCTACTTTATGAGAGATCATAATTTTCATGTACTTTTACATGTATTTGTAGTAATTATATGCCCTGTACCCTCAGCTTTGGTTACTCTGTCCTCTCCTGTGCCTCTTCCCCATCCATATAGGGACATGAACAGGTCTCTTGCCTTAGTTCTCTTCTATATCCAAGCCTTGTCCCTAGCAGCCTCATCCACCAATACAAATTCAGCTACTATTTCTACAGTGACAGCTTGCAGATCTAACTTTTCTACTTCAGGACTGACTCCTGTTCAAACTAAAATCTTGGCCTGTCTTTCCATCATCTCCTAGTGGATGTCTAGCTGTCAGATCAAGCTCAATTTGTATAAAACAGAGCTCTTGAACTTTTCCTCCCAAACCCTGTCTCCTCTCTCCTCCTCCATTCTCAATCATTGTGGACAAAATTATCATCCTACCTGTCAGTCATGCTCCTACCTAGGCATCATCTTCAGCTTGGTTTTCTCCTTCTCTCCGTATAGAATCATAGAATCATAGAATGGTCCGGGCCGGAAGGGACCTCCAAAGGTCATCTAGTCCGACCTCCCCACAGTCAGCAGGGACACCCCCAACTAGACGAGGTTGCCCAGGGCCTCGTCGAGCCTCACCTTGAATATCTCAAGGGAAGGGGCCTCAACCACCTCCCTTGGCAACCTGTTCCAGTGCTCCACCACCCTCATAGTAAAGAACTTATTCCTAATATCCAATCTAAATCTCCCCTTCTCCAGCTTAAAGCCATTGCCCCTTGTCCTGTCACTGCAGGCCTTTGTAAACAGACTGTCTCCAGCCTTCCTGTAGGCCCCCTTCAGGTACTGGAAGGTTGCTATGAGGTCTCCCCGGAGCCTCCTTTTCTCCAGGCTGAACAACCCCAGCTCCCTCAGCCTGTCCTCGTAGCAGAGGTGCTCCAACCCCCGATCATTTTAGCGGCCCTCCTCTGGACCTGCTCCATCAGGTCCATGTCCTTCCTATATTGAGGGCTCCAGACCTGCACACAGTACTCCAGGTGAGGTCTCACCAGAGCAAAGTGGCAGAATCACCTCTCTGGATCTGCTAGCAACACATCTTTTGATGCAGCCCAGGATGTGATTGGCCTTCTGGGCTGCAAGTGCACATTGCCTGCTCATGTCCAGCTTTTCATCCATCAGCACCCCCAAGTCCCTTTCCTCAGGGCTGCTTTCTAATACCTCATCCCCTAGTCTGTATTGATAGCGAGGATTGTTCCAGCCCAGGTGCAGAACCCTGCACTTGCTCTTGTTGAACCTCATGACGTTCATCTGGGCCCACCTCTCCAGCCTGTCCAGGTCCCTCTGGATGACATCCCGTCCCTCTGGTGTATCGACAACACCACACAGCTTGGTGTCATCTGCAAACTTGCTGATGGTGCACTCAATCCCTCTGTCTATATCATTGATAAAAATGTTGAACAGTACCGGTCCCAGCACGGACCCTTGAGGGACACCACTTGTCACTGCTCTCCATCTGGACTTCAAGCCATTGAGTACCACCCTCTGGGTGTGACCATCCAGCCAATTCCTTATCCACTGAACAGTCCACCCATCAAATCCGTATCTCTCCAGTTTGGCAAGCAGGATGTTGTGGGGGACCGTGTCAAAGGCCTTACAGAAGTCCAGATAGATCACATCCATAGGTCATCCCTTATCTACTGACCTAGTCACTCTATCATAGAAGGCCACTAAGTTAGTCAGGCAGGACCTGCCCCTAGTAAAGCCATGTTGACTGTCCTGAATCATCCCCCTGTCCTCCATGTGCCCAAGCATGGCGTCCAGAAGGATCTGTTCCATGATCTTCCCAGGCACAGAGGTGAGGCTGACAGGTCGGTAGTTCCCAGGGTCCTCCTTTCTTCCCTTTTTAAAAATGGGTGTGATGTTTCCTTTCTTCCAGTCTGCAGGGACTTCACCTGACTGCCATGACTTTTCAAATATCATGGAAAGTGGCTTTGCAACTTCATCAGCCAGTTCCTTCAGGACTCTGGGATGTATTTCATCAGGTCCCATGGACTTGTATATCTTGAGATTCCTTAGGTGATCACGTACCATGCCTTCAGTTATAGTGGGATGGACTTTGTCACCTGGGTCCTCAACTTGTGGGCCATCAACACAAGAGCTAGGAGGAGAGGGGTTGCCAGTAAAGACTGAGGCAAAAAAGTTGTTGAGAACTTCTGCCTTCTCCTCATCCGTTGATACAAGTTCCCCACTGTTGCTCATTAGGGGGTGTACGTTTTCTTTAACCTTCCTTTTCTGGTTAATGTACCTGTAGAAACCTTTCTTGTTTTTCTTTACATCCCTTGCCGAGTTCAATTCTAGCTGTGCCTTGGCCTTCCTGACCTCATCCCTACACAGCCGGGCAACGTCCCTATACTCTTCCCAGGATGCCTGTCCCTTCTTCCATTTCCTGTGTAGCCCCATCTTGCCCTTTAGTTTGACCAGCAAGTCCCAGCTCAACCATGGTGGTCTCTTGCCCTCCTTGCCCAATTTCCTACATGTGGGGATTGAGATCTTTTGTGCTCTATAGAGAACATCCTTAAAGATCTGCCAGCTTTGTTCCGCTCCCTTGTCCTTGAGGGCCGTTTCCTATGGGGTCCTATTTACTAACTCCTTGAAGAGCTGGAAGTTTGCTTTCTTAAAATTTAGAGTCCTAACTGTGCTTCTCGTGGGCTTCAAATTTCTTAGGACAGTGAACTGCACTAGGGCATGATCACTGCAGCCCAGGCTGCCTTCAACTTTGACATCCCTGATGATTTCGCTTGCATTTGTGACCAACAAGTCCAACAATGCATCTCCTCGAGTAGGGCTGTTAATTTCTTGTCTCAAGAAGTTGTCGTCTAGGCACTCTAGGAGCTTCCTGGAGTGCCTGCAGCCAGCCGTGTTGCTTTTCCAACAGATGTCAGGATGGTTGAAATCCCCCAGCAGGATGAGAGCCTGTGATCGTGATGCCTCCTCAAGCTGGAGTAAGAAGGCATCATTGACAGGCTCCGCCTGGTCAGGAGGCCTGTAGTAGACTCCTACCACAAGGCTCCCTTTGTTGTCCTGATCCCTAATTCCTACCCATAAGCTTTCGACCTGTTCATGGCTATTCTTTAGTAACAACTCTTCACACTCTAGCCACTTCTTTACATAGAGGGCAACACCTCCACCCCTTCTTCCTCTCCTGTCCCTTCTGAACAGCTTGTAGCCATCGATGGCCACACTCCAGTCATAGGATTTGTCCCACCAAGTTTCCGTAATTGCTACTATGTCGTAGCTTTCCTGTAGCAGGATGGCTTCCAGCTCCTCCTGTTTATTACCCATGCTGCGTGCATTGGTGTAGAGACACTTCAGCTGGTCTGCCAGCCATGTCGCCTTCTTAGAGGGGCACTCCACTGATCCCCCAGAGCGCTTTGTGGCAGCTACCCTCCTGTCTCCTATTACCTCAGGGGCTCTTGGTCCAGCTCTGCAAGACCTTGCCTTTGCTGCAGTGTTCACAGCATGCATCTGTGCAACAGGTTGGAGGCCCTTGCTATCACCCCATCCTTCCAACCCTGATGTGTCATCCGCCACTTGCCACAGACCATTCTGATATTATTGTTGTCTCCTGCCTCAAGTGAAATGGCAGGCTGAAGGCTATCCTTAGGCTCATTTCTAGTGCACCTGTGTTTAACCCCCTCCCCCTTCAAGCCTAGTTTAAAGCCCTTTCGACAAGCCCTGCCAACTCATGTGCCAGGATCTTTCTCCCCCTCTGAGACAGATGTGCAGCATGTTTGCAACTTAGTGCTGCTGAAATGTTCTTTTATGTCACATGCACAGTTGAAATGTATGAGACATTAAATTGAAGCCCTGAATACAGAAAAACACATCATATTTCACAAGAGGGGAGGGATGTTAGTCCTGGTCTTCTGGCCATCTTCCAGCATGGGTAATTACATTTCTACCTAGCTAAAAATTCTTCTGCTCTACAGTTTTAACTGGACAGTAGTTTCTTTCTTGCTTGTCTAAAATCCCAAATTGGGGTCAAACCCACACTGGCTAATTCAGCAGCCCTATTTTCAGTAGAGCTACACAGGCATTTAAAAAAACCAACCACCTGGGGTTTTTCTTCAAACTTGGGAGGTATCATACAAAATGGCCTGGTCTGACAGACCCCAAAGCAAAGAAATCCTCCTTTGGCTTTCAGGCCCTAATTTCCCTTGTGTGGAAATACTACCCTGAATGGCTTGCTGAAGATCAGCATCCTCCCAGCTCTGCTTTGCAGTTGCAAAGGGAGTGCTAAGGCAAAATTTCCAACACAAGCAACCCCATTCACATGGTGACACTTAGGAAGGTAGTCTGATTGCCCAAATGAGAAGTATCTAGCAGCACATATTCATTTAAGCATCTTGGCTGGTATGCATGGCTGACATTTTGAAAGGTACTTAATAGGATCTGCACATTCAGATCTCTTATAGTCAAGACCATTAGTCACTGGAACTTTAACATAACAAGCCTTTTTTAAAATATCTTTGGCCCAGAATTTCTAACTGGCTCCATTTGAGCCAACCAAGATATAAAAGTCCACCTGTATGAGAGAGACAACCTTGCAGTAAAGTACTTAACTGTATGCTTACCTCCAATGGGACATTCATTAAGCTTAAAGTGAAACATGAATTAATGGCTTTGGCAAATAAGGTTCAAATTCATCAGTTTTTTTAAAAAAAAAAAGATGTCTAACTATCTGTAGAGATCGGTAAACTACTGAGTCAGAGGAGACTTATAGGGTTGACAGGAAAAGAAAATTCAGGCATATATTCTGCAAGGAAACATCTTCACAAAACTTTTCCTATGAATGTTGTTCTAGGGAGAAGCAGCTTTCCCTGATGCCATGCAGTATTATTTGGTCTTCTGAAAAGCTTTTGCTTAATTTGTGTATACGCTCCATTTGGAAGGCCATAACTAATGGGAAACAGTCCTGGTAACCAGGCAAAAAATTTGTTTTCCTTTGCCTTTAAATGAAATATCAATGAATGAATATTTTATTGTTAGTTGAATATGAAATTTCACAAGCGACCCATCAAGCTCCCGTTTTCAAGAATGACTTTATTTCACATGTCAAGACAGGCTGGGAAATTAGTTTTTCCCATGGAGGACTCTGATTAGGGATTACAATGTGAGTGTGGCACAGGGTGATTTTTCCTCCATCTTTTCCCTCACCCCACCAGCCTAGAGAGCATCTGACTCTGCTAACTAAGGGGAGCAATTCATTACCGCACACAGGAGGGGGATGAGAAGCAGTATATTCATATTAAGCAGACTTGCTGGCCCAAGAGAGAATAGGGAAAGCATAATAATACTTAGCCCTTATATTATTCTTTTCATCAGTGGATATCAAAGCACTTGAAAAGGGAGGTTGATTTGATGGGAAAGGAGATAAATGCCAATTCCAAGTAGCCTATTGCAGAGGCACCAACAGGAATGCTTACTTTCATGATAGTATCTTTTGACTGTGGATCCGCAAGGTAGAGAAATAAACAGGTCCTTCCCTCTCTAAAATGCAGAATTAACACAGAGATCTCAAAGTACATTTCAAACATTATTGACTTACTCACTGTAACTCTCTTGGGGGCTGGAGAAATATAAGGTCCAGTCCAACAGCTGGCGAGAGCAAGAGAGAGATTATGTATTACTAATAAATGACCAAGCAGACAGGACCTACTGCCTTTGTCAGCAGACAACTGCTGATTTACACCATGGTTTCACTGCTTGCGGAAGCAATAAGCAGTCCAGATGAAGGGCTCCGCAGTTTTTACCCCATGGGAAATCTGGCCCATTCTGGGGAATGTCTAGTGTTATCTGGTGGATGAGTGGGAGTCACTGGAGTAGAAAGCAGTCTTGTGCTGCTGTAGATGAATGGCACTGTTTGGCTCCTCTGCTAAAAATCCTGCACTGGGTGATCTGATAGAGTTTACTGCCTGATTTCCTTTGGGCCACGTGAAAGGGCTGCACATGAGGAACCACATACAGAAAGCATCAATCCCAAGGTCAATCTGCATATTCATAGAATCATAGAATCATCCAGGTTGGAAAAGACCCTTGGGATCATCGAGTCCAACCATCTACCCTACACTACAAAGTTCTCCCCTATACCATATCCCCCAACACCACATCTAAACGTCTCTTAAACACATCCAGGGATGGTGACTCAACCACCTCCCTGGGCAGCCTATTCCAATGCCCGACCACTCTTTCTGTGAAAAATTCTTTCCTAATGTTCAGTCTAAACCTACCCTGCTGGAGCTTGAAGCCATTCCCTCTCGTTCTGTCATTAATTACCTGTGCAAAGAGACCAGCACCAACCTCTCTACAGTGTCCTTTCAAGTAGTTGTAGAGAGTGATGAGGTCTCCCCTCAGCCTCCTCTTCCTCATACTAAACAGTCCCAGCTCCTTCAACCGCTCTTCATATGATTTGTTTTCCAGGCCCTTCACCAGCTTCGTTGCCCTCCTCTGCACTCGCTCCAGCACCTCGATATCTCTCTTGTATTGAGGTGCCCAAAACTGGACACAATACTCCAGGTGTGGCCTCACCAGTGCTGAGTACAGGGGCACAATCACCTCCCTACTTCTGCTGGTCACGCTATTTCTAATACAAGCCAGGATGCCATTGGCTTTCTTGGCCACCTGGGCACGCTGCCGGCTCATATTCAGCTGCTTGTCAATTAGAACCCCCAGGTCTCTTTCTTCCAGGCAGCTTTCCAGCCACACTTCCCCAAGCCTGTAGCAATGCATGGGGTTGTTGTGGCCCAAGTGCAGAACCTGGCACTTGCCCTTGTTGAAACTCATGCCATTGATTTTGGCCCAATGATCCAATCTATCTAGGTCTCTCTGTAGAGCTTCCCTATTCTCCTGGGAATCAACACTCCTGCTTAACTTGGTGTCATCTGCGAACTTGCTGATGATACACCCTATGTTGAGATCATCAATAAAGACATTAAACAGAAATGGTTCCAACAGTGAGCCCTGAGGCACACCACTTGTGACCAGCCGTCAGCTGGATTTAAATCCATTGAGCACCACTCTTTGGGACCTTCCATCCAGTCAGTGCTTGACCCAGCGGATCGTATGCTCATCCAGGCCGTGTGAAGCCAGTTTTTCCATGAGAATTGTATGGGGGACAGTAGTGAATGCTTTTCGAAAGTCCAGGTATACAATATCAACAGCCTTTCCCTCGTCCAATAATCTGGTTATCTTGTCATAGAAGGAGATCAGGTTCGTCTGGCAGGACCTGCCTTTCATAAACCCATGCTGACTAGGCCTGATCCCCTGGTTGCCCATTATGTGGGTTTTGATGGCACTCAAGATGACCTGCTCCATGACCTTCCCTGGTATCGAGGTTAGACTGACAGGTCTATAGTTTCCTGGATCCTCCTTTTTGCCTTTCTTGTAGATGGGTGTTACATTTGCCACCCTCCAGTCCATTGGGACCTCCCCAGTTAGCCATGACTTCCTGTAAATGATGGAAAGCGGTTTGGCGAGCACGTCCGCCAACTCTTTCAGCACTCTTGGGTGTAGCCCATCCGGTCCCAAAGACTTGTGTGCATCCAAGCGGCGTAGCAGGTCACTGATCTCTTCCTCTTTAATTGTGATGCCCTCATTCTGCTTCCCCTCCCTGTCTCCTAGCTCACGAGGCTGGGTGTCCAGGGAACAGCTAGTTCCACTGCTAAAGACTGAGGCAAAGTAGGCATTGAGCACCTCAGCCTTTTCCTCGTCCTTGGTGACTATGTTTCCCTCTGCATCCAATAAGGGAGGGAGATTTTCCCTAATCCTTCTTTTGTTGTTAATGAATTTATAGAAACATTTTTTATTATCCTTAACAGCTGTAGCTAGGTTGAGCTCTAGCTGCGCTTTGGCTCTCCTAATTTTCTCCCTGCATAGCTTCACTACCTCTGACTATGTTTCCCTCAATTCAAGAGCAATGCAGCATCTCTACTGGCTATGTAGTTTTAACTGCTTACATGCGCATCTCGTTGCAGAACACTCTTTAAAAACTCTCCTTTTTCTCCTCTTTCTTTGTAGTGTGTGCTCTAACTTGCTTCTGTTTGCCAATGGCCTTTCTGACCTATGTATATGATAGTGATGTTCAAAGAGACCTGAAGTCCTGCTGTGACAGGCAACCTAGAAAAACATCTCATAAGAGGCAGTCTTAGACCCCATTGGGTCAAACGGCTGCTGTGCAGTCACTACAACTCGCATTAGGAGGGAAGAACACTCCAGGGGCAAGAACTTCACGTGGAGGTTACCCATGTTTTCATGATGCCATCTACAATAATAGCTTGGTTTTCAACCGTGTGAAGCATCACAATTTCCTGAGGCAGTTCTCTAGCCCCAAGACTTCCAGGGCAAATAGAAATAGAAAGAGGAAAGGAAGAAGACACCAACTTATTTACACTTCTCTGTCTTGCTAACTAGAGCAGGTCACATCTTCAAAACCCATTTTTAGAGATGAATACTCATCCATGCTGCATCGTGCCCATCATGCTGCAGCCTCTGCTCTGCAAACCACAACAGCAGCTCTGAACAGCCCAATCTGCTATGGACCAGTGCCTCTCTCCAATACAGCTGCAAATAGGTTTAAATCAGGTTACCAAACAGTCTCTTGGATCAGGGTTAATTAAATGAGTGTTGAAATCTAATTAAGGACTAGTTCAGGTGATGATTAGTGGGAAATGTATGTATTAAAACATTCATTTGTCGATGAGCTGCAATTAAGAGTTTGATTTGGGGAAGGATCAATAACTACATCATGAGATTTAAAAAAATGAAAAGTAGCCTTGAGCAGAAAGGCAGGGGAATTTTGACTAGGTTCCCCCCCCCTCGCCCTTGCTTTCTGTTTTGCTCTCATAACTTCTGAAGACTTCTCTCCACCCTTGAATAGTGCATTCATCTCTATCCTGGTTTGAGGTAAAACAGAACCAATTTTCTGTTCAGTAATTTTACTTTTTAGCTAGGCCTCTTCTAACTCTCTGAAAATAACAGCATATTGTGCAGAAACTGTTCGTTCTCAGAGTGATAAGACCTATGTTTATAGTTAATGCCAAGGAATGGTATGCAGAGAGGCTCTTGCTTATACTTATTGCTATAACAACCAAGGTCAGCTAATTTCATTATTTGCCCCGCTGGAGGGTCAGAAGCAGAAAAGCGTAGAGGGGTCCCACCTTCAGGGAGGAGCGGACAGGACAGGTGATCCAAGAAGGACCAACAAGGTATTCCATCCCATCTGCCTCATGCTCAGTATAAAAGCTGAGGGATCAAAGGGGTCAGGTCTCTTTCATCAATGGCTGGCATCCAAGGAGGACTCTGTTTGATCCTCATCTGTGCATTCCTGACTCAAGATCTGGAATCCAGTTCCCGCCATCGCTGAGTCCAGTTGGGGACTTCCTCAGTGTCTGATGGTGATGTGATCATCATCCTGGGAGCTCGATACTGGTTCTGTATATATTGTATATATTTCATTATTTCCTTTTTATTATTTTATTAATATTTTCATTAAAGTAGTTTAGTTCCTTCTAAACTCATAAATCTCTTTATCTCTATCCCTCCTCTTGTGAGAAACGCTCCTTGCCCAATGACAATGGCTCAGGCAGTGAGCCTGTTTACTTCTCCCCATCACTCTGCCTATATCAATTACTTCATTTATTTATTTAGTCCCTTCTTTAGTAATATTGCTCAAGTTTGCTGGTCTCAGTCAAACATTCATCCTCCTGTTCTGGCATGGACTGATTTCTCCTTTGTCTAAGGGATGAGCATTCTTGCATGTCCCTGGGAAGCCTTTGTGTTGTTAATAATTCCCTAACTATACCTCAATGCAAGCCAGCCAAGAAGTTCTTCTGCAAAAACTAGCCAAACTGTTCCTTTGCAAAAACAATATCTTAATTTTTCTTACACTCTCCTTGGAGTTTTTGAGAGGTGGGGGAGAGTATCTGTCTTTTGTCTCATTGGCCAGTCTGGCCCAAACCACGACAATCTCTCTGTCCCTTTGTTTTCCTGAGGTACTTTCACTCCCTTGCTCCTCACCACATTGTTTGAGTGGATTATAGATTTATTAGAGAGAGACTAACAGGTCATAAAGAAAGATTCTTTGTCAATGAAAATCACTTCCTCTCAGAACAGGCTGCTAATCCAGGGGAACATCGCTCATTGTATGGCCTTAGATTGTTTGTTGGGTTTTTTTTAGCAAGTTAATTCCTCAAGTCTTTATTCATAACTGAGGATCTGGAGAGGCTATTGAATATGCATAGCTTGGATTTATATATGTACATCCATAGTTGTGGTTTACTACACTGTTCCCAATTTGCAGCAGAGCAACTCTGCTTTCACTAAGACTATTTTCTTTCTGGTTACAACTATATAGGGGTGTGCGTAAACCAGTTAATAAAACTCCCCCTGTGTAATCCCAGGCAATCCCACAGAGGTAGAAAAACAAGGGCCCCGCAACAGCCCAGATCCTCTGACATGAAGCTGGTCTGCCTCTACTGCCATGGCCAGAGGCTGAGCTGGCAATTTCCCCACTGACTGTATTTCCATCAGCAAATACCAGTGTGTCAAAAGGGAAGCATACCAGGGGAGCATGATGATTTCAGTTGCTCTTTGTTAGTCTCCTGACAGCTCACTTGCCCATCTCCCCAGGCTCGGTGGCAGCCCAGCTCCTGAGGCAACTGTCTGCCCGCTGTCAGGGATGCTGCTGGATCCCCCCTCCCCTGCACTCCTCTTCCTCTGGGGAGACTGTGTGTTGCATGCACAAAACAATAGCTCAATATCACTGATGAACACCTGGTGCTGAAAACAGACACAGAGACTGGGTGAAGATCCAGTGATTTGTGTTCCCACGAGCTCCGAGGGGGGATGAGAAGCAAGGTGGAGGCTGCACAGTCCCATTCTCCCAGTTCCCACAGGAAATATTACAACTCCTCGCAAGAGATACACAAATGCTGACAGTGCAACCATAAAGAACAATGGCTTGACCGCAATCCCACCCACTCAGCCCAAAATAGGAGTATATTACTCCAATTTCATGCCTAAAGTTGGGGACGAGAATCTGACGCCAAATCGCAGGGACAGATTGACGGGTTTGTCCGCCTTTGTCCTCCTCGCCCCTCCCAGAAGGGATGCCTTTTGGTAAGAGTTGCGATTTCGGCCTCACTGAGTGCTTACCTGGGAAATATCTTTAAAGCTATATAGCTATCCTGCAGCTTAGTGCATTTATCACCAGCAATCTTAAAGAATCTGTAAATGTTGCATAAGAATAAACTGTACTGCATCTGACTGCTTCTTTTTGAAAGCGGCTGGACCTATAGCAGATAGACTGTTCGTGCATCTGGTGTCAGGCTTATAGTTATGGCAATAATTGGCCTATTATTAAAAGATAAGTCCAGCCACCCCTAGCCCCTCTAATCTCTGAGGTTTGGCTAGAACAAAAGGGGATTCATCTCTTACCAAGTTTATCCATTCACTAAATGCAACACTGTGCTGTGAGGAATCAACCAACCCATGAAGTTAGGATGTCCTTGGAGCCAGCCAAAAAAATATCAGTGTCTTCCTTCCTAAGCAGATCTATTTCTTCCCATCTCTGCCTCCTATCAGAAATTTAAGAATTGCAGGTACTGACCTTTCATCTCATTTTTGGGAGGAGAGGGATTTCTTTCATTCCCAAAAGCTCTACATTTTTCACAGACTTCCGCAGCCAGTTCTGCACCAGTGTTGACTGCAGACATAACCCAAACACTGTAAAACTCGCCTAGAAAATTGTAATACTAAATGTTCATGGAGATGAAACGGGTCCATGAGGTACTATTTTTGCTCCCCTAATTTAACAGTGCTGAAGAGATTCTGCTTGGTGATGAGACGTACACCCCACCCAGCATACTGTATCCTGTCTCCAAGGCTGGACAGGGATTTCTTATGGGGCATGGGGGTTAGAAGACATGGCAGTGTGCAAGGGTGATCCAGCTCAAGGAGTCTGGCATGCACAAAGCTAACACATTCCATCAAAATAAATCAGTTCATAAATCCTACCACATTCATCCAGGAAAACCTTCTACATTTTGCTGCACTGAGTCCAGATCTTTGTCCTCTGATGAGGACAACCTAATGGGCCAGAAGATTTTCTATATGTTGAAAGAATAAGGCAACAACTTTTGCAGAGAGAACATTAATGACAGCCTGGAAGTTTGAATTTTGGAGGAAATTAGGAACTGGGCTGCTGGCCTCAGTTGTTCACCCTCCAGGGTCCTTTCCTTCCTTCCTCATGCTCTCAGCCTCTTGCAAAGGTCCAACTCAAAAGGCCTGAGAAGTTGTGTGGAAAAAATCAACATAAGCTGGATCCCACACTACAAAATTTGTGTTAGTTGTATGGATTGCATGAGCCAGTGTGTACCTGGCTAATTCAGTTGTGTGTCTCCTTTTGTCTCCTGTCCTGCAGGGAGCCTCTTCAAGCCTGGTGGTGAAGTTTGCAGATACAGATAAGGAGCGTACAATGAGACGCATGCAGCAAATGGCAGGACAGATGGGCATGTTTAACCCCATGGCCATCCAGTTTGGAGCGTATGGTGCCTATGCACAGGCAGTAAGTATAGACACTGGCTCTATGCATGTTCACTGGAACAGGGGTAGCACCTAGAATGGCACAAAGCACACATGAGCAGAAGAACAACTGGGCAGAGGAGGAACCAGTGATTTCTCCATTAAATCGGTTAAAGAATGGGAGCAAACTCAGCCATGCCATCTGGGGTAGGAGAGGACATCTCCTTCAGAGGTGCAATACCTGCATCTAGCAGTAACCAAACCGTGGTTATGTGTTTATCCATGCAAGACATTTCCTATGGGGTCTAAGCCATTGCTGTCAAATCCAAACACAACTAGCATTAGAGTTTTGTATAAAATTGGCCCTGAATTCAGCTCATGTTAGTTCTCTGTGGCAATTAGCGCCACGGACTCTGCCGGAGAGTGAAGACGTTTATTAGCATCACAAAGCTCTTCATATATCTTTCAACACACAGCTAGTATTATTCCATTCCTTAGTCTCACAAAACACATCGGTACTTTCCCACTGCTACTACCTTATCATAGTTTTCACAACATGTTCCATATATGGTATACACAAAGACAGCACGCGGACGTCACCCGCTCGTCCTCCTCAGGAGCTGTGTACTGGCTGCTCCGTTTACTCTTCCCATGGTTTTCTGTCCACCAGTGCGAGGATGTCATCAGTGCTGTTCCCCAGGTCCACATCCATAGCTTCTTCTTCCTCCACAACTCCCCCTTCTTTATTTACAATAAAAGCAGCAGCTAGTGTTTTGTTAATCAAACGCTGTACACACTGTAACAAGCAAGGAGTACAAATCATAATACACAAAAAGATTATGATACAGAAAAGCACAATTTGTAAGGCTGATTGCATCCAACCCGTTAGACCCCAATCATTAAAAAGATCATTTAACCATCCACACCCTTCAGATACTCTTAAACGCTGCACATTTGACATGATCTGCTGTATGCTCTTATGTATTGATTCAGAATGGTCAGATAGATTCATACAACACATACCATTGAAATCTTTACACCCGTGACCATGCGCGAGAGGCAAAAAATCTATGGCAGCTCTATTTTGTAGAGTTGCATGCCGTACCGAGTCTACGTCTAACAATAGCCCAGAAAGCGCTACCGAAGTAGCATTGCTCTGCTTTGCGAGCCAACACCCCAGCTTTCGCAAGGATGTTAATGCACGAGCAGATAACCTGAACCAGGAGAGCAGGCTCATTCAATCCTTCTGATTCAAATGTTGTCGGTATGGACGAACACACCTTGCTGGAACCCACCGTGGTCCGTTATCTGTGGAAACACAAGCATACCCTCTCCCCCAGGTTATCAATGGAAATGGACCTTCTATAGCCCCAGACTCAAGATTACGAATTAACACCTGCGCTTTGCCTTCTACAGGGTCCCTGTCTGCCCGTAAGGACGCATAATGGTGACTGATTGCAGATTCCATATTAACAGATAAATTTAAAAAATTAAATACATATAGGGCTTTAGTCAGGCGTTCCTGTGGAGGCATTACCATGTCCGCAATTCCCCCTTTTTGTTTAGTTAGCAAGCATTTCAAGGTGCCATGAGATCATTTGACGATGGCTTGACCAGTCGGGGAGTGAGGAATACCAGTGGTATGTTTGACGCCCCAGTCTTGGAAAAATAATTTCAGTCTTTGAGATATATATGCAGGGCCATTATCCATCTTTACTGTGTGTGGGACGCCAAGGGCTGCAAAGGCAAGCAAAAAGTGTTTAATAACGTCTCGGACCTTTTCCCCAGTATGACAAGTGGCATGTATGGCCCCAGAAAACGTATCCACAGAGACATGGATATATTTCAGACGACCAAACTCAGGGAAATGAGTCACATCTGTCTGCCACAGCTCCAGGGTGGTAAGACCCCTCGGGTTAATGCCTGCAGCTGGCGGAGAGGGGTGAAAGCGCTGACAATCCGGGCAAGCAGTAACAATGTTTTTTGCCTGTGACGAGGTGAGGGAGAATGTCTTCTGTAGCGCCCTTGCGTTTTGATGGAAGAAGGTACCTGTTCGACTGCTTGCGGTGTTATTTGCGCCGCAAGAGTCAAAGCGTCCGCACGGCGGTTTCCTTCTATCAACGGTCCTGGAAGTGTGGTATGCGCGTGGATGTGCATAATAAAATAGGGATGTTTTCTATCATTTAGTAAGCATAACAATTGCCATAACAGTGAATACAACAATGGGTTAGAAGTTTCTTTCAAGCAAGCATTTTCTAAGTGTGGCACTAGCCCGGCCACATAGGCAGAGTCAGTAATTATATTTACAGGGGTTTTCCATTTTTGAAAAACTTGAACTACAGTGGCAAGCTCAATGATCTGCGGAGAGCCCTCAACCTGACAGACATCTGAAACCCAAGTTTTCGTCTCAGGGTTTTGCCATACTATAACAGATCGGCCAGTTTTGCCAGAGCCATCTGTAAAGACAGTTATAGCCTGAAGAGGCACATGACTAACTTTGGGGAGTTCATATAGCGTAAAGTCTTGTTGAAGCAGTTTATGGCTTGGGCTATGTATGCTTAATTCCCCTGGAAATTCCATTGTTGCTGTCTGGAAAAGAACTGAAGTTTGAAGAAGCTGTTGCAGTACCTGAGTATCCATTGACAAAATAATGTGAGAGACCTCTTGTCCCACTAGCGCCAACAGACACTGTCTGGCCTTTATTATTAGCATGGCAAAACACTCCAGTCGGATTACAACTGTTTTCTGCAGTTGGTGTGGGAGGAAAACCCATTCAATAATGGCCAGAGGGTCCGGTCGATTCTCATCCCATTGAAAAATTAAGGCATATGGCTGTGAAGTGGGATTTTTTATGAGCAGTTGAAAGGACACCTCTGGGTATATTCTATTTGCCTGGCGATTCTCTATAGCCCGGGAGACCTTTTCTAAGGTGGCTTGAGCCTCCAAAGTCAGGCTTCTTGGTGACAAAAGCGCCGGGTCTCCCTTAAGAAGGGAGAACAGGGGGCTCAGTTCGTGATTGGGTATACCTAACAGTGGACGGATCCAATTTATTGCCCCCAGGAGCTTCTGCAGATCATTTAAGGTTTTCACAGTTACTTGCAACTTTACCTGTTGCGGAACAATCTTTTGTTCCATAATTTGCCACCCTAAGTAATTCCAAGGTGCTGTTTGTTGTATTTTTTCGGGGGCTATCTGTAACCCTGCAGTTTGTACTTGCTGATATAACATCTTAAGCACGTCCTGCATAGTCTGTTGAGCTTGCGCTGCAACAAGAATATCATCCATATAACGATAAAGTACAACATCAGGAAAGGCTTTCCTAACAGGAGACAGGGCTTTAGCTACAAACCATTGGCATATGGTGGGACTATTTTTCATTCCTTGAGGGAGGACTGTCCAATGATAGCACCTGTAAGGTTCACTTACGTTAAGTGACGGCACCGAGAATGTGAATTTTGGTGCATCGTCTGGGTGTAGGGGAATAGTAAAAAAACAATCTTTCAAATCGATAATGGTGAGGCACCAATTTTGGGGGATCATGGTGGGTGATGGCATACCGGGTTGTAACGTGCCCATGTCTTCCATTGCATCATTTATTCTGCGCAGATCATGCAATAAACGCCATTTCCCACTCTTTTTCTGAACAACAAAAACAGGTGAATTCCACGGACTAGTAGTTGGGACAATATGTCCCTCCTTTAATTGTTCTTCCACTAATTCATTAAGGTGGCGCAACTTTTCACTAGCCAGGGGCCACTGCTCCACCCAGACCGGATTGTTGGTTTTCCATGTAAGTTTTAAGGTGGGTTGCACTGCAGTGGCCCCCAAGAAAAATTTGACCCAATATTTACTCCCCACTGACTCATACAATCGTGACCCCATAAGGTAATAGGCGTGGCGAGCACAAAGGGGCGAACCGAGGCCACGCAGCCTTCAAGACCTTCAATTTGAATTAAATGTTTACTCTGAAAGGGTATGGCATGTCCACCTATGCCCATTAACTTTTTACCCATTTGAGTTAATGGCCAGTCTGTAGGCTGTCGATCCTTTGAAATGACTGTGACATTAGCCCCAGTATCTAAAATCCTGTCTAAACAGATGTAGCCTTTTTGCTGCAACAACAGCTTGCATTTCATCACCGGCTGACTGGTAGTAACAGGGTGTTGACGCGCGGAAACAAACCCTACAACTCGAATAGAGTTATAAAGCAGGTATGTCTATTGCGGCGCCGGGTGCAAGGGGGATTTCTCCTCCTAACTTGCACACTGGCTTGTAAAACAAGCATCTATTTATGATAAAAAGCATACATATTCATTAATGTGGGCTGGGTTATTATAATTAATTCTACGAAAAGGCGTTACTATTCTAATTATTTCTAGGAACTCATTATCATAAGTCTCCTCCCCTTGCCGCATGCGTACTGTCGCCCGGTGGTCGTGGGCTGGGGTCTTCTGGAGGAAGACTCATAGTCTTCTTCACCATGTACTTTTACCTTTGGCTTAGAATGCTGGGCTGGCTGGACCCCAAACAGCGAAACTGGTCCCGACCAGATGGACACTTTACCCAGACAATTGGATTCCTCCTTAGCATGCAGGCTGTTCCTGCTATCTTATACACAAGGCCAGTTCCTTATCTTGGAATGCTGGGCTCCTGGGCCCCGAGCTCTGTTCTTTGCCAAGCTGTACTAAATCTACACTAATGACCTTTAACCATTCATTCTCCAAATCAAGTCCCCCCTTTTCTTTCACCTTTGTAAATTCTTTTACAATTGCCTATAACACACTTTCCTTCTCCATCTGATTTCTAAAATACTTCCCTGACTCCACTCGTTCACGGAGCTGATGCTTCTTCCATTGGATGTATTCATCTTTGGTCCCCCGGTACAACACATAAGACATCTAGCTAATGCACACACTAAGATTCCTAACACAAGTATTGCTACTAGAAGGATAAACAGTTGTTTAAGCCAAGCCAGGTTAGGTAACCACGAGGTTAACTTTTCCCAAAGGTCTGAAAACTCGAATGTGGTGTCATCTTGCGCAGTCTGATGCAAAATCTGAGTTTTAGCTCTGAACTTGCTCCATCCCCAGGCTATTGTCCTATTCACCGGCCCCCTGCGTCTATATTCCCCGTGTTCCCAGGTACAATTGTTACTGCTAATTAACACAACAAGCACTTCTTTCAACACTTGTAAATCAAATCTGGGTCCTAAGGGGTAGATATTATCATCGTACTCACCCGTTCAACTCATTTCCCCTTCTTGCCCCAAATTTCGGCCAGGTTCCATTGGCACAGTTCCAATTGCTTGCTGCCACCCCATATAGAGGCAATTTCATTTCTCCTTTGGGTAGGGTAGTACATACCCAACAATCTGACAGATTAGTAGCCCTTACTAATGTTTCCAGATTTCGTGAATATGTATTCATATCCCATGTCCCTCCCCCTGAAATACAAAGTCCTGGCATGTTGACGACTATTAATGTCATTAATGTCCATCTTTTCGTTGGAGGCGAAGTTTCAGGGGTCCAGCCTGCGTTGATGTCCATTGGGGTTCTGGAGCTCTCTTGACTCGAGTTCAATGGATCCAAGCAGCTTGTTCCTTAATCTTTATGGCTGTGTGAGTGGTCAGCAGTACCTGGAAGGGACCTTCCCACTTTGGCTTCAGTGGTGAATCTGTAAAAGACTTGACATATACATATTCCCCAGGTTCGATCTCGTGTACTGGTCCATCCAGCCCACGAGCTCTTGTTCCCAGAACCAGTTTTTCTACTCCTCGGAGCTGTTTTTTCAAAGGGGCTCAAACCTTCTTTGGTTCTGTGTTTTGTTCTTATCCTGAGAAGGGCTAATGGTAATGACTGAGGCCAGGCCAAGTTAGCTTCCTGGCCTAGCTTCACAATCTGCATTTTGATTAATTGATTCATCTTTTCTCTATTATCTCAGCCTTTTGGGCTGATGTATTTGGGGCCAGGGCTTTGGACTCTATTACCTTCTCTGTGGTGGTTACCGCATAGCCAGCTTTGCGTATCCCCTGTTGAATGAAGCTGCTCCCGTCGGTGAACCAGGAACCCTCTGCATCTTCCAATGGTTCTTCTTTCAGGTCTGGTCGACTGAAGTACACAGCCTTGATTGTTTCCAAGCAGTCATGGGTCACCGATTCTCCTTTGGTTCCGCTGAGGAAAGAGGCTGGATTGACAATATTAGTTACTGTTATTTCTACATCATCTTGCTCTATCAGGATAGCCTGGTACTTAAGAAACCTCTGAGGTGAAAGCCAATGCCCCCCTTTTACTTCCAGTACTGCTGAGTCGGTATGTGATACCATAACTGTGATTTTCTGGCCTAGGGTGAACTTATGGGCCTCTTGGATGTTTATTACCACTGCTGCCACTGCTCGGAGACAGCTAGGCCACCCTTTACTTACTCTGTTGAGCTGTTTGGAGAAGTATGCCACCGCCCTTCGATAGGGTCCCAGATTCTGAGCTAGGACTCCTAAGGCCATTCCTTGCTTTTCATAGGAAAACAACCAGAAAGGTTTAGCAGTATCGGGTAATCCCAGGGCAGGTGCTTCCATTAACCTCTTTTTTAACTGATGGAAGGCTCTGTCCGCTTCCTTATTCCACACAATATTCTTTGAGTTAGATTTTAATAACTCGTATAGCGGCTTTACCAAGAGTCCGTAGTTATATATCCAGAGACGACACCATCCTGTCATTCCTAGAAAGGTCCGAAGTTCCTTAGGCGTCTGTGGTCGAGGTGTCTGGCAAATGGCCTCTTTCCTCTCCTTCCCTAGTGTCCGTTGGCCTGTGGTTATTTCATATCCCAGATAGGTCACTTGCTGCT
The DNA here is from genome assembly GCF_964106895.1 of Numenius arquata. NCBI lineage: Eukaryota > Metazoa > Chordata > Aves > Charadriiformes > Scolopacidae > Numenius > Numenius arquata. The sequence continues at coordinate 28,640,879 of NC_133615.1, read as the reverse complement.
GGGCTATCTCTGCCTTCTGTGGAGAAACTTTATAGCCATTAAGTCCAAGAAAATTTAGCAGGCTCACAGTCCATTCTAGGCATGTGTTTCTGGTGTCAGTGGCGAGTAACATATCGTCCACATACTGCAATACCACTCCTGTCCCAGGCGGGCGTTTCCACTGTTCTAAGTCTTTGGCTAGCTGATTTCCAAAAAGTGTTGGACTTTTTTTAAAGCCCTGTGGTAGCACAGTCCATGTAAGCTGTGTTTTCCTCCCAGATTCTGGGTTTTCCCATTTGAATGCAAATAAAAGTTGGCTCTCTGGGCACAGAGGCAAGCAGAAAAAGGCATCCTTTAGGTCCAAGACGGTAAACCATGCCAATTCAGGTACCAATTTAGTTAGGAGAGTGTATGGATTTGCTACTATCGGATGTAAATCCTCAACAATTTTGTTGATAGCCCTGAGATCCTGTACTATGCGTTAGCTACCATCCGGCTTTTTGACAGGTAATATTGGAGTGTTATACTCGGATTCACATTCTTTCAGCAGCCCATACTCGATAAACTGGTCTATAGTTTGTCGGATCCCCTTCCTATCCTCTATCCTGAGGGGATACTGTTTGACTCTCACCGGTCGTGCTCTTTGTTGAGGTTTTATCACTATAGGGGAAGCACTTTTTGCTCTCCCCGGCACTCCCGAGGCCCATACCCCCAGATAAATTTGGTCTTTAATCTCCTCAGGCACTCCTGGAGTAATGGGAGTTCCTATCAGGGCCAAACTTAGTACTTCAATTAGTTGATCTTCTCTTATCCGAAGTTCTATTTTTCCTTTTTTGAATTTAATTTCTGCTCCCAATTGTTCTAATAAATCTCGCCCTAGCAGGGGTTTCGGGGAGCTTGGCATATATAAGAATTTGTGTATCCCCAATTGTTTTCCCAATTTGAACCTAAGAGGTTTGAGAAAATATGCCTTTTCACTCTGGCCAGTGGCTCCCTTTACTGTTACAAAATCAGTATCAATAGGGGTCAGGGCTTGATTCAAGACCGAGAATGTTGCTCCTGTATCTACCAAAAATTCTATTTCTTGTTGCTTTTTCCCTAGCCTTAGAGTAACCAGTGGATCCGCTAGGGTAGATTCCCCAGGTCCCTGTCAGTCCCCCTTTGCCTGGACCTGTATCTTTCCCTTCACAGAGGACTTTTAGGTCTCACATCTCCAAATCCTTTACTCTCTTGTAGCGCCGCTACTAACTCTCACTTATCTTTCCTTCCGTCTTAACACTCTCCACGCTTCTCTGCTTTCTGCCAGCCTCAACTCTCTCCGGATATCACTTGCTGCAACATCTCTTCAACTTTCCTTTTCCTTCTTTCTTATTACACTATTGGGTCTTGTGGAGCCACTAGTCCACAGTCCTGCTGATATTTGGGGTGGTTCCGAAGGGTGAAAAACATGTCCGCATATGTGACTTCATCCCACTTTCCTTCCCTTCTAAGGAATAGCATTAATTGTAATATAGTATTGTAATTAAGGGTCCCGTTAAAGGGCCATTTCTCCTGATCATCTAACTTGTAAAGGGGCCACCATTGATTACAATATTTAATTAAGGTTTTCTTGTCCACGCTGCCACCCGGTGAGCCTCCTATCTCCTTCCAGTGTGCTAAAATACACCCTAGGGGACTCTTTTTCAGTATCTCGCCTCCTTGATTATTGCCCATTTTATGTCCTCCCTACCCCCTTGGTTAAAAGGTGACCCTGATCTCCGTGTGTCACCTGGGTGTTATTCCTGTTTTCCCTCCCGGGAAATGGTACAGCTATATCCCTGTCACTACCTTTATCTCCAGGGGTAGGCTATGTCTCCACAGATTACTTGTTTCAACTCTCCCGCCCGCTCGATCTTTTCCCACTCAGTCCAGCTAACACACTGTGGACACCAAAAATCGTCCTCCTGATCTACCCAAACCTCCGTATTACAAGCAAAACACTTTAAGATAAAAATAGGATCACAAACGTTATCCGAATGTCCAAGACACTGCCACTCAATATTCTCAATATTTGGTTCACACAATGTTTCTTTACAGTCTGTCATATGCTTCCTTCGTCTCCGGCCGCTCTCCTCGCGGAGAACACGGAACCACGGATTGGAACTCCGCACTCGCTCCGCAGCAGTGCCGCGTCTCAATCACTCATTTCACTCATACAATAATTTCCACCTTATATTAGACAATAACATGGTAGTGGTACCTTATGACAAATACAACAAGTAACCAACAGTATTACAATTCCACACACTAACACAAAAAACAAAACCGAGGGATCCCACACAAGCATAACCCAACCGTTAGCCCAAGCTTGAGCATACCCTGGGGCGAGTACACTGACTCTTTACCACGCGTAGGACGTCTCCTCACGACTTACAGGTCCCCCTTAAGAAAACCCTAAACATACCTGGTCCGCAGTAGATGGTCCTTGTCTGTCCCCGCGGTGATCTGGATGAGTGGGGGAGTCCTCCCGAGAAATCTCGGGGGCGCCCAGAGGAGTCCCGTCCTCAGCAGGTCCCGCAGCCGGACAGAGGGGGTCCCATCTGGGGTGCCAAATTGATGCGCGGAAACAAACCCTACAACTCGAATAGAGTTATAAAGCAGGTATGTTTATTGCGGTGCCGGGTGCAAGGGGGATTTCTCCTCCTAACTTGCACACTGGCTCGTAAAACAAGCATCTATTTATGATAAAAAGCATACATATTCATTAATGTGGGCTGGGTTATTATAATTAATTCTAAGAAAAAGCATTACTATTCTAATTATTTCTAGGAACTCATTATCATAAGTCTCCTCCCCTTGCCGCATGCGTACTATCGCCCAGTGGTCGTGGGCCAGGGTCTTCTTGAGGAAGACTCATAGCCTTCTTTACCGTGTACTTTTACCTTTGGCTTAGAATGCTGGGCTGGCTGGACCCCAAACAGCGAAACTGGTCCCGACCAGATGGACACTTTACCCAGACAATTGGGTTCCTCCTTAGCATGCAGGCTGTTCCTGCTATCTTATACACAAGGCCAGTTCCTTATCTTGGACTGCTGGGCTCCTGGGCTCCGAGCTCTGTTCTTTGCCAAGCTGTACTAAATCTACACTAACGACCTTTAACCATTCATTCTCTGAATCAGTGTGTCCACAAAATCTGTGGATGCCCGGTGGAACCAAACCCCGAGTCCCCCCTTTCTGTCTGGCTAGTTTTAGGGGGACAAGCAGTAAAGTAAACAAGTTGCGCAATGCGGGCAGCCCGGGGAACGGTGCATGGTGGTGTCGGAGTCCAGGCCATGATTTTTATTTCCCCCGTGTAGTCCAAGTCGATGACACCAGGGAGAACAAACAGACCCTGTAATGTGGTGGAAGATCAGCCTAAAAGCAGGGCACTTTTACCCCCACCTAATGGCCCATGGACACCAGTAGGTATCAGGGAGACGGAGGAATCTGTAAGAGTTACTGATTCGGTGGCTGCCAGGTCCACTCCAGCAGTGCCGCAGGTTCTTGCACACAGGCTGGAAGGGTTTGAAGAGGCGATGATCCTGGAGCCATTTATGTCCTGGCGCGGTCCCAGGCAGGCGCACTCCGCTGGCGGTTTCCCGATAATGGCTTGCCATCCTTATCATATTTCGAGCGGCATTGGTTCGCATAGTGCCTACCCTTCTTACATCGCGGACAGATATTTGAAAGTTTAGGCTTTTGTGCATTATGGCAATGTTTCTTAACATTCTTTGGAATATTCCCTGGCTGCTGGCAGCCAAAGCATGTTTGATTGCCAACTTTCATTGTAGCAAAGGCTGCTGCCATAGCCTCAAACTTATGCTCCAGTGATCCTATCCGGTTACATGCTTCTATCATTTGAATGAGGTTAGGGTTTTCTAAAGGACGCAATGCACGCTGGCAGTCTGTATTAGCATTTTCTACCGCCAATTTTAGCAAAATAATATTTTGGGCTTGCTCATTGGGTACTTGTTTATCTAAGCTTTCTCGCAGCTGATCTATAAAACTCATGTAGGATTCTTTCGCGCCTTGTTTGATTTCCGTAAAGGACTTCTGCGGTTTTCCCACATTGGGGACTTCTAAGAATGCTCAATAGGCCAGATTTTTAACATCATCGAGCACGCCTCGTGGTATTTCTCGAGCTTGGCGATGGGGTGGTTGGAAGTTACCCGTCCCTGTTAGATGTTCCATCGTCATGGCAAAAGCAGGGTCACGTGGACCCTGGTCCACATACTCTGGGTGCCGCATTTCTAAGAGACACCTCCACGCAGCCTCCCATAAAGTATACTGTGTACCAGTGAGGATAAGCTGCGCAAGGGTTTTACAATCATGGGGGGTCAGAGTATATGATTTCATAATGGAACCCAACATGGAGGTAGAGTACGGCGATGACAAACCATAATCAAGCACTCCCCTTCGGAGTTCCTTAATAATACTAAAATTCAGACCTTCCCATTTCGGGACCTGATTCTCTTCATAAATTACTGGTGCAACAATTTTTCCTGCTACAGCTAATTCCCCAGCTGCTAATGCTTCCTGCCGAACCTTTCTCCAATTATCGTGTGGGTCGGGGGGGAACAGATTGGGTTCTTTATTGGGATCAATTTCTCCCAGGTCAAAAGGGTCCTCAGGCTGATCTTCCGGGTCTTGGCACAGCAAAGCAGCTGTGGGAGTGGGCGACTCCGTTTTTGGACCGCAGTGCTCACCTCCCTCTGTGCGCCTAGCGTCTTCCTGTTTTTTAAGCATTTCTAGGATCTTTCTCCAAGGAGTTAAAAGCTCCCCCGCCAACTTGTCTGAACGTGTGGCTCTATCCCAAAGTTTCACACCAGCTTCATCCCATACCTTTGTGGTGAAAATGGAAGCAGCGTCTACCCCGGGCACATCACAGATACCCATTTCAAGAGTAGTTTTAACGAATGTGGGTCAACTGCAACACCATGTTTTTGTAAAAGATCCTCCATCAATTTAAGCACCGATTTTTTCTTCACTAGATGGATTATTCCCCATAGTCCCCCACGGCTCACCTCTCTCTCCCAGAAGAGATGATTTAAGCCGGCTCCTGCTTCCTTTCAGCAGCACTTCAGTTCTGTGGGGCTTGCCACCGGCCAGTCTCTTTTGACTCGGATAATCGCTCCTCACACGGGGGGCACCATTTGTGGCAATTAGCGCCACGGACTCTGCCGGAGAGTGAAGCGAAGACCTTTATTAGCATCACAAAGCTCTTCATATATCTTTCAACACACAGCTAGTATTATTCCATTCCTTAGTCTCACAAAACACATCGGTACTTTCCCACTGCTACTACCTTATCATAGTTTTCACAACATGTTCCATATATGGTATACACAAAGACAGCACGCGGACGTCACCCGCTCGTCCTCCTCAGGAGCTGTGTACTGGCTGCTCCGTTTACTCTTCCCATGGTTTTCTGTCCACCAGTGCGAGGATGTCATCAGTGCTGTTCCCCAGGTCCACATCCATAGCTTCTTCTTCCTCCACAGTTCTCTGCCCCATGTCAGTACCATCTGGCTCTGTAAAAGGTTTGTAAGGGCACAAATACCTTTCTGGCCCTCCTCTGCTAGAGGCCACTCAGACTGGGTTGAACGGGGGAGATGGCTCTCTGCTCCATTTGGCCAGGCCCCTGCTGCCCCATGCATCATTGGGGGTGTCTTTGGAGTGGTCACTGGATAAAATGGCAGCTTTTGGCAGAAATGCTTTTAAGTTCATGAAAGCATGCTCGATAATACTAAAATGGATGAGCAGATATATGCAGACATACAATCCTGGCTTCCCAAAACAGTATGATTTAAGTACACTGGGAAAACACATCTGCTATTTAAAGCAGTGTTGCACTTCAGTTATCCTATGGCGTATGAAGAAATCACGGACTCGTAGGTCATGCAGTAAGCGAATCTAAATCGACCCTTTATTGCTACACAGAGAAACTTATATACACTAAGACACAAACCCACTCCCCTCGTAATGCCCAATCATGGACTTACAAAAATATTTTCTACCTTCTACTGAGCTTTTCACAATAACAGGTACTCTGCTACCAGGACAAGTTTCGGTTCCCAGGCTGTGTTCTGTTTTTGTCAGGATGAGCTTCAGGATGTGTAACTTATGTTTCTCATTCCTCCCCTGCTCTCAAGGTCGCTACTGGCACACACTGTTGCTCCAGATGCACGTACATCTTAGCTGTGTGAGTGAACTTTAACTGAACCCACATCTCCCCGTCCTTTATTAGTTAGAATAGAAATCAAAGCAAGGGTCATCACAACCTGACACTGAATACCACGCGTATAATTAATAACTGAACCTAGGAACCCCAAAAGAAAGAAAATTAAGCAAAAAGAGCAAAGCATCTTCAAGGGCCTGTAATCATGTACTATAGCAAAAGTTAATCACTCAAGAAAGCACTTAACCCTCTTTTTGGTATTTTCAACTTCATCCTTAAGAAGTCTAACTAAATAACCTATACCATCTTGCCCTTCCCATTCACGTGTAAAATTAACAGGTATCCATACTTCTGGTCATCTTCTAAAAGAACAATAGTCATATAATTTCCTAATGCTAAATCAACATGTGTAATACAATTCTTACAGAAAAGGATTGTGCTTCTAATGAATACAAACTATCATTAAAGGTTACATTAAGATTACAAGCTAATGCGAATACATATGGGTGAGTAGTACACACAGTTATGTTAGCACAATGCAAAACCCATCAGACTGATTAAGGTAATATTTTTCTGCATATACAACTGATGTACAGTTCGTGTTAAACCCGGCAAAACTAATCTCCATAGATCTGTTTTAATGCTAGAATGATTGTCCTTAGAATCAAAGGTCCTGCCATTTCCCATCATGCCAAATTAGGCTCGCATTATCCTCACTAAAAAATAATGCTAAAGAATTGTATTTTTGATTCCAAAAGATGCCATGCGGACCCCAGTCAATAACAAACCCAAATGAGAAATTTTGTCTTTGAGGATACAACCTCAGACACGGTCTCCGAGCCAATTGTTGTAGATCTTGCAATTTTGCAGGTTGCATGCTGGAAAAGAGGACAAATATGGGATAATACCCTCCTCCTCGGTATTGCTTGGACTTGGCAGAGTGACCATAGTGTAATTAGTTTTGCCATTTAGTTTTAATCCAATAAGATGTAACCGAGTAGTAAAATTTATATAAGGAGATTGATTCTCGGGCCTAGTAACATTGGCCCATGTGACACACATGTAAGTCACTATAAAATATCTGGCTTGTCTCAAAGGAATTGTTAAGATCGTCGCAAGATGGTGGTAGTCAAACTCCTCTCATCCATCTCGTGTCATTATTACTTAAAGGTGACACCAGATCCCACCACGTGAGAGGCCTAAACAGAGGCAGGTCTAAAACATGCGCCCAATAGACATAAGCTCTAGTTACTGAGCTACATAACATAACATACATATGATAACGTGAGACACATGCGACATGATTAAACCTGAGGAAGATTAGAATCTTCCTCTTTATCTTCGCTGTGAGAGATGTCTTCAACAGATTCTGTGTCTTTCTGTATAGTGTTGGCAGGCTTGATATTTTTCGCAGGTAACCAGTATGGGCCTGTGGATAAAGAAACACAACCATAACCACGTCCCCATGACAACAAGGGTACTGGACCCATCCATTGTCCTGATTGTAAGTCTTTGTAAAATACGATAGGCTTCATATTTGTCTGATCCGGCAAACCATATCGCCGTCGATTAGCAGTCAAATTGTCAGCATGAGTAAGATTCAAAAAATTTAGAACATAAGTGGCTTTATCTAATTGTTCCTGAGGTGTGATACCCAGGGGATTCCCCCTTTTTTGTTTATGAAGCATATTTTTCAGAGTAAGATGAGAACGCTCTATAATTGCTTGACCAGTCGGAGAATGGGGAATACCTGTAATGTGCAGGATACCCCACTAGGCTAAAAAGGTTTTTGTCTGTCTGGTGACATAGCCTGGCCCATTATCAGTCTTAATTTTCTGTGGAATACCTAAAGCAGCAATTGCATGAAGCCAATGGCGACAGACATCTTTAGCCTTTTCGCCCCTGTGTGCAGAAGCAACAATAAACCCAGAAAAGGTGTCAACAGTAACATGTACAAAGTGAAAAACTCCAAAGGCAGAAATATGAGTAACATCAGTTTGCCATAGTTCATTGGGCTGCAATCCACGAGGATTAGATCCAGTCTGTGCAGGAAGCGGCAGGAGATGCTGGCAATCTGGACAGGCAGAGACAATTTCTCGTGCCTGCTGCAGTGTGAGCTGGAAATCCTTGGAGAGTGCCTTGGCGTTCTGATGATAAAATTCATGGGAGAGTTGAGCCTGTTGAAGTTTCTTAGGTACCACAACAGTCATAGTAAAAGAATCGGCAACAGCATTACCTTTAACCATAGGTGCAGGTAATGTAGCGTGAGAACGTAAATGAGACACAAAATAAGAATGAGCTCTCCGTGAAATCAATATATACAACCTGGAGAGGAGATCAAACAAGTCCTGATTTGCAACTTCCTTTAAAAAGGATTTTTCTAATCTTCGTATAATACCAAAGACATAGGCAGAGTCAGTGAAACATTAAGGGGTTCATCAGCAAATAAACTGAATGCATGGATGGCAGCTGCAAGCTCAACCAATTGAGTAGAACCTGACTGAAAAACAACAGAGTGTTGCCACCCACGTGTGGCCTCTTGCCAGACAACAGCAGCTTTGCCCGTTCTTCCAGAGCCGTCAATGAATACCACTCGGGCATTAGGGATTGGCGAAGATTGCTGCAAAAAAAGAGGCTGTAGAGGAACATCTTTTAGGGAGTTAAGCAGATGGTGCTTCAGCAGAGTATAAAGGATTTTGCCAAGGTAGTCCGCAAAAGCTGCCTGTAAAGATAAACTCTCACGAAGCATTACCGTAAAATCTTCCTTCGTGATGTACATATGAATGAAATCCGGATCGGTTCCTCGAAGTTGCTGGCATTGCAGTCGACCTGTAGAAATTAATCTCACAAACATCTCAAGCAAAGTAGTTACAGGTTTTGAAAATGAATGAGGAAGGAAAATCCATTCTAGTACAAATAGCTGTTGTTCCTTTTCATCCCATTGGCCAATAAGCACATACGGCTGGAAAGAATTAGGGATTAAAAATAGACGAACAGGTAAATTTAAATCATACCTGGATGCAAAGGCTGTATTAACCCTTTCTGCCACAATCTGCAATGCTTGTGAAGCTTCCCTGGTAATCGATCTTGGGGATGACAAATCAGAATCGCCTTTCAAAAGGTCAAACAGGGGAGATAATAATTCTGTAGAAATCCCCAATAAAGGTCGTAACCAATTAATGGTTCCCAATAATTTTTGTAACTCATTCAATGTAGTTACAGAAAAGGCAAAATGTGGACAATCATCAGGATGCAGAAAAATTGTAAAGAAACAATCCTTTAAATCAATGACAAGAAGATTCCAAGATTGTGGTATCATTGCAGGATTCGGCAGTCCCAATTGCAGCGCACCCATTGGAGCTATAACAGCATTAACTGCCCGTAGATCCTGCAATAATCGCCATTTGCCCGATTTCTTAGGTATTACAAAAATTGGAATATTCCATGGGCTTGTAGAAGGGACAATATGTCCTAACTGCAATTGTTCTGCAACCAGCTCTCGCGCTCGCTCCAACCGCTCACCTCTGAGGGGCCACTGATCAACCCAAACAGGGGAATTGGTTAACCACGTAAGTTTGAGCCGTGGTTGGACATCAGCGACCCCAGTCAAAAATGTGTCATTAAAAGCAAACCCCATTGTGAAATCAAGTCACGGCCCCATAATGTACAGGGTACTGGTAGAATGTATGGTTTCAATTTAGCTATTTTCCCATCCGGTCCTTCAACCAGCAGGGATTGTAGCGATTGTTGAGGAAGCTGAGTTCCTCCAACCCCAGTAATTAAAGCAGCCGTGTCCACAACAGGCCATTCAGGCGACCAGTCAGATTTACGGATGATAGAAATATCCGCTCCAGTATCTACCAACCCTGAAAAATCTTTACCATTAAGTCGACAAGTAAGAAAGGGTTGTTGAGTCGTGATCTGCTGAGTCCAATAAATCTGTGGGGATCCTGTACTCCCGAAACCTCCAGCTCCACGGATCGGTGCCGATGCAGCAGTGTCGTCTGTTAAAGGAGACAAATTAGGGAGAGGTATTAATTGAGCAATGCGTTCACCTGCTGGTATGGTACAGGGAGGATTCGGAGTCCATACCATGATTTTAATTTCTCCCCGATAGTCACTATCAATAATCCCAGGTAAAACAAACAAACCCATCTTTGTAGTAGAAGACCGGCCCAGTAACAAAACATGTCCATTAAAAGGCAGCGGCCCTTGCAGTCCCATCGATATCAGGTGCACAGAAGTATCATTTACGTTTGTTGTGGCGACAGTTGCCACGTCCAACCCGGCACTTCCGGGGGTGGCACGGCGGGGGATGATGCCTGCATTGCTTGTCCATTCCCCTGCTGTGCTGCTAATTGCAGCATCTGCCATTGGGCCCTGTTGGGATTGCATGGGGCACTGGACCGTGCGCCCCTCCTGGCGTTTCCCGACCGCGGAGAGGGTAAGGGATTACCATTTTTATCATATTTAGAGTGACATTGATTGCTCCAATGATATCCTTTCTGGCACCGAGGACATAATTCATTCAGAGTCTTATCCCTTTCTCCCCTTCGTTTTGGGCAATCCTTTCTCATGTGTCCGTCCTGCCCGCACGAAAAACATTTAATAGCAGCACGAGCCATGGTTAGTTGTTGAGCCAATGCCGTCGCTAACATCTCAAACCTGCACTCTTCCGTTCCTACATGCTGACACGCTTTAATAAGTTCATTCAAAGTGGTGGCCTTGCCACGTATAGGGTCTAAAGCCCTGCGGCATTCAGTGTTAGCATTTTCCACTGCTAATTGCATTAATAAAAGTTCAGCAGCTGCTGGAAGTTCAATCTGTCGAGAAATAGCTGTTTGCAAGTGGTCTATGAATTCTATGTAAGGCTCTTGTGCTCCCTGTCGGATACTCGCAAATGACAGTTCTGAAATCTCTCGATGTTGATTCCGCGGGGGCAGCCGCGTGGCCCCCCCATGCCATGCACGGCAGGAGCCCTTTTTCTACACTCTTCCACAAAATCCCTTCTTGCCTTATTGTGAGAATCATTAGGAGGCACGTCTAGAGAAGGAGCATAAGGCGGCGGACGCATAATGGAGGCACAACTAACAGTCATTCATTTAGTATTTTGTAAGATCTGTTCCGCAGTTGGTGCAGAAGCCACCATAGCTTTAACCGGAGTTAAAGGCGGGTACAAATCAGGCTCTTGATCAGAGTCAATAGGACCTGGATCGAAGGGATCCTCAGGTATCGGTGAGTCTAAGTCATCGGCTGCTTCTACTGTAGCAGCTACTGGCAATTGCAGCTGCTGAGTTGAATCACAGGCTCAGCATCAGGGTCTGAACTAGCAGGAGCTGTATCCTCTAAAGTTAATAAATCAGCCAGCGGAGGTGGAAAATCTGAGTTAGCAGACACTTTATTGGTAGGGAGGAATGTTCTTAACGCCGTATATATGACACACAACGTTACGATATTATCAGGATTAACATCACTATCAATAATTAGTCGTGCTTGCAAGCATTCTCCCACTTTCTGCCAGTCAGAAAGATCATAAGACCCGTTGGGGGGATACCACGGACAATGATCCCGAATCCATACTAAAAGCTGTACAAGCTTAAGAGGCTGTAACTTTAATCCTTGTTCCTTAACGATTTTCATTAAAAGTGCTTTATGTATCTGCTGCACTTTCGTCGCAGACTGCCCCATTATAATAATACCTTCCCCGGCCCCTTGCTGTGCTAACCTTATATCATGCAGCGATGAGTATATAGGAGCTCCTTGGTGATCAATGTCTTCCGTCCAGCTCACGGGGGTACGCCACCGGTCCTTGATCACCATCGTGCTGAATCTTTAACCCTGTTCGGGCGCCATTTGTGGCGTATGAAGAAATCACGGACTCGTAGGTCATGCAGTAAGCGAATCCAAATCCGACCTCCTTTATTGCTACACAGAGAAACTTATATACACTAAGACACAAACCCACTCCCCTCATAATGCCCAATCATGGACTTACAAAAATATTTTTGTACCTTCTACTGAGCTTTTCACAATAACAGGTACTCTGCTACCAGGACAAGTTTCGGTTCCCAGGCTGTGTTCTGTTTTTGTCAGGATGAGCTTCAGGATGTGTAACTTATGTTTCTCATTCCTCCCCTGCTCTCAAGGTCGCTATTGGCACACACTGTTGCTCCAGATGCATGTACATCTTAGCTGTGTGAGTGAACTTTAACTGAACCCACATCATCCTACTTAGATATCTAACTCAGATGCTAGGCCTCTGAGAAAATGTGACTCTGCAGGGAGCTGGGCTCCTGATGAAGCCCTGAAATGGATGCCTCTGGCATAGCTACTTTTCCTTAGGCTACAATTAACAAGGACCTGCAAGACAAGATCAGGTTCAGGTAACTCATTCTCTGCCAGATATTTCAGAGGAAGGTAGAGGTGATCCCTGCAGCAGGCAAACACAATACTGCCAGATGACTTTGGCTGCCTTCTCTGGAGCAGATGAAAAAGGAACATTTGCAGGCAGTGACAGTGCATCTAGGTACTTCATCCATTTGGTGGTAAAATGTGGCCCTCTTGTACTCTGTGCTGGATTTGTGTGCAGGAGGGAAGTACCATTAATCCCATTTTCCAGAGTAACATCTTCTGAATGAGAGAGACCAAATTACTTGCCTTAGGTAATACAGGGCCAACTCAGGAATCACATTCCAATGTACCCGTATTCCATCCAGCACACTGACTGCAAGGCTCTGCTTTCTTCCCTGCCTATTTTCTTCTCATAGGTTGGCACCATGGACTTCCCATCGTATCCACGTGATTTTTTTTTTTAACTTGAGGGCCTAGAAATTTCTGTCCTCCACTGGGTGTCATGTGCCTCACTGGACACCTGGTACAACCCAGCCTGCCATTTGCATGGGCCATGTAAAGTCAATATGTACCCCCGGTGCTATTGTGAACTTTTTTTTTATTCTCTTCCTGCTAGACAAATTCCATTTTTCCTTCAATTTTTCCCTATTCATTTTTATTCCAAATCAAAGGGAATCTTTGCCTCTTCCTTTGTCCCCTTCTCCCCTCCTCACACACCAGAAGAGCTTTCCCCTCCCCAGCTTGGCTGTGTTTAACTGTCCTCCTGGCTGGAGAAGGCTGCAGGAAGGGGAAAAGAGACAGTAAATCACAGCTGAGCCCAGGCCAGTGGTCAGCAGCCTAGCAGGTGGATGCAGCATCTGTGACCTACATACCAGAGGAATTAACAGGAGGCAACCCATGGGCAGCTGGGGACAAACATCTGCAGAGGTTGTTAAGCGAGTGGTTCCAGAGAGATGTGGTTCCAGAGTTATGCTACAGGCATTGACCAGGCAGCTGGAGAGGTGGTAAAGACACCACTGTCCTGATGCTCTGGACCGAAAACTCTTCTCGCATAATTTTTAATCTAGAGTAATTCTTCTAATTGCCATGATAATAGAGTCATCCCAGGTTTATACTGATACAAAATAGGATGAGGTCTGCACCTTTACATCACAAAAGTTCCCTCCATCTATTTATCAACAGATAATACAGGACATTGTGAGGGTAGGTGCTTGAGTGAGGATTTCTCTCTGAAGAAAGAGTGAAAACAATTCCTGGGTCTGCTCCCGCTCCACTTGAAACTAATGAATATTTTTCCTATTGATTTATGTGAAAGCAGAATTGGACCCATCCTCTCTTTTTTCATGGTAAACATGCTAATAAGGGGGAAAGAATAAGTTTTAGATCTTGACCCATTGGATATGACAAGCTGGTGATGCCAATTACACTGGGGACTTCAGAGCTGTCTAAACAATCGGATCACATTTCTATGTGGCGCATGAACACCCAGATTAGACTCAGATGCTGTCTCTCAATCAGCCTCCCTATCTGAGTCTCTTACTATCTGCTTCATCTCACAGTCTCAAACAAAAGGGAAGGAAGGGAGCACCGAGGCTCTATGCTGTTCCCTCAGTCCCAATTAATACACCTTGGAGTACTGGCTCTTAGATATCAGGGTGATCATAGAATCATAGAATGGTTAGGGTTGGAAGGGACCTTAAAGATCATTGAGTTCCAACACACCTGCCATGGGCAGGGACACCTCCCACTAGACCAGGTTGCTCAAAGCCCCATCCAGCCTGGTCTTGAACACCTCCAGGGATGGGGCATCCACAACTTTTCTGGGCAACCTCTTCCAGGGCCTCACCACCCTCACAGTAAAGAATTTCTTCCTAGTATCTAATCTAAATCTCCCCTCTTTCAGTTTAAAACCATTACCCCTCTTCCTATCGCTCCACTCCCTGATAAAGAGTCCCTCCCCATCTCTCCTGTAGGCCCCCTTTAGGTACTGGAAGGCTGCTATAAGGTCTCCCCAGAGCGTTCTCTTCTCCAGGCTGAACAATCCCAACTCTCTCAGCCTGTCTATGTAGCAGAGGTGCTCCAGCCCTCTGACCATTTTCATGGCCCTCCTCTAGACCCATTCCAACAGGTCCATGTCCTCCCTGGGCTGAGGAGTCCAAAGCTGGACACAGTACTCCAGGTGGGGTCTCACCAGAGCGGAGCAGAGGGGGAGAATCACCTCCCGCGACCTGCTGGCCACACTGCCCAGGATACAGTTGGCTTTCTGGGCTGCCAGCGCACATTGCCAGCTCACGTTGAGCTTCTCATCCATGAGCACTCCCAAGTCCTTCTCCTCAGGGCTACTCTCAATCCATTCTCTGCCCAGCCTGTATTTGTGCCTGGGAGTGCCACATCCCAGGTGCAGGACCCTGCACTTGGCCTGGTTGAACTTCATGAGGTTTGCACAGGCCCACCTCTTGAGCCTGTCCAGGTCCCTCTGGATGGCATGCTTTCCCTCCAGAGTGGCAACTGTGCCACACAGCTTGGTGTCATTGGAAAACTTGCTGAGGGTGCACTCTATCCCACTGTCCATGTCTCCAACAAAGACATTAAACAGCACTGGTCCCAGTACTGACCCCTGAGGAACACCACTCGTCACTGGCCGCCACTTGGACATTGAGCTGTTGACCGCAACCCTTTGAGTGAGGCCATCTAGCCAATTCCTTATCCATCGAGTGGTCCATCCATCAAATCCATGTCTCTCTAGTTTAGAGACCAGGATGTCATGTAGGACAGTGTCAAACGCTTTGCATAAGTCCAGGGAGATGACGTCTGTTGCTCTGCCCTTATCTACCAATGCTGTAGCAACATCGTAGAAGGCCACCATATTTGTCAGACATGACTTGCCCTTGGTGAAGCCATGTTGGTTGTCACCAATCACCTCCTTATTTTCCACGTGCCTTAGCAGAGATTCCAGGAGGATCTGCTCCATGATCTTGCTGGGCACAAAGGTGAAATGGACTGGCCGGTAGTTCCCTGGATCTTCCTTTTTGAAAATGGGGGCTATGTTTCCCCTTTTCCAGTCAGTGGGAACTTCACCAGACTGCCACGACTTTTCAAATATAATGGAAAGAGGCTTAGCAACTTCGTCCGCCAGCTCCCTCAGGACCCTTGGGTGGATTTCATCAGGTCCCATGGACTTATGTACCTTCAGGTTCCTTAGAAGGTCTCAAACCTGATCTTCTCCTACAGTGGGCGGTTCTTCTTTCTCATAGCCCCTGTTTCTGCCTGGTCCTTCAACTCGGGAGGTGTGAGGAGAGAGGTTGGCAGTGAAGACCAAGGCAAAAAAGTCATTGAGAACCTCAGCCTTCTCCTTGTCTGTTGTTACTAGCTTCCCATTCTTGCTCATCATGAGGGGGATGCTTTCTTTAACCTTCCTTTTCTGGTTGACGTACCTTTAGAAGTCCTTCTTGTTGTTCTTAGCATCCCTTGCCAAGTTCAGCTCCAGCCGCGCCTTGGCCTTCCTGACCTCATTCCTACATAACCGGGCAGCATCCCTATACTCTTCCCAGGATACCTGATCCTGCCTGAACTGTCTGTGCAGTTCCTTCTTGCCTTTTTGTTTGACCAGCACGTCCTGACTCAGCCATGCTGGTCTCTTCCCTTTCTTGCTCGATTTCTTACACCTGGGGATCAAGAGCTCTTGTGCTCTATGGAAAGCATCCTTAAAGATCTGCCAGATCTGTTCTGCCCCCTTGTCCCTGAGGACCATTTCCCAGGGGGTCCTTTTGACTAACTCCTTGAAGAGCTGGTGGTTTGTTTTTCTAAAATTCAGGGTCCTGACTATGCTCCTTGTCTGACACATATCCCTTAGGACCGTGAACTCCACCAGGGCATGATCGCTGCAGCCCAGGCTGCCTCCAATCTTGACATCCCTGATGAGCTCACTTGCATTGGTGACTATCAGGTCCAGTATCACATCCCCTTGGGTAGGGATGTCTATTTCCTGTCTTAGGAAGTTATTGTTGAGGCACTCCAGGAACCTCCTGGATTGTCTACAGCTCAACATGTTGCTTTTCCAGCAGATGTTGGGGTGGTTGAAATTCCCCAGCAGGACAAGAGCCTTGAGGTGATTGGCACCTCGCAAATGCCAGCGGGAGATGGAGAGATCAATACGGGGAGAGGGAAAGGGGGAGCAGTTTTATTCAGCCCAAACTGAAGTTGAAGAGCTAAGGCAAGTCAAGAAGAGGGAAGGTGAAACAGTGAAAATGCAAGAGCAGGACAGCAGTGACAGCTGATGCCACTGCCACCAGCAACTCGTGTGACTTTGGGTGAATTGTTTGACCCCCTGGTCTCATTTGCCCATGTACAGATAAAGCTGATGATCAGACATTTATTTTCCCTTCTCCCTCAGGGACACAGCTCTCTCTGTTGCTTTCTCTCCATGGGTTTTCACACAGGAGTATGATGGTAACACAAGCTGAAGAACTGTCTCAATGCTTAGTAGTAAGGCCAGGACTAGCATGAGACACTAAGCTCTCTGATTTGTACTCATAACCTGTCCTCCTAGCTATCCCACTGCAGTCTTGACTGATGTCTCCATATACGAGTTCCCAAGCAAGCCCATGAGAGCTGGTTAATCAATAGTTTCTAATGGTCTGTCCCCATGGAGGAGGTTGCCAAGTCTCCTAGGCAGCAGTTTCTTGCTGAATCTCCCCCAAAGAGGCAGCATGCACATCACTGGGTCTGCATTAGCTCCTGCAAAAAGGTCTCCATGCATCAAGGTTGCCAGTGCAGCAGAAACCTACGTGATGCAGCTGTTTGAGAGATTAGTGGGCAGCCATGGATTTGCAAACCCAGCAGCACCACTGAGGAGAGGCAGAAAGTGTCTCAGTCCATCAGTGTTTGACTGATAGTCGTTAGTGTTGCCACCAGGACTGCTTTGGGCTCCAGCTCCTCTTTAAGTTACCTCCTTTGCAGCTCAGCAAATGGCCATGTCACAGTTCACTCCCTGCTGCTGCTTGCTGCCAAGCCACTCAACCTCAGCTTAAGCAACTTTAACCTTGATAACAGTGACAGCCTCTCTTGGCTAAGCAGCTAGTCCTTGGGTTCAGCAGCCATATGGTCTCAGATACAAAGGTAAAAAAAAAATCAGGAAGCAAAGGGAGTTCTCCTCTGTTTGTGGTTTTTGCCTCCCCTCCTTATGTGCCACCTGCAAGCGGACCAGACAAAGCTTGGCACTCTGTGTGCTGTTTCAGCAACATAAAAAGTCACATCAGACCCACCTCACCTCTTTTGTGTGCAGCTCAAGGCAAGTCAGGTTTCATGGCTGCCTAAAGCTCCCAGTGCCCCTATACTAATTTGTTTCAGGGTTTTTTTTATTGTTTTAGGTTTTGTCTTTTCAGCAATATCTTCCCATACTCATTTAACTTCCCCTTTTAAGGGGCAAATATTTATTTTAGTTCACACACATATAGGGCACCAGCCCTTTTTGTTGTCAGGTTACTGTGGATATACATCAGCTGGGTATCGATAGTTGTTTCTGCAGTCTCAGTTAAGGCCAGCCTGAGGTATAGATCTGAACTCAGCCTGGAGAGAAGGAGACTGATGCTAAGTGGCACCACCTTTGATTTGCTGCTAGTTGAGAACAAACCTGCAGGCACACACTCCAGCTCAGAGCAACACAGCACACCTTCTTAGTCCCTGGTAAGAGATGGGGTGTCCAAGTCCAAAATCATGAAAAGTAAAAGCCAAACCAGACTATGAATGGTGGTAGTATAGTCCTGGCCCAAATAAGCAACAGTGGCAAAAATTCCTGAAGGTCTTCTTTCCATGAAGAAAGTGGCAAATAGTTAGTGGCTGTCTCATGTCACAGCTGCCCCACCATTCAGAAAAAGAAACATGTGCAGACCAAAAAGGGTTGGGAAGATCATAGAATCATCTAGGTTGGAAAAGACCCTTGGGATCATCGAGTCCAACCATCTACCCTACTCTACAAAGTTCTCCCCTACACCATATCCCCCAACACCACATCTAAACGACTCTTAAACTCATCCAAGGATGGTGACTCAACCACCTCCCTGGGCAGCCTGTTCCAGTGTCTGATCACTCTTACTGTGAAGAATTTCTTCCTAATGTTCAGTCTAAACCTACCCTGTTGCAACTTGAAGCCATTCCCTCTTGTTCTATTGCTATTTGCTTGTGAGAAGAGACCAGCACCAACCTCTCTACAATGTCCTTTCAAGTAGTTGTAGAGAGTGATGAGGTCACCCCTCAGTCTCCTCTTCCTCAAACTAAACAGTCCCAGCTCCCTCAATCGTTCTTCGTACGACTTATTCTCCAGGCCCTTCACCAGCTTTGTTGCCCTCCTCTGTACCCGCTCCAGCACCTCGATATCTCTCTTGTATTGAGGTGCCCAAAACTGGACACAATACTCCAGGTGTGGCCTCACCAGTGCTGAGTACAGGGGCACAATCACCTCCCTACTTCTGCTGGTCACACTATTTCTAATACAAGTCAGGATGGGAAAATGCAGAAGAGCAAAGCAAGAACAAAGGAAGGAGCCTTGGAAAGTGACAGATACTGTATAAATTATTTAATTTTTAAATTATTTAAAATAAGATCAAAGTCATAAATCAAGTTTTCATAAAACATGGGGTGGGAGTGTTAGCCACGGTCTCCTGGCCAAATTCCAGCCATGGGACTGATTGCATCCTGCAGTAGGGGACAGGCATAGAGTTAGTGAGTAAAAACAGATGGGGACAGGGGCAACATAGGCAACGGTAGCATTTGCTTTTTGGCCTGGAGCAAGTCCTTTCCCATCAGTAAATCCCAGCTCCCTTCAATCTGAAAAAGTACAAAAGGCTGCAGCTCCTGAACTGCAGACAAAAACTGCAACAAATATGGGAACATCCAGCACTGCATAGCATTCAGTCGCCATAAGTGGTCACCTTGGGAAGTTAGGGCAGCAGCAACTACCATGCTGACCATAAAAGCGTAGGTACTCCCCTCTGCCTCCTTGTCCTAGCTCCTGTGGAGATGAAAGGATATTTCTGCTAAATGATATGAGGTAGTGCTGAAGGGAAGAATCGGTTCTTCCAACATATATTCAATTCATACTGTGAAATTATTTTTGAAAGATAATTAAAAAAATTCAGCTAGCCCTATGAAATCAGGGAAAATTTACTGAATATAGACTATCTTCTGCATATAATAGTTATTATATTTAAATGACCAAAATGGGACAGTATATTTGATAAATATTACCTGTTATGCAAATCACTTGTTCTGATCTTTTCCAGAAGAGGAAGCTATTTTGAAGCCATAATATTTCTTAGCAGAGCTAATACCATATTTCTGATCATCAGTTCCCTGGTAATTCAGAAATAATGAACACTTAGATTTGGGCTCTATATACATATTTTTTTTTAGGTTTTGGTTTTTTTCCACAGTTCTCAGGAAGTTAGAAATCCAAACTATTGTGTATCAGACTTTGGAAAGACACTAAGACACATGAATCCAGGTGTGGCGCATTTGTTTAGTTTTTTTTTTTTTAAATCTTAATTAAATTTAAATTTTATTTTTGAAGCAGAAATTTCTGTTTCCAAGAAGACACTAAAAATATCTGAAGGACCATTCTGATTTTTTACGGAATATCTTCTGCTTGTTTGAAGGCTTGGGAGATGTTTTTGGGTTTATTTCCCAATGGCCAGCTAGGTAAAACAGATGTGAATTTGTCAATTCTGTGATTTTACCAAATATGAGTCCTCTTACTGCTTGACTGATCACTTTACTTACCTCTTTCTATCACAGGGATACCATGAGGATTGATTAGCTAAGTGTTTGTACAGCTCGTTAGAGGTGGGAAGCGTGGGATGCTGTTATTACTTTTATTATTATTACTGAATGAAGAATATGAAAAGTCAAACAAAATGTCATGTGGTTCAGAGACAAGGATAGAAAATAACACTGAAAAAAATGAGAAGGTCATTACATTCAGAGTAAGCTTTCTCCAAGGGCAATGATCATGTTATTTCAAAAAGACCGCATCAGAAATAATACTTTTCTCTCCTCTTCCCCTTCTTCAGTTTCACATGTATTTTTTGGGGGGGCTGGGGAAGGCAGGCTGTAGCATCCTTGTCCTATTGCTAGCAGGAGGTTTTGGCCTTGAGTAAGTCACTTCATCTCTTTATGCACCTGTTCCTCCCGTAAGAAAAGGATAATATTTCCTTCTGTTGAGTGCAGTTGCATGACCCTGCTGTCTAACAGTCACTTGATGCCAAAAGCAGCCATCCTATTCCCAACCCCATCTCTGGCCACGTGTCCTCACCCCACGCCACTAGACTGACAGTGACCACACAGGGAACCACTTGTGGGAGGAAAACTGGGAGTAAGCACTGCGGTTTTGTACTGTGCGGTTAACATTCTGCTGGTGTTGCCCTTGAGCTGGTGCTCAGCAGCATTGGGTGAGCATCTGTCCTGGTACAAAGGTAGCAGCAAGACATGGAGAGGGAGATGTGCATCGGCAAGCTCTTGCTTTGACACAGCTGTGCTGCAAAACTGCATTCTTTGCTGTTTTTTATCTTAATCTCCAATGCTAGGATAGAATAGATAAGCCTGTGGAGGTACCTGATGGCTATACTTGAAGCAGCAGAGGTGTGTGAGATGAATCCTCCCATCTCTCTCTGTTGATCAGCTATCACTACCACCCCTCCTCATACTTTGAATGGCCTTACCAGTGCCTCTCCAATTGCCCCATCGGTTGTCAAGCCCTGGGATGGGGACTGCAGGCTCATAGCTCTTGAGGTGCTGCCCATGGGCATGAACCAGTGCGGTAGCATCTCCTGGTCTCCTCAGAAAATAAATATTTGAGCAATAGTAAAGACCAGGCTGGAGGAAAGAGGGAATGAATCCATAAAATTGGATGGGAAAAAGCTCTAAATGCTGAGGCAAAAATCATGCCAAGGAAGTAAGAGAAGCAAAAGGAAATACGTCCTTTCAGCTGAGGAAGGGAAAAGCTCCTCTCCGTCCCCTTGGATCAGTCTGAGATAATACGGCTGCTGCCTTTCTGATTAGTGCTCTGTGGCCCCAACCCATTCTCAGAGTTTCAGAGAGTTAGAAGAGGCTTAGCTAAAAAGAAAAACTACTAAACAGAAAATTTGTTCTGTTTTACCTCAAACCATGACAGGTATTTTCACCTGGGGACAGCTGAGTATATAACTGGCTGGTTGCAGAAATGATGGCCAAGATCTGTGCCTATAGGAAATGTCTAGCTCTGCTGATCAAAGTAGCATCTCTCTGAGATGGGCACAGTTGCAAGGGCTGGGGACAGTCCCAGTCTTGCCTTTGCTGTCTTTTCTCTGTGTTTCTCATGCATTACTGGAGGCTAGGGAATGCACAGAATGGGGTTACGCTCTCTGCTCATACTCTTTCCCCCACACTTTCTCTAAGCATCCAACACCAGTCTCTAGTGGGGGTTGGATGTTGGATATAGACTCAGACATACCTCTTCTGGCTCCTCATACAGCTCCAGGGGAGGGGACAAGAGGCAGTTTCATCCAAGCTGCCTTCTCCTTCACACTAGGAGCATTTTACAAGCCTACTGCAGCCGTACTGTACACATGAACTGCAACAACTGTGTGCTAGGTTCAGAGTGTAAAATAATAATAGCAAAGTCTGATGATAGCAAAGTCTGGTTTTAATGTAAGAAGCATTTCCAGCATGCATAACCATTCATCACCCTTCTACTCCAAAACCCAAATGCCTGAAAATATAGCCCGGGTTCCTCATTTCTGCCTTTTGTAGGTGTCCTAAAATAAGCAGCATTTTGATGACTCTCTGGAAAAAAAAATATAATTAAGGAAGTCATTCCAGATCAAAACCACAGGGAAGGGGTTTTCCCACTACACAGTATTAATCTTGCTAAAGTAGGGGAGTTCCCTTGTCTTGTATAGCTCTTTCGGGAGTCTCTGCTTGGTTGTGTTAGAAATAGGTGCTGTAATCTGGTTAGAAGGTTTGATCATGGTTTTGCTCAGTGCCCACCAGAGGCCTCCCAGCAGCATAAGAAAAACTGTGTTTTGTCACTGACAGATTAAAACAAATCAGGTTATCCCCAGAGAACTAGCTAAGCTTGCTTCCCCTAGAGCTGCCCTTCTCCCCGCTGTTCCACATACATTGGTCTCCCATCAGCAGCCACCAGGGCTTTCCCAGAGCTTTGCTATAAGCAATGTAAGCCATGAAGCCTCTCCGCTCAGGAACTTATAAAGTCTTTTCTCTGCCTTTCACATCAGGAAAGGGCGAGGTAGTCAGAGGACTGAGTTCAACTCATGGGAGACCTCCACATTGGAGAACACATCGTGGGGATGGGGACCATAAAGACCTCAAGATACAAAGATGCACTTTGCCTCCAGCCCCTATAGTCAGAAGGAAGGCCAAGGCTGGGGGATACCACAGGCATGGTGAGCTGACATGTCCAAACAGAGGGATGCCTCACACCCTCACCGGGTCCCCATCCTGGTGCCAGTGCCACGAGCTGCCCTGCAGGTGACTGCGTGATATTTTTTCCCTGCTCTCTTTGTTCCAGCTGATGCAGCAGCAAGCTGCGATCATGGTGTCCGTGGCGCAGGGTGGCTACCTGAACCCCATGGCAGCCTTTGCTGTGGCCCAGATGCAACAGATGGCAGCTCTGAACATGAATGGCCTGGCGGCTGCCTCCATGACACCAACCTCAGGTAAGGGGCTGGGGAGGGTGGAGAGGGCAAAGGGCAGGAAAATCTGGGCACATCCCAGAGGAGACCTGGCAGGACATGTTAGTTGACAGGTTCCACCCCAGTGGGTGTTTACAGAAATGTTGGTCTTGCTGGTGAAGGCCATCAGGAGTGAGGAGTGGAGTCAATCAGATCTTTTTGTGGTTTGGGAGAGGGGTGAAGGGATAGAGAAAGGCTGTTACCAGCTCTGTCAGGGCTGGGGCCAGCTGAGGGTGTCACATAAAAGGACTGTAGTTTTGATATTTGACTGTCAGAGTCCCAGGACTTTCACTGATTTGCTGTCAGAGTCCCAGCAAAGGACTTTCACTGAGTCAGATTCACAAATAATCAAAATTACTTATTTTATTGAGAGCGACAGAACAGATTTGAGATTGCCATTGATAAATTCACTAACTACAATAGCGCTAATTAATTAAGGTTAATATTGCTAGCAAAAGTAATGATAGTACAACAACGCAGGGTTAACATTCACCAGAGGGTGAAAGGCACAGTGCTTACCCAGAAAGGTGTCCCTGGCTGGGGTGGAGGAAGAGAATGCAGCTCATTGACTGGTCCGTCAGGTATCAAGTTTCTTCTCTCCCAATTTAACAGTCATTTATTTTCTCTGTCTTTCATCCCCAAAATTATGAGGTTTCCCTCCCCTAGGTGATGTGCAATATGATTTGGGCACAGAGACTAGTGCTACAGTCATACATAGAATCATAGAATTGTCTAGGTTGAAAGGGGCCTTTAAGATCATCTAGTCCAACCATCAACCTAACTCTGATAAAAAACCTATCACTACACGATGTCACTAGGCACTATGTCTACCCGTCTTTTAAGTACGTCCAGGGATGGTGCCTCAACCACTCCCCTGGGCAGCCCATTCCAATGCTTGATAACCCTTTCAGTGTAAAAATTCTTCCTAATATCCAATCTGAACCCCCCCTGGCACAACTTGAGGCCATTTCTTCTTGTTCTATCGCCTGTGACTTGGGAGAAGAGACCGACCCCCACCTCTCTACACCCTCCTTTCAGGTAGTTGTAGAGAGCTATAAGGTCTCCCCTCAGCCTCCTTTTCTCCAGGCTCAACAGCCCCAGCTCCCTCAGCCTCTCCTCATAAGACATTCTTCAGACCCCTCACCAGCTTCGTTGCCCTTCTCTGGACCCGCTCCAGCACCTCAATGTCTTTTTTGTGGTAAGGGGCCCAAAACTGGACACAGTACTCGAGGTGGGGCCTCACCAGTGCCGAGTACAGGGGGATGATCACCTCCCGAGTCCTACTCACCACACTGTTCTTGATACAGGCCAGGATGCTGTTGGCCTTCTTGGCTACTTGGGCACACTGCTGGCTCATGTTCAGCCGACAGTTGACCAACACCCCCAGGTCCTTTTCTGCCAGGCAGCTTTTCAGCCACTCTTCCCCAAGCTTGTAATACTGCATGGGATTATTGTGACCCAAGTGCAGGACCTGGCACTTGGCATTGTTGTATCTCATACCATTGGCCTCGTCCCATCAGTCCAGCCTGTCCAGAACCCTCTGCAGAGCCTTTCTACCCTCCAGCAGGTCGACACTCCCACCTAGTTTGGTGTCATCTGCAAACTTACTGAGGGTGCACTCAATCCCCTCATCCAGATCATTGATAAAGATGTTAAAGAGAACCGGCCCCAATACCCCCCACCCCGGGAGACACCACTCGTGACTGGCTGCCAACTGGATTTAACTCCATTCACCACCACTCTCTGGGCCCGGCCCTCCAGCCAGTTTTTAACCCAGCGGAGAGTACTCCCATCCAAGCCACGGGCAGCCAGTTTCTCCAGGAGGATACTGTGGGAGACTGTATCAAAGGCCTTGCTAAAGTCCAGGTAAACAACATCCACAGCCTTTCCCTCATCCACCAAGCGAGTCACCTTGTCATAGAAGGAGATCAGGTTTGTCAAGCAGGACCTGCCCCTCGTGAACCCGTGCTGGCTGGGACTGATCACCTGGGCATCCTTCATGCACTGCATAATGGCACTCAGGATGATGTTCCATGACCTTCCCAGGCACCGAGGTCAGACTGACAGGCCTGTAATTCCCCGGATCATCCTTCCAGCCCTTCTTGTGGATGGGTGTCATATTTGCTAGACGCCAGACCTCCCCAGTTTGCCAGGACTGTTGTTAAATGATGGAAAGTGGCTCAGTGAGCACTTCCGCCAGCTCCCTCAGAACCCTCGGGTGGGTCCCATCTGGCCCCATAGACTTTGTATCCAGGTGTTGGAGCAGGTCCCTCACCACCTCCCTTTGGATTACGGGGGCTTCATTGTGCTCCCCGCCCCTATCTGCTAGCTCAGGGGTCTGGGTACTCAGGGAACAACCAACTCTACTACTAAAGACTGAGGCAAAGAAGGCATTAAGTACCTCAGCCTTCTCCTCATCCTTTGTCACTATGTTACCTCCTGCGTCCAATAGAGGATGGAGATTCTCCCGAGTTCTCCTCTTGTTACTAATATATTTATAGAAATTCTTTTTATTGTTTTTAACATCCAAGCCCAGGTTAAGTTCTAGTTGGGCTTTGGCCTTTCTAATCTTTTCCCTACATAACTTTACTACACCTTTGTAATCTTCCTGAGTGGCCTGCCTCTTTTTCCAAAGGCCGTAAACTCTCCTTTTTTCCCTGAGTTGTGACCATATCTCTTTGTTCAGCCAGGTCAGTCTTTTCCCCCCAACGGCTTGTTTTACAGCACACAGGGACAGCCTGCTCCTGCACTTTTAAGACTTCCTCCTTGAAAAACGTCCAGCCTTCCTGGACTCCTTTGCCCTTCAGGGCTGCCTCCCAAGGGACTCTATCAAGCAGGCTCTTGAAAAGACCAAAGTCTGCCCTCCTATGTGTTTAGCATGATCTCTAAAATCTTCATTAGCATATACAGGGGTGTCAACTCTAATATGCATTTCACAGGTAATGAGGCAAAGGTCAGTTATGGGGTATGGTAGCCTCTCGAGGAAACAAAGAACTACCACAGAGTCTCTGTTATCTTGATTTTACTGTCTTTGCTGACAAAAAGCAGGACTGTCCTGGCTCCCCATGAAGTCTTAAAGGCACAAGAGCAGGCTGTCCCCGTGTGCCGAAAAACAAGTAGGCGAGGAAGGAGACCAGCCTGGCTAAATAGGGACCTTTTGCTGGATCTCAGAAAGAAAAGGAGAGTCTACAACCTTTGGAAGAGGGGGCAGGCCTCTCACAAAAACTATAAAGAGGTAGTGAAGCTATGCAGGGAGAAAATTA
This sequence comes from Numenius arquata, assembly GCF_964106895.1. Taxonomy (NCBI): domain Eukaryota; kingdom Metazoa; phylum Chordata; class Aves; order Charadriiformes; family Scolopacidae; genus Numenius; species Numenius arquata. Next base: position 28,614,366 of record NC_133615.1, on the reverse strand, counting down.
GAAGAGCCAAAGCGCAGCTAGAGCTCAACCTAGCTACAGCTGTTAAGGATAATAAAAAATGTTTCTATAAATTCATTAACAACAAAAGGACGGTTAGGGAAAATCTCCCTCCTTTATCGGATGCAGAAGGAAACATAATCACCAAGGAGGAGGAAAAGGCTGAGGTGCTCAATGCCTACTTTGCCTCAGTCTTTAGCAGTGGAACTAGCTGTTCCCTGGACACCCAGCCTCATGAGCTAGGGGACAGGGAGGGGAAGCAGAACGAGGGCATCACAATTAAAGAGGAAGAGATCAGTGACCTGCTACGCAGTTTGGATGCACACAAGTCTATGGGACCGGATGGGCTACACCCAAGAGTGCTGAAAGAGTTGGCAGACGTGCTCGCCAAACCGCTTTCCATCATTTACAGGAAGTCATGGCTAACTGGGGAGGTCCCAATGGACTTGAGGGTGGCAAATGTAACACCCATCTACAAGAAAGGCAAAAAGGAGGATCCAGGAAACTATAGACCTGTCAGTCTAACCTCGATACCAGGGAAGGTCATGGAGCAGGTCATCTTGAGTGCCATCACAAACCATATAATGGGCAACCAGGGGATCAGGCCTAGTCAGCATGGGTTTATGAAAGGCAGGTCCTGCCAGACAAACCTGATCTCCTTCTATGACAAGATGACCCGATTATTGGATGAGGGAAAGGCTGTTGATATTGTCTACCTGGACTTTCAAAAAGCATTCGACACTGTTTCCCATAGAATTCTAGTGGAAAAACTAGCTGCACATGGCCTGGGCGAGCATACGATCTGCTGGATCAAGCACTGGCTGTCTGGACGGTCCCAAAGAGTGGTGCTCAATGGAGTTAAATCCAGCTGGCGGCCGGTCACAAGTGGTGTTCCCCAGGGCTCACTGTTGGGACCATTTCTGTTTAACGTCTTCATTGATGATCTTGATAAGGACATAGAGTGTATCATCAGCAAGTTCGCAGATGACACCAAGTTAAGCGGGAGTGTTTATCTGCATGAGGACAGGGAAGCTCTACAGAGAGACCTAGATAGGTTAGATCGATGGGCCAACATTAATGGTATGAACTTCAACAAGACCAAGTGCCAGGTCCTGCACTTGGGCCACAACAACCCCGTGCATCAGTACAGGCTTGGGGAAGTGTGGCTGGAAAGCTGCCTGGCGGAAAAGGACTTGGGGGTTCTAATTGACAAGCGGCTGAATATGAGCCAGCAGTGTGCCCAGGTGGCCAAGAAAGCCAATGGCATCCTGGCTTGTATTAGAAATAGTGTGACCAGCAGAAGTAGGGAGGTGATTGTGCCCCTGTACTCAGCACTGGTGAGGCCACACCTGGAGTATTGTGTCCAGTTTTGGGCACCTCAATCCAAGAGAGATATCGAGGTGCTGGAGTGGGTACAGAGGAGGGCAACAAAGCTGGTGAAGGGCCTGGAGAATAAGTCGTACGAAGAACGATTGAGGGAGCTGGGACTGTTTAGTTTGAGGAAGAGGAGACTGAGGGGTGACCTCATCACTCTCTACAACTACTTGAAAGGACATTGTAGAGAGGTTGGTGCTGGTCTCTTCTCACAAGCAAATAGCGATAGAACAAGAGGGAATGGCTTCAAGTTGCAACAGGGTAGGTTTAGACTGAACATTAGGAAGAAATTCTTCACAGTAAGAGTGATCAGACACTGGAACAGGCTGCCCAGGGAGGTGGTTGAGTCACCATCCTTGGATGAGTTTAAGAGTCGTTTAGATGTGGTGTTGGGGGATATGGTATAGGGGAGAACTTTGTAGAGTAGGGTAGATGGTTGGACTCGATGATCCCAAGGGTCTTTTCCAACCTAGACGATTCTATGATTCTATGATTCTATGACTCCCTGTTTATTATATCCCCCAATTTATACATCCTGTGATATCCAGACAAGTCTTCACTTCCCTGGGTTGCACAAGATAGCAAAGCCAGTCTTAATTGCTCTTTGAGCATAGAGACTTCACCTCATGTCGTGGTTTGGCCTCAGAGGGCAACAAAGAACCAGGTGGCAGCCACTGTCTCGGACCGCCACCACCCCCCCCACCCAGACCGCCCCCACCACCACCACAGCCATGAGGGGAGAATCGGAAGAAAAAGGCAAAACTCGTGGGTTGAGACAAAGGCAGTTTAACAGAACAGCAAAGGGGAAAAAGTAAAACAACAACAATAACACTGAGAGAGGAATATACAACCACGATTACGATACCACTGCTCGCCGACCCGACTGGGCTGCCCCCGCCCACTCCCCTGTGGTGGCTTCCTGCCCCCTCCCCCAGCCAGCTACCCCCTGGGCATGGCTCACATGGGATGGAATACCTGTGTCCCTGCTAGATCCTGAGGAGAATTCTATCCCAGATGGAACCAGGACATTATCCATCCCTTATTCCATACCTTCTATGACATGCCCAGATTTTACAGTTTCCAATTAAATGCCATCACCTTCCTCTGTCAGATATATATATATGTACATATATATCCATAAAGATATAATGTCCTTAGTCTATGGGCAATCACTCTAAAATGTCTGTTGAGTTCATTTAACCCATGACTTTGGGCTCCATCTGTTAGAACAGTCTCTCAGGGCAGGCAAGTTGGTGTTGGGGGCTGGATTGTTGCATTCTGTATTTTTGGGGCTTGCAGGCTGAGATACTTAATGCCTTCTTTGCCTCTGTCTTCAATAGTTGGATCAGCTACCCCCAGGGTGTTCAGCCTCCTGAGATGGAAGATAAGGATGGAGAGCAGAACAACCCCCCCATAATCCAGGAGGAAGTAGTTAATGATCTCCTTATGCACCTGGACATGCATAAGTCCATCGGGCCGGATGGGATTCACCCAAGGGTACTCAGGGAGCTGGCGGGAGAGCTCACCAAGCCTCTCTCCATCATCTATCAACAATCCTGGTCAACAGGAGAGCTCCAGATGACTGGAGGGTGGCTAACGTGACGCCCATCTACAAGAAGGGACAGAAGGAAGATCTGGGGAACTACAGGCCTGTCAGCCTGACCTCGGTACCGGGAAAGATTATGGAGAGGATCATCTTGAGTGAACTCTCATGGCAAGTGCAGGGCAGCCAAGGGATCAGGGCCAGCCAGCATGGGTTTATGAAAGGGAGGTCGTGCTTAACCAACTTGATCTCTTTCTCTGACCGTGTGACCTGCCTTCTCGATGCAGGGAAGGCTGTGGACGTTGTCTACCTGGACTTTGGTAAGGCCTTTGACACCATCCCCCACAGCGTTCTCCTGGAGAAGCTGGCGAATCATGGCATAGACAAGTGTACTCTTCACTGGGTAAAAAACTGGCTGCACGGCTGTGCCCAGAGAATTGTAATTAATGGGGTGAAATCTTGTTGGCAGCCGGTCACCAGTGGTGTCCCTCAGGGCTCAGTTTTGGGGCCAGTCTTGTTTAATATCTTTATCGATGATCTAGATAAGGGGATTGAGTGCACCCTCAGTAAGTTTGCAGATGACACCAAACTAGGTGGGAGTGTTGATCTGCTTGAGGGTAGGAAGGCTCTACAGAGGGACCTGGACAGGCTGGATCAATGGGCCAAGGCCAATGGGATGAGGTTTAATAAGGCCAAGTGCCGGGTCCTGCATTTCAGTTACAACAACCCCAGGCAACACTGCAGGCTTGGGAAAGAGAGGCTGAAAAGCTGCCCAGCAGAAAAGGACCTGGGGGTGTTGGTGGACAGCTGGCTTAACATGAGCCAGCAGTGTGCCCAGGTGGCCAAGGCGGCCAACAGCATCCTGGCCTGTATCAGGAATAGCGTGGCCAGCAGGAGTAGGGAAGTCATCATGCCTCTGTACTCGGCACTGGTGAGGCCTCACCTTGAGTACTGTGTTCAGTTCTGGGCCCCTCACTACAAGAAGGACATTGAGGTGCTGGAGCGTGTCCAGAGGAGAGCCACCAAGCTGGTGAGGGGTCTAGAGAACAAGTCATATGAGGAGAGGCTGAGGGAACTGGGCATTTTTAGTTTGGAGAAGAGGAGGCTGAGGGGGGACCTCATTGCCCTCTACAACTACCTGAAAGGAGGTTGTAGAGAGGTGGGTGTTGGCCTCTTCTCCCAAGGGAATAATGACAGGACCAGAGGAAATGGTCTGAAGTTGCATCGGGGAGGATTAAATTAGATTAGATTAGATATTAGGAAGAATTACTTTACTGAGAGAGTGGTCAGGCACTGGAACGGTCTGCCCAGGGAGGTGGTGGAGTCGCCATCCCTGGAGGTATTTAAGAAGCGTGTAGACATGGCACTTCAGGGCATGCTCTAGTGCCCAAGATTGTTGATTTGTGTCTGTTTGTGGGTGGGTGTGGGTGTGGGTTGTGTGGTGGTTTTTTGGTTTTGGTTTTTTGTTGTTTTGGGGTTTTTTTTGTGGTTGGACTCGATGATCTCAAAGGTCTCTTCCAACTGAAGATTCTGTGATTCTGTGATTCTATATCTGGTGCATCTCATGCCCACGGTCCATGGGTTGAAGATGTCGATCTCAATGAAGTTGCTGGATGCAAGCTGCTGAGGTCAGTTCAGATCCATTCACTGCTGCACTTCACTCAGGTTTTTATCAGAGTCCATCTGTCATTAGTTTGGGTGCTTCTTACTATAGTACAACCAATAGCAGTTATAGAAATGAGGATACACGGTGGCAGGGTCATCTAGCAATTAACATCATACAATTTCATTCATTGGCTATTCTCACCCAAAATCCGGTCCCCATGAAGTACACATCGAACTTCCCCATCCTTCCGCATCACCCACCAAGTGCACCCAGGTCCTCGAGCAAAGGCAATCCCATGGATGGGTTTGCCTTTGCCTGAGGCAGGACTAACCCAGACTGTCTTCCCTAACATATTCTTCATGTGCACTACGGGACTTTATCTCCTTCCACAGAACGTAGAAGTTTTGATTGGGCAGGGCCAGCTCGGTTGGTAGATCCCCTGGTGTTAACTAGCCAGGTGGCCTTTGCTAAATGTGTATCCCGATGTTTGAAGGTCCCACCACCCATTGCTCTCAGCGTCATTTTTAACAGTCCATTGTACCGTTCTCTCTTCCCAGAGACTGGTGCGTGATGGGGAATGTGATAGACCCACTCAATACCATGCTCTTTGGCCCAGGTGTCAATGAGGCTGTTTCGGAAATGAGTCCCATTGCCCGACTCAATTCTCTCTGGGGTGCCATGTCACCACAGGACTTGCTTTTCAAGGCCCAAGATGGTGTTCTGGGGAGTGGCATGGGGCACAGGGTATGTTTCCAGCCATCCAGTGGTTGCTTCCACCATTGTGAGCACATGGCGCTTGCCTTGATGGGTTTGTGGGAGTGTGATATAATTGATCTGCCAGGCCTCCCCATATTTGTATTTCAGCCATCGTCCTTCATACCAAAGAGGCTTTAACTGCTTGGATTGCTTGATTGCATGCGGAAATGGTGGGGCTGTGTTTCCACCCCTGGGGCAGTCGGTTCCAGGTGTATTGGACCCCCCCCCAAGTGAAAGCAAACTGGGGCCTGCATTCTGCTTCCAGAGGGTTTGAAAAGAATGCATTAGTGATATCCATTGTGGCATACCACTTAGCTACCTTGGACTCCAGTTTGTATTGAAGTTCTAACATGTTCGTCACGGCAGCATTCAGTGGTGGTGTGACTTCATTCAGGCCATGATAGTCTCCACTCTCCATTAAATTTTTCACACCAGCCATATGGGACTGTTAAAGGGTCAAAGAGTCTTGCTGATCACTCCTTGAATCTCTAGTTAATGAATCAGCTTATGGATGGGGATCAGAGAGTCTCGGTTACTGTGATATTCCCGCCAATGCACCATTGTGGCAGTGATCGGCACCTGTTGTTCTTCGACCCTCAACAACCCCACAACAGAAGGGTCCTCCAAGAGACCAGGCAAGGTAGACAACTGTTTAACTTCCTCCATCTCCAAGGCAGCTATGTCAAAAGCCCACCGATACCCTTTGGGGTCCTTAAAATACCCTCTCCTGAGGTAATCCGTACCAAGGATGCATGGAGCCTCTGGGCCAGTCACAATGGGATGCTTTTGCCACTCATTCCCTGTTAGGCTCACTTCAGCTTCCAGTACAGTCAGCTCTTGGGATCCCCCTGTCACTCCAGAAATACAAATGGATTCTGTCCCTCTATAGCTTGATGGTATTAGGGTACACAGTGCGCCTGTGTCCACTACAGCCTTATACTCCTGTGGGTCTGATGGGCCAGGCCATCAAATCCACACCGTCCAATCAACCCGGTTGTCCCTTTCCCCCACCTGGCTGGAGGCAGGGCCCCTCTAATCCTGGTCATAGTATCCGTTACTCACTTCTTGCAGAAATGACATAGAAGTCCCTTCAAGAGGATCGGAAGTAAGATCAGGCCTTCTACTCTGTCTGGGGAACTGCCTGCTGGAAACTGGGGCGGCACTTTTCCTGGAGGGTTCCCCTTTTGTGGTTGTTCTGTCTTGCAACTCCTGTACCCATGCCCGTAGGATCGACGTAGGTTGTTCATCCCACTTCCTCATGTCCTCTCTGTGGTCACGCAGGCAGAACCACAGGGTGCTTCATGGGGTGTACCCCCTGTATTCTCTGTCTTGAGTGGAGAGACGTCTGCTCCTAACAGCTGAGATATTGGCTCATACAGGTGAGGAGAAGGACATATTCTCTTTGAGTTGCTGGACCTTCCAGGACAGTTTCTCCACAGCTGAGATGAGGGGAGAAGAGAGACTTTCTTAGTATTGCCGGAGTCAGGCAGCCACCTCATCCACCGTTGGTCTCTCTTTGCCTTTCCATTCCATCACTGCCAATGAGTTGGCATATGATGACGGTGTGCTCCATACAAACTTCCACCACATGGACCTTGTGCATTAGATCTCATCAGGATCTGTGGGAAACTGGGCATTGTCCAGGTCATAATAAATCATCTCCCGCACGGCTAATTCTCTCAGGTACTGAATACCTCTTTCCATGGTGGTCCACTTGCTCGGATGACATACACCATCTTCACTGAAGGGGTACCTTTCCCTCACACCTGACAGGAGTCGCCTCCAGAGGCTGAGGGCTTGTGTCCTTTTCCCAATTGCCTTGTCAATGCCCCCCTCTCTAGACAGAGATCCCAGCTGCCTGGCTTCCCTACCCTCCAATTCCAAGCTACTGGCTGCGTTATCCCAGCACCAGAGTAGCCAGGTGACAATGTGCTCGCCTGGAAGTCAGCTGAAATCTTTTTGCATGTCCCACAGCTCGCTCAGGGACAGGGATCAGGTGATTATCTCTGGTTCTGCCTCTTCCTCCTTTTCTCGTGATGACCCTGGATCATTGTCATCCCTCACTAAGCGAACTGATTTCTTGGTGTATTTCTTCTTCTGGATAGGGGCAACTGATACGGGCATGGGTTGGATTTCTGGTTCAGTTGCAGTGCCTGTCACCGGGGTCAGAGTAACCACATTGCCTGCCACTGGGGTTGGCGTAGCCACAGCGCCGGCTGCAGGGGTTGGAGTAACTGCAGGGCTGACAGCTGCAGTATCTGTCGCAGGAGTGGCAGTAGCCACACACTGCTTGTCGGCCTGGTTTCTATCTTTTTCTCCTGAGGATGCTGCACAATATTGAGCAACGCTTGGTAGGTACTGGCCAGGGCCCAGCACAGTGCAGTAAGTTGTGCCTCTCTGGAATAGCCACAGCATTTTCCTTTCAAATATTCTATCACTTTATCAGGGTCCTGTAATTGTTCGGGGGTGAAATCCCAGACCTTTGGAGGTGAAAAACTCTCTAGGTACCTGCCCATGTTCTCCCACATGCCATGCCATCCATGACTCTCCAGCCTTGGGGCAGATCTCGGGGTGGTAGTCTTAAATAGTTGCTTAACCCTAAACAAAAACTGAAAAACATTCAGGAGACCTAGCAATAGGACCAAGCTGGTCTGCGTGTCCCAAGAGTATTCAAAATTCTCAAAAACTGGCATACCCAGCATGAAAGAGAAAAGGGAGGTGAAAGAGCTGGGGAAAGTATCCCCCCCCTGCTTCCCCCATAGACTGAGTGCAATTATTAATAAATTCCCCGAGATATGGGCAGGAAAACAGTGCCGAATAAACGCCCCAACATAACCATCTGAACAGTGATGCTATCATATCATAAGTTGATATCACACAGGACAGAAAAATTATAATCCTGATCCCTCTCCCAGAGGTGATAAACATCATCACGGGGAGTACATAGAGCATGTAAGAGTTTACATAACACAGCCATGAAAACAAACGAAGCAACATTCTGACCAGCAACTAATATAATAAATGCATATAACAAATGCATATAACAAATTCCTTTTAACACGCTCTGGTCAGATCTGTCGTTATCTCAGCCCTCTGAGTGCCCCACGTTGGGCGCCAAAAAAGACTGTCGTGGTTTGGCCTCAGAGGGCAACAAAGAACCAGGTGGCAGCCACTGTCTCGGACCGCCACCACCCCCCCCACCCAGACCGCCCCCACCACCACCACAGCCATGAGGGGAGAATCGGAAGAAAAAGGCAAAACTCGTGGGTTGAGACAAAGGCAGTTTAACAGAACAGCAAAGGGGAAAAAGTAAAACAACAACAATAACACTGAGAGAGGAATATACAACCACGATTACGATACCACTGCTCGCCGACCCGACTGGGCTGCCCCCGCCCACTCCCCTGTGGTGGCTTCCTGCCCCCTCCCCCAGCCAGCTACCCCCTGGGCATGGCTCACATGGGATGGAATACCTGTGTCCCTGCTAGATCCTGGGGAGAATTAACTCTATCCCTGCTGGAACCAGGACACCTCATTACCCAAATTCCACATTATCTACCCCATTACTATTGTCTCTCAAATCAATATCCAAATCATGCTCTCATAAAATCAATTTTGGGAGTATCCCTTACATTATACTTCTCTTCCTCCAGTTCAGGACTCATCAATTCTGTCCTGCCAGAGATCATTATGCACCTGATGAATTAACACCCGGGTTAACATAGATTTGACAAAAGCCAATATAATACAAAAAGCAATGACTACAATAACTGCAATAATCACAGATTGCAATAAAGAAGCAAGCCATCCTGATAGTGAAAATCCCAATTCGTGTAACAGCTTATTCAGCCTTGTTGTTTCCCTTTTCTCAATTCGCAGCTGGCCTTTGCTACACTTTTTATGTGATCTAGGTGTTCATCAAGATCTTTAGTCACATTTGGTATATGAACACAAGAAGTATCATTTACCAAGTCTAAATATCCACACATTCCATTTTTATGCAGCAATAGCAGATCTAATGCCAGTCTATTTTGCAGTGTCATTCTCGATGTTGCCTGTAGCTGTTCATTTAATTTTTCCAGTCCAACCCGAGTTGCATTAGCCAATGCTTCAATTTGTCCCATAAGGTTATACAGCATCATGCGATTCTGGAAAGCCATTATCTGGGGTGTGAGGATGGATTCCAAAGTCCATACAACTACAGTTCCTGTGGTCGGATGCTACCAAGGGTCTTCTGCTTCCCGTTTGATTCACCCCCATAGGGGTGGCACAAGGAGTTGTTTTCGCCAGAGAGGACAGAGTGTCAACAATCCCAATGCATGTTGGTGTTGCGGGCCTTCCACTGGCAAATCGTTAGTCCATGTTCCATCACTACTAACTCAAACAGTGCGTCCCGTAGAAGGCAATGTTAGCTTTTTACAATTTATATGGATATCCTTAACTGTCAAACGTGACCAGGTGTCATTGATAGGAGTGGTATATTTATGGCAAATATAACCCAGGCGAAAGGCTTGAGCTATTGGGCCCAATTTCTGAATTTCACTCTCATTGCTAGTGCAATTGTAAACTTTGGTACAATTCCAATTATAGCGGTTTGGTTTAATGGAACGAGAAATCTTAAAATCGGTATATACATCAACAAGCGTATTTGATAGTCCAATGGTCCCATCCCAATCAATGCACCAGTCAGTGGTCTGCATATAATGCCAGTCACCCATATTTTGGCTAAGTGCTTTCCCCAGGGAAATTTTTCACATGTGGTTTTGATTGTTGCATGGGAATATTTACCTTCCCAGCAGGTCTCTTTCTGGCCAGTGTACGACCAGCCGGGAGAATATATTTTAGTGTTTCCAAACTTCATCTTGCCTACGCTAGTTTATGTCATGGCCGTAAAGGTTTGATTTAGATCAAGGGTTAAAATTCCCCAGTCCAGCAGATTTGGGTAAAGGCAAACATGCTGTTATTTGACTGCCATTATGTATATGCCCAAAAGCATGGATCAATTGCAATATAAGGTATGAGGAAAAACTCCATCCACAGGTAGACAACAATAGAATACCCAAACTGTATTTTACCATCATTGTGGTTAAAATTTCGATTGCCAAACTATTATCAACACTATGAAAGCAAGTCAGATTGTTATTAGCCGGCCTTGAAGACACTCCAACTCTGTGTAGGATAGGCCATGGTCCCAGGTGCAATTTGTTGTCATCAGTGTTTCTGCAAAATAAAACAAAAGAAAATGCTTAGTTGTATTCTGACCAGCAGAGTTAAGTTAAAGGGTAGGTACCACCCATCTGGTACTAATTCGGTGTATTTTCCCAGAACTATTCTTTGCTTCCCAAGCATAGAGATTCTTTGGAGTTGTCACCACCATTGCCATTGTTCCAATCTGGGGCATTCTGACCATTACTGGTTGGCCTGCATAAAATCCTGTAGGATATTCCCCTGGTTTAGTGTGTACTTTAGGGACAATGGTGGAAGCTGACACACAAAAAGTCCTCATCCTCGGGCATCCATCTCCACTCCACCGATTATTTAACTGATAGGTGTCATCAGACAATCGCAGGTGCCACCCGGGTTCATAGGTTTTAGTGAATTGTTTGACCAACCCATTTGTTCGTACAACAATACCATTAGCTTGGGGATAGTACGGAGTATGGAATACCCATTGAATCCCTTCTTCCTTTGCCCAATCTTGGACTACTGTAGCTGAAAAGTGTGTCCCATTATCACTTTGAATCTCCTCAGGAAGGGGAAGGGTGCTAAACCACTCTTTCAAACATTGGACAGTGTTTTCCCCAGAGGCAGCTGCAACTGCTGTAGCCATGGTTTCTCCTGAAACAACTTCCACCCCCACTAGTATGTATTTCTTACTTTCTGAAGGCCGGAGTGGGCCTATGTAATCAATCCACCAAGTGTACCACAGTGTCTTCCTATCCCGGATATGCAGGGGAGGTGCTTTACTCAGATGGTCTTTGTTAAGTCGTAAACGACATTGTGAACAGGCTGTCACCACTTGTTCACATAGCTTTACTGATACAGGCCATCCACAGGCTATGCCTTCCCAGTATAGATCAGCTTGTCCAGTGTGGCCTCGTTTAACATGCAACCATTCGAGCAAGCGTTCCCATTTGTGGTTACCACTTACGACATCAATTTCTCGCAGTCGTGTGAGACTATCGACTTGCTAATTAAACTGGGCAGCAATGTCCTTTTACCCATCCAACACACAGCATTCTTTGTTCCCCTATCTCTAGCAATTGCTTCCAACTGTCAGTTTGCCAGGCTGGGACTCTATTTACCTGCCAATGACCTATCCACTCTGTGGCCCCTTTGAAAACAGCATATGAGTCTGTATAAATAATAGAAAAACCAGGGATGTGTTTGTGCCAGTTGTACCCCTTTCCAAATAAAGGCAAATTTGGCCTTGTCACATTCCTGTAGTGGAATCATAAAAACCATATCCTTTATATCTAGGGTTGCCATCCTTGTGTGAGATGCTCCCTGGATTTGGGTTACTAACTCTGCAATATTTGGTAAAGTGGCAGTTAAAGGTGCGGTGTTGGCATTCAATCGCCTGTAATCAAGTTTAAGTCACTGCTGTTTGTTCGTCTTTTTTACCGGCCAGACAGGAGAATTATATGGGGAGTGAGTGCGAGTGATAATATCTCTTTTTTCCAAGTCTGCTACCACCCCGTCAATGCCTGACTGCACGGTCACTGGCAGTGGGTATTGTCTCACATCATTAGTAAGTTTTGATGGGGGCAAGGGTATAGACATTTCTAATAGATTTATACTTTTTGTCTCATCCCCTCCTGCGTTAACTCACCCAGTGAAGCTCCAAACTGAGCCATCAGGGAGTTTCCATATTCTGCCAAATAATAAATCAAATCCCAATATGTTAGTATTGGCTGCACCCACCAACACTTCAGTTTGAGTCAATTTATCTTCCCCTAGGAGCCATAAAGTGATCTTGGCTGTGGGGCATTCCTTTATGATCCCATCAATTCCTGTGAATTTTAGCTTGCGGCAACCAGGTTTAACATTTAGGCGTTTTGCGGTCTCCGTAGTAATCACTGATATTTGGGCACCAGTATCAATAAGAAAATTTACAAAAACTCTCCGAGGTCCCACTGGTACAGCAATAATTGGTTCATGAGGTTTACTAGAGAGCCACTACATAGGTAACACCCTCCGGGCAGGGTGGCTCACTGTCCTCCCCGGGGACATATGTTTTTTTGCGGCATATCTTTCCTGTCATTCAAATCCCTCTGTGGCGCTGAGGATGTGAGTTTGTCAGGGGCTATAGGCCACCCTGGTGACTATTTTCCCTTTAATGAATCTGTTCTCCTGCTCAACAGTTTTACCAGAGCTCGGAGATCAGCAGTGAATGAGCCATGTAACAACTGTCGAGACACTCCCATCTCCACAGCCAGAGGTCATTGCGCTCCTTATCAAATTTAGGTTTGGCCTCAGGTTTCAGCTTAGGAGTATAGACCTGAAGGACTTGGCAAGGGGGGGGGTGTTGTGGGGCCTCTCAGCAGTCAAACCAACCCAGCCCATCCTGCGTCCATAATCTACCAATTCCTGTACAAAATTGCCCCAAGTAGTTACACGAGCCTGTTCTGCCTGGTCTCTCCGTCACGTACCACCCTGTTGCACAACATTGCAGGTGGCTTGTATATGATCTTGCACATTCACCACATATGTCTTTAGACTATCCGTGAGTCCACAGATAAGGGAGATTAATCTAGCTGGATCGATAGGGGCTAACATTAGGGATTTCCTTAACAAGTTCCACTCATATGTTGCCTGTATACAGGCTGCCTTTTGCACAGATGCAGTCAGGTCAGCGGACCCTGAGGTCTTTATCACACAAGGGTCTCCCTTATCTTGTGGATCGATACCACTGGCCCAATAAGCAGCCCGTGTAGTCAATGAATAATTATGGTCACCCAGTGTGGTGGTTAAAAATACTCCAGGACCCAAATAACCTCCTGCTTCCTCCTCACTTAACAAAATGTTATCCCCTCCTGTGAGGGAGACATGCCACACATATTCAGTCATGGACTCCCCTGGGTGCCACGAGTATTTTTCCCGCAGCTTGGCTAAGTCAGTAGGAGACCATGGGACAGTCCGCATAGTGGTACGATCGTTCCCCCCCCCCCCATTTTGTGACCTCAGTTTAAATGAGCGGCCGCACAGATACAGGCTCTGGGGTATAATCATAATTGGAACCCTCCTCCGGTTCATCAGAGTCATCATACCAGATATCTCCATCCCACATTTCAGGGTTAGTATGCCAAACGATTTTGCAGTTACAACCCAGGTGAAGGTCTCGAGCTATTGGCACAAGAGATAGCAAAGCCAGCCTTTATTACTCTTTGAGAACAAAGACTTCACCTCATTATCCAAATTCCACAGAGGGTCAGCTTCTGTATTGTAAAATAGTTGTAAGGGCAAAAAGACAAAGGGCTTGCCAGCAGTGGGCTATTGGGATAGCTGTGCCCCACGCCGAGTGGCACTCACTGGTGGGTGAGGAGAGCTAGAGGGTTGAGACCAACCAGAGCTTGGATGCAATGGTCTTGTTGGGGAGGAGGAAGGATGCTGGCAGGGAAGGCACTGGAAAGGGCTCTCAGCCATGACAACTTTCCTTTAGCTCTGAGCACAAATGGCACAAAATATCCCCCAGTGACCTACACTGGTTTATTGGTGGTACATATAGATGTCCAAGGGGTCAGTGCTGATGCTGTCACAGACAGGCTGGTCCGAAGACAAACAAAATAAGGTTTGTGGTGAGATGCAATATCATTAACAAGATGAGCTATGTCTTTGGGACACATAAGCCTTTTTCCTACTGTGAAACAGGACAGGAGGTACTCAGGGAAGACCTCTGGTGCTACCTGGAATGCAGGCGTTTGGTGAGAGGGTTTCTGGATGCTGGAGCAGAGACAGGTAGTCAGTGATGGGCTGCCAGGATCTGGCCAGGCTGTGAGGTGTCACAAGAAGCCCATGCTAGGAGCTACAGTCTATGATTCAGTGGGCAGAGAATTAAGCTGAGATGGAAACAACACTGGCTTTCCTGGATCTTGAAGCAGAAGGAAATTATTTGGGCAGGAACAGGTCAAGGAACCATCAGGGCTGGTAGTCATGGAACGGCATGTGGCCTAACAGCAGGGAAGTAGGGCAGCAGGGAAAGTGGAGCCAAACCATGAGAGGAAAGAAGTGAGAATTTTGACAGCTTTGCAATATACCACTGAGTCTAGTAGGGAAGCAGAGCACCCAAAGGTACATCTTCAGAAGACCATTTCTAAGGGAGAGGTTGGGATAAAGTGTCCCTGGGGTGATGCAGGTTGTTCCTATGAGTGGCACTGGGTATGGGACTGTGTTCAGAAAGATGTGGCATATCAATGCCCTTGTGTGAACCCTGAAGCATCAAGCTGGCCTGGAGGGGACCAGCTTGACAAGGATTTGGGGTGAGACGTAGGAGGAGTGAGCTATGCCTGAGCCAGCTGTGGTGCAGGCAGTGCTGGGTAGAGCAGGATCTGGGACTCCTTCAAAGCAGAGCAGTAAGAGAGGAAAGGTGCAGCTACATTGCTGAACATTGAGAGCTCTGGACCAGCCCTGGAGCAGGAAAGGGCTGTCTGATGAAGCAGCCAGGAAAGATGCCTCATGGCTAAATAACACTGGGTGGCAGGGAGATAAGGCACCGCAGCAGTACAGGCTTGGGGGCCATTTCCAATGAACTGAGTTCTGCTAACCTGCCTGCCAAAGAAAACCTCCCCGTTCACACACAGCTTAGCATCTCTTTGCAATCTGTAGCTGGGAACAATGTCAGCAGCTACTTGTCCTGGGTCTGGCGGGGATAGGGTTAATTCTCCCCAGGACCTAGCAGGGACACAGGTATTCCATCCCATGTGAGCCATGCCCAGGGGGTAGCCGGAGCAAGCAGGGGAAGGGGAGGGACAGGAAGTCGGGGGGGGGGAGGAAGTCATCCCCCAGGGGAGCAGAGCAGTCGGGGGCATCCCGGGTGCGGTCGGCAGGCGGTGGTATCGTACTCGTGGTTGTATATTCCTCTGTCGGTGTTATTATTGTTGTTGTTTCTTGCTCTCCTTGCTGTTCTGTTAAATTGCCTTTGTCTCAACCCACGAGTTTTTGCCTTTTTCTTCCGATTCTCCCCTCCCGGCCGCGGTGGCGGTGGGGGCCCGATCTGAGCGAGTGGCTGCCACGTGGTCTTTTGTTGCCGTCTGAGGCCAAACCATGATACTACTGATGAGATACATATCTTTTCCTTTGCTTGCATTAGAATACGAGGGAGAAAAAAAAAAAAGGAAAGAAAGACAGATCTCATTCCATGAGAACTTATCGAGAGTCAAGGTAAAGCGCTTGACTCAAAAATCTTATACTACACATTTTGAAATATATGTTTACACAATGATAAATATATAAATAACAAGTTGATGGAGCTACTTCAAATCCAAATAGAAAAGTGGCTTAATTATATGTGCACCCTTTAAACCTGCTGCTGGAAAGATTATCCTATTTGCGTTAGCTAGATTTGTTTTGTGTTGGTGGGAGCAGAGAGAGTCAAAGACTGCCTGGAATTCAAATGCTCTCAGGGCCTGGAAAGGTGAGTTCAGGCAGTGGTTTGTGATGGCCTCACCACAAAAGAGCACAAGCTCTTTTGCATATAAGTAAGTCTTGAGAATGAGAGAGTTTTGTGACATAAATGTGTAAATAGCAGTACAACAGCCAAATTCTGTGCCTGCCATGATATCCAGCACATGAAAAACATTCCAGCCCTCCTTCGGTGTAAGCTCTGCTCCTCTTCTGATGTGCCCGGTGCCTTTTGGGGACTGTTAAACTCTTATTGTCAGAATACAGGAGAGGAAGGCTCATGTTTTTTTAAATACTTTCCAGAACACCCGTGATGGCCATTATTGAAAATAAGATGCTGGTTTAGATGATCCCTTAATCTCTTTCATGGTGGCACATTTTGCACTCTCCTTATGACATATTTTCAATCATGGAGCCTATGCACTTTGGCATTATTGAGTATTTACCTTGAATGGGTAGCTTCCTTCATGAAAAACCTCTGTTGTGGAAATGTCCATTGACAATTATTCCTTGGGTGAAATGTTTAGACTTTGAAATGATTCCTTGTATTACTACAACACTCAAAAAGCTTGTGATAAGACGCATAGAAAATGTTTCACGTAACATCTGAGCAAGCAGGCCTACAACACTAGCAGCAATTTCTAAGTAGCCAGGAGATATCTGAAGCCTAACATGAATTGTCCTGCTGGCTTTTGTTAGCATCCAGAAAGCCAAATGGAAAATGATCATTCTGCTTCATAACAGGATTTCCAGTAATTGAAGTATATCTTTGTTCTGACTTAGAATGAAAATGAAACATTTCAAAGTTCTCTGAAAAATAGGCATTAGAAAAAGTGTTTGGAACACTGAAAAAAAAAAAAAAAGTGTTTTGATCTTTCCTAAGCAAAAGAAAGATTGTGCTAGAAAAAGGACACTGGTAACCCAGAAGTCCTAGAGGCTTTGGAGGTATTGACTGAGCACAGTGTCTCTGTGCTGGTGTCTTCAGGCTTTCTAATCTAGCTGGTTTTCTGTGCATCCTGTGTATAGGGGAGTGGGTTCCTTGAGACATGGCTATGAGTTCATTCAGGTTCACGAGTTCCCATGGGACCTGGAAACCTAAAGAGTTTTGGATCCAGACAAATCTAACAGACTAGAGACAGGATCCATCTCACCTGGCTTTAACAGTACAAAAGTTAGACATATAGTTTAAACTAGTCACCTGGCTTGCCTACAGTCAATGGAAAGCAGTAGGCAGTCCCAGTGGGTAATTCAGGTCATAAAAACTTTATGCTGTCTGCTCGCATTTTGATGGTTCCCCATCAAGAGTCAGGTTTATCTCACAGGACAGTCCATAATTGCAAGGCAATTAAATTAACATCACTGCAAGTTTGGTTCAAGTTTTGCATTTCTCCCATAATTTGTATAATCAGGGTGAAAAGTGAGTCTGCAGTGGGTCTGCCCCTCTGTTAATTGCACAGGAGGGTTAGAAATGAAATTTCATTTAGAATTCCTTCCTTCTCTTTTCCCTCCATGTTGTAAATCTGCAACTGGTGTAGCTGCAGCAGGAGATCTTAAACCAGGGATGAAACCCACAACTGGCATGCATCACTGCCATTTGTTCTCTGTGGTGGCATTATGCCAGTTTTACTCTAACTACGGATCTGACCTCTCCGTGGGGGGGTTCTTTATAAGAAGAAAATTAAAGAATTACAATGAATATGCCTAAATTCCTTAGACATGCACAAAATAGCAAGTACAAATCCCTTGCTGCAATTTTAGAAAAAAATACTTACATTGTCTATGCAAATAAAGGAAAGATAAAGAAAAGCAACTGAACTTTTAACTAGCCTTTGTGATTTGCAAGCTGATGGCATATGCTAAGAGCACTGCCTTTGGACTTCAATTGCCACCGTTGACTCCCTGTACCTCCACAGAGGACATTTTTAAAGGCCAACACCATTTAAATAAGCAAAGGGAAAGCAACAGCTTCTCTCCTCAGGGTATAAGAAAAGAGCTGAAATATTGCCTGCTTTTGGGGCTACTCAAATACGAACATATTAAAACATCTCATGCATTTGTATTGGCTTTCTTAAAGCACCAACACAGATTTAAGCAATCGTTCAAGTGTGTTATTGGACTAAACCATCATGGAATGCTGCTATGGCAAAGAAATTTTCTGCAATTGGTTTAAAAAAGAGGTTACTGCAAAAATGGTGCTTTCAATCAGTAGTATATCCTGACACAGAAAGATATTGCTGAAAATAAGCTGGCAAGAGAAAAATATGATTTCATACTTACAGAAAACTCATTTTTGGCCCTTCAAAGCATCCTGAATATGTTGCAAGAAGCACAGACTGCCTAGTCATTTTAAACATACATAGGAGAAGACAATGAGGTAGCAGAGGGATTTAATTCTCCCTTCAGAAATTTAAGAGTTCTCTACCAGTGGGTGATGGGATCCCACCCAAAACATAAAGACTAAATTGTTCTTCTGAAATAGCAGCATTACAGGATGCACCTGGGAAGAAGTGGAGAAGTATGATTCCATGAAAGAAACAAATTGGCCCAAATTTTGTCCCTGTTGAGTGGGAGATCTCTGCTAAAACTCTACAAAGTCAAGTTTGGGACAGTGACGCTAAAAAAAAAGTATCACCGGCTGACCTTAGGCTACAAATCAACTTGCCAAACCTTTTAAGGTTCTTTGTTGAACATGAAATATGTATTTATGAGAGAGTGCAGACAGAGTAGTCCTGGAAATTGATATGCCCACAAAGCTGACATATCCAAAGAGAAATTGAGAGGAACTGCTGTAGAAAGGTGGGACTGAGAATTTGCTTCTGGTGCTAAATGCTATCTAGGAAAGAAATATCTGCTTATTTAGCAATTTAAACAGGTAATATTCCAGGGAGAAAGTTGAGGAGGAAGGGTGACATTTCTATAGTTTTCTATTGCTTGATGTTAGCAATAAGACCATGATCACCAAGCAAAAGCTTCATTCTGTTGAAGAAAGTTTTGCAAGCCTTTCTTAAGTGCTTTCCAAATAGAGGATCAATGGCAGGCAGTCCTTTCCTTGCATGACAGCTTGGGAGATTTTTCATGTCTTGGATTATCAGAAAGCTTCTGTGCATTAGTCACATCTGTTGTGTCAGTAGTTTTCTCCATGTAGTTATTGCTTCCAGTACTCACCAGCTCTGATTTTGTGTCCTCCCCACTTGCAGGTGGAAGCACGCCTCCTGGCATAACTGCACCAGCTGTGCCTAGCATCCCATCTCCAATTGGGGTGAATGGTTTCACTGGCCTCCCACCGCAGGCTAATGGGCAGCCTGCCGCAGAAGCTGTGTTTGCTAATGGCATCCACCCTTACCCAGGTAAGCCAGACCAATGCTGTGCCCACAACCTGCTCCTTCAGTCTTAGGGAGATTGTCCACGTACACAGGCTTTGTCTAGCATGAGCCACCTCAGAAGGATTATACCTCACACCATCAAGGCTCACTGTAGCATTAGTGTAGTTACGTCTTATACAGCTACAGTTGTTATACACTTAAATCTGGATGAAAGACATCAAGGGCATGTTGGAGGTGGAAAATTTTTATGCTGAAGAACTGAGTGCTCATCTGCTGCATGACTTGTCTGGTGAATACAATCAGGACATCCAGCATGTTTTGCTTTAGCTAGAATTTGATCTGAGGCCTGAAAAACTGTTCCAGGTCTCAGACTGTGTGCAGGCAGTACGTGCTGGTCTCTGAAACACTCACTGCATCCAAATCCTGTTGTCTTACCGGACCTGGAGACTGAAGCTCCTTTAACAGGCTCAACTTCACCCTTTTGTGACACACCACTAGAGAACTGCTGCTGGGATTCGTAAACTGTGACTAGCTCAAAAGATGCCAGTACTGAAAGCGTGGTTTTGCAAGCCCTAGCAGTCAGGAATGAATGAGGAAAGTTAAAGGATGCATACCTAGCTCTATACCTGTACTTACAAACATATGGACGCTCTGAGGCTGTATTCACCAGGAACTCAGGAGTTTGCAAGTCTTTAATGTGCACCTACATTTTTTCAGCATCCTCAGGATTTGAGATAGCCCTTCTTCTGCTAGGAAGACATTCCTTACCATTGCTGTACACATACTAATAATAACAATCACAAACATAAAAATTTAAGTAAATGTTACAAATTGATCCTAGCCACCATCTGGCAAAGGAGTATTTTACCCTGGGGCACTCATAGATTGATCTAGTCTGTTAGGAAATCAAACATTGAGTCAGATGCCCCAGCCTAAAAGCCCACAAAACCCCTAAGAAAAAAATTCTTTCAATCTCAGCCAGTTCTGGACACTCAGAAGATTCAACATCACAGGGAACTTTATGAGCTACAGGGAAAAATATCACGTAATGTAGAAATAAAAAAGTCTTACCTAGTTACTGCTCAATGTCACTGAAGAAAACCCTGTGAATGTAGCAAAGACCAGAAATGTCAAGAGTATTGATTAAATAATTTTCATTTCCCACTTCCCCACCTTGTAAACATTTAGCCATGAATTCAACATTAATCAGAATTTAAATCAAGGTGCTTACTGTGGTAAAAGTTAGGCATGCTTAGAGGGGTGGGGAGCTCTTGGAGACTTAGAGAGGCATCAAAAGGTTGGAGGGAGTCCTTAGTGTGAGCTCAGCCACAGCGCAAGAAAGCACCCTGTCTTTAAGGTTATATAAATATAGCCATCTGTTCAACTATCCATCTATCTTAAGTATCTACCTGTTTACCAGTCTGTCATCTCTGTTTATTCATCCATTTCTATCTCTATCTTTTTTCTGATTTATCTAGCTCCCTTTAGCTAATCTTCCATGAGTCGTTAATGCAGAAATCGGAGAAAAGATGGTCTTTCTAGATGAATCTTAATGACTTGAGCTTTTGTTACTATCTCCAAATACCCCCATAATTAAAGAAAGCTTTCAGTTAGGTATTTCATCCATGAATTTTGGAGAGACTTGCTCAGCCAGCACAAACAGCAACAGCCTAACACACTGAAAGGTGACAGTCATCCCTGCTCCACTTCACTGCAGGCAGAGAGGCTCCTTTCTGCCAGTAAAGCTGACATCCAAATAGTCTGCTTTGTGTAAAGTTTGGATTTATCTCGATGTGTCTTCAGCAACACATTGGTCTTTCTTGGTGCTCAGCTTCCCGATAACCTAGGGACATCTTAAGTTATAGCAGAAATGTAAAGGGAATGGTAGCAGGCTAAACTCTCACTTCTCATTTTACTTCTACCTATCCTCACTGGCAAGGAATCACTAAAAGCAAGTTCCTTTGGCAGTAGCAGTTTGGGTGTAGGACACAACATGCATTTGCTCCATCTTATTCTCTTCCTTCTCATGAGTATTTATGCACTCTCCAAAACTTTACGCCTTGCTGGAGCTTAGCAGCATAAAAAAAAAAAAAGATTAGACATTTATATGGGTAATGAGAATATCCACAGTCACATTAGACTGGATAAAAATGTAAAAAGGACACAAACCTTCATGCTTTATGATGTAAGCCAGCCAATAATAGCTTGGGGTTAGAAAGAAATTTTCATCACTGAGCACCTTATTCCATCATTGTTCATTATGGGATTTTTCACACTTTCCTCTGTAGCATCTGTTACTAGCACTGACCTGTGGTTCTGCATGTCTGTGTTTCTAAATGCAATGGTAGAAATAAAATATTAAACTGAGCATGCAATTACACTAACATTATAGAGAAGAAAAGAACATGCCAGTCCCCATCCAAAGTCAGCATCTTCCAAACAACTTTCTTTTATGGTATATTTCTCATTCTGAAAGTGGCCAAGAGTGCTGCAGTATTATGTACATAACCATAGTCTTGCAATACATATATTTATATATAAAGCCTGAATTTTGCTCTCAGATACTCTTTCGTACTACACAAAAAACTCAAATGTGGGTTCACACCAGTATATCCTGTAGAAGAATGTTCTTTGTTGCCTGAAAATAGCATAACAGGACATTCAAAATCTGTAGAGGTAGAGGCATGACATCTACATCATTCAGACCCAAATAAATTATAAATCCCATTAACTGTGCAGTTTGTCTACATGTCCACCTTTGTGTCTAGCTATAATATTTTGATGCTGCATCTGAAGGACCTAAGAACTCCACAGTCTTTGCACTATAAAAACAGGTCCATATCATGTAATTGTATTTACTCTGTAGTTTCACTCTTTTTTTTCCCTGTCTTCCCCTGTGCTCTTTTTTTAAGATTCCCTTTGTCTGGAGCAGGGACACACACAGAGTATCATTTGAGTCAGGCTACTGAACCATCCATGGCTTTGGGGCAAAGGCAAGAGTAGGTCAAACATCCCTACTCACCAGGTCTCTGATCACAGCTCCAGTGCCTGCAGGAATTCACTTTTTCTGTGACTCCAGCCAGGCTATCGATCCATGCATTAGTACTACAAAACCGTTCCTTGCAGGCATACTCTTTGCAAGCTTTGCTCTCACTGTCTCCAAGCTCAGACAGTACATAATGCCTCACAGTGTACTTTTTGGCATGGAAGAATCACAAAGGAGTAAATATTTCACCTTCCAATAGTCTGAGCCCCTTTGGAGATCTGGCCTTTTTGTGTATTAATGTCTGCCCTTTAGTCTTTCAGCTTGCAAAGCTATTGAACATGGTCATGTGTCACAACATACAGCGGGGACAAAGAGCATAATCTGTTGTGTCATGATCATGTGAGTCAGTTTGCAGCAGCACAAGAGTATTTGCCATTTCCACATAGTAACAGGGATTGAGCTCTTCTGCCAAAGCTTCTTAGCCACCCAGTCCATTGCTGAGTCTGGGACTTCCCCAGTGCCTGCCAGTGACGTCATCCTGGGAGCTTGATACAGTTTTGTATATATTGTATCTACTTCATTCTTTCCTTTTAATTTTATTATTAATATTTCATTAAAGTAGTTTAGTTCCTTCTAAACTCGTACATCTCTCTATCTTTCCTCCTCTTCTCCTGGGAGTGAGAAGTGGAGGGAGAGCATCTGTTGCCCATAATAGCCCAATTCGGCCTAAACCATGACACACCATCAGCACTCTGCTCTCCAGTAACAGGTCCTGCCCTACTGGATTGCATTGTGAGGGACTGGATAAAATTCTCGCTCCAAAAATAAAGCTTCCTTGGGAAGAGAAGGGAAGGGAGAGATGAGAAAATGGGGAGAGCAAAGGGCAGCAAACAAGAAAGAGAAGGGAGTGGCTATCAAAGGATCAGTGAAATGAGGGAACTGGAAGGAGGCACAGAGCAGAACGCCCAGAAAAGAGTGAGGACTTCTCTGTGGTCTTCTGCCCATTGATGTCCCCAGGAAGAAGTGGAAATACACACCATAGCGTCCAATAGCTCCCAAACAAACTTATTCCTCCTGGGCCAAGGGATGTCCAGCTTGACCAGTGACGCGCGGAAACAAACCCTACAACTTGAATAGAGTTATAAAGCAGGTATGTTTATTGCGGCGCCGGGTGCAAGGGGGATTTCTTCTCCTAACTTGCACACCGGCTCGTAAAACAAGCATCTATTTATGATAAAAAGCATACATATTCATTAATGTGGGCTGGGTTATTATAATTAATTCTAAGAAAAGGCATTACTATTCTAATTATTTCTAGGAACTCATTATCATAAGTCTCCTCCCCTTGCCGCATGCGTACTGTCGCCTGGTGGTCGTGGGCCGGGGTCTTCTGGAGGAAGGCTCATAGTCTTCTTCACCGTGTACTTTTACCTTTGGCTTAGAATGTTGGGCTGGCTGGACCCCAAACAGCGAAACTGGTCCCGACCAGATGGACACTTTACCCAGACAATTGGATTCCTCCTTAGCATGCAGGCTGTTCCTGCTATCTTATACACAAGGCCAGCTCCTTATCTTGGACTGCTGGGCTCCTGGGCTCCGAGCTCTGTTCTTTGCCAAGCTGTACTAAATCTACACTAATGACCTTTAACCATTCATTCTCCAAATCAAGTCCCCCCTTTTCTTTCACCTTTGTAAATTCTTTTACAATTGCCTATAACACACTTTCCTTCTCCATCTGATTTCTAAAATACTTCCCTGACTCCACTCGTTCACGGAGCTGATGCTTCTTCCATTGAATGTATTCATCTTTGGTCCCCCTGGTACAACACATAAGACATCTAGCTAATGCACACACTAAGATTCCTAACACAAGTATTGCTACTAGAAGGGTAAACAGTTGTTTAAGCCAAGCCAGGTTAGGTAACCACGAGGTTAACTTTTCCCAAAGGTCTGAAAACTCGAATGTGGTGTCATCTTGCGCAGTCTGATGCAAAATCTGAGTTTTAGCTCTGAACTTGCTCCATCCCCAGGCTATTGTCCTATTCACCGGCCCCCTGCGTCTATATTCCCCGTGTTCCCAGGTACAATTGTTACTGCTAATTAATACCACAAGTTCTTCTTTCAACACTTGTAAATCAAATCTGGGTCCTAAGGGGTAGATATTATCATCGTACTCACAATACCTGTTCAACTCATTTCCCCCTCTTGCCCAAAATTTGGGCCAGTTTCCGTTGGCACAGTTCCAATTGCTTGCTGCCACCCCATATAGAGGCAATTTCATTTCTCCTTTGGGTAGGGTAGTACATACCCAACAATCTGACAGATTAGTAGCCCTTACTAATGTTTCCAGATTTCGTGAATATGTATTCATATCCCATGTCCCTCCCCCTGAAATACAAAGTCCTGGCATGTTGATGACTATTAATGTCATTAATGTCCATCTTTTCGTTGGAGGCGAAGTTTCAGGGGTCTGGCCTGCGTTGATGTCCATTGGGGTTCTGGAGCTCTCTTGACTCGAGTCCAATGGATCCAAGCGGCTTGTTCCTTAATCTTTATGGCTGTGTGAGTGGTCAGCAGTACCTGGAAGGGACCTTCCCACTTTGGCTTCAGTGGTGAATCTGTAAAAGACTTGACATATACATAATCCCCACGTTCGATCTCGTGTATTGGTCCATCCAGCCCACGAGCTCTTGTTCCCAGAACCAGTTTTTTCTACCCCTCAGAGCTGTTTTTGTAAATTTATCATGTAATCTGTCAATATTTCATTCCCCAACTCTCTGGATGTCCCATCTTGTACACTATATGGTCTCCCATAGAGTATTTCAAAGGGGCTCAAACCTTCTTTGGTTCTGGGTTTTGTTCTTATCCTGAGAAGGGCTAATGGTAATGACTGAGGCCAGGCCAAGTTAGCTTCCTGGCCTAGCTTCACAATCTGCATTTTGATTAAGTGATTCATCTTTTCTACCTGACCACTCGATCGTGGGTTGTATGGGGTGTGAAGTTGCCAATCTATACCCAATAATCTGCTTACTTTTGAAACAACCTTTGCAGTGAAATGAGATCCTCGGTCCGAGGAAATCACTGCGGGAACCCCAAATCTTGGTATAATTTCTTGCTACAATGCTTTAGCCACTTCTCTTGTTTTATTGGTTCGGCAGGGAAACGCCTCTGGCCATCCTGAAAAGGTATCAGTTAACACCAATAGGTATCGAAACCCCCCTTTTCTTGGAAGTTCTGAAAAATCAATTTGCCATTGTTGTCCCGGATAGTTTCCCTTCCCTATTTGGCCAAACTGGACTCTGGGACCTGTCCTAGGGTTGTTCTGTAGACATACCTCACACTGCTGAGTGACTTGTTTGACAGTGGCATATAGATTCCGAGCACATATTAGCCTACTCAGGTATCTGTAAAGTGCCTCTGTTCCCCAATGGAATTTCTTATGTTCTGCCATGACTACAGCCCATAGTAACGAGAAAGGCACTATTATTTTTCCCTGTGGGGTTCTGGCCCATTTCCCTTCAATTTTCCCATTTAAGTCTTTGATCAATTTGTGATTGTCCCTAGAATATCTAGGTTCATCGTCAATTTGTATCTTACCATCTGGGACCAAGGATTGTACCTCTGCATTACCCATCTCTGCTGCTCTTTTGGCTTCTCGGTCCGCCAGTGCGTTGCCCGTTTCCGGAGTGGTATTCCCTTTTTGGTGAGCTTTGCAGTGCATGATAGCCTGGTACTTAAGAAACCTCTGAGGTGAAAGCCAATGCCCCCCTTTTACTTCCAGTACTGCTGAGTCGGTATGTGATACCATAACTGTGATTTTCTGGCCTAGGGTGAACTTATGGGCCTCTTGGATGTTTATTACCACTGCTGCCACTGCTCGGAGACAGCTAGGCCACCCTTTACTTACTCTGTTGAGCTGTTTGGAGAAGTATGCCACCGCCCTTCGATAGGGTCCCAGATTCTGAGCTAGGACTCCTAAGGCCATTCCTTGCTTTTCATAGGAAAACAACCAGAAAGGTTTAGCAGTATCGGGTAATCCCAGGGCAGGTGCTTCCATTAACCTCTTTTTTAACTGATGGAAGGCTCTGTCCGCTTCCTTATTCCACACAATATTCTTTGAGTTAGATTTTAATAACTCGTATAGCGGCTTTACCAAGAGTCCGTAGTTATATATCCAGAGACGACACCATCCTGTCATTCCTAGAAAGGTCCGAAGTTCCTTAGGCGTCTGTGGTCGAGGTGTCTGGCAAATGGCCTCCTTCCTCTCCTTCCCTAGTGTCCGTTGGCCTGTGGTTATTTCATATCCCAGATAGCCCAGCAGCAAGTGACCTATCTCTGCCTTCTGTGGAGAAACTTTATAGCCATTAAGTCCAAGAAAATTTAGCAGGCTCACAGTCCATTCTAGGCATGTCTCTGGTGTCAGTGGCAAGTAATATATCGTCCACATACTGCAATACCACTCCTGTCCCAGGCGGGCGTTTCCACTGTTCTAAATCTTTGGCTAGCTGATTTCCAAAAAGTGTTGGGCTATTTTTAAAGCCCTGCGGTAACACAGTCCATGTAAGCTGTGTTTTCCTCCCAGATTCTGGGTTTTCCCATTCGAATGCAAATAAAAGTTGGCTCTCTGGGCTCAGAGGCAAGCAGAAAAAGGCATCCTTTAGGTCCAGGACGGTAAACCATGCCAATTCAGGTACCAATTTAGTTAGGAGAGTGTATGGATTTGCTACTACCGGATGTAAATCCTCAACAATTTTGTTGATAGCCCTGAGATCCTGTACTATGCGATAGCTACCATCCGGCTTTTTGACAGGTAATATTGGAGTGTTATACTCGGATTCACATTCTTTCAGCAGCCCATACTCGATAAACTGGTCTATAGTTTGTCGGATCCCCTTCCTATCCTCTATCCTGAGGGGGTACTGTTTGACTCTCACCGGTCGTGCTCCTTGTTTGGGTTTTATCACTATTGGGGAAGCACTTTTTGCTCTCCCCGGCACTCCCGAGGCCCATACCCCCAGATAAATTTGGTCTCCTCAGGCACTCCTGGAGTAATGGGAGTTCCTATCAGGGCCAAACTTAGTACTTCAATTAGTTGATCTTCTCTTATCCGAAGTTCTATTTTTCCTTTTTTGAATTTAATTTCTGCTCCCAATTGTTCTAATAAATCTCGCCCTAGCAGGGGTTTCGGGGAGCTTGGCATATATAAGAATTTGTGTATCCCCAATTGTTTTCCCAATTTGAACCTAAGAGGTTTGAGAAAATATGCCTTTTCACTCTGGCCAGTGGCTCCCTTTACTGTTACAAAATCAGTATCAATAGGGGTCAGGGCTTGATTCAAGACCGAGAATGTTGCTCCTGTATCTACCAAAAATTCTATTTCTTGTTGCTTTTTCCCTAGCCTTAGAGTAACCAGTGGATCCGCTAGGGTAGATTCCCCAGGTCCCTGTCAGTCCCCCTTTGCCTGGACCTGTATCTTTCCCTTCTCAGAGGACTTTTAGGTCTCACATCTCCAAATCCTTTACTCTCTTGTAGCGCCGCTACTAACTCTCACTTATCTTTCCTTCCGTCTTAACAGTCTCCATGCTTCTCTGCTTTCTGCCAGCCTCAACTCTCTCCGGATATCACTTGCTGCAACATCTCTTCAACTTTCCTTTTCCTTCTTTATTACACTATTGGGTCTTGTGGAGCCACTAGTCCACAGTCCTGCTGATATTTGGGGTGGTTCCGAAGGGTGAAAAACATGTCCGCATATGTGACTTCATCCCACTTTCCTTCCCTTCTAAGGAATAGCATTAATTGTAATATAGTATTGTAATTAAGGGTCCCGTTAAAGGGCCATTTCTCCTGATCATCTAACTTGTAAAGGGGCCACCATTGATTACAATATTTAATTAAGGTTTTCTTGTCCACGCTGCCACCCGGTGAGCCTCCTATCTCCTTCCAGTGTGCTAAAATACACCCTAGGGGACTCTTTTTCAGTATCTCGCCTCCTTGATTATTGCCCATTTTATGTCCTCCCTACCCCCTTGGTTAAAAGGTGACCCTGATCTCCGTGTGTCACCTGGGTGTTATTCCTGTTTCCCTCCCGGGAAATGGTACAGCTATATCCCTGTCACTACCTTTATCTCCAGGGGTAGGCTATGTCTCCACAGATTACTTGTTTCAACTCTCCCGCCCGCTCGATCTTTTCCCACTCAGTCCAGCTACCACACTGTGGACACCAAAAATCGTCCTCCTGATCTACCCAAACCTCCGTATTACAAGCAAAGCACTTTAAGATAAAAATAGGATCACAAACGTTATCCGAATGTCCAAGACACTGCCACTTAATATTCTCAATATTTGGTTCACACAATGTTTCTTTACAGTCTGTCATACGCTTCGTTCGTCTCCGGCCGCTCTCCTCGCGGAGAACACGGAACCGCGGATCAGAACTCCACACTCGCTCCGCAGCAGTGCCGCGTCTCAATCACTCATTTCACTCATACAATAATTTCCACCTTATATTAGACAATAACATGGTAGTGGTACCTTATGACAAATACAACAAGTAACCAACAGTATTACAATTCCACACACTAACACAAAAACCAAAACCGAGGGATCCCACACAAGCATAACCCAACCGTTAGCCCAAGCTTGAGCATACCCTGGGGCGAGTACACTGACTCTTTACCACGCGTAGGACGTCTCCTCACGACTTACAGGTCCCCCTTAAGAAAACCCTAAACATACCTGGTCCGCAGTAGATGGTCCTTGTCTGTCCCCGCGGTGATCTGAATGAGTGGGGGAGTCCTCCCGAGAAATCTCGGGGGCGCCCAGAGGAGTCCCGTCCTCAGCAGGTCCCGCAGCTGGACAGAGAGGGTCCCATCTGGGGTGCCAAATTGATGCGCGGAAACAAACCCTACAACTCGAATAGAGTTATAAAGCAGGTATGTTTATTGCAGCGCCGGGTGCAAGGGGGATTTCTCCTCCTAACTTGCACACTGGCTCGTAAAACAAGCATCTATTTATGATAAAAAGCATACATATTCATTAATGTGGGCTGGGTTATTATAATGAATTCTAAGAAAAGGCATTACTATTCTAATTATTTCTAGGAACTCATTATCATAAGTCTCCTCCCCTTGCCGCATGCGTACTATCGCCCAGTGGTCGTGGGCCAGGGTCTTCTTGAGGAAGACTCATAGCCTTCTTTACCGTGTACTTTTACCTTTGGCTTAGAATGTTGGGCTGGCTGGACCCCAAACAGCGAAACTGGTCCCGACCAGATGGACACTTTACCCAGACAATTGGGTTCCTCCTTAGCATGCAGGCTGTTCCTGCTATCTTATACACAAGGCCAGTTCCTTATCTTGGAATGCTGGGCTCCTGGGCTCCGAGCTCTGTTCTTTGCCAAGCTGTACTAAATCTACACTAACGACCTTTAACCATTCATTCTCTGAATCAGTGTGTCCACAAAATCTGTGGATGCCCGGTGGAACCAAACCCCGAGTCCCCCCTTTCTGTCTGGCTAGTTTTAGGGGGACAAGCAGTAAAGTAAACAAGTTGCGCAATGCGGGCAGCCCGGGGAACGGTGCATGGTGGTGTCGGAGTCCAGGCCATGATTTTTATTTCCCCCGTGTAGTCCAAGTCGATGACACCAGGGAGAACAAACAGACCCTGTAATGTGGTGGAAGATCAGTCTAAAAGCTGTACTAAATCTACACTAACGACCTTTAACCATTCATTCTCCAAATCAAGAGTCAGGAATGGATCCAGTGATATGGCAGCTTTGTGGAGCCTCAGATGGGGAATGCTTTCCAGGATACTGAGTTCTTCAGTGCATTTGTGCTGGCCTTAGGTTGCTGAGGAATACAAAAGCAAAGTTCCCTTGGTTGCTTATAATACGTTATAAACGTCACCTCATTTACTGGTTCTGTTTCTGACTCCCCACCACTGCCAGGACTAGCTCGCTCTCTCCTCTCTGCCAATACAGCAGAGGTCCCCCACTCCCCTTTGGTTACACTGTGTGTATGTCTGAACATGCAAGACAGCAAGCTCCACTTCATATCCTATTTGGGGTCCAGCCCTCTCCGGTGAGGGCTAGCTGTCAGTAGGAATGGGTAGCCAAGCCTTTATGCCCACATGTTTCCAAGCCACCATTGAGATTGGCAGTAAAGGTGTCCCCCATGGGTGAATTCCTGTGCTGTAGAAACTCATGTCTCAGGAACTGAACCGAGACTGTCAATTCATTTTCCTTGGCTCAACAAAGAGCTATCAGGCAATAACCAATTTCATCTATTGCTAGCAGAGATGGGATTCAAACTCCATCTTTAATTATTATCATTACCCAAGCTAGTTTTGTAGAGGAGGAGTTGCCGGCATGCTAATATGACAGCCTTATCTATTAGCTCTGCTGATTGGCAGGCTGCTGCTCTGGGCCAGTCAGTCCCAGGATCAGTCCCGATCACAACAGACACCATCCAGTGATGTTGGGCAAGATCAGGGCTTCACTTGTGCAGGCAAAGAAAGGGACTGACTTACCCCACACCTGACATTTCAGTCCTGAAAGATGTCAGACAAGAAGAGTTTAGAGAGGGGGTGAATGAGGAGAAAAAAGAAAGAGTGACCTGTCTGCACCTGTGGAAGGTCCAGAATGAAAACCAAGCCGCACAGCATTCAGTCCAGACATACACCATGCCCTAAAAATGTATCTGGCTCAGTGACCCCCAGGCTAAGTTACTTACTACAGGAAATCTTTGGCTGCATTGTGTCTGTCCACCCTAAATCTCCGGATGAGAGCTTTCCCATTCATATTTTTTATCAGCAGTTCCAAAACTGCGACAGTGAGCATCTGAAACATCATTATGACTAGGAAACATTTATTTGACCCATTTGTAACAATTTGCCACATGCCATAAACCACGTTTTACTGGTAAAATAAATAAGTGAATGAATGCACTCATTAAAAATAAAATAACAAGTCACCATCTTCAATTGTAGCCTAAGCTACTTTAATGATGCCATGTACTTCCAACAATTGTGCTGCAGCCATAATGAATTAGGTTGTTTAAAGCAGTTGTGGAAGCCTTTCCAGAGCCAAAGTGCTTTCTCCTCTGATCTAGAAGAAGGTGTAAATACAAATCAGGCTCTGTGCTGATGTTTTCAGAGGCACCTAAGTGAGTTAAGACCTTGAGCTTTGTTTTTAAATGTGATTTAAACTAAGCTCCCCAAAAATATGGAGTTAAGTGCCTGACCCTGACTTATGCGTTTATGGCCTTAGGCAAAGGGAGGGAAGTCTGGTCCTGACTCTGCTGTTGAATTAATTTGTCACCTTGGCCAGCCACCTCCACCTCTCTGCATTTCCGAGTCTTTCTTGCTTTGTCCACTGGAAGCTCTTCATTGCCAGACATAACTCCTATTATGTTTTTGCACAGCACCCACCTCAGTAGGGGCTTGATTAGGGGTGGGGCTTGGAGGTGGGACAATTAAGGAAATAATAAAGATAATCTGGATTTCCAGGGATGAACTATATGAAGAGGACACAAATGCCCTGGATTTCTTGGCTCCTTTGAGGTGTAGGGGAAGAGACAGTGGGACATGTCTTTGACAGAGTGGTGTCCAGCCCCTAAATGGTGAAATGAGACTATAAAACACAGGATCAGTCTGTTTTGTGCCAGATCAGCACATTCTTTCTGTTATTGCAGTTATTGTTGTGTCTGAATACCTAATTAATTACAACAGGAAATGCCAGCTTCTTTAATCACAGCATCAGCTGCCCTAATCAATCTTAATAATATGGAATCTGTATTATGGCACCCATGAATTTTAATCTACATAAATTTCTTAAGAAATTGCAAGCTTGTTGTACAAAACGATATAATTATGGATACAGATTAGGGCTGTAGAGAGTGATTTAAATTGGATTTAAGGAGAAGGTGAATAGAGACCTCTCACTCAGTTATTTATTTATTTTAATCCTGGCCTTCACATAGAGTTGGGTTTTTTTCTATCATTATTTTATTTCCCCCACACTGACTGAACAGCACTGCCTCTCTTTGATCATCCTCCTCCCCCATCCAGCCTCTCAGAGGTGACAGTACCCAAGCTGCAGCTCCTGGGAGAGGTATAAAATACCTCCAGGACAGTGGGAGGAATGAACAGATGGGGCAGAGCACAAAGCTGTGGATCTGGATGATAACACGCTTTTGTAGACCCGTGCAGAGAGCAGCACTGCAAAATAGAGTGAAACAGATGGAATAAAGCATGTCTGTCGGGAAATGCATAGGCAATCAGAAGCAGGAATTGAAGAGGATATCATATAGGTGTAAAATTTACTGACTCCTTCCACCAAAGTTAAATCCCAGGGTGTTTTAAGGGCCCAAAATGTGCCAGACCCTACTTTTGTCTCAGAAGCACTGGGACCCTCTGATTTCAGAGAGCAGATTTCCTTGGCTTTTTCCTACCCCGAGCTGGGACAAGGACACTGTCCCATATCCCATTGAGGGGGATGGAGGGCCCCCTTTTGATGGCTTAGGCAGTAATCGTCATCCTTTTTCCTCACCGTCCCTACTGGTTTCAGTGCAGCTCCTCCCGATTTACACCCCTGACCATCACAGCAGACTCCAGCCCCCTATCCCCTACAACCATTTTCACCTGGAGCGCCCATATAAGAGCTCGTCTTGGCCAGACCCTTGTAGCCAGGTTACTGGCATCTCAGGAGGGATTCTTTATATAACAACACTTAAACTGATTTTATTTATTTTTAACAACACTCTTCATTCTGCTGCCTCCATCCTTTCATTCTCTGATAAAAGCTAAATGTTGGGCCTAACACTAGCTGAATGCCCCTTAAAAAAGTTGGATTTCAATCTAGAGATATATCAGTGTGACGAAACGGGAAAAAGGACTTCACTGAGAGGTTCAAATTAACAATTTATTTGGACTTCACTCACAGGTCCAATACGTCACTATTGCGAGTTCTATGTGTACAATGGCGATTACACTATTGCAATTTAAAAGCAATTCGCAGAATACACTATTGCAACCTACAAGTGATCCCGAAAAGTAACAACACAAACCACAAGCGCGCTAGATATTAATACCTTAAAAGAGTGCAAAAATCACGATCTTAATAGCATGCCATATACCATACGTATGTTTCTTTATCACTTACCCTTTCTCTCAGGTAAGGTCGCTCAATCCCTGGGAAGTTACCCTGTACAGTGTCCTGGACAAGGGGGGGGACGAATCTCCTACAGGCCAGCTATATCGTTGGAAGATTACCCCCATTTTTCTCCTCAAACCTTGCGGTTTATATTTCCTGATTCATAGATTCATAGATTCATAGATTGGTCCAGGCTGGAAGGGACCTCCAAAGGTCATCTAGTCCGACCTCCCCGCAGTCAGCAGGGACACCCCCAACTAGACCAGGTTGCCCAGGGCCTCGTCGAGCTTCACCTTGAATATCTCAAGGGAAGGGGCCTCAACCACCTCCCTGGGCAACCCGTTCCAGTGTTCCACCACCCTCATGGTAAAGAATTTTTTCCTAATATCCAATCTAAATCTCCCCTTCTCCAGCTTAAAACCATTGCCCCTCGTCCTGTCGCTGCAGGCCTTTGTAAACAGACCCTCCACAGCCTTCCTGTAGGCCCCCCTCAGGTACTGGAAGGCCGCTATGAGGTCTCCCCGGAGCCTCCTTTTCTCCAAGCTAAACAACCCCAGCTCCCTCAGTCTGTCCTCATAGGAGAGGTGCTCCAGCCCCCTGATCATTTTGGTGGCCCTCCTCTGGACCCGCTCCATCAGGTCCATGTCCTTTCTATATTGAGGGCTCCAGACCTGCACAAAGTACTCCAGGTGAGGTCTCACCAGAGCAAAGTGGCAGAATCACCTCTCTGGATCTGCTGGCAACACTTCTTTTGATGCAGCCCAGGATGTGATTGGCCTTTTGGGCTGCGAGAGCACATTGCCTGCTCATGTCCAGCTTCTCGTCAATCAGCACCCCCAAGTCCCTTTCCTCAGGGCTGCTTTCTAATACCTCATCCCCCAGTCTGTATTTATACTGAGGATTGTTTCTTCCCAGGTGCAGAATCCTGCACTTGCTTTTGTTGAACCTCATGAGGTTCATCTGGGCCCACCTCTCCAGCCTGTCCAGGTCCCTCTGAATGACATCCCGTCCCTCCGGTGTATCGACAACACCACACAGCTTGGTGTCATCTGCAAACTTGCTGATGGTGCTCTCAATCCCTCTGTCTATGTCTTTGATAAAAATGTTAAACAGTACTGGTCCAAGGACGGACCCTTGAGGGACACCACTAGTCACTGCTCTCCATCTGGACTTAAAGCCATTGAGTACCACCCTCTGGGTGCGACCATTCAGCTAATTCCTTATCCACCGAACCGTCCACCCATCAAATCCGTATCCCTCCAATTTGGCAAGTAGAATGTTGTGAGGAACTGTGTCAAAGGCCTTACAGAAGTCCAGATAGATTACATCCATAGGTCGCCCCTTGTCTACTGACCTAGTCACTTTATCATAGAAGGCCACTAGGTTAGTCAGGCAGGACTTGCCCCTAGTAAAGCCATGTTGGCTGTCCTGAATCATCCCCCTGTCCTCCATGTGCCCAAGCATGGCGTCCAGAAGGATCTGTTCCATGATCTTCCCAGGCACAGAGGTGAGGCTGACAGGTCGGTAGTTCCCAGGGTCCTCCTTTCTTCCCTTTTTAAAAATGGGTGTGATGTTTCCTTTCTTCCAGTCTGCAGGGACTTCACCTGACTGCCATGACTTTTCGAATATCATGGAAAGTGGTTTTGCAACTTCATCAGCCAGTTCCTTCAGGACTCTGGGATGGATTTCATCAGGTCCCATGGACTTGTATGTCTTTAGATTCCTTAGGTGATCACGTACCATGCCTTCAGTTATAGTGGGATGGACTTTGTCACCTGGATCCTCAACTTGTGGGCCATCAATACAAGAGCTAGGAGGAGAGGGGTTGCCAGTGAAGACTGAGGCAAAAAAATTATTGAGAACTTCTGCCTTCTCTTCCTCCATTGATACAAGTTCCCCATTGCTGCTCCTCAGGGGGGGTACGTTTTCTTTAACCTTCCTTTTCTGGTTAATGTACCTGTAGAAGCCTTTCTTGTTTTTCTTTATGTCCCTTGCCAAGTCCAATTCTAGCTGTGCCTTGGCCTCCCTGACCTCATTCCTACACAGCCGGGCAACATCCCTATACTCTTCCCAGGTTGCCTGTCCCTTCTTCCGTTTCCTGTGTAGCCCCATCTTACCCCTTAGTTTGACCAGCAGGTCCCGGCTCAACCATGGTGGTTTCTTGCCTTCCTTTCCTTACCCAATTTCCTACATGTTGGGATTGAGATCTTTTGTGCTCTATGGAGAGCATCCTTAAGGATCTGCCAGCTTTGTTCTGCTCCCTTGTCCCTAAGGGCAGTTTCCCATGGGGTCCTAGTGGATTCTGTGGGGGTGCAGGATTATGCCTGAGTGGATTACACTATCTGGGATGTTTACCTCTGGTGGTGCGATGGCTCCTAAGTCTCTGTTGCCAATTTTGTGATGTCTAGCACTCAAAGTCATGGGACTAGTGGTGGGATGGGACTCAGGGCATTTTATTTGTTAAGGGAGTTAAGGCTCCATTCGGTTCCGGTTCTTATTGTGATGCAATCTTGAGACAACCCCGGGCTGAGCCGTTTTTGCAGCTCCCCCCAAGTTATCTCTGCATAGACAAGGCAAGGCGGAGATGAAGCTGAGTCGGATGACAACCCCCTGCATCTCACCTATTGTGCTCTGAAACCGGTTTGGCTGGGTGCTCCCATACAATCAGTCGTAAAAAAAGCTTCCTGGTGTTAATTTTAAAGAACTGGTATTTCATTGTGACTTGGGAAATCACTTACTTTTTGGCATAAGGCAGAGGATTTGGCAAGTGACATTAACAATTCTACTTTCTTTGAGGGACTTGGGAGTCATTTCTCGACTTCTCCTTAATGAATAAGTGCTGCCTTTGATAAATTTATGTTTATGGCCATATAGTAGGTCATTGGCTTGTTTTATGTCTCCAGGTTTATGGAACGTTATCTGCCATGGTCACCTTGTGGCATCTTGGCCAGGATTGTCTTGCAAAGAGACAATTGTATCATCTGAGCAGGATTTTTCCCATGGAGATATGGAAATGATCAAACCAATATAGACACGATGTCCAGGGATAAGGCTCTTCTCCTGAGCTGCCAAATGAAGTTATTATTAGCATCTGTTTGCCCTGACAAGGCCAGATCCTCAGCTTCTGTAAAGCAGCAAGGTTGCATGGACTTCAGCAGGGCTGACATGATTGATGGTTGCCCTATGGCCTCTCAGGAGCCTCTTCTTTCATTTCACCAGCTGATCCTCAGTATGTACAGTAAAGCCTTTGACAATGTTTCCTACAGCATTTTCCTGGAGAAACTGGCTGCTCGTGGTTTGAATGGGTGTACTCTTCGCTGGGTAAAAAACTGGCTGGAGGGCCAGGCCCAGAGTGGTGGTGACTGGAGTTAAATCCAATTGGCAGCCAGTCACGAGTGGTGTTCCCCAGGGCTCAGTATTTGGGCCGGTTTTCTTTAATATCTTTATCAATGATCTGGACAAGGGGATCGAGTGCACCTGTGGGAAAGTAATGGAAGATTGGCGAGGACTGTAAACATGCTCAAGTGACTCACATGTGGAGTGCTGGAAAACACATATATCATACTAACTGTTGCTTAGTTTTATGTGCTCAACAAGTAGGACATCTGCACTTAGATAAAGTAGGCCTGGGATGGGCTCAGGGGCACCTTATCGAACACGCCTGAGATTCCTGCCCTGCTGTTGAAGAGATCAAAGCACAGCGGAAAACTCTGCCTGCCAGAATCCTTGAAATACAGGCCAGAACAGCAAGTGTGAGCTCTCACTCTCTCATTCCCATGCTAACAAGGACTCTCTTGCTAATAAGAACTCTCTCTCACTCCATGGTGCCTGCGTCCCCTGCTTGCCTGCCTCTGCCCGGGTGCTGCTTCGGAGATGACACATGAGGTATCGAGACTAAATTTGTTCTTTGCCTTTCATCCATGGTTTTGTGGTTGTTCCTGCATCCTGCCTGCATCGGCTCACACAGCACCCTTAGAAAATTTGCAAATGACACCAAGTTAGGTGGGAGTGTCGATCTGCTGGAGGGTAGAAAGGCTCTGCAGAGGGTTCTGGACAGGCTGGACTGATGGGACGAGGCCAATGGTATGAGATACAACAAGGCCAAGTGCCAGGTCCTGCACTTAGGTCACAATAATCCCATGCAGTGTTACAAGCTTGGGGAAGAGTGGCTGGAAAGCTGCCCAGTGGAAAAGGACCTGGGGGTGTTGGTCAACTGTCGGCTGAACATGAGCCAACAGTGTGCCCAAGTAGCCAAGAAGGCCAACAGCATCCTGGAACAGCGTGGTGAGTAGGACTCGGGAGGTGATCGTCCCCCTGTACTCGGCACTGGTGAGGCCCCACCTTGAATACTGTGTCCAGTTTTTGGCCCCTCACTACAGGAAAGACATTAAGATTCTGGAGTGTGTTCAATGAGCAACAAAGCTGGTGAGGGGTCTAGAAAACAAGTCTCATGAGGAGCGACTGAGGGAACTGGGGTTGTTCAGCCTTGTCGAGGTTTAGGCCGAATTGGCCTATTATGGGCGACAGATGCTCTCCCCCCACTTCTCACTCCCAGGAGAAGAGGAGGAAAGATAAAGAGATTTACAAGTTTAGAAGGAACTAAACTACTTTAATGAAATATTAATAATGAAATTAAAAGTAAATAATGAAGTAAATACAATATATACAAAACCATATCAAGCTCCCAGGATGATGTCACTGGCAGGCACTGGGGAAGCCCCAGACTGGACTCAGCGACGAATGGGAACTGGATTCTAGCTCGAGTCAGGAACACACAGATCGGGATCAAAGGCAGATGAACAGACAGGGTCCTCTTTGGACGTCAGCCATTGAAGAAAGAGAGCTGACTCTTTGATCCCTCAGCTTTTATACTGAGCATGGGGCAGATGGGATGGAATACCCCTGTTGGTCAGTTCTGGGTCACCTGTCCTGTCCGCTCCTCCCTATAGGTGTGACCTCTCTACGCTTTTCCGTTTCTGACCCTCTAAGGGGGCAAATAACGAAATTGGCTGACCTTGGTTGTTATAGCAATAAGTATAAGCAAGAGCCTCTCTGCATACCATTCCTTGGCATGAAGTACAAACATTGGTCTTATCACACTGAGAATGAGCAGTTTTCTCCACAATATGCTGTTAATTTCAGAGAGTTAGAAGAGGCCTTGCTAAGAAGTAAAATTACTGAATAGAAAGTTGGTTCTATTTTACCTCAAACTGGGACAAGCCTAGAGAAAAGGATGCTGAGGGGAGAGCTTATCACTCTCTACAACTACCTGAAAGGAGGTTGTAGAGAGGTGGGGGTCAGTCTCTTCTCCCAAGTAACAAGTGATAGAACAAGAGGAAATGGCCTCAAGTTGCACCAGAGGAGGTTTAGGGTGGATATTAGGAAAAATTTCTACACCGAAAGGGTTATCAAACATTGGAACAGGCTGCCCGGGGAAGTGGTGGAATTGCCATCCCTGGAGGTATTTAAAAGACAGGTAGACGTGGTGCTTAGAGACATGGTTTACTGATGGTTTTTATCAGGGTTAGGTTGATGGTTGGACTCAATGATCTTAAAGGTCCCTTCCAACCTAGATAATTCTGTGATTCTATTACATCACATTTAATCTCTTAAATGTCTGTATGTTGGACGTAAGATCTCCATGAGTCTGACCACAAGGAAAGATATTTTAAATGTTATCTATGGGCACATTTGCACAAACAGTCACCAGTGTATCCAAGGTCTTTTGATGATGTTGCAACTTAGAGACATGATAGTTCTGGTCCAAAAGCCCCTTTAAGGTGCTTTATGATATTCGTGTCCCTCATCTAGTGTCTCCTATATCCATATAGGTCTTACCAGCCCTTACTCGGCTTCTGGGCCACAGGGGCCTTACATCCTGGCACAGACAGCATGCAGAGGAGCTGAGGTCTCTTCCCAGCCCTTGCATGCCCATGCTCAACTAATATTTGCAGTAACAAAGACAACTGGCCATCTGGATGGGGCTGAGACAGGGTAACTCTCCTACCTTAGCACAGCATGATCTGTGTGAAGGCCAACACACAGGGGTGCACACCTTATTAAGTTATGTTTATTTTATGGAGGAATAAAGCAACCTTCCCTCATGGTCTCCTTCTATGGAGACACAGAAACGATTCATGTCTCCCCATCACTTTGTATTTTAGCATGTGGTGTGCTCCAGCCTACAGTCACACATAACTCCTGGGGCAGATTGGCTCTGGACTGAGCCCCTTGTACATCTGAGCCCTTGCTGAACTTCTAATGGATCATTAGTACGTAGGAGGGCTGTCACTTTACTGAACACAGCATGGCCACAGCTTCCTCAAATGTCTAATCTGTGTCTTGCGATTTCTGGATCGATACCAGCCGTTGGCTTCATCCACACTACTGCTGGGGGCGCAGGCAGTTATGCCCTTCACTAGGTTTAATTCATCTGGCAGAGTGAGCAGCAGCATGAAAATATGCTCATGGCTTTGTGCCGGGGTACTCAGCCGGCCCTGGAGTCTGTGTCCCTGCATCTTCATAGGCCATGTTGGCCAGCATGGACACATCCACTGTACTGAAGTCACATCTTCATTTGCTGAATAAACACACTCTTTGAGCTAAGGAAGACGAGTTCTTCAGTGAGCAAAGGTGATCTTTTTTTTTTTTAAGAGGTGCCAAGTTAAATTCCTGCAGGTGATGACTCATCACAACCACTTTTCCCAAACAGCCAAGGTAGGATATGAGACTACAAGTAAAACACAGAGCCCCAAGCCAGGGGTTGCTGCCTCTCCATGCTGTCTAGTCCTACAACCATGGGATGCTTTCGACTTGCTCCTTTTCAAAGGTGTCCAGGGATGGTTGCATCAGTGTTAGGGTCCTGTGTGTTAGACCAGTCACCTCCCATCTTCTTTACCTATAAGTTAGTGATTCCCAGCCTGGAGCAAAGCTGACTGAAACCAGGGAAGAATCTTCCCACTGGATTGCATGTGCTATGTGCCAGGAGGAAATTCCCTGTGTGATTTGGGGCACAAGGCAGCCTTCTGAGAAAGAAACACCCAGTTAGGTACTGCCCTTGCTGACAAGTCAAGACTCAGGAAAACAATAAACTCTAAAAGCTTTATGTAGGAGGGAAAAAAGGATGCATTTAAAAGCCTGTTGTCCCAAACCCTTTAAACAAAGCATTTGTCCAGTTTTAATATTTAATCTTAAAGGTGAACCATGATTTTCAGTGTATATTCCCTAAGCAGAATTGCTTAGTTACAAAGGACAGAGTATGGCTCCAAAGGCAGGCGAGATATCCACACACAGGGTAAGGAGAGCAGCCCTGAAGTGAGCCAGGTGGTCCTATTCAGGACATAGATTCAGCTATAGCTGGGAGAGTGGGCAGTTCCCACACATGCCCAGCGAAGGCAAGGAATAAAGGAAAGGACAGGTCAGACAGGTACTGCTCAGTGACTTCTCCTGTATCAACAAAGGGACGAGTCCTGGGACGAGTCCTACGACTGGAGTGTGGCCATTGATGGCTACAAACTATTCAGAAGGGACAGGAGAGGAAGAAGGGGTGGAGGTGTTGCCCTCTATGTGAAGAAATGGCTAGAGTGTGAAGAGTTGTTGCTAAAAAATAGCCATGAGCAGGTAGAAAGCTTGTGGGTAGGAATTAGAGATCGGGACAACAAAGGGAACCTTGTGGTAGGAGTCTACTACAGGCCTCCTGACCAGGCAGAGCCTGTCGACGATGCCTTCTTACTCCAGCTGGAAGAGGCATCACGATCACAGGCTCTCATCCTGCTGGGTGACTTTAACCACCCTGACATCTGTTGGAAAAGCAACACGGCTGGCTGCAGGCACTCCAGGAAGCTCCTAGAGTGCCTAGACGACAACTTCTTGAGACAAGAAATCACCAGCCCTACTCGAGGAGATGCATTGTTGGACTTGTTGGTCACAAATGCAAGTGAGGCCATCAGGGATATCAAAGTTGAAGGCAGTCTGGGCTGCAGTGATCATGCCCTAGTGCAGTTCACTCTCTTAAGAAGTTTGAAGCCCAAGAGGAACACCATCAGGACGCTAAATTTTAAGAAAGCGAACTTCCAACTCTTCAAGGAGTTAGTAAATAGGACCCCATGGGAAACTGCCCTTAGGGACAAGGGAGCAGAACAAAGCTGGCAGATCTTTAAGGATGCTCTCCATAGAGCACAAAAGATCTCAATCCCAACATGTAGGAAATTGGGTAAGGAAAGGAAGGCAAGAAACCACCATGGTTGAGCCGGGACCTGCTGGTCAAACTAAGGGGTAAGATGGGGCTACACAGGAAACGGAAGAAGGGACAGGCAACCTGGGAAGAGTATAGGGATGTTGCCCGGCTGTGTAGGAATGAGGTCAGGGAGGCCAAGGCACAGCTAGAATTGGACTTGGCAAGGGACATAAAGAAAAACAAGAAAGGCTTCTACAGGTACATTAACCAGAAAAGGAAGGTTAAAGAAAACGTACCCCCCCTGAGGAGCAGCAATGGGGAACTTGTATCAATGGAGGAAGAGAAGGCAGAAGTTCTCAATAATTTTTTTGCCTCAGTCTTCACTGGCAACCCCTCTCCTCCTAGCTCTTGTATTGATGGCCCACAAGTTGAGGATCCAGGTGACAAAGTCCATCCCACTATAACTGAAGGCATGGTACGTGATCACCTAAGGAATCTAAAGACATACAAGTCCATGGGACCTGATGAAATCCATCCCAGAGTCCTGAAGGAACTGGCTGATGAAGTTGCAAAACCACTTTCCATGATATTCGAAAAGTCATGGCAGTCAGGTGAAGTCCCTGCAGACTGGAAGAAAGGAAACATCACACCCATTTTTAAAAAGGGAAGAAAGGAGGACCCTGGGAACTACCGACCTGTCAGCCTCACCTCTGTGCCTGGGAAGATCATGGAACAGATCCTTCTGGACGCCATGCTTGGGCACATGGAGGACAGGGGGATGATTCAGGACAGCCAACATGGCTTTACTAGGGGCAAGTCCTGCCTGACTAACCTAGTGGCCTTCTATGATAAAGTGACTAGGTCAGTAGACAAGGGGCGACCTATGGATGTAATCTATCTGGACTTCTGTAAGGCCTTTGACACAGTTCCTCACAACATTCTACTTGCCAAATTGGAGGGATACGGATTTGATGGGTGGACGGTTCGGTGGATAAGGAATTAGCTGAATGGTCGCACCCAGAGGGTGGTACTCAATGGCTTTAAGTCCAGATGGAGAGCAGTGACTAGTGGTGTCCCTCAAGGGTCCGTCCTGGGACCAGTACTGTTTAACATTTTTATCAAAGACATAGACAGAGGGATTGAGAGCACCATCAGCAAGTTTGCAGATGACACCAAGCTGTGTGGTGTTGTCGATACACCGGAGGGACGGGATGTCATTCAGAGGGACCTGGACAGGCTGGAGAGGTGGGCCCAGATGAACCTCATGAGGTTCAACAAAAGCAAGTGCAGGATTCTGCACCTGGGAAGAAACAATCCTCAGTATAAATACAGACTGGGGGATGAGGTATTAGAAAGCAGCCCTGAGGAAAGGGACTTGGGGGTGCTGATTGACGAGAAGCTGGACATGAGCAGGCAATGTGCTCTCGCAGCCCAAAAGGCCAATCACATCCTGGGCTGCATCAAAAGAAGTGTTGCCAGCAGATCCAGAGAGGTGATTCTGCCACTTTACTCTGCTCTGGTGAGACCTCACCTGGAGTACTTTGTGCAGGTCTGGAGCCCTCAATATAGAAAGGACATGGACCTGATGGAGCGGGTCCAGAGGAGGGCCACCAAAATGATCAGGGGGCTGGAGCACCTCTCCTATGAGGACAGACTGAGGGAGCTGGGGTTGTTTAGCTTGGAGAAAAGGAGGCTCCGGGGAGACCTCATAGCGGCCTTCCAGTACCTGAGGGGGGCCTACAGGAAGGCTGTGGAGGGTCTGTTTACAAAGGCCTGCAGCGACAGGACGAGGGGCAATGGTTTTAAGCTGGAGAAGGGGAGATTTAGATTGGATATTAGGAAAAAATTCTTTACCATGAGGGTGGTGGAACACTGGAACGGGTTGCCCAGGGAGGTGGTTGAGGCCCCTTCCCTTGAGATATTCAAGGTGAAGCTCGACGAGGCCCTGGGCAACCTGGTCTAGTTGGGGGTGTCCCTGCTGACTGCGGGGAGGTCGGACTAGATGACCTTTGGAGGTCCCTTCCGGCCTGGACCAATCTATGAATCTATGAATCTATGAAAGAGGCAGTCATTGCTAACTGTCAGCATGTCAGAGAGAGAACAAACATGCCTGAGTCCAGCCTCAGCTGGAGAGGAAGGAAACACTGTATCTCCTAAGCAGCAGAGACAATTTCTTCTTCTAGCTCTATAAACAGATGAGTGCAACCAAGGAAGGGCAGTTGCCTTTGGGGCAGATACAATAGATCATCTCCTTTACTGCAGACTGCAAAACCATAGGTATCTTATAAAGATTTGCTCCCTTTACCATGTCCCCTCACATTCCTCAGGAGATATCTTCTACCTGACAGGACTTGGTCATTTTGGAGGGGTTCAAGTTATTATGATCCTTTCTCCCAAAGCAGTGGGGGAACTGGCATATGACTCAAACTTTCATAGCTGTTCAGTTTTCTTCTGAAACAATATGCTCAATATGTTTTAGAGGAAAACAGTATTGAGCAGAGGTTAAAAAGAATAGACTTTAGTTGCTTCCTTCTTCAAGAAGGCAAGAATAAGTGGAAACAGTTTTTATATTTTCCAAGCATTTCCTCCAGTTTCCTGGAGCATCTACTCTTTACAAATATAACTTTGCATCTCTACTATGCCTTTCACTGATCTCCCACAGGTTTTAATGTATTGTCCTCACACCCCTTTTCAAGGGGTGAAAATCCTTACAGTAGGGCAGTGCTGCCCCATTTCACATACATACAAATTGAGGGACCTGCCAAAAGTCAATGAGAAAATCAGTCAAACAAATTCCAACCTAAGACTGAAATCCTACTTATTTCTTCCTGTGACTGCCCCAGCCTCAAAGTCCTTGTCACCCAGTAATGCCCGTAATGAACAAGCTAGCTAATTGGGCTTTTCCCCTCAAAGTTTGGTCTTCTCGCTATTCCTACTTGTATTTTGGGAGAAAAGTGCAAGACCTTGCAAGTTTCCATCATGATCAATGGTGATCTTTGAAGTTAAGGTTCAAGCTGGTATTTGCATCTGTAATAAAAGACTTTATCTGTGTTCCTTGGGTCCGTAACAGTAATGTTTGCCAACCTCCCCCACACTTCGGCATACAATCAGTGTCTCTCCTTGGATAGGTCAATGGCACCAGCTTTCCTTCCAAGAGGCCCACACCTTTGCATCTTCCAAGCCCTTGCCTCCAGCCACACCTCTGTGCTTGTAGGAAAGAAGGTGGTGGGATGGAGGGGAAAGTGGCAGCTCTCTAAGGGGTCATTCTACAAGTAAGAAGACAGAGGGACTACGTAGATGTAGAACTATGCAGCACCAATAAATACAAATTAAACTCATAACAAGAA
Source organism: Numenius arquata (assembly GCF_964106895.1). NCBI lineage: Eukaryota > Metazoa > Chordata > Aves > Charadriiformes > Scolopacidae > Numenius > Numenius arquata. The sequence continues at coordinate 28,569,489 of NC_133615.1, read as the reverse complement.
GTGAAATATTAGGGCCAAGGTGACATTTGGACTGGAGGTTCAGCCAAGCTTTGCTTTAAATACTTTATTGCTGCATATAAAGAAAGAGCTTATCCAACATGTTTCTCTCTCTCTCTTTTTCTCTCCCTATCAACCAAAGGGGAAAAAGAAAAAAAAAAATCTTAACTAGCTTTAGTCGTATTTGAGCTAGACTTCAAAGTTTCACAAAAATAAACAATTTTAGGAGGGAGGACTGCACACTTCTAAAGAGAGAAAATGCACTTTGAAGCCAGCAAGGGACTGCATTCCTTACATGGAGATCCCTTACGTCCTCCCTGGAGCAGACAAGGGGTGTCCCCCTTCCCTTCAAGCAGCATCTCCTCTCTCACAGGGGGCTGCCCAGCAGCAACACAGTCTTTCGAAGGGATGTTGGGATGGCAGGAGCCACTGCTTTGTTCTCTTCTCCTTCCTCCTGCTATGCCCCTGTTGTTTTCTGCTCTGATTGAAAGTTTCATGTGACTAGCTGTCACTGAGATCTGAGTTTGCACAGCACCTAGCACAGTGTCAGTCCTGGCACGAGCTGCTCCTCTTCTGGGACCTTCAGCCCCTGAGTCTGTGTCTCACACAACATATTGATGAGGGAAGAGAAAGGGAAAGGGCCTGTCATGTTTTAATCCCTTAATTCCTTCTCTCTCTTGTGTCTCCACAGCACAGAGCCCCACTGCAGCAGACCCCTTGCAGCAAGCCTATGCTGGAGTGCAGCAGTACGCAGGTCGTTAGTATTAACACTTTCTCCCAATAAACCTTTCTCTCCTCTAAAGCTTTTAATCTCTGAACACACCTGAAGGGGCTGGGGGGGGGGATGTTTGCTGATACAGAGGCAAGCTGGGGGCCACAGACTCTCAGATTAAATTTGTACTTCTTGTGAAAACAAACATAAAGCCCAGGGTCTTCTCTCCCTAAGGAAACAACCTCCTCCCTTTCCCCAGGGAAAGGCTCTCACTGACCTGTACCTTGGTGCAGCTTCATTGGCAGGACCAGGTCCAGTCTGCTTAACACAGTGCACAAATGCAAAATCAGGCCACAGATTTTGGAGGCCACTTTCTTTAACAGGTCTCCTGAGTGCTGCAGCGAGGAGGGGAGATGGGCAACCAGACCCTGCAGAGCCACTGCTGCTGTGCCTGGCAGGGTATGGTATGTCTGCACATACCCATATTTTAGGGTATATCTACACTGGCCATACCCCAGCTAGTTAGTTTGAGGCTTGCTTAGGAGCTATGCAGACATACTCCTGGCTTCCCAGCAGCTTTCTCCACAGCTTCCAACGGGTCAGCCTCCACTCACTCACGCCATCCTGTATGCTGAGCAGCTCCTTTGCAGTTGATGGACTGACACCAGCCAAAGTGACCTGATGCAGACCACAACCCTGCCGTGTTCAGCCTCCCCTCACGAGATGTCCATGGCCAATGTTGCGAGGAAGCTGCTACCTCAAAAGTCATTATTTCCTGTGGTAACTGGAGCAATCATGGGCTCCCACTAAGGAATGGCTATTATCTCATGTCAATGCTGTACCTGGAAACCTTATTTAATTCTCCATGTAGGGCTTCATTTGCCAGTGTTTTAGTTATTATCATTTATTGCTTGTGAGGTTTGATAGATGGGAAGCAGCTCAACCCTTTGAGCTGTTAATTAACCCCTCTGCACACACATGGCCCCTATCCCCACTCGTAGGCAACCTGTACTCTGTATTTTTAGCAGCAAGGTATATCATCTACCATCTGTGATACTGAATAGCTGTCCTTGTCTGCTTGGTGGGGGAGCTGAGGTGGGGAAAATTGTTTAATTGCTGCACACTGTTTCCACTATGTTTATGTGGGAGAGAGGAAGTCTCTATGGACATGAAAGATGTATAAAATGTATATCCGAGAGTGTATGTACAACTGCGCCTATACATTTTGCAGGCATACGAAGGTTAGAGTAAGGGAGGAAACACACATGTGAACAGTTTTAATGAGCATGTGAATTAATCAGGGTGCAAGAGAGATTACACAGGGAAATGTGTGCATGCGCTCTTTGCATGGCTGTCAGCATGGGCATCAATGCGCTGAACTCGTGAATGAATGTGTTTGTGGTACCATCTGGGGTGGTTACGCATCTCTGCTGGGAGAGATCTCAGCAGAGACCCCCATTTACACTGTGTGGCTGTCCCTGGTGTTACTGCTGATGAAGCTGAAGGGAGGATGGGTGCTCAGGGCTATGTGGCACCTCCTGGGGCATGACCACGGTGTTTCTGCCACATCTCAGGCTGCATGAGATGGCCCTTCACAGAGCCAAAATGCAGGGGGAAAACCCACCTCTAGTTTGGTATAATGGTTTGGAGTGAAAGCTCCTTGCTTCCCAGCACTGAAATCTGTCCCTCTTTCTTCTCCCCTTTTCTCCCTCCTATAGCTGCTTATCCTGCTGCTTATGGCCAGATTAGCCAAGCGTTCCCACAGCCACCTCCCATGATCCCACAGCAACAGAGAGAAGGTAAATGGGCTGTCCTTTCTGGCCCCAGCATGCCATCCCCACCACATTGGTTCCCCTCCTCATACACCTAGAGAGTATCAATTAAACGCCCGATTACTTTGAATCCTTGGTCCACTGAGTCTTTGCTCCATTTCCACATGTGGCACAGCATCATTGGCACTAACAGTAGTATGCAGGAACACCCTCATGGGGAATCACTGCTGAGATCTCCTCAGTCCCCAGGGAGGGGACCATGCTGATGTGCACGGGCCATGGAAAGACCTGCTAGCAACATAGGCAATAATGTCCAGTGGGGGTCTGTGTTCGAGACAAGCAACAAGAATGTAGATAAAAATGCAATTTCATTGGAATAAAGAATTTAATAGGAAATAAAGCACTGGTGGCCTTTAATTAGAAGCAAGTAATGTAATTTCAGACACCTGCTATTTAGCGAACAAGGACCGGCTATTTAGAAGAGCTGATCTAGTCCTTTCAGCCTCCTTTGATAATGTGGAAACAGAAATCAGCCCTTTTAGAGCACAATTTCTATATCAGAATGAGACAAACCATATAGTAAAAATACTTATTTCTTTACATTGACTATGAGAGGAGCCTGGGTTATCTAGTCCACAGGACTGGATGGCTTCACTAGAGACATGAAAAGTAATGAGAGGTGAATTATCTCCCACTATTGCATGTAAATATTTTGGGAGGCAACCATGCCATGTAATGTTCCCTTTACAGTCAGTGAGGAGCAGTGGGATCCTCAGAGGCAACCCACTCAGGTAGTCCCAATTGTCCTTCAGGGAGTCCACTGCTCCCTTTTGACAAGAAGAGGGGACTGCTTGCCTAAGTGAGGCATTTAAGTCAGGTGCTTCAGCTTAGCGTAGAGACCCTCATTCTAAATAATTACATTTCAACTTTTATCCTCTATTAGATCACTAATTCAGATATATTCTGTTATTCGTGTAATTTTATATATATAATGACATTTAATATTTTAATAGTGTAACAGTCAGAATGAAATGAATCAAGATTACACTATCAAACTAAAACATTCTGATGGCCTAGATCTACTTTGAGGGAGAAATATAATTTTGTAAGAAAATTAGAAACGTCGGCATTTCGATCTAATTTGGAATTAGTTTTTTTCTGATGTCAGAATTTCCTGGGGAACACAACTTCCAGCTCCTGATTAGCTCTAGTACATGTTCCTGCTGGGAGAACAGATGCACAGACCTAACGTATCATTACAGGGATGTTTCCCCCATGATGAAGGATTTTGTTTTTTATTACTTACTGGAGCTAGATTAAGCACAGAACAAAATGGCAAGCAGATCATTGCTCAGCATAGCATTGTGCCAGGAACCATCAGAAGCAAGGGATAGCTATTGTGCACACTTTGAAGACCCACTGCCTAAAGATCCGTGTTCGCAAGGCATGGTGTGTTTCTGTGGATTGAGGGTGAGTGTCACACAGTGGCCAAGTTATCTCATAACTCCTCACTCCTTCCTGTAAGCAGCTGGTATTGAGGATGGTTGGAGGCCAGACATATGAGATGAACCACCAGTCCAATGCAGGTTGCCATTCCCAGTGTCCTCAGGCTTGTGACTCTCATCTGCCTTATGCTCAAACATACTGGGGACTGAATAGCAAGCAGATGCAGAAAAGGCAATGAAATTCCAGCCTCTGAGTATTTGATGTAGAGGTGAGGTGTGTAGTTGACCAAAGGGCTGCAGGATAACTTCATACAACCTTGCAGGACAGACCATTTTTAATTACTGTTGGAAGAGCAGTCTGGTCATAGCCTTTCCTTATGACACCAATTCCCAGTGTTGGGGATGCAATGATAGATAGCTGATGTCAGCACATGTATATATTTACTCATTGCCAGTGGACACCCAGGGATAGGTTGGGTCTGCGGTTGTCCCCATGCTAAAAAACTAACAATGAACTGGAGGGTGAGGAGCATGGGCAGAGCAATGGCTTAGCAGCTCAGGTCCAATCAAGCCAAATCAACACAGACCCACCAGAGAGTTCTCTACCATGTGCTACTGTGCCCTCAATCATGGGTTTTTCCATTATCCAGCATGGTTTGCCTGTAATTTACAGACCATTCATAAACTGTGCATTCCTTAAAATTTTTCTTTCCTTTTTGTCCAAATCAAGGCTATCTGTGCTTCTCGTATATTAATGAACAGAAATATCTAGACTTGAAGCCATAAAACCAAGACCCATGGTAGTTGTCAGGGTAGAAATTAACCTTCATTCTCTTCTCATAATGTGTCATGAAGGTTAGATTTCGAGCTGACTTACAGCCCTTTTGAAAACCAAAGTGTGTGGTAAATAATTTTAGTACTGTATTCAGCCCTGAACTGCCAAGTATACTGATCTCCAACAATCCATTAACTCAATTCAAAACAAGACCTTTCTCTCCAAGAAGATAGTTGGAGTCTTCACTAAGGTTTTGCTATATCAGCTGTGATCTTCCTCTTGCACTGGTGATCCTGATTGAGTCCTTTATAACTCATTGCATGTGTGCACTGAGAACTAGCTTAGCTCTTCATAGCATTCTGAGCTGAACAACTCATGCCTTTGGTTTCTTAAAAACATATACGTATATACAAAGAGGTGGCCATACACATAAACACATAGTCTTCCATGGAGTGCCCAGATTGATTTGACTCAAGCAAAATAAACTACAACAAGGTAGAAGGGCTGAGACAGAGAGCTTGTTTTTTGAATTCTTTACCAAGGAGTCTAACTGGGATAGGTAACTTACGGATTGATGGATTTAACAAGAAATTGCTTGTTAAATTCTAATGGCAGAATTTTCATATGTGAGGATGGTATAACAAATCAAACTACCCCAGGTTGTTTCTCAGTAGCAGGTGGAGTCTTCAGCGCTGGAAATTAGCAAAAACTCTTTGTAGTTGGGAACAGTGAGTTTGGCCTTGAATGCCTGAGTTGGTATGGGAAGCTGCAGCATGGGTTTCCCAGCCACATTTCAGAGCTGAATTGGGCTTTGAGGATGGTTTCTGATTTTTCACATCCTCCCTGGTCTCTTCCTCTTGGTCTCCAAGAGGTGTGAGGCAGAGCTGGTTTCAAGGTGAACTAAGGGTTGTTTTCTCCTTGAGCCCAACCTCTAAACCTGGTGTAGACAAAGTTGCATGCTTCTTGGTCTGCCTTAGGCCTTAGTAGGTGCTTCTTAGCACACACAGGCAGAATTCCTACTCATGCACAACACATCCAAGACCCCAGGAAATGCAGCTGGCATTTTTAAAAGAATTTGCCAGTTTTACAGAGCAAATTGCTGGCTCTGGTGATGTCAGTGGGAATTTTGCCACTAATTGCAGCAAAGCCAAGATTTTACCAATTCTGTTATAAAGGGGATCTCAAATCCCACAGCAGAAATGCTCTGGGGCATGTTCAGATGAAGGAATGAATTTTTCCCTGCTATTCTGGACTGTGGTCTTCTCCTGGACAGAATTTTCTCAATTCTAACAGACACCTAAGGGGGTTGGTATTTGTTTAACACTTTCAGACTGTTTCATATCTAGTTTATCGTGCCAATAACTCCACATTGTGTGGAAATGAACTGCAGAAAGGACTGAAGAAAGGATAGTTACTCAGTGAGGAGACTAAGGAAGAGGCAGACAGGAGGTGGGGGGGAAGATGGAAAAGCTTGGCATGAAATAGGGGAGCCTGATTGTGGGCCACTGAGGTTCAAAAGTAATTTAGCTGAGCAGATGACCGGGTGCCTAATTAGTTAATTATCCCACCATACCACTATCCCCCCCATTTGGAAGAAACCCTGTTACCACCCTCATGACCTCTAGGAAATGCACAAGTTGCAAAGGATCAGCTGTTCCTTCATGACAGTCCTTTTACCAAATTAGTGGGGAAAATTGTGCTTAGCAAATATTCATTACAGCTTCATTTTCCATTTCATCCAAAAGGAAATGCGGAGAGCCTGTGACTTCAATCACGCTGAGGCCCAGGAATTTTAATGAGCTTTAAATGGGCATCTGTCAGAATCCTGACTTCACCGTACTTCTCCTCCCAGCCGGGGGGATGAGTAATGGCTAATAAAAGGTGGAAGCATCTAGGCAAACTCCTCTCCCTAACAGAAAAGTCAAAGTTGTAATTTGCTGTGTTATGACACCATAATTATGCCCTGATGAAGAAAATGAGAGTATTAAAAAAATCCCTTTCCTTCCCCCCACTGTACCCCAGATGTACATGGGGGAAAGTTGGCTGAGTCAGGTCTCACAGAGTTGTAGGCACATGGGCTGGGAGGAAGGATGAAACCCTATTTCCCTCAGTCCTCTTACGCTCACGGCAAGGAACACGCACTGTACCCCTTCATCTTGACCCCCATGAGCAAAGCAGAGCTGGAGTTACCTGTTGAGGTCAGTGCAGAGCTGGGCAGCAGCTGAAAGCACCTTTGGAAATAAGAACATGAAAAAAATCCCTATCTGCTCAAACTATGCAGTTTTCTGCCAGTGAACACTGCAAGGGGTTAAAATGTTTATTTTTTTCAACAAAACCACTTGAACACACCTATTTCCTTTTGACTTTTGCTCAAGTACCGCGTGCTTAAAAATAAAAGTCACATTGAAAAGTTTCATTCTAGGCTATTTGATCAGAGGCAGATTCTCCCTCTTCTGCCCCAAAATACAATTTCAACAGAACATTTTCTGAGGGTCTCTAACAAAACTGCATATTCCAACTAAAGACTCTTCTCTGGATATTTTTCCAATCACCTTCTGAAGTCTGTAAGAGTATGTGTTACAGCACTGAGGCAAAAAAGGGAATTCCTTTTGTCTAGTAATTTGGATTTAAATACATCTGTAGTCTCTCTTGCAGAACCCTCTAGAATGGGGGATATGGCCAAACTGTCCAGATTTAGGGGAGTCTTCAGGCTGAGTCGAGCTGGGGGGCTGAATGTAAAATTCTACAAAACAAAATAAGCCTGTGGGTTTGTGAATATCTTTCTACTTATCACAATCCTCACACAGACACAAGAAGGATAATGAAACTTCTGCATGCAGATACTGAGAAGAGGCAAGGGTTAGCGTGGGTCACCCAAAACTCTACAGATTAAATGAGATTATGAGGAGCAAACTTCATTCTTTCATTCTTTTTGTTCTTATTCCTCCATTCTGTCTTTCCATGGCCACACGTGTTGCTGCATTCCTCTGTCTCTAGATTTTATCCTGATGTCTGTCCTGGGAAGGTTAATGAAATTAGCATAGCCTCTAGGTGACTTTCTGAGTTCCTGGTCTTCTGCTTTGTCCATTCCTCTGAGACTACAGACTTCTTCCTAGAGGTGACCCCTCACCAGTCAGAGAGAAGGGATGCCAAAGTAAATCTCCACCATGTGCTTTTTCATATCTTATTTCTCTCCATTCATGGGTCGCCTTTTTCTCTTGATAGGACCAGAGGGCTGTAACCTGTTTATCTACCATCTGCCCCAGGAGTTTGGGGATGCTGAGCTGATGCAGATGTTCCTGCCTTTCGGTAATGTCATCTCCTCAAAAGTGTTTGTGGATCGGGCGACAAACCAAAGTAAATGCTTTGGTGGGTAAAGATAACAAAACAATTAGATTCATCCAGGAAAGGGCTTTCTCTGAATACTTTACCTTTCAAACTGCTTTCTTTCTGCTTAAGCTTCATGATTTCTCTCCATTTACTCCTGTCGATACTTTCCCCCTTCCCTCTTTCTCTCCTAATTGTCTCATGCTCAGAGTTGTGCGCTGCTTAGAGGTGAAGGTTTGTATTCTGCCCAGCAGCAGGGTGCTGCGGCTGCTGGTGGTGGAGCAGAAAATTTCCCTCCTTGGAAGGGGAGGTGGGGAGGGTACAGAAAAGACTAAAACACCTAGAGCAAAATGGAGGAGGCTGGGGGGGGGGTAGGTGAAATGCTGACGAGGTCAGCAGAGGGAGCATGTGGCAGAAGGGGAATTTCTGTACCTAAGGAAAAGGAAAAACAAGTCATGGGGCTGAAGGGAAGACAGAGCTGTGGGGGCAGCTTTCCAGCAGCTGTGATGCGTTAGACTGCAAGGGACTGAACGTTAGCTGAAAGCCTAGTCTTCTGGGGGGATGGCTTCTCGGTGGACCACAGGCAGCCATGCTCTGAGCCCACTGGACCTGAGCCAGCACCACAGTAGATACCAATAGACTAAGCTAACCCTGTGCCTCAGCTAACAGGACATGCTAAGAGGCTGGGTTTGAAAGCTGCACCATGCTCACACAGCTCTGGCCTCACTGCTGGCTCAACCCACCAGCTGTAGCATAGAAAGAGCACAGCCTCAGCTCCCTGTGAGCCACCAGCTAGGGACACCCTGAACTGCACCCACAAATGGAAGACTCGGCCAGCCAACTGCCATGTGGTGATGTGTGCATGGTGTCTTAGTGGGATCCCACTGTTTGCAAAGGTGTTGCTGTGAAGGGTCCCTTCTGGCAGTGTAGCAGTATGGGGACCCTGCCACATTTGATCCCATCCCACCTGGTGGACAGGGAATCTCCCCCATCCATGTGCCTACCACTGGGATGTGCAATTTCTGGTTCTCTGCCATCCTGCGCTCTTCGCAGACCTTCCCTGAGAAGTGCAATGGGACAAACTATTGCTTTTCTTTTCCTGTTACTTGCAGCTGATCTGGACTCTCTCAGGCAAACTTCCAGAGTTAAGACTTATTGGAGTTTCATTTGATTTTAAAGCCACTTTCAGTCTCCACACTATGCTTCCCTTGCATGCTGCCTTCCCCTTCCCTCTCCTGGACAGCCTACCTCCCAAAACTCTTACCTCATCCCTTACTAGCTTTGGTGCATGTCAGACAGTACTTCCAAGAGTTTCATGCCTCTTCTCTATGCACGGTTCCTCCTGCCCCTTCACAGAGGGTCTGAACAGGTTATTTTCCCCTGTCCCCTGATGTAAGGGAACACAGTAGTCATTGGGTTTCTGCACTCTCAAGCACTAGAGGAATGAAGGACACGAGTTTGGTGTGAAGGGGCAGTTGGGAAATTCAAATGAGAAATTACGAATTAGTCCCATTCTCTCCAGAGCCCATCTGCTTTTTAGAGCTTTAACCATATAAAAGCTCATAACAAGATGAGCAGACCAGCACAGCTCTAGGTGACGTTGAAAACTAATGCTCCAAGGATACCCACAGGTTAGAAATGGACATTTGCATCTCTAAGCAATCCTGCTTCAGCAGGGGAGTTGGACTAGATGATCTATATGGTCCCTTCCAACTCTAAAAAAATTCAGTGAAATTCAGTGAAATTCAGTGAAATTTGGCAATGAAATTGCCAGTCCTGTCATAATATTTAGGGGACTACTGAGCCTGGTTCTCCACATATTGACAAGTGGAAAGACCAAAGGTAAACGGAGAAGTGAGATGAGAGCCAAGTCCAGTAAGGGAGCTTATTTCTGGACAGGTATTCAACTTATCTCCCCCTAGCTCAAAGGCTCTGGATACAAATCTTCATGAGGATAGCAACACATACCTAGCTTGTGGGGCAGGGTTGTGGCTCTGGCTTTATTGCTGCTTCCAAGGTACTGTGAAGTCGTGGCTTATAGCTGAGCAGGAACTGAGGGATCTTAGCAGAAATTTTTCTTAACACTGAGTCTTACTGGGAGAACCTAAACATCAACTTCTTTGATGAAGTAATATCTCCAAAACTAATGGTGGGATATTCCAGCCTGAAAGCAGGAAGGTGCCCTTTGGATGTGTAAACTCAAGTGCACAGGCAAGCAAAAGCAGAAATTAGAGATTTCTAGTGGATCTTAGTCACCTTATATTAGCTTGAGACACAAATATCCAAGACCAGTCAGTTTTGGGTCCCAGGTGTCAAGCCCCAGTTTTCTCTGGCTTTAACTTACTTTCCCATAGAGCTGAGTGCGTGCCTACTGTGACTGCTGGTCTCAGACAAACAAGTTGCCTATGCTGCCGTGTGCACCACCTCCAGAAGGATAGAAATAGCAGAAGTACAGGTAGCTAATTATCACAAGTATGTCACACTGCTCTTCAAAACCTCCCATTCTGCTGACCTTCAACTTCAGAGCACTGTGAAAATGTGGAGGGTATTACAGATAATCAGGCCTTTCATTTGTTTTGTTAAGTCAAGTCCACTGAAGCAGGTGCTGATTATCATTTTTTGTTCAGAAAGTCAATTAAAAAAAAAAAAAATTACTTTTTCCTTAAGGAAAAGAAGGGCTTTAGTAAACTTTGAAAGTAAGAAAACTCTTTCCTTTTCCTGCTTAAACATTTCCCAAAACTCAACGTGTAAAAACATAGCATTTGTATTTTTTTAACCCAGCTAGATCTCTCCAGCTGGCAGCCTGAGGGGACAATTCTGTCTGGCCCCAGAAAGATATTCCACCATTATATGACCTTTTAAAATGCATCTGCTATGCAGATCCCAAGTAAATTGCTGTAACAGAGTCTAGCCCCAGGTTGTCAAGAAATTGTCAAGAAGTCCTGCTTTAGACAAACTTAAATTCTATGGAGAAAAATGTCACCATGCTTTTTTCCATGGGAATAGAAAATACTTTGTGTGAGCCGATGCAGGCAGGACTCAGGAACAATCACAAAACCATCGATTAAGGGCAAAGAACAAATTTAATCTCAATACCTCATGGATCGGGGAACCTCTGAAGCAGCACCTGGGCGGAGGCAAGCAAGCAGGGGATGCAGGCACCGCGGAGCAAGAGTCCTTGTTAGCAAGAGAGTCCTTGTTAGCATGAGAATGAGAGAGTGAGAGAGAGCTCCCACTTGCTGTTTGGGCCTGTATTTCAAGGATTCCGGCAGGCAGAGTTTTCCGCTGTGCTTTGATCTCTTCAACAGCAGGGCAGGAATCTCAGGCGTGTTCGATAAGGTGCCCCTGAGCCCATCCCAGGCCTATGTTATCTAAGTGCAGATGTTCTACTTGTTGAGCACACAAAACTAAGCAACAATTAGCGTGATATATGTGTTTTCCAGCACCCCATGGGCATGCCACTTGAGCGTATTTACAGTCCTCCTTGCCAATCTTCCGTTACTTTCCCACATACTTCATTTGCTACTCGTCTCACTGTTGAACTACCTGTAAGCAGCTGGCCCAAAGTGAGTGAGTCAGTAGAGCAGCATCTCAAAATAGGATTTTTATTCCTTTCTGTTTGGCTCTGAATTCTCCCCTGCATTTCCAACACACAGTTATCTCCTTTAGCTACTACTGGCAGGATAGTGTAGGGGCAGCCATGGGAGTGTTAGGAAGAAAGCAAGATCAGCCGCAAGCCTTGCTCCTGGTTTCTGGAGTCCATGACCTTGCAGAGAACTGTTAGCACCTGCGGTGAAGAAACCACGCTGCGGTCACGAAGGCTTCGACTTTCCCCATTCAGAGGCCGCCGCCTCCTGCCTGACAAGGAGCAGTGAGGAATGCAAGTTACAGCCAACACCAGTCTCATGTATAAAATGTGAAAGTGCTCAAAATATGTCTATTGTTTTCCATAGCAGGACTGCTTGCTGTAGTGTGTAAGACTGTCTAAGAAACAACCCTGACTTCTCACTGAAAAAAGTCATTTGAATTGGGAGGCTGCTTTGCCTTCGACTTTTCTTCTGCTTCACATATCCAGGCTAGACCCAAGTCCTTCATTTTCTCTTACAATTTTTCAAACCTCTGGCTTTTATTTTTCCCCCTATCCTGATGCAGCTGTAACATGGTGTCCTGGTTTGACACATGGCCAAGTGCAGACCACACTTCTCCCTCCCACTCACCAACACCCTGTCTATCCCCATGGCCTAAGCCTCCATCACACCAACCATATCAGCATCTCCTCAGGCGCTACCTTGTCCACCCTCTTGTGTTCAGACTTACTGATTTCACCATTCTGCTCCTCTCTCTCCTCTCTCACTAGTCCCTCACTCAACACCCAGCTGATACCTGTAGCCTCTTCCCATGCACTTCTTTTACAGACAGCATATTTCTCCTGCTGGGCCATGCTGTCCATTTCCAGTGAAATGGCAGGCCCACAGCAGGAATCATTGTCTCACTCAGGGAAAAATTACACTTAGTTGGATGCTCCTTGAAGACAGTGACTCCCATTCTCACAGCAGGCTGATCTAGGAAGTTTTGCAGAGGCACAGTGTGCCACAGCCTGAATGTCAACTTCTGCAGGACCCTGGAGCTTGTCTCTGTGCAAGGCAGAGGCTGCACTGGGTCTCTCACCTTCCTACTGCATGTGTGTAAGTTCTTCTGTGTAGGTAGATATGCTAAATGTCAGAGGACATGAAATACCTCTATGTGCTGGTCTCAGTGGTTCTAGTGATAATTCCCCTCTCAGTTATGCAGATAATTTAAATGTAACCAGTTTGTGTACAAGGCAAAAAAACCCAAAGCCTCCAGTAAAATGACACTATTAAGGCTGATAAGGCAAGTAGTCAATGTGAGAAGAGTCATTTTTCATGCTGCCCACACATGGCTAACTCTACCTATGTTATAGGGTGATGCTACAATACAGTCCTAATTTCAGGAGCATTCACTGTTGTCACACAAGATACATTTTAAGAAGGCATTTGAAGACTTTAAACTAGTGAAATACAGAGACAGACATGTTCTAGGAAAATGTTTTAACAGAGAAAAAAGAGAAAGGATAGGTTTGGGCAATATTAATTAGGAAGACATGACAGAAATTAGAAAAACAAGGATGTAGATGGAACAGCAGAGACCAAATGATTACCCCAAGGTGCCAAATAAGCGTAGATAAATTAAAGTTGGAGGAATTGCTTTACTGGTGCACTTGGAAATTCATTCCTCCAGTCACCTCTTTCTGAGAGCAGTGAGCACCTGGCTCTGTTGACTCTTTGCAGCAGACGCTGTCAGGCCAGTTCTGCTCCATGTCCCCACATGTCTCCTTGGCGTGTGCCTGTTCCCCCTACCCGCTGGTGTGGCAGCTTCAGTTTCTTCCCATGGGATAACGACTCCAGGATGCTGTGAAGAACCTCTCCTATGCCCACAGAGACACCATGGTTTCCCTCCATGCAGCTCGACATGGTCTGACACCCCAGGTGTGAGCAACTGCAACTTCTGGATGTTTTTCTCCTTTTCAATGAATTCCAGATGGACTTTCACACTGGCAGTAGGGGTGTCCCACCCCTTTTTGAAATGTCACACATAAATGTAGCAAGGAGCACTCTAGCTTTGACTAAAAACTGTGAGGGCTTCTTAGGACCATAGGTTTATATGGCCTAAAGGAAACATCTTATTTGACTCTTGGTACAACATGGACATCGAGTTTCATTCCAGATTCCTGCAGGGAGTCCACTCGAAAGTTGCTAGTGGGCCACCCCATTTGGAAAAACATCCAGTCTTCTCTGAAGATGCCAAAAGAGAGAAGATAACACCATTTGATGAGGGTCATACTAGTTAATTACCTTCACTGTTAAATATTTCTATTCCCTACTAAACACCTGGCTCCTAGCTTGTGAAAAGAAACAGGGGAGCCAAAGGAGAGAGATTAAATGCGAGAAAAATGTAGTGAGGAATGAGGACTGGACACAGGAGGGAGTGAAGTTCAGGAGAAGAGCTGAGGGTTGGGTAGAGCTTGTATTATGTTATTAAAAACACATTGTGGCAGTTCAAGACCACAGTGTGGTAGCAGAAAGGTGGGGTGGGAGATGCAAGGCAGCAGGCAGGTCGTGATGGTCTACAGAGTTTCAGTCTGGAAGCTGAAACAGAAAGAACAGAAACATCAAGAGACTGGGACATCAGCAAAGCTATTCAGGGCCCTGGGACCAGGGGCACTGAAGATTAGGTCTAAAGTGCATTGGCAGCACTCCATAAGACATAGTAGAACAACAGACCCTGAGGTACATTAGAAAAATATTGCTCGGCACCTGCTCACAACGTGCCTCCAACATGCCCTACCAAATCTGGCAGTTTCTCATTTAATAATAAAAAAGACATCTCTCTTTAAGTTCATACAGAGAAATGAGCAGGTCTGGGAGTAAGGTGGTGTAAGGGTAAGAAATTCCAGTCCTGTGTTCCTGCCCCATCTGGACGACCATGCTATGTGCCTTGGGCTCCCCCTCTTGTAGCAGGACACTGACTCCTTTGCACGGGGCTTTAAGATCCATGGATGAGGAGAGTTATTTATCAGCTCAAAGTTTTGGGAGGTTTCTTTCGTAAATAGGAAGATTCTCACCAGATAGAGGAATTGTTAGAAAGTACTTGGGAGAGACGTGGAGCTCTGATTGCTGCTGTTACCGGTACTCTGATTAAATTTGATATTTTTTTTTCTCTTTTTATTTTAACCTGATTTCAAATTTCCTAAGAAAGTCTCTACCCAAGCCTTTCTCCCTGTAGCCCATGAAATTAGGCCATGTCCTTTACTTTGCATGATCTAGTGGCAATATATTCTGTTTCAGGTCCCTGGACAATATCAGATTGTCACTCCCATATAGCTACAGACCAAAGCTCAGAGTGTCATGGAAGAAGCCACTAATTTGAGTGCCAAAGTTGAGACAATATGGGAATGATTTTCCAGGCGTGTTAAGCATGCCTGACCCCTGGGGTGTTTTGGTTCAGATCAGCACTAGTTTGTTGTGGTCCTCTCCACGCTGAAGGACCTGGCCCAGACAGACGGCCAAGGAGAGATTTGAGAGTTGGAAAATAAGCCAAGGGGAGGAGGACACCATTAGAGGAGTTCTTAGGGCTCCCAGAAGAAAGGGGATGGAGGCACAAAAGTTTGCTAGCTACTCTCTGTTATACTCCAAAGCATCCAGGCTCTGAGACTTCAGGTCCGCAGAGTAAGGATGGGACTCTTCTCCAGTTGATAAGGAAAGAGTTGTGTGAGTATGAAAGAGAAGCTGTTCATCAAACTCACTGCACAGCACCTCCAGCCATTGCAGTTGGTTGGGGGAGGCTTTAGGGGGAGGAGGAGGAGTAGGACATGTATTAGGGCTGTGAGCCACTATTCATTTACAAACTATAATCAATTTGATGTTTAGATTAATTTCTGATGCACTCCCAAAGGTGCACTAAAAGCATTTTTCCTTTATTATAATATTGATTGCTTATTGGAGAGATAAATCTGTCAGTTATGCACTGACCAAAACTTTCAGACCAAGCAAGCACGAATGCATAAGGAACACCTGTTTGCAGCTCTCCAGTTAAAGGGACAGCTCTGTCTTTTCCCAATAACTCAAATTAAAGAAAATCTGTACGTTGTACACAGGGACTTCTGCTTTCTTTTGTAGCTTAATAATTTATTAGACAAGAATACGTTAGTAGAATCTATCTTCTATTATCTGTCTGTCCATGTGTCTATCGCTATTCTATCCATCTCTCCTCACAAGTGATAGACATAATCCATCCAGAATATGTTTAAAGGTTATGGATATGTTTGTATATACCTACTCACATGTACACTTACACAATCATTTTAAATGTTTTACTCATAGTGCGATTAGTTAGAGGAACTCATTACTGCAGGGTCTTTGTGGCTACTCATTTAATGACCTTCAAAGGGGAAACGGCTATTTATGTGACTAATAGAAATGAACCAATGTTAAGAGTTAATGCCAGAAGAAAGAGGAAAAACAAAGAGAGGTTTTTAAGCAGATTAAAAGCTTAATGCTCTGGGCTTCAAATCAATCCATCAGCATTGGGACCTAGGAAAAGAAACTGACCAGGCGCTCATGTGCCTGCACAGTGTGCTATCTACTGCCACTTCCTCTAAAACCCCTTTGACATTAGATAGAGTAGATGAACCTGAATTGTATATGGATGGTCCTACATGTGATCCAAGGCTATTATAGTTTCAAATGCAAACACCCTCACATGTAGAAATGCCAGGGGAGGATCTCTAGTGCTACTTTCATTCAGGCCAGAAGTTTCTATTCAGAAGTCAGAAATAATGACCCCTGCAACGGGCAGGCCCTTTTCTGAACTCAAGGTGATTGATCTGCAGTGCACAGACTTACCACATCCCACTCTTGTGAGACTGCAGACCCACCACAGCATTTTGGCTACCCATTATATCTGTTTTTATTTTCGTTTTCCCAAGTTCTCTCTCACACAAGGTGAATCCGAGCTGTAGAATGGATGAGTCTCTATCAGTCCATCCAACCATCCATCACCCCATATATCTATCTTCAGTTTCTTTATATCTGTCTATCCTGTCTCATTCATTGCACAGGACTGCTCTTCAGCATTGTGAAGTCTGTCAGCTAGCTAGTTACTGAGCAGCTGTTCAATAGATCCTCACAGCTCTGTGCTTGGCCTCAGGCCTTCCTTCCCACGCAATATTCAAACCCTGCTATGAATATGACTTTATTATTATTTCCTCAACTGTTTTCCTAAGGTCCTTCCCAGCAGAGCATTTGAGAGGTTCATAGAGCTAAGTAACAGCATTTTCACAGTGCTCATGGTGTCCTCATTTCATCAAGGAGATGGTGAGGCATAGAAAGATATTCAAAAGTATTCATTAATCTGAGATGCCATGAGCCTGATCAGTCTGTTTGCTTGTTTTCTCAAAGCATTTAGCACAATGCAGGTCATGCTATGTTTATGTTCGCTTCAGATGCAGGTACAGGCACCAGCCTTTCTGCCAGTGAAATATCAGATCACGCACCGAGCACCAAGAAAAGAGGAACACACAGTAAAGCTTCATATTCACTGGCAAACTAAAGAGGCCTTGCATATCAGCTCAAACACTGTGCCATAAATATCCATAAGCTTCTTAACATTTGTACGTGTCCTGGTTTAGCCTCAGACGGCAACAAAGAAACACGCTTTGCTCTCTCACCCTCCCACAGTCATGGGGGGAGAACTGGAAGAAAAAGGCAAAACTCATGGGATGATACAAAGGCAGTTTAACAGAACAGCAAAGGGAACAGGAAAACACCACCACTGATAGAGGAATGTACAAACACGGTTACGGTACCGTTGCTCACAGACCAGACCCGGGACGCCCCAGTCTGCTCCCAAGCAGCAACTTCCTGCCCCCTACCCCAGCCAGCTCTCGGCTACAGACTGGGCATGGCATCACATGGTATGGAATACATGTGTCCCTGCCAGATCCTGGGAAAAATGAATCATATCCCCACTGGAACCAGGACATTATCCACCCCTTATTCTATACCATCTATGTCATGCCCGGATCTTACAGTTTCCAGTTAATTACCTACAGAATCACAGGGGTTGGAAAGGACCTCATCTAGTCCAGGTGGGACTGGAAGGGAGATGAAGTAGGGAGGTGATTGTTCTCCTGTACTCAGCACTGGTGAGGCCACACCTGGAGTATTGTGTCCAGTTTTGGGCACCTCAATACAAGAGAGATATCGAGGTGCTGGAGTGGGTACAGAAGAGGGCAACGAAGCTGGTGAAGGGCCTGGAGAATAAATCGTACGAAAAACGATTGAGGGAGCTGGGACTGTTTAGTTTGAGGAAGAGGAGGCTGAGGGGTGACCTCATCACTCTCTACAACTGCTTGAAAGGACATTGTAGAGAGGTTGGTGCTGGTCTCTTCTCACAAGCAAATAGCAATAGAAAAAGAGGGGATGGCTTCAAGCTGCAACAGGGTAGGTTTAGACTGGACATTAGGAAGAAATTCTTCACAGTAAGAGTGATCAGACACTGGAACAGGCTGCCCAGGGAGGTGGTTGAGTCACCATCCTTGGATGAGTTTAAGAGTCGCTTAGATGTGGCGTTGGGGGATATGGTGTAGGGGAGAACTTTGTAGTGTAGGGTAGATGGTTGGACTCGATGATCCCAAGGGTCTTTTCCAACCTAGATGATTCTATGATTCTATGAGATCATCTAGTCCAACCCCCCTGCCAGAGAAGGTTGCACAAGGATGCCGTCCAGGCGGGTTTTGAATATTTCCAGAGAAGGAGACTCCACCACATCTCTGGGCAGCCTGTTCAAGTGCTCTGCCACCCACAAAGTAAAGACATTCCTCCTCATGTTTAGAAGCCCTCTACGCTTTTTCCATTTCCGACCCTCCAACGGGGCAAATAACAAAATTAGCTGATCTTGGTTGTTACAGCAATAAGTATAAGCAAGAGCCTCTCTGCATACCATTCCTTGGCATGAAGTACAAACATTGGTCTTATCACTCTGAGAACGAGCAGTTTTCTCCACAATATGCTGTTAATTTCAGAGAGTTAGAAGAGGCCTAGCTAAAATGTAAAATTACTGAACAGAAAGTTGGTTCTGTTTTACCTCAAACCGAGACAAACTTCCTATGTTCAAGTTTGTGCCCATTATCTCTTGCCCTATCCCTGGGCACCACTGAAAAAAGACTGCCCCCATCCTCCTGACACCCACCCTTTAAGTATTTATAAACATTGATCAGATCCCCCTCAGTCTTCTCTTCTCCAGACTAAAAAGACCCAAGTCCCTCAGCCTTTCCTCATAAGAGAGATGTTCCAGTCTCCTAATCATCTTGGTAGCCCTCTGCTGTACCCTCTACAGCAGTTGCCTGTCCTTCTTGAACTGGGGAGCCCAGAACTGGACACAGTACTCCAGATGGGGCCTCACCAGGGCAGAGTAGAGGGGGAGGATGACCTCTCTCGACCTGCTGGCCACACTCTTCTTGACGCACCCCAGGATGCCATTGTCCTTCTTGGCCACAAGGGCACATTGCTGGCTCATGGTCATCCTGTTGTCCACCAGGATTCCTAGGTCTTTTTCCTCAGAGCTGCTCTCCAGCAGGCCAGCCCCCAACCTGTACTGGTGCATGGGGTTATTCCTCCCCAGGTGCAGCACCCTGCACTTGCCCTTGTTGAATTTCATCAGGTTCCTCTCCGCCCAACTCTCTAGCCTGTCCAGGTCTCACTGGATGGTGTCACAGCCCTCTGGAGTGTCAGCCACCCCTCCCAGTTTTGTGTCATCAGCAAACTTGCTGAGGGTATACTCTATCCCTTCATCCAAGTCATTGATGAATATAGTGAAGAGGACTGGACCCAGTACTGACCCCTGGGGAACACCACTTGTTATGTACCTCCAACTAGACTCTGTGCCACTAATCACAGAATCACAGAATCACAGAATCTTAGTGGTTGGAAGGGACCTTTGAGATCATCGAGTCCAACCACATAAAAAAAAAAAAAATAAAAATAATCACGACCCTCTGAGCTCTGTCTTCCAGCCAGTTTTCAATCCACCCTACTGTCCATTCATCTAACCCACACTTCCTAAGCTTACCTATGAGGATGCTGTGGGAGATGGTGTCTGAAATCAAGGTAGACAACATCCACTGCCCTCCCCTCATCTATCCATTCAGTCATGCCATCGTAGAAGGCTATCAGGTTAGTCAGACATGACTTCCCCTTCGTGAATCCGTCTTGGCTACTTCTGATAGCTTTCTTTTCCTCCATATGCTTTGAGATGATGTCCAGAGCGAGCCGTTCCATCATCTTTCCAGGGATGGAGGTGACGCTGACTGGCCTGTAGTTTCCCGGGTCCTCTTTCTTGCCCTTTTTGAAGACTGGAGTGACATTGGCTTTCCTCCAGTCCTCAGGCACGTCTCCTGTTCTCCAGGACCTTTCAAAGATGATGGAGAGCGGCCCAGCAATGACTTCTGCCAGCTCCCTCAGCACTCACGGATGCATCCCATCAGGACCCATGGACTTGCGGGTATCCAGTTTACTTAACTGTTCCTTAACTTGGTCTTCCTCCAGCAAGGGGAAGTCTTCCTTTGTCCAGACTTTCTCTGTTACCTCCAAAGTCTGGGACTCCTGAGGGCTGGCCTGAGCAGTGAAGACTGAAGCAAAGAAGGCATTCAGCAACTCCGCCTTCTCTGCATCCTCTGTCACCATGGCGCCCGTCTCATTCAACAGCAGGCCCCCATTTTCTCTAGTTTTCCTTTTGCCTCTGATATACTTGAAGAAACCCTTCCTGTTGACCTTGACATCCCTTGCCAGGTTTAATTCCAAGGAGGCCTTGGCTTTTCGTCGTTTCAGCCCTGCATGCTCTGACAGCATTCTTGTAATCTTCCCAAGTGGTCAGTCCCTTCTTCCACGCACTGTAAACTTCCTTCTTCCACTTGAGTTTTTTCAGAAGCTCCCTGCTCAACCACGCAGGTCTCCTGCTTCCCTTGCCTGATTTCTTGCTCTTAGGGATGCACCAGTCCTGAGCTTAGAGAAAGTGGTATTTGAATATTGTCCAGCTCTCTTGAGCCCCCCTACCTTCCAGAGCCCTAACCCATGGGATTTCTTCGAGCAGTTTCTTGAAGAGGTCAAAGTTAGCCCTCCTGAAGTCAAAGGTTGTAATCCTACTTGTTGTTTTGCGCATACTACCCATGATCCTGAACTCTGTCTTTTCATGATCACTACAGCCAAAGCTGCCCCCAACCTGAACGTCCTCCACCAGTCCCTCTTTGTTTGTCAGTACTAGGTCCAGTAGTACACCTCTCCTTGTTGGTTCCTCCACCACCCGAGTCAAAAAGTTATCATCAATACAATGGAGGAGCCTCCAGTACATGCCTGGCTGTACTTGCCTCTCTCTTCATCTGCCCCTAGGGAGAGCTCAATTCATTCCAGTTGCTCTCTCACATAAAGAGCAACTCCACCACCTTGCCTTTCTGGCCTTGTCTTTTCTAAAAAGGACATAGCCATCTATGACAGCGTTCCAGTCATGTGAGCTATCCCACCATGTCTCTGTAATTGCAATAAGATCACGGCCCTGCAACTGCACATAGATCTCCGGTTCTTCCTGTCTATTCCCCAGGCTGCGTGCATTGGTGTATAAGCATTTCAGAGAGGGAGCTGAGTGTGTAGTTTTCACCCTTGAGGGGTGGTAGGCCTTCTGGCTCTCAAAAATACTAGCCCGCTGCCCCACAAGTGCTGAGCTACTACACCCAGGCACCTCTCTAGCAAGCCCAGTTACATCCCCATCCCCCTTCAAATCTAGTTTAAAGCTCTCTCAATGAGCCCTGATAACTCTTGTCCTAGAATCCTTTTCCCCCTGCAAGATAAGCTATTCCCATCTGTTACCAGCAGGCCTGGTGTCTTTTAAATCAAGCTGTGGTCAAAGAACCCAAAGTCCTGCCAGTAGCACCAGGCTCGGAGCCAGGCTCTTCCTATTTACCCCCTCATCATTCCCCGCAACTGGAGGGATAGAGGAGAACATGACTTGTGCTCCCAATCCCTTGACCAGTCTTCCCAAGGTCCTGAAATCTCTCTTCATTGCCCTTGGACTTCTTTTCACTACTTCGTCACTGCCTACCTGAAAGATCAAAAAGGGGTAATAATCTGAGGGCCGTACTAGGGAAGGAAGCTGCTTCTTTACATCATTAACCAGGGCCCCAGGGAGGCAGCAGACCTCCCTGTTTAGTGGGTCTGGTCTGCACATCGGGCCTTCTGCTTCCTTCAGTAGCAAGTTGCCTATGACAATGACTTGTCTTTTATTCTTTACTGCAGATGTTGCAATGTGGGGGGTGGTCCGACTAGATCTTGATGACGCCTCCAAGCTGGAAGAACTGTCTTCCTCGTCATTGTCCAGTTCCCCTTGTAGAACACTGTACCCGTTAATGCAGAGGCATCTGGGAAGGTGGGGTAGTCACCGGGCAGGTGTGACTGCAGCGCCTGTTGCACCGGGCAGGAACTTCTTGCCATGCCCCCTGTCCTCCAAGTCACCACATTCAGTCGGGTGGAGAGTGGACAGGGAGTTCTCTGTAGCAGGGGCTTTGTCTGCCTGCTGGGTTTCTCTCACAGGAAGCAGGGTGCGACTCCAAGCATCTGTCTCTCTCACATTCCCCGATGGCCCTCAACCTGCTTACCTCCGCCCTGAGCTCCATCACTAAGCAGAGGAGCTCCTCTACCTGGGCACACCTCCCACAGGCACACTCACTGCTGCCATCCGACACCGACATAAGAGCAGGGCACACCTAAGTAGCAGCATGTTCCACGAGAGCTCTGTCTGGGAAGCTGCATCAAAACTGGTGGGTGCTGAGTTCACAGATGCTATGGTCTTCTTCCGAGGGAATGCCATTGTTTCCTGGCCGAGTTGGCAGTCTTTCAATGCTCTCCCGTGCAAACTGCCACGCAAGCTGCTGCGCCCTGACTGTTGTGCCGCCCCTTTTTGCCCGCCCAGGGAGCCAGACCTTGTCTGGTGCTCCCAGCTGACACCCACTCGCTGCCTGCCTGCTCGACCAGGTCGCTGCGCTTCCGAAAGGCATCCTTTATGAGGGGGGAAGTGGTCTCGGCGTTTACGCCTCGTTTAAATCTGCCGCTGGTGGTGCTGGCTCTGCTCATGCCACCTCAGCAGCCCGCCCACAAGCTGCCGGTTTCCAGCACAGGCTAGCTGCTTTTCCCGGCTTCGAAAAGCTCCAAAAAGAGCCCCTTGCCGGCCCTTTTTTCTGCGATTCCCTTCCCCAGTGTGGACTTACCTGCACTGGAGCTGGTCTCCTCGGTGAGAGGAGATGCTTTATCCTCTGTCTGGAAAGTCAAGAGAAGCAAGAGAAAGGATGCTAGCTGAACAGCTCATCCAAAGGACAGGCTTTCTCAGAGCACAGGGACTCCCCCAGTGCCGTAGGTGTGAGTCCATTTAAGATAATCCTGGCCACTGAGGTCCTTTTGACAAAGTGCTTTTCTTCCTTTCCTCTTCCTTGACCTTGTCATTCAGTTCCTTGTGAAGTAATGTGAAAGCATCTGTTGTCTCTTTCGTTTAATTTGTAAATACACTCCCAGAGGGCTGGCAGAGCCCATTCAAGCCTGAGAGGCTACCACGATGTCAGTCATTGCTACCAAAGGAACACAGGCTCCTGTCCTCTAGGAGATGCCCTCCATCCTCACAGGAGCCTGCCCACTGTACATCTGCTGGAAAGACATTTAAAAAGGGGCTTGGGAGATTTCTCCATGTACCTTGCGGTGTGTATGTGACCAAGGGACAGTAGGGAGCTGTATGCATGCCTCAGATACCCCTTGCATAGCTGGACACAATGGTTAAAATGGATCTCGACTGTGCTCAAATGCATTACGTCAGAGACATATTTGGCCCAACAAACTTTTATGTTTTCTATAAAGGACAGTCATATCTGTGTTTTAGACAAAGTTAGTAAGCAAAAAAACCCCACTCATCTATTCTTATTAGACTGCATGTTATAGATTGCTATGTATGGAGGGAGGGGAGAAGACAAAATTTGGGTGTACAGAAGCCCTTCCTCAGGTGTATTAGCTAAAGCAAGGAGGGTCTTTGCATTCCCTTTGCTGTATTATTACTGAGATAGTCCTTGGAC
The DNA here is from genome assembly GCF_964106895.1 of Numenius arquata. Classification (NCBI taxonomy): domain Eukaryota; kingdom Metazoa; phylum Chordata; class Aves; order Charadriiformes; family Scolopacidae; genus Numenius; species Numenius arquata. Next base: position 28,545,779 of record NC_133615.1, on the reverse strand, counting down.
TGCAGTTCAGTCGTTTACTCAGTCCTTGAGACAGCAAACTTGTCACCAGCTTATGTGATCATTCTGCCCCACAAAAGACTGTTAAAGGCCTCAAGGTTTCACCTGTGATTGTTATGATTACTATAAATTATCTTTTATTGCACATTGAAACCCTCAGACACCAAGCACCTACAAAATCATGTTCCTTTCAGCAGCAGGTGCAGGCTTTCAGTTCCTAAACTGCCTCTTACGGCTGCAGAGACAGCTGAGACAGCCATCTGGAGATGCGGGAAGGAGCGTACCTGGTTCCCCAGCTCCTCGGCTCTCTCACTGTCTTCACGCCTGACAGAAACAAGTCTTTCCTCTGTCTGGCAGCGCACAGACTTCATGGGTGACGTGGCTTGTTCTGCTGGGTGCATCCCCTGCCAGAAATCCAGAGGCAGCATCTTTCCCTCATGCAATGAACTGACCAAAAACAGGGCCAAAAGTCTGGCTTCCCAGTCTTACGCTGACAAGTGGGCAACACTAATTAGCAAACGCTTGGAGAACGTGCCTCTTTCTTTGGAAGTGGGGGAAATATCAAATCAGCATAGACTCTGTCAGTTAGCTCCTGATCATTTTTTTGGGGCTATAATTGCATTTAATTGAGAGTATGTAGTGCTGATGAGGCATTTTAGAAGAACCATGTTCATCCCCTATGTGACACTGTTGTAACATGTATAATGTCATCCTGATGTGTTTGGTCTGCTCTGGGATTAATCTTCATTCCTCTAACCTAGCACTGCCTTCTCCTCTCAGTCTTACAAAGGGGAAACTGAGGTGCAGAAGTATGGGGCAACTTGACCAAGATGAGCCAGCAAGAAGGTGGCAGAGCCAGTTTTTTAAGTCAGGAGTTCAAACCCCTCAACTCGGTCGAGCGCTTTGACCCCCCAGCTCTTGCTTTGCAGTGTTTATTTTAATTTGTCTCCAGATGCAACCCGCCTCCCAGTCCCACCAAAACCAGAAGCCCAGTGGAGGTAGGAGGAAACTCTTGCATGCAGTAGCATGCTTGCTGCCCTCTTCCTCCTTGAATAACCCATTGTTTTCCCAATTTTAATCTCAAGGCTTTGAAAAAGAGCCAAGTTTTGCGGATTCCTGTTGCACCAATAACGCTTATATTTTTGTTACTCAATTCTCCTTCCATAGTATTCAAAACAGAATAAGTAGACCCTGTATCAACTAAAAATTCTATTTCTCCACTTCCCAGCTCTGCTTTAACCAACCAGATGTTCTGCTGGGAAAGACTCCTCCGGTCCCCTGCTCTTCTCAAGAAAAACATTAATTGTAACATAGTATTACAATTTAGAGTACCATTTACGGGCCATTTTTCTCCACCCTCCAGTTTATATAACGGCCACCATTGATTACAATATTTAATTAGATTCTCTCCTGTCGCAACCCCACCCGGGGGTCTACCAATCTGCCTTCACTGTCTCAGAATACATCCTAAAGGCAACTTCTTTAAAATACCACCCTTAGATGATCCTGTACCCATTTCGTCTCAAAAGGCCGATCAACAACCTTTAAATATATATATATATATTTATATATAGGGTAAACAGACAAGTTGCACAAAACATAAAACACTAAACAGGCAGCACAAAACACGAGATAAACAATACAAAATATAGGGCCAATCAACAACTTTCAGATCTATAGGGTAGACAAGCAAAGAGCACAAACCACAAGATAAACAATACAAAATATAGGGATAGTACTATCAGCATTCAAATCTTACACCCCTTCCCCACCGCGGCGTTAAGAATAGTTACCTAGGTCCTATATTCACTCTTGGTGCGGGCCCCTCCCGCCACGGTCTTAAGAGCAAATACCTAAACTTTAACCAAACCAGGGACTTGAACCCCTTATCCAAAACCCGGGCGTTCCTCTGACTTTCGTCCAAAGGAACTTATCCAATGGGGACTCGAACCCCTTCCAATGGGGACTCTAACCCCTTAGGTACCTTTATAGCCCAACCCTGCGGGGCTTTCACCGCGTCTTATGGGCAGGCAACCAAATCCCAAATTTTACTGAAAGAATGCCTTTTACCTTTTCCAGGGATCTTGCTCCAAGCTCTTCGGTCCGGGGATCGCCGGTTCTCCCCGAGAATCCCTCAGTGCCGGCTGGAGGGCCCACGATCCCACAGATCCGTCAAGGTTCTGGAGTAGTGTCCCATCTGGGGTGCCAAAATGTTACCGTAAAATCCAGCTATGAAGAAACCCTCTAAGACTCTTTGAAGCCTGGATGCACGGGGGATCGCTCCTCCTAGCGTGCATACCATATGTTAAACAAAACAGTTTTTATTAGGCTATCACATACATATCACATACATTTACCTGGGGGTGTTGGTCGACTGTCAGCTGAACATGAGCCAGCAGTGTGCCCAGGTGGCCAAGAAGGCCAACAGCATCCTGGCCTGTGTCAGGAACAGCATGGTGAGTAGGATTTGGGAGGTGATCGTCCCCCTGTACTCGGCACTGGTGAGGCCCCACCTCAAGTACTGTGTCCAGTTTTGGGCCCCGTACCACAAAAAAGACATTGAGGTGCTGGAGCAGGTCCAGAGAAGGGCAACGAAGCTGGTGAGGGGTCTGGAGCACAAGTCTTAAGAGGAGAGGCTGAGGGAGCTGGGGTTGTTCAGCCTAGAGAAAAGGAGGCTGAGGGGAGACCTTATGAATGAAAACTCATAACCTTACCTATTATTTGTGGTCTTATGTTAATGGTACTAATGATTTATAACTTATAAAAATTTTGCTGAACTACCAGGTTACCTTTATTCATTGGCTTTAATCTGATATCGCACCCGCCAAACATATCGTAACAAATACATAAATACAATTAGCACGTTGTCGTGGTGCCTCAGACAGTAACAAAGAACCATGCTCTTCTCTCTCGCCCCCCCCCAGTCGTGGGGGGAGAATTGGAAAAAAAAGGCAAAACTTGTGGGTTGAGACAAAGACAGTTTAACAGAACAGCAAAGGGAACAAGAAAACAATAACAACAACACTGACAGAGGAATGTACAAGCACGATTACGGTACTACCGCTCGGCGCTCACTGACCAGACTGGACCCGGGATGCCCCAGCTCTCTCCAAAGCAGCAACTTCCTGCCCCCTCCCCCAGCCGGCTCCGGGCTATGGACTGGGCATAGCGTCACATGGTATGGAATATCTGTGTCTCTGTCAGTGGCAGGGTTACTTGGCAATTATCATACAATTTGATTCATTGGCTATCCTCGCCCAAAATCAGATCCACATGAAGTACACATCGAACTTCCCCATCCTTCCGCATCACCCACCAAGTGCACACAGGTCCTTGAGCAAAAGCAACCCCACGGATGGGTTTGCCTTTGCCTGAGGCAGGACTAACCCAGACTGTCTTCCCTAACATATTCTTCATGTGCACTATGGGGACTTTATCCCCTTCTACAGCATGTGGAAGTTTTGATTGGGCAGGTCCAGCTCGGTTGGTAGATCCCCTGGTGATAACCAGCCAGGTAGCTTTTGTATCCCAGTGTTTTAAAGTCCCACCACCCATTGCTCTCAGTGCAGTTTTTAATGCCCTTGCATCATCTGGGAACTACTGACCTGTCAGCCTCACCTCTGTGCCTGGGAAGATCATGGAGCAGATCCTTCTGGATGCCATGCTTGGGCACATGGAGGACAGGGGGATGATTCAGGACAGCCAACATGGCTTTACTAGGGGCAAGTCCTGCCTGACTAACCTAGTGGCCTTCTATGATGAAGTGACTAGGTCAGTAGACAAGGGGCGACCTATGGATGTGATCTATCTGGACTTATGTAAGGCCTTTGACACAGTTCCTCACAACATCCTGCTTGCCAAATTGGAGGGATACGGATTTGATGGGTGGACGGTTCGGTGGATAAGGAATTGGCTGAATGGTCGCACCCAGAGGGTGGTACTCAATGGCTTTAAGTCCAGATGGAGAGCAGTGACTAGTGGTGTCCCTCAAGGGTCCGTCCTGGGACCAGTACTGTTTAACATTTTTATCAAAGACATAGACAGAGGGATTGAGAGCACCATCAGCAAGTTTGCAGATGACACCAAGCTGTGTGGTGTTGTCGATACACCGGAGGGACGGGATGTCATTCAGAGGGACCTGGACAGGCTGGAGAGGTGGGCCCAGATGAACCTCATGAGGTTCAACAAAAGCAAGTGCAGGATTCTGCACCTGGGAAGAAACAATCCTCAGTATAAATACAGACTGGGGGATGAGGTATTAGAAAGCAGCCCTGAGGAAAGGGACTTGGGGGTGCTGATGGACGAGAAGCTGGACATGAGCAGGCAATGTGCTCTCGCAGCCCAGAAGGCCAATCACATCCTGGGCTGCATCAAAAGAAGTGTTGCCAGCAGATCCAGAGAGGTGATTCTGCCACTTTGCTCTGGTGAGACCTCACCTGGAGTACTGTGTGCAGGTCTGGAGCCCTCAATATAGAAAGGACATGGACCTGATGGAGCGGGTCCAGAGGAGGGCCACCAAAATGATCAGGGGGCTGGAGCACCTCTCCTATGAAGACAGACTGAGGGAGCTGGGGTTGTTCAGCCTGGAGAAAAGGAGGCTCCGGGGAGACCTCATAGCGGCCTTCCAGTACCTGAGGGGGGCCTACAAGAAGGCTGTGGAGGGTCTGTTTACAAAGGCCTGCAGTGACAGGACAAGGGGCAATGGTTTTAAGCTGGAGAAGGGGAGATTTAGATTGGATATTAGGAATAAGTTCTTTACCATGAGGGTGGTGGAACACTGGAACAGGTTGCCCAGGGAGGTGGTTGAGGCCCCTTCCCTTGAGATATTCAAGGTGAAGCTCGACGAGGCCCTGGGCAACCTGGTCTAGTTGGGGGTGTCCCTGCTGACTGCGGGGAGGTCGGACTAGATGACCTTTGGAGGTCCCTTCCGGCCTGGACCAATCTATGAATCTATGAATCTATGAATCTATGAATCATTCTATCTTCCCAGAGGCTGGTGCGTGATAGGGGATGTGATATACCCACTCAATGCCATGCTCCTTGGCCCAGGTGACAATGAGGCTGTTTCAGAAATGAGTCCCTTTGTTCGAGTCATTTCTCTCTGGGGTGCCATGTCACCACAGGACTTGCTTTTCAGGGCCCAGGATAGAATTCCGGGCAGTGGCACGGGGCACAGGGTATGTTTCCAGCCATCCAATGGTTGCTTCCACCACTGTGAGCACATGGTGCTTGCCTTGACGGGTTTGTGGGAGTGTGATATAATCGATCTGCCAGGCCTCCCCATATTTGTATTTCAGCCATCGTCCTTCATACCGAAGAGGCTTTAACCACTTGGATTGCTTGATTGCAGGGCGTTTCACATTCATGGATGACCTGTGCAATAGTGTCCATGGTCAAATCCCCTCCTCAGTCATGAGCCCATCTATATGTGGCATTTCTTCCTTGATGGCCTGAGGTGTCATGGACCGATTGAGCTATGAATAATTCACCCTTATGTTGCCAGTCCAGATCCACCTGAGCCACTTCAATCTTAGCAGCCTGATCCACCTGCTGGTTGTTCTGATGTTCCTCAGTGGCCCAACTCCTGGGTCCATGGGCATCTACGTGATGTTCTTTCACAACCAGATTCTCTATCCAGGCAGCAATATCTTGCTACAGTTCAGCAGCCCAGATGGGTTTGCCTCTGCGCTGCCAATTGCTCTGCTTCCACTGCTGTAACCACCCCCGTAGAGCATTTGCCACCATCCATGAATCAGTATAGAGATAAAGTACTGGCCATTTTTCTCATTCAGCAATGTCTAAAGCCAGCTGGATGGCTTTCACCTCTGCAAACTGGCTTGATTCACCTTGTCCTTCCGTGACTTCTGCAACTTTTCTTGTAGGACTCCACATGGCAGCCTTCCACTTTAGATGCTTTCCTACAATCCAGAAGGACCCATCAGTGAACAGGGCATAACTCTTCTCATTTTCTGGTAGCTTATTATATGTTAGGGCCTTTTCCGCATGCGTCACCTCCTCCTCTGGTGATATTCCAAAATCCTTGCCTTCTGGCCAGTCCATAATCGCTTCCAGAATTCCTGGGCGACTGGGGTTTCCCCTTCGAGTTCGCTGCGTGATCAGTGCAATCCACTTACTCCATGTAGCATGATGTGTGGCAGGGACCCTTTCTTTGAACATCCAGCCCAGCACTAGCAGTCAAGGTGCTAAGAGGAGCTGTGCTTCTGTACCAACCACTTCCGAAGCAGCTTGAACTGCTTCATATGCTTCCAATATCTCCTTTTCTATTGGGGTATAGCAGGCTTCGGATCCTCTGTATCCCTGACTCCAAAACCCTAGGGGTCGACCTCGAGTCTCCCCTGCTGCTTTCTGCCAGAGGCTCCAGGTAGGGCCGTTCTCCCTGGCTGCGGTGTAAAGCACGTTTTTAACATCTTGTCCCTCCCGGACTGGCCTCAGGGCTACTGCATGGACTATTTCCTGTTTAATTTGTTCAAAAGCTTGTTGCTGCTCAGGATTCCATTTAAAATCGTTCTTCTTCCGGGTTACTTGATACAGAGGGCTCACAATCAGACTGTAATCTGGGATATGCATCCTCCAAAAACCCACAATGCCCAGGAAAGCTTGTGCTTCCTTTTTACTAGTTGGTGGAGACATAGCTGCTATTTTGTTGATCACATCCATTGGGATCTAATGGCATCACTCTTGCCATTTTATTCCTAAAATCTGGATCTCCTGCGCAGGTCCCTTGACCTTACTTTGTCTTATGGCAAAACCAGCTTTCAGAACGATTCGAATTATTTTATTCCCTTTCTCAAAAACTTCTTCTGCTGTGTTGCCCCATACGATGATGTCATCAATGTATTGTAGATGTTCCTGAGCTTCACCCTGTTCCAGTGCAGTCTGGATCAGTCCATGGCAAATGGTGGGGCTGTGTTTCCACCCCTGGGGCAATCATCGATTCCAGGTGTACTGGATGCCCCTCCAAGTGAAAGCAAACTGTGGCCTGCACTCTGCTGCCACAGGGATTGGGAAGAATGCATTAGCGATATCAATTGTGGCATACTACTTGGCTGCCTTGGACTCCAGTTTGTATTGAAGTTCTAACGTGTCCGGCACAGCAGCACTCAGCGGTGGTGTGACTTCATTCAGGCCACGATAGTCCACTGTCAGCCTCTACTCTCCATTAGTTTTTCACACCGGTCATATGGGACTGTTAAAGGGTCAAAGAGTCTTGCTGATCACTCCTTGAATCTCTAGTTAATGAATCAGCTTATGGATGGGGATCAGAGAGTCTCAGTTACTGCAATATTACCACCAATGCACCATTGTGGCAGTGATCAGCACCTGTTGTTCTTCGACCCTCAACAACCCCACAACAGAAGGGTCTTCCGAGGCACCAGGCAAGGTAGACAACTGTTTAACTTCCTCCATCTCCAAGGCAGCTATGTCAAAAGCCCACCGGTACCCTTTGGGGTCCTTAAAATACCCTCTCCTGAGGTAATCCGTACCAAGGATGCATGGAGCCTCTGGGCCAGTCACAATGGGATGCTTTTGCCACTCATTCCCAGTTAGGCTCACTTCAGCTTCCAGTACAGTCAGCTCTTGGGATCCCCCTGTCACTCCAGAAATACAAATGGGTTCTGTCCCTCTATAGCTTGATGGTATTAGGGTACACAGTGCGCCTGTGTCCACTACAGCCTTATACTCCTGTGGGTCTGATGGGCCAGGCCATCAAATCCACACCGTCCAATCAACCCGGTTGTCCCTTTCCCCCACCTGGCTGGAGGCAGGGCCCCTCTAATCCTGGTCATAGTATCCGTTACTCACTTCTTGCAGAAACGACATAGAAGTCCCTTCAAGGGGATCGGAAGTAAGATCAGGCCTTCTACTCTGTCTGGGGAACTGCCTGCTGGAAACTGGGGCGGCACTTTTCCTGGAGGGATCCCCTTTTGTGGTTGTTCTGTCTTGCAACTCCTGTACCCATGCCTGTAGGATCCAAGTAGGTTGTCCATCCCACTTCCTCATGTCCTCTCCGTGGTCATGCAGGCAGAACCACAGGGTGCCTCATGGTGTGTACCCTCTGTATCTTCTCTCTTGAGTGGAGAAACGCCTGCTCCTATTATCTGAGATACTGGCCCGTATAGGTGGGGAGTAGGACATATTCTCTTCAAGTTGCTGGACCTTCCGGGACAGTTTCTCAACAGCCGAGACGATAGGGGAAGAGACACTTTCTTTGTATCGCTGGAGTCGGGGAGCCACCTCATCCACTGTTGGTCCTTCTTTGCCTTTCCATTCCATTACTGCCAATCAGTTGGCGTAGTACAACAGTGCGCTCTGTACAGACTTGTGCCACGTGGGCCTTGTGCATTGGACCTCATCGGGATCTGTTGGCAACTATGCATTGTCCAGGTCATAATAAATCATCTCCTGCACAGCTAATTATCTCAGGTACTGGATACCTCTCTCCATGGTGGTCCACTTGCTTGGATGACATACACCATCTTCACTGAAGGGGTATCTTTCCCTCACGCCTGACAGGAGTCGCCTCCAGAGGCTGAGGGCTTGTGTCTTTTTCCCAATTGCCTTGTCAATGCCCCCTTCCCTAGAGAGGGATCCCAGCTGCCTGGCTTCCCTACCCTCTAATTCCAGGCTACTGGCTGCGTTATCCCAGCATCAGAACAGCTAGGTGACAATGTGCTCGCCTGGAAGTCAGCTGAAATCTTTTCGCATGTCCCACAGCTCGCTCAGGGACAGGGATCGAGTGATTATCTCTGGTTCTGCCTCTTCCTCCTGTGAGGGCCCTGGTTCATTGTCATCCCTTACTAAGGGAACTGATTTCTTGGTGTGTTTCTCCTTGTGTATAGGGGTAACTGATACGGGCACAGGTTGGATTTCTGGTTCAGCTGCAGTGCCTGTCACCGGGGTTTGAGTAGCTGCAGTGCCTACCACTGGGGTTGGAGTATATTCTTTCAGAAATTCTATCACTTTATCAGGGTCCTGTAGTTGTTTGGGGGTGAAATCCCAAACCATTGGAGGTGAGAAGCTCTCTAGGTACCTGCCCATATTCTCCCACATGCCATGCCACCCATGACTATTCAGCCTCAGGGCAGATCTCTGGGTGGTAGTCTGAAATAGTTGTTTAACCCTAAACAAGACCTGGAACACATTCAGGAGACATAACATAGGAACATACTGGTTTGAGCATCCCAAGGATATTCAAAATTCTCAAAAGCTGTCATATCTGGCCCGAAGGAGAAAAGGGATGTTAAAGAGTTGGGGAAAAGTATACCCTCCTGTTTCCCCCATAAACACCTCAACATAACCATCTGAACAGTGATGCTATCATATCATAAATTGATATTACACAGGACAGCAAAATGGTAATCTTGATCCTGCTCCCAGAGGTGACAAACAGCATCGTGGGGAGTACATAAACCATGTAAGACTTTACACAGCACAGCCACGAGAACAACCAAAGCAACATGGTGACCGGTGCCTATGTAACTAATATAATAAATGCACACAACAAATTCATTTTAACAAGCTCTAGTCAAATGTGTCGTTATCTCAGTCCTTCGAGCCCCACGTTGAGCGCCAAAAAGGACTGCCCTGGTTTAGCCTCAGACAGCAACAAAGAACCACGTGGCAGCTGCTCTCTCGGACCGCCCCCTCCCCCCCCCCAGCACAGCCGTGAGGGGAGAATCGGAAGAAAAAGGCAAAACTTGTGGTTTGAGACAAAGGCAGTTTAACAGAACAGCAAAGGGAACAAGAAAACAACAACAACAACACTGATAGAGTACTGTACAAACATGATTATTGTACCACCACTCACCGACCTGACCCGGGATGCCCCAGCCCGCTCCCAAGCGGTGACTTCCTGCTCCCTCCCTTGGCCAGCTCCCTGCTATAGACTGAGCATGGTGTCACATGGCATGGAATACCTGTGTCCCTGTCAGAGCCTAGGGAAAATTAACCCTATCCCTGCCGGATCCAGGACAGTATATCTATTTGGGCCATGACAATTAACTCACTGCTGAACATTGCTTGAGCTTGGCTCAGCGGTGACAAGGGCCAGGGACTGTCCTCAGACAGCAGTATAGACAAGACCACTCTCTTTTGAGAGGTGTTTTTAGTCACATAGATACAAGCCATGATGTGTCATTTGCACTCAGAGCCTGCCCTGTTTTATTTACTAGTAAAAAAGTAGCCTAGGAGATCTTATTAAAGGATTTTTGTTATATATGATTTACTCAGTGTAACCGGGATGTTGTGGCAGAAATAGAGATCAATTCGAGTTCTCCAAGTCAGCATTTGGTTATACGACTACAAAACCATCCTTTTCCTGCCTTATTTACTGCCTACATTCCAACACTTGCAGTAATGAGTCTGATACATTGCCATTTTCCTCACCCTGTTATGTTATTCAGTCTCTACAGTAATTAAAACAAGAATGCCATGAGGAAGAAAAATAGAGAAATGCGTGGTTAGAAACAATGCTTTAATGCATATACAAAACAATATAGAATTAAAATTTTATAGGTAACATCATTTCTTGCATTTCTAACTCAAGTGCTTCATTTTGCCACCTTATCATTGTCTTAATGTATTGGTGCGTGTGATATCTTCCCTTTTCAAGTAAGCAAAGCAAAATTAAAAAAAATCCCCAGATGAGATGAACATCTTCAGATAGCATATATTGACATCTTCAGAGGTTGTCATCAGGGTAACAACTTGCAGATCCTCATAAATATAGGTATACCTTTCTTAACCATTCCTAGTTTCATCTATCTCAAATCCCCAACCAAATTCAACCTCATCTCCACTCTCTCCAGTCTTGATCTGTAATATGTTCCGTATGTAGAGGTATGTACATTATATATGTATTTATATATATATTTCTGCAATAGCAAATATGTCTGCAAATTCTTAAAAACAATCAAAACCACTGAATATGTGGTTTGAATTTAGGCAACTTGCTCCAATGCTTGCTGGCCTTCAAGATGAAAAAGCTTTTCCCTATATCCAGTCTAGACCTCTTGCTTCAATTTATGCCCCTTGTGTCTCATTCTCCCACTATGCACCGCCGTGAAGAGACTCTCTGTCATCTTGCTCTCCCAGGGCAAGTGCTCCAGCCCTTGTCCATCCTGATGGCCATATCCTGAAATCATTCCACTTTATCACTCTTTCCTATGTTGGTGGGAGGGGGTGCTCAAAACTAAATGTCTGGGTGTGGTCTAATGAGTGGTGAGTAGAGAAGGATAATCACTTCCCTAATTGACCAACTGTGCTCTTGTTAATAGAGCTCAGGATGCCGTTGGCCTTCCTTGCAGGCCAGGGCACATCTCTAATGAGATCATCAGTGATGTAACCCATGGAAAACCTAGAGACAGTGGGACTATGCCCCTTTCAACGGTTGAGCTTCAGTCCCTTTGATATGTAGCCAGGCATGTTTATCGTTATAAAAGGGAAAAGGTGCATCTAACATCTAAGAGCAGCTGCTGTTTTTGTCTACTTCACAGGCATCAGATTTTCTCCCTTTTTGGCAGCATGACCTATAAATCTGATTGTGTTCTGACCATTTAAAGCTGAAATTATATGATTGTTCTAAAGATTGGTCTCTAATGACCCTTTAAAATCCTTCTCTAGAAGAGCTTCCAGAAATTGTAAAGTATTTACCCTGGTCATTGTGCATCTCCTGACATGGCTGAACAGGCTCCAGAAGGATTATTGTGTTATTGGGCTTTTAGAAATGTTTATGAGAGAAGAATTTTTGCTACTTGATTTTAGGAGTCAATGCACAAGCCACTTCTAGGGACAACTCATTTTTGCCCCATCCTTTCAAATTAAGATCCCTGCCCAAATTATCAATAACCATCCTGCCTTTCTCAGGTTTTCTAATCAAAGGCATTTTCATCAATGGGTTTTCCAGCTATATTTCTACTCCCCTTATTTCAGTAATTAAAATATAAGCATGTTTTTCCATCTCCCACCGAAGGGTCGATCAAGAGTTCAGACGGCTCATTGGGCAGGGGCCCCAGAAGCCAGAATTAGATCAGGCTTTAGTCAATCTATGATATGATTCAAGTCCCATATACTGAATGTAACTCTTCTGAGGGACTACAGAATGCTCTTCACAAAGTTCTCCAGGATTCAGGATACTCTTTTGAAGCCCATTAATGGTGAATGCTCTGCTGGCAGACCCACAGGAATTTATCAGCATCTACGCTATAATATGAAGTTGTTTCATTCCTATTGATGTTGATGACAAAAGAAGCCAGCTGATCATTTCCCTGTCCATTGTGGGTAGTTGAAAACACAGAGGTCTTACATTGACACTGAAAGGACTACAGATGTAACAGCTGGTTGGATCTGGAACAGTATGTTATCTTCTAGCTTAAAATATACTTGTATAACTCTTTCCTTTCTCCTCTTGGTACCCAGTACAGTTCAGTGCCAGTTCACAATCTCCTGGTGTAGATATTAAGAGATTTTCTCTTTTCTTTTTTTTTTTTCCAAATGACTCACTGTGTATGAGGAGGGTTTTTTCCTGTTGATTTCACTTTTAGTTTTGTTAGCTGGTTAACACACAGTGGCCTCCATAGAAAGTAAAGTATTGGTTTGAAAAGCATGGCCAAAAACTATTCATCGCTACTTCTGGCTTATGAACAGAAACTTCCAGACTGTCCCACAAGAGAAGCTTCAAGTCTTTCTATACCTATTGGGTTGCCCCAACCTATCCATAATGAGGTATCAGGTGTGCAACGACATAAAGAGGAGAGACGGTTAGTTGTCCATCTAAGTAATGATCAGCAGGAGCAAGGTGGGGAGATTCTGTACGTTGCCACACCAAGAATGGATCTATTTCAGAGACTCCCTGGGACATGAGAGAACTGATTAAAAATAGTCAGTAGTCACTAGTACAATTCACAGTGCACCTTCCTGATCAGTTTTCCTTTTTTTTTTTGATTAGCCCAGGAAGGAATTCACTTCCCCACTATGACATATTATCAAAAGGAAGGTCGCATTTTATGATGCTTGGCTCTTATAGACCAAGAAGGATGACTGGTGATTTCAGTGTTCATACACGGCTTCTTTACCAAGAACCCACAAATTGAGTGGGATCCAAGAGAGAATTTGGGAGCAAAGAAATTAAGATTAAGATAAGAAATGGATTGTGATATGGCTGGTGGAAGCTTCAGTAGTTATTTCCATCTTGTTTATATTGTACAACTCCAACAAAACAAATGTTAAAACAACCTTCATCGTGATTCAGCAACACTCTCAGTGCATCTTTAACTGAGCACCTACTTAGATCCCACTCATAATTTGTGTAAAACCTACACTAAGCTCATTCTTTGCTTCTGGTTTTACACTGGCAGAAGAACTTGTCTCCTCAAAAGTTCATCTGCTTTTTCCATCTGTTTACTTTCCCCATAAACCCCATACATCATGAAATCAAACATTTACAAGGAAGGCTCAGAAAGCAAGTCAAGAAGAGTTCCTTCCATTTCTGAAAGCAGTTAGGAAATTGCTTCAGTTCTAATCATCATTCAAAAAAAGACCAAATACCATTCACTTATTCTATGGATGATTCCTCACTAGCTAGTTTGTTCCTTCTGAGGAAGATCATCATCAGCTGGGTTGGAACATTATTCTTGTTTTAGAAGAACCGCAATGCTTCTTGTTCACAGCAGACGTGTATATACTGGTCCAATATTTAATTCATGGGGCCTCCAAAGAATGGCTGAAGCCTGAATCCTTCACTTCTTCCATCCATTCATTGAATGACTTCAACTCCTACTTCGCAGAATGGGTAAACCCACAGTCCACAGCATCAGACAAATAGTTGCTCATTCTTTAGACAAGCTCTGTTTTTAGGAAAAAGAGAAGTTTTTAGAGTTAGCTCCATTCTTAGGATGAGAAATCTGTTGTGGTTTTCTGTATCAGATTTTTGCTTATTCTTGTTTTTTTATTTTATTCTAAAAGTTGGTCCTGATTAGGAGCCCTGGTTCCAGATGTATGTATGAGTCAAAACCCCAGATCTGACCATGTAGTAATTTAAACTGTACAAATTCTAGTCTAATCTTGAATATTAACCTTGTGCTTTCAATGTGAGTCATGACAGTAATTTCTATACGAAAAAAAAATCAAAACAGACTGTGAAAGAGAAGAATCATAGGAAGAAAATTCCTTTTTGGTTTGAATCACCATATTCAGGGTCAGCACCTGCAGCCCTTAACCTTCTTCAGAAAAGATACTGCTTCTTTGAGGCAGTATCTGGAGAATATCCAATCTCCCCTTCCCATCTGTTCAGTTTCTCTCAGCTGGAAGCAAGATAAAGAACGGGTACCAGTCAGCTGTCTCAGTGGTCTGCAGCTCACAGTTTGGGGCCATTTATTATAAGGCATTAACATCAGTTGTCCCCTCTATTATGACTGTTACCACAGTCCATGACAGATTAGTAGGCAAGAACTGATTTTCTAAATATCTGAAATGTGAAATGAATAATGGACAGACAGACAGATATGCAGTATCAGAAGGGACCATTCTGATCCTTTGGACTGAATTCTGAGATACCTCAGCTCATGTGACAGGTTCAAACTTTCTGCTAGAATCATAGCATACCTTTTAGAAAATCTCTTCATCGAGATTTCATGTAATAGGTGCTCCACCCCTATTGCTAAACAAAATGTTCCAAAATAGTTAATTACCTTCACTATTTAAAAAATGCAGACTCAGTGTCTTATTTCCATTTTAAATTTGTCAAACCTGTGCTTCCATTCAGAAGAAATCATCAAACTTTTCTATATTAAAAAACCACATTTTATCAGAAATTATTTATAGACTATGGTCAGAAGACTGTTTAACCTTCTCCTCAATAAACTGTGGCAACTTTCATTACTTTTTCAGACTTAGAATTATTCTTGTATTTCTGAATAATTCTTAAAACTTATTTTTTGTAGAGAAATCAACAGAACTAATTGCAGAATTCCAGTAAGGATCTTTCCTGAGCCATACTCAGAGGTAACATTGCCTTCCTACTTATAGAGGAAGTCTCTGTGACTGGCTTCATCCCAAGACTGTATTGAAAGTCTTGTGACTTTCAGTATTTCAATATAATGCTGAGAGCTCATGTATTTGCCTGTTATCATGACATCCATGTTCTTAGAAGCACTGTTATCTAGTGAAGATTTCCCCTTTTTATGAGTGACTCGCTTTTTCCTCTGGATACTTAATTTTGCATTTGGTTGGATTAAAATGAACACTCTTTAACTGAGTCCAGCCTATGCAGTGACCCAGGTCAACATGACTTACTTCTATCATTATTTACCACTTCACCATTTGTGTAGGATTGGCAAATTTTACCAGTAATTATTTTAGATGTCTTCCAGGTAATGTTAGAGAAACTGAATAGCACAGAGCTTTCAGCATGCTCCTGGAGGAGCCTACTAGAAACTCCTCAATACTGTAAGTCACAATTTACAATTTTTTGGTGATCTATTATACAATTTTTAAGAAGTTTGATACATGGGTTGCTTTCATTTCTATAAATAAGGGCTCTCTCAAATATGCTAGAAAAGTTTAAGTATACTCTATAAAAAATTACTTTATTAATCAAACTTGCAATTTCATGCAATCAGGTTTATTTGATAGATGCTATTTTCCATGAAACCATGATGATTGACATTAATTGTATACGTTTTAATTCTTTGCCATATCATCTCATATAAAACTTTTCATAATTTTACTTACGCTTATGAAAGATTGACTAAGTTTACCAGGTCATCTAGTTTACATCCTTTAAAATTAAGAATTTATTTATTTTTCTGGAATACATTGAAGGTTTTCTAATTTTCCAGAAATTTCTAAAATTTCTAAAATGAACTTTAATGGTTCGGCAAATTTCTGAGCCAATTCTTTGAATATTCTGAGGTTCCACAGATGTGAAATATTTAATAGTAACTGTTTAGCATAGTTGTTAGTTACTGACTGTTCATACATTACAAAATAAATGGATGGATGGATGGATGGATGGATGGATGGATGGGATGGATAGATGGATCTTACTCGGACATGATTAAATATCAGTGAAAGGTTAAATATTCCAAAAAGTCATCTAACCCTTTTAGACACCAGAAAACTGAAGCTGAAGTGCTATCCCCTTGATCTTCATACTCCTTTATTGAGTATTCCAGTACTAATAAATCACCTTACAGTACAATACCTTCCAATGCACACATGCATTATAGAGCTACTTACATACAGATTGTATCCTGAAATTCTTTACAGCACTAAAAAATTGTAAGACAGCAGCTAGTACATTGCATAAAGAACATAGCAAGGTAAAGATCTTTCAAGGCAATTAAAGGAAAACCTCCATTATCTGATAAGACTAATAAACATGGAGAAAGAGAAACTGAGCAGTCTTAGGAATGAAATGGACTGAAGTAGCAGGGAAGTGCAGTGTAGGCGGTCAGGTCCTGATCGGGGGAGGAGGACGGGAGCTCCTCCCCAGCACCCTTCCCATAGAGGAGAAGACTCCTGTGATTTGAACTCCTTATCGTTTCCTTCCCAGCAGAAAGTGCCTCCCTGACATTCCTAGATCTCACCCTTCTCTGGTTAGCAACAAAAGCAAGGAAGCCATGCGCTAAGGGGACAGTTATATCAATAACCAGTCATATGAATACCTAATTCCTTAATTACTAACTCAAATGCTTCCTCTAGTCTAACCAATTGCCGGTGCTTTCTGCAGCTTCCTCCATTTTAGTAGTCTGGCCGAGGCCCCCTCTTATGTCCTGGGTAGCAGCACTTTGGACGCAAAGGAAGCAAGGGGCATAGACTTCTCCTGTGCTAGTACCCAGCTCACATGCACAACATTTCTTCTCTTTCACCGCAAGGGAATTTGCCTTCCGCATGCTGAGAGGCAGATTCTTGCTCTTCTCTTATTCTCATTTCCCTCTAGTGAGATGAACATAGGTTGAATGACAAGAGGGAAAAGTTCAGAAGAATGAGGTCCTTTCCTTAGCTAGTGACTTTCATAACTGGAGGAACAAGAAGTGCCAAGAAAGATCCCTCATGGCACTGATACAAATACATTGACAGCCAGAACCAGAAAAATGTATCTCTGGACTAAGAAAGCTAAGCATCTCTGAGATGGTAGTTTTGTGCAGCAAGCATCTGGAATATAGCTCAAATAACTCTTCTTAGTTTTAAGACAAGTTAAATATTTGTTGCTTTGAGGTTTCTCTTTTCCTTTCCGTTACCTGAGACCAACCTAGTTACATGAGTGGACCTGCTGTAGGACCATCTGCCCCCAGTTCAGGAGTCCGGATCAAAAGCTTGCATCTGGACCTGTCATTCACTATGGTCTTGACTTCTGATTTGGGGGATGCTCAGTGTATTACCAAGCATTGGGTTCCATCAAGAGGATGCTGAAGAGAGGCAACATGTTATTCCAACCTGGTAGCAGATCATCAAAAGGCTATTATGCACATTAACTGCTAATTCTCTTTGCAACATGCAAAGAAAAACAGAAAACTCAGAAATCCCACTTAGGGATCCATGGGAATCTAACGATGTGCTCATTCAGGACTGCACTTAGTGCACAAACTAATTCATGGTGATGCAGAGACGCTACTCACTGTGAATGAAAAGTTTACAGTTGCAAAACAGTCTTCAAATTCACTCTGAGATAGATTGCTAATTCCCTTCTTTATTGTCTCAGCTGATTAAAACAGAAAAACAGACCTTGAGTAATATCAGTTACATAAAGCCATTGGAGATCATGCTGGCATCATGAGAAGAGCATGAAGCTCCCTCAGTATGCCCCACTACCAAGTCTTTCTGTGGAAGAAATGGGGAGAAACCAAAGTACCCTCCAAGATGCTACCCCAGTTTCTGCCCGCACAGATGTACACAGTCACACAGGAAAAAAGCAGGTCGGGAGAAGACATGGACTCCAACATCAGTACCGCCCTGGAAGATGCTGTGCAGAATCAGGAAGATTAGATGCCCTGAGCTGCAGTCCTAGCAGATTTCTTCATTGTTTGTTGCCTTGACAAATCTTTTATCAGAACAGCCTTTTTACATAATCCCGGAGGGGGGGGGAGAAAGAAGAAAAAAACCAACATCCCCCCATAAAATAGATTCATCACAAAATCCTGTCCTCCTACCAGCCATCTTCAGACCAGAACATATATTTCTCTGATTATTAATTAACTGATGCACAGAAACAGCTTCAAGCTTTTTAACCTCTCCCTTTCTCTTTTGTCCTTCAAGAATGTAGATGATAATGCAGGGGTGGTGTTCAAAACATATAGCTTCTTGAGCAACCATAGTACTGTCATCATGCTTTGAGCCCTATAGTCATGGGCTCAAACATTAAATCCATTCAGAAAGCAAGTATTTAAGCTATTTTCCCAGTACATACATTCTGTTCATAGTCATACATGTTTAAACTTGGCATAGCACCATGAACACTGCTGACATTGACATGGAGAAACAAAGATGGTTAACTGCCAATAGTACACGTAACCACAACAGCAAAAAAGTCTTGTAATCTACCAGTAGGCATGTGACCTGAAAAGAGAAAGGGATATGATATTGTTAACACAGCTTGTCTGCTTGTCTATCTGCCTATCCCTTATCCCTATGACATCTCAACTCTCAGGATAAGCCATAGCTTTTCTTCTTTTTGGAGTCCGTCCAAATACCCTCAACAATATGAAATACAACTACACATAAATAACAGGAAGTGGGAGAGCTGAATGCACCAACAACTTCTGAGCATACCAAGCCCCCTGAAACTAAAACAGTCAAATGAAGCTAGAGGAATTAGCTGCTCTGTCCCAAAGATGTGCTCACAAGGAAAATGCACAATTATTGGCATTTGCCCTCCTCCTTCTCTCTCCCCAGCCCTCCCTCTCCAGCTGCTAGCCAGTGGAGATTTTTATATTACAGCAGTGGATATCAGGACAACTAAGGAGAAAAAAATAAACAATCCAAATCTGGTCCAAATCTGTAGGCACCTAATACCAATAGCAAGAGAGTACAATTCCCAGCTTCATTAACTGGTCTAAATGAAATATAGTGAGCAAATGCACTTCTGATCTCTCTTATCTCTCCGTCTCACTGCGACGGAGACCGGCTCCAGGGCAGGTAAGACTGCGCTGGGAGAGGGGATCTGTAGCTAAAAAGGCCGACGGAAAGCTCTTTTTGGGGCTTTTTTGACGCCGGGCAAAGCCTCCTCCTCGTGCTGGGGGCTGACAGCCGGTGGGCGGGCTGCTGACTAAGACTGGGCGGAGCCAGCGCCTCCCGCCGTTCATCACACTGCCAGCTTATAAGGACCCCCAGGGAGGGCAGAGGCTAGCCTCTGCCCACCGAGCAGAAACCAGTGCTTGGGTGTGTGTCCTGGTTGGCGCCTCACGTGGCGGTAACTTGTATGGCTGGGTCCTGAGCCTCTGCCATTGTACAAGGTGAGTTCAATTCCTTATAGTAGTCAGACGACTAGTGCGTTCATTCCAACTGACCCTTCCACTGTCTCTTGCTTGCATACATCCAGCTATGGTTAGAACTAGGTCAAAGGCTATTGTTAAGAAAGCTGTGGGCACCCAGACAGAGGCCCCACACAAACATGTGGGTGTCCAGGCCTCTGGCTGCAGGGAGTGCCGGGGCCTGGCCCTTGCCATGGAGGGGAGTGGGGACAACACCTGTGTCAGATGTGAACAGGTGAATGATCTCCTCAGCCTGGTGGTTGAGCTGAAGGAGGAAGTGGAAAGGTTGAGGACTATCAGGGAGTGCGAGAGGGAGATCGACTGGTGGGCCCGCTCCCTGAGAGTAAGGGAACATGTTGAGGCCTCACACACACCAGAGGACCCTCTCCCCACTCCTCACCTGGCAGTAGAAGGGGATCTCAGAGAAGAGGGGGAATGGAAACAGGTCCCTGCTCAGGGAAGCAGGCAAATCCCCTCCCTCCCCCTTCCACCTCCCCAGTTACCCCTGCAGAACCGGTATGGAATCTCGCAGGAGGAACTGGCTGTTGGAGAGGAGGGTGGTACATTTAGGCAGGAAGTGCCAGAAAGACCAAGTCACCGTAGACCTGGCATCACAACTAGTTCCAAAAGGAAAAGCAGAAGGGTCATCGTTGTGGGTGACTCTCTATTGAAGGGGGCAGAGGGACCAATATGCCGTCCTGACCCGCTTCACGGGGAAGTCTGCTGCCTTCCTGGGGCATGGGTCAGGGATGTGTTGGACAAAGTTCCTACTCTAGTCAACCCTTCTGATTATTACCCCCTGTTAGTATTTCAGGTGGGCAGTGATGATGTGGGAAGAAGGAGCCCAAAATCAATTAAAAGAGATTTTAAAGCCTTGGGAAGGGTGCTTAAGGGATCGGGAATGCAAGTTGTGTTCTCCTCTATCCCATCAGTGGCAACCATGAATGAGGAAATTAATAGGAAGAGACAGGCAGGTCAATTCGTGGCTTCGGGACTGGTGTTATCAGCAGGGCTTTGGGTTTTTTAATCATAGGTTGCCATATGAGACACCTGGCATGCTGGTGGCAGGTGGGATGCGCCTGTCCCAGAGGGGGAAAAGAATTTTGGGACAGGAATTAGCAGGACTCGTTAACAGGGCTTTAAACTAGATATGAGGGGGGAGGGGGGGATAACTGGGCCTGTTAGGACTAAACTCAAGGGAAACACGCCAGGGCTTGAGGGATGGTGGACTAGCAAGGACTCTTACTCTACCAATTCATTTCAGAGAAGTGATAGACACCTAGAAATTATGGAAACACCTGAGAGGGGCCTGGTAGGAAATGGGGCCCACACTCACAAAAAGATGTTGAAACCATTAGCTCGTCTGAAGTGCATCTATACCAATGCACGCAGTATGAACAACAAACAGGGGGAGCTTGAAGCCATGATGCACCAGGAAAACTATGACATAGTGGCTATCACAGAAACGTGGTGGGATGCCTCACATGACTGGAGTGCCACAATCGAAGGCTACAAGCTCTTCAGGAGGGATAGACAGGAAAGGAGAGGTGGCGGAGTGGCTGTGTATGTTAGTGAATGCTATGAGAGCTCAGAAATTAAGTATAGTGATAACAGGGTCGAGAGTGTTTGGATTAGGATAAGGGCAAATAAAGGTGATATCGCTGTGGGAGTCTGCTATAGACCTCCCAACCAAAGCAGTGAGGTGGATGAAGCCTTCTATAAGCAACTGGGAGAAATATCTCAGTCATTTGCCACTGTTCTTGTGGGGGACTTTAACCTCCCTGATATCACAGAATCACAGAATCGCCTAGGTTGGAAGGGACCCTTTAAGATCATCTAGTCCAACCAATGAAAAAAAAAAAAAACACAAAAAACCCACCACACACACACAACACACCACACACAACACACACACACCACCACACCACCCAACACTAATCCATATCCCCGAGCACCATGTCAACTCCTCTCTTGAATACCTCCAGGGATGGTGCCTCAACCATCTCCCTGGGCAGCCCATTCCAATGCCTGATAACCCTTTCAGTAAAGAAATATTTCCTAATATCTAACCTGAACTTCCCCTGGCATACCTTGAGGCCATTACCTCTTGTCCTATCATCTGTAACTTGGGAGAAGAGACCGACCCCTGCCTCTCTACAGCCTCCTTTCAGGTAGTTGTAGAGAGCGATAAGGTCTCCCCTCAGTCTCCTCTTCCCCAGACTGAACAACCCCAGCTCCCTCAGCCTCTCCTCATAAGACTTGTGCTCCAGACCCCTCACCAGCTTCGTTGCCCTTCTCTGGACCTGCTCCAGCACCTCAATGTCTTTCCTGTGGTAGGGGGCCCAAAACTGGACACAGTACTCGAGGTGGGGTCTCACCAGTGCCGAGTACAGGGGGACGATCACCTCTCGGGTCCTACTCACCACACTGTTCTTGATACAGGCCAGGATGCTGTTGGCCTTTTTGGCCACCTGGGCACACTGCTGGCTCATGTTCAGCCGACAGTCGACCAACACCCCCAGGTCCTTTTCTGCCAGGCAGCTCTCCAGCCACTATCTGCTGGGAATACAACACGGCAGACAGGGAACAGTCCAGGAGGTTCCTGGAATGTGTGGAGGATAACTTCCTCATGCAGCTGGTAAGTGAGCCGACCAGGGAAAGTGCCCTCCTAGACCTGCTCCTTGTGAACAGGGAAGAACTTGTGGGGGAAGTAAAGGTTGGAGGCCGTCTAGGGCACAGTGATCATGAGATGATTGAGTTCTCTATCCTTGGAGAAACAAGGAGAAGGGTTACCAAAACTGCCACCTTAGACTTCCGGAGGGCAAACTTTGACCTGTTCAGAAGACTGCTAGACAAAATCCCTTGGGAGGATGCCCTTAAGGATACGGGAGTCCAGGAAGGATGGACATACTTCAAGAAAGAAGTCTTAAAGGCACAGGAACAGGCTGTCCCCGTGTGCCGAAAAACAAGTAGGCGGGGTAGAAGGCCAGCCTGGCTAAATAGAGATCTCTTGCTGGATCTCAAAAGCAAAAAGAGAGTCTACGACCTTTGGAAGAGGGGGCAGGCCTCTCACGAAAACTATAAAGAGGTAGTGAAGCTATGCAGGGAGAAAATTAGGAGAGCCAAAGCGCAGCTAGAGCTCAACCTAGCTACAGCTGTTAAGGATAATAAAAAATGTTTCTATAAATTCATTAACAACAAAAGGACGGTTAGGGAAAATCTCCCTCCTTTATTGGATGCAGAGGGAAACATAGTCACCAAGGACGAGGAAAAGGCTGAGGTGCTCAATGCCTACTTTGCCTCAGTCTTTAGCAGTGGAACTAGCTGTTCCCTGGACACCCAGCCTCATGAGCTAGGGGACAGGGAGGGGAAGCAGAACGAGGGCATCACAATTAAAGAGGAAGAGATCAGTGACCTGCTACGCCGCTTGGATGCACACAAGTCTATGGGACCAGATGGGCTACACCCAAGAGTGCTGAAAGAGTTGGCAGACGTGCTCGCCAAACCGCTTTCCATCATTTACAGGAAGTCATGGCTAACTGGGGAGGTCCCAATGGACTGGAGGGTGGCAAATGTAACACCCATCTACAAGAAAGGCAAAAAGGAGGATCCAGGAAACTATAGACCTGTCAGTCTAACCTCGATACCAGGGAAGGTCATGGAGCAGGTCATCTTGAGTGCCATCAAAACCCACATAATGGGCAACCAGGGGATCAGGCCTAGTCAGCATGGGTTTATAGAAGGCAGGTCCTGCCAGACGAACCTGATCTCCTTCTATGACAAGATAACCAGATTATTGGACGAGGGAAAGGCTGTTGATATTGTATACCTGGACTTTCGAAAAGCATTTGATACTGTCCCCCATACAATTCTTGTGGAAAAACTGGCTTCACATGGCCTGGATGAGCATACGATCCGCTGGGTCAAGCAATGGCTGACTGGAAGGTCCCAAAGAGTGGTGCTCAATGGATTTAAATCCAGCTGGCGGCCGGTCACAAGTGGTGTGCCTCAGGGCTCAGTGTTAGGACCATTTCTGTTTAATGTCTTTATTGATGATCTTGACAAAGACATAGGGTGTATCATCAGCAAGTTTGCAGATGACACCAAGTTAAGCAGGAGTGTTGATTCCCAGGAGGATAGGGAAGCTCTACAGAGAGACCTAGATAGATTGGATCATTGGGCCAAAATCAATGGCATGAGTTTCAACAAGGGCAAGTGCCAGGTTCTGCACTTGGGCCACAACAACCCCGTGCATTGCTACAGGCTTGGGGAAGTGTGGCTGGAAAGCTGCCTGGAAGAAAGAGACCTGGGGGTTCTAATTGACAAGCGGCTGAATATGAGCCGGCAGTGTGCCCAGGTGGCCAAGAAAGCCAATGGCATCCTGGCTTGTATTAGAAATAGCGTGACCAGCAGAAGTAGGGAGGTGATTGTGCCCCTGTACTCAGCACTGGTGAGGCCACACCTCGAGTATTGTGTCCAGTTTTGGGCACCTCAATACAAGAGAGATATCGAGGTGCTGGAGCGAGTGCAGAGGAGGGCAACGAAGCTGGTGAAGGGCCTGGAAAACAAATCATATGAAGAGCGGTTGAAGGAGCTGGGACTGTTTAGTATGAGGAAGAGGAGGCTGAGGGGAGACCTCATCACTCTCTACAACTACTTGAAAGGACACTGTAGAGAGGTTGGTGCTGGTCTCTTCGCACAGGTAATTAATGACAGAACGAGAGGGAATGGCTTCAAGCTCCAGCAGGGTAGGTTTAGACTGAACATTAGGAAAGAATTTTTCACAGAAAGAGTGGTCGGGCATTGGAATAGGCTGCCCAGGGAGGTGGTTGAGTCACCATCCCTGGATGTGTTTAAGAGACGTTTAGATGTGGTGTTGGGGGATATGGTATAGGGGAGAACTTTGTAGTGTAGGGTAGATGGTTGGACTCGATGATCCCAAGGGTCTTTTCCAACCTGGATGTTTCTATGATTCTATGATTCTATGATTTATTAGTCCCATTTGTTAAAATGTGGAATTATTTACAGCTTTTCACAGAATGAGGAAATGGCCTTAGAATTCCATCTCAAAAGCAAAGTGATGATAAAAACTAGTGTAGCTTTGTGAGCTTATCTAAAGGCAAGGTTCTTGCAGAGGTACAACTGTATCAGCATCCCAGCACCAGGGCTTATCACCAGGTCTGGTGGGGTTTGCATGCATTAGTAGTTTGATTCAGCAATTAACATCACTTTGGGGAGTGACTCACCCAGGCACTAGCCAGTTAACAGCATCTTACCTTGAGATGTCAGTCCCAACTGCGGAACCAGGTAAATCCCACAATAGAGGTACCTTGATTTAAGTGAGGGGTCTGCCTTTGTTTCAGTCAGCACTGGTCCCTGCTACGCAGCCAGTGGAACTTGATTCATTTGAGAACAGCTAGGAGTGTCCTGGAAAAAGAGAGAAATTGTGTCCTACACTCCATTGACTATATTGGCTAGACCTCCACTGATTATTTTAGGATCCCAAGGTGATTTTCTCACAAATGAATGCACATGTAGACACACTCTAGATGTGCACATTTAGTCAGTAGGAGGTATATTGCAACAGGACCAGTTATAAGAGTAGAAGTCAAAGTTTACAGACAAGCTAGGTTCTCTAAAGACATGATATAAGCAATTATCCAGCTGCATCCAATTCACCTTTGATATTTGGTACCTGTATATATATTAGTAAACATACCTGGCACTCTCCCATAGCACTGGGGCCAGCTGGCACAGAATGGCCCACACCCAAACTATTAAATTTTCTTACTTTCTAGAATATCATGACCACATCCAAGCTAATTACTGAAAGCAGTTCTGTTCTGTGCTAATACTCAGACTTTGTCCAGGAATTGTTTGGAGTTAGGCACAAGACAAAATTATGTCAAGGACTTTTCTAAAAATCCAGTGGTACAGATGATTGGGTTCCAGTTTCTTTGAACTTCCCTGGCACAGTTTTATTTTACTGTTATAGATGTAGCTAATGGGTCTTGGACAGGAGTATTAGCAGTCCAGAGGTGATTTTTAAAAGAACTAGATTTCACTACACCCTATATTCAAAGATGTGAGGTAGCTAGGCAGCAAATTTCAAGTTGAAGCTCAAGTGAAACATTTCCAAGGGCGCTTCCAGCAGTATTTAAAGACTGAATCAGCTCGGGTGAAATCAGGAGGTGTTTAGTTTGTTTCTTTGCTGAGATCAAATCATAGGACCTTGTTGACTGATAGATTATTCAACTAGTCAAATGTAAACTGGGAACATTACCAGGTACTTACTGGCTAATAAGTGATTGCAAAAGCAGATCCATTGCCATTGAATAATACCCTAGCTCATTACTCACCATACATAACTCTCCAGTTTTCTGTCTAGAGATTGATGACTGCTGTGAGGCTTGAGCAACACTTTTTCTCACATCTTCAGAGCTGCAGTGTTGGTACCTCCTTGTCCACGTTGTTGGCAGGAAAACTGCATGGACAGCCAGTTACTTGGAGCCTTGTCTTCAAGAGGAGAGGCCAAAGAGGGATGCCTGTTTATTTCATGGGCCTCTCTCTTAAAAACACATCTGCCATACTCATTTAACCTGTTGTCTCACTTTGAGGCTAAGACCATAGGTTTTATCACCTCTCATAAACTTATGCTATTAGCCAAAGGCAGGTAGTACAGTTTTAATGCAAGAGTGAGAAGGTGTGCTTGCATATACGTGCATGTATATGCCTGTCTTTTTCAAATACAAGCCACCCTGTGTCATCTGTGAGGCTTGTTTTCAAGGAGGAACTAGACCAGGGAAGAGGTGCTGCTGAATGCATTCACAGTGCAGTCCAAGGCTGTGAGCTATGCCTGGCGCTGTTGCCAGGAGCAAGTGTATACCTGGCAGCAAATGTTTAGCATAAGCTTTTTGAAGGGCTCTCAAACTGTCTCTTCATTTCAGCCTGTCTGTTGAGAGACACTGGGTTCCTAAGGTTGATTTGTGCTGCCAGAGCTTTGCAGGGGTGGGAAGACAGATGGCTTTGTCTGGAGCACAGGCTGGCCCAGGCTAGTCTTACCCAGGGTTTGTGCTCAGAAATGTTGCTGGCACACAGGGACATTTATGGCATCAGAGGCAATTCTTACACAATGTGATGGTCCCCCACCTCACTAATATCTCAGACCCATGGTCACTCCAGCTAAAGTCATATACAGTCTGGACAAATGAGGCCTTTACCTGGAGCTAACATTAAAAAAAAAAAAAAAAGAAAGAAAGAAAAAAAAAAAAACCACACCAAAAACCCTTCCCAAAGCTGAATGC
The DNA here is from genome assembly GCF_964106895.1 of Numenius arquata. Lineage (NCBI taxonomy): Eukaryota > Metazoa > Chordata > Aves > Charadriiformes > Scolopacidae > Numenius > Numenius arquata. The sequence continues at coordinate 28,518,988 of NC_133615.1, read as the reverse complement.
ATGAGATGCATTGCATCCTGTGTAGTTCTAACCTATCTTGGCTCTTCTAATCCCCAGAGGACAAGTCTTCCATTGAGACAAATAATGTCATTTTCGGTGGCCTGTAAATACAATATTCAGTCACTATAGGTGTTTTTACTGCTGGATGATCTCCATGGCTGATTGGATGATTTGCTGGCAAGGTATGAAACTACGTATGGAAGCCATGTTAGGAAAGCACTAGTGTTCATCTTTCTCAACTGCAGAATCAACAGAAAGTCTGCATTAATTGCCAGTTAATAAAGCTCCTCATATGGCTTATATGGCCAACAATCAAACTATTCATGCCAATGAATACCATAATGGAGAACTTATTAAATTCACATTTTATTTATATTGCCATAATAAGAAAGTAGCAATAAGTATATCAGGTTCCCTTCATCATGAATATTGGAAGGCAAAGGAAAGGTTATGCTGGTGAGTGAAGGAGGGTCTAGAGATTTACCCAAGTCATGATGAAGGGAAAAAGAGCAAGACAGGGTGCCTTGAGACCGTGCATCACGTCTGCTGAGATCCAGCTCAAAGGACCCAAATCTTGTGTGTGCTGGTGCTGTGGCACCAGCATTTGGATCCCTGCGCTTCACATAATCTTGTGTCCAAACTGGCACTCAGACCAGGCACTGCATCCTGGGACACTGATCTGTAACAACCCCTCCTACCCTTCGTCCCCCATTGGCAACCATCCTCTCCTCACTCTCCCTTCTATCTGCCCAATCTCCTACCTGCTTACTCCCTCCCTTCCACTGCCCTCACCCCCTTCCCCATGTTCATTCTCAGTGGTCGTTGCATGTATGTGCCTTGGTCCCCTTCAGCTCATTAAGCCCCCTGTCTTGCCTCGTGTTTTGACAGGTTTTGTGAGTTTTGACAATCCTGCCAGTGCCCAAGCTGCTATCCAGGCTATGAATGGCTTCCAGATTGGCATGAAGAGGCTGAAGGTGCAGCTGAAGAGGCCAAAGGATGCTAGTCGTCCCTACTGAAGAGTTGTGGGAACCACTTGATACAAAGCACTAGCACAGGTAAATGCATGGGGAAGGGGGTGTCAGCTGTGGTTGCAGCCTCTCTTTGTGTTGTACACCCTCAAAAAGATTCAGCTCTGTGACTCTCTAGCTTCTGCCTTTTTCACTTAGGCCTCTGGCTAGAGCCACACAGCACAGATATGCATCCACACATAAACCAGGAACCATTTGTGTGTGCGTCTCTAGAAAAAGAGGTGGAAGGGTGCTTGATGAGGGATGAGCCAAGTTCCCCAACCCAGGGGCATCCTGCATCTCTAGAAAGTCTTCCTGGTCACTAGAGGAGAGCCAGCAGCTGTCCTGATTCCCCTTGCTCAACTAAAGAGAGCATTTCTGGTGGCTGAAGAAAATCTGCAATAAAGAGATGGGACCAGGCTGCAGTTTAATCCCAGATGACTGGACTGGGATAGTGTCTGTCTCAATTGCTCTGTGTTGCAAACATTTCAAAGCATTCTTCATTTTTCATGTGGTATAGTCTGTATCTAATTTCATCACAGCATAATAACTATGAATATATATATATATTTTATATATATTTATAATATAATTTTTCTCTGGTATTTCAAATGTCTTTGAAAAACTGGTCTTCAGAGCAGTATCATTTCCACTGAGAATTAAGGAATGAGATCAAAATGTCTTTGAAAGAGGTGCTGCACTGAAGACAACATAAAGTGCATTAAGAAACCTTTCAATAAACATATTTGGTTCATGTGCAAGATACAGCCTCCATAATTTAGACTCTCCTTTATATGTGACTACATGAAGATAACTGTCAATGCATTTTCCCTCTTCAAAAATCTCTTTTCTTTTCCTTGCTTATGGCAAGGCCTCTTGGAACCTTGAAACCAAAATATGTTTCTATATCCAAATGCTTTTTGCTTCATCACACTGGTTTTTTACTGCAGGTTTTGCTGGGGGAGAGCAGGAGATGCATGCATGCAATTTTATTAAAGCAGGGACTGTCTTTGTCAGGGAGATTTTCAATAACACCTGCACAGGGATCAAGGAACACAAGTGTCTCCTTAGTTTGTCACCAAGCAATAGCTTTATATCATAGCATAGCTGTGATCACTGAGGATATACTTGTTTCTAATGGTCATATAAGAAAGTGCAGGGCTGTAGACACCTGTGGTGTTAAAGACTGACTGATATGAGTCTATGGTGTTTTCATTATCATGGATCATTATGAAGTGCTCTGCTTCTACCTTTTCATGATCAGGCTGATGTTGAGGTCTCAGCTTGTTTCCTATAAAAAGATTACTCAGTAGTAGGACTAAGATTTGTTGTTTGGGGTTTTTTTTCCCCAATAAATGATAAAACAAGAAATCAGCTGGTAAAATGGCAATAAATTTCCATATCTGTCTCTTAGAGCATTTTTTTTTCTTTCCTTTGCTTCTGCAAAGCAGGAGAACAGTCTTGAATTGTCACCTCTAAATAAGAGTCCTTTAGCTTTCCTGGTTTTTACTTTGATTTTAATGCTCTACTGTCCATCAAAATCAGTTCAGTTGTTACCATCAGATTAGTTCCATCCCCTGCTTATAGGAGCCTTTATTAGAGGTACAGACAGTCCCTATCAAAATGGAGTAAATGCATCTCAGAAGTCCTTATTCTCTTGTAGACTCCTACCTTGGTGAGCCCATTGAAGGAGCTGAAGATGTACCTGTCTTGTAGCAGGAGAGAGTTCTCCAGGAAAAAAGTTTTGTGCGTGGGTTTTTTTGCACCTAACAAAAGGGATTGGCCAAGTGCATGTGGCCCCAGGAGGACACTGAATGAGCATATCCCAGGGAAGGATCTGATTTAGCACAAGGACTACCATGCCAGGTTAGACTGGAGAGGACGCTTGGTGACATTAAGGATACCCAGAAGCTCAGAAGGGCTTAGATCCAGCTCCTTCTACAGCTCACCTTCTTTCTAGTGCTCAGAAACATCCATACCAGGACCCTAGAAGCAGACAGAGGAATTTGAGTCATGATGGCCACAATTCAGCTTCCTGCCAGTGCTGTGCAGTAGCAGTCACCACAGGGCTAAGCCCTCAGTAATAAGCCTTACTTAGACATAGGTCAGTTGTTCTTGGCTCAGCACGGTGTTATTGTACCCCCATGACTGGTTTGTTGTGCAACTTCCAGCCAGCCTCCAAAATACCACTGGAATTCTCTGACCACCCCACTCAGTAGACAGTGTCATTACTGCTACAAGAAGATTCCTAAAAACACTAGGACAGAAGCCAGCTAGGCCTGTGGGTACAGCACAGACAACTATTGCAAAGCTTGAGAGTAAGCAGCTCCTTTAACTGGCAGAAACATAATAACTCCTGTATGTTTTTTATCTAGTTTTACTTTGGTCACAGCTCTTCAGGGTCCTTAATTCCAACTTGAAGCATGTGCATAACCATATTGACATCAGGGCAATTATTCATGTGCTTCAAGAGGATGCTCAAGAAACTTTTTAATTGGGATTTTTCTAAGGAAGAGCTTTGTTTTATTGAACTCCCTTCCAAAAATAAGAAGCCAACAACAAAAAACACAAGCAGCACCCAGTTTGATGTAATCCACCAGAGTGTTTTTTCCTAACCAAGGAAGATCTTCACTCAATTCTAATTCTGGATGCAGGTTTTTTTTAGCTTATAAATATCACTTTTGAGACACAAGCAGTCTAGGCCACAGTGAAGTCCTTTGTTTTCCTTGAAACTGCTCTGAAGCAAAGCCCTGAAGAATTCAGATGGTAAAATATTTCCAAAATGGCTGCGTCTGTTCTCTTTTTGCTTTATAATTAAAGAGGTGGTTGTAGTAAAAAAAAAAAAAAAAGGCAGGGAGGTGTCGTGGTTTAGGCTGAATTGGCCTATGATGGCAACAGATGCTCTCCCCCCACTTTCTCGCTCCAGGAGGAAAAGAAGGAGAGATAAAGAGATTTCTGAGTTTAGAAGGAACTAAACTACTTTAATGAAATATTCATATTAAGAAGGAAATAATGAAATAGATACAATATATACAAAACCATATCAAGCTCCCAGGATGACATCACTGGCAGGCACTGGGGAAGTCCCAGACTGGACTCAATGATGGATGGGAACTGAGTTCCAGCTCTGGAGTCAGGGACACACGGATCGGGATCAAAGGCAGATGAACAGAGTCCTCTTTGGATGTCAGCCATTGAAGAAAAAGAGCTGACCCTTTGATCCCTCAGCTTTTATACTGAGCATGGGGCAGATGGGATGGAATACCCCTGTTGGTCAGGTTTGGGTCACCTGTCCTGTCTGCTCCTCCCCACAGGTGGGACCCCTCTACGCTTTTTCTGTTTCCAACCCTCCAACGGGGTAAATAACGATATTAGCTGACCTTGGTTGTTATAGCAATAAGATAAGCAAGAGCCTCTCTGCATACCATTCCTTGGCATGAAGTACAAACATTGGTCTTATCATTCTGAGAACGAGCAGTTTTCTCCACAGTATGCTGTTAATTTCAGAGTTAGTAGAGCCCTAGATAAGATGTAAAATTACTGAACAGAAAATTGGTTCTATTTTACCTCAAACCAGGACATGGGGAGAAAGAAAAAGAGAGGAGGATCATTTGAGGCAACTCTGCCAAAATCAATGTATTCTATTACAAATCCCCCCTCAGGACTAGGAAGCAAGGATTCAGAGGCACTTCATGTGTCTTTCAGATAGCAAATGCACAAAATAATGAAGAAAAAAATCACCCTGAAATCCATAGCTCCCTTGGGTGGCCATTCCTATGGGTCCTTAAGTACCCTGTGATATGGCAAAGTTTCAGATTCAACCTACAGTGCCTGGGGGTGCATGTGAGCCCTCTGCATGGCCAGCACCATGGAGGACTGCTAGGCCAGGCAGAAAAATGAGCTCCTCTCATCCTCCCCATGGGAGCAGAAGTGATCGGTGGGATTCCAGCCCTCCGCACTGGGTCTCAAAGATAGTTGCCCAGCGCTCCATCCATGCTAAGTCATGATAGCCATGATAGGACAATATTGCCTTGAAAACCCCATAATTCACAGCTCTTCCTGTATTAAGGGCTTAACAGGGCAGCACAGAAGCATCCAGCTCATAGACCAATAAAAGACATTGCACAGAAAAGCAGTGAAAATCCTATCCATTCCCCTTCTGTGGCTTCATTTCAGTGACTGATCATTAGCAAAGTGTTATTTACCACCTCAGATAGATACTCTGCTGTTGAAGTTTTATTTAAAGCTAAAGATGGAGAGATGTTTGGGTGGGACTAACCTGGAGCACTGACTGGCACGAAACTGAGTGAGACAAAGCAAGTGTGAGACAAACTGAGTGAGACAAAAGAGGAGTGAAAAAAAAAAAGGTCAACAGTAAGACTTTTTTTTCAGCTGTGCTTTTAAGAGTAGTGGCAAAACTTTAAAAGAATGCATTGTCCAGGCAACCTGCTTCCCCAGAATGCCAAGGGAAATAACATAGGCCAAAGCTTGAATACAAAAAAAAAAGATGTTCAGGTCCTCCTTCACAGCTTCTTGAACATGTGCTGATATGTGGTTTATTGTAGGAGGTGTGAGATGCTTGTTTTTGCAGCTGGCTGGAATAGGGTCTGTGCTCTGATAAGAGAAAAAACCCAAACACCTCATTTTAAAGTAAGAAGACATTATGAGCCAAAAATAAAACAAACAAGCAAAATTCCAAATGTCCATAAACAAAAAGATGTGAATGGGAAATTTCTAGCTGTCTCTTGTCATTTCAGATCGCTTCAGTGCAAAGTCTAATGAAAGTGTATTTTTTACTGAATTTTGGATTGCTTATACCTCTCAGATAGGCTTGTATTACCTCCAGTGAGAGGCTATTCTGCAGTTGCATTGATCTCACTGTTGTCTATTAACCCGTTCATCTTGAGCTTCGGACTAAATATCCTTTATCAGGATATAATCCCATTTCTTGTTGTTATGCCTCCTACAATCATGCTAACCAGTTCCTCTTCCTCCTGCACAGATTACTGTCATTTCCCTCCTTCAGTCATTACTTAGATCATTTAGGACTTGCTTACATTATGGAAATTTGCACTAGTATAATTACATCAAAACAGTACTCTGGCACAAGCTTTAATATATTTGGATAAAGTGAGATCAAAATCAGCACAGCTTCATTTGGGAAAGTCCATTTAGGTACTGAAAAAAACATCAGCTCAGCCAATATTTTTCTTTTCTTTGGATTACTTTTGCTTTTAATTTCCACTGACAATTGTGGCTAAATTAAGCATCCCTCACTGTGTTTGTAACCCAAACTTTGTGCTGTTGTCCTCATACATGAGAGAATGGAAGCAAATGTTACTGGGGGAGGCTGAAACAGAACTACTGAACATATTTGCAAAACTGACAAAGAAACCATTTTCTTTTCTGGCCGATCATCTTTAACCTGTCTGGCTATTTAAATTACTAATAACTTTATTGTGGTAAAATTCTCATGTCTGTTCTATAAACCACAGTTTTGATACCAGAGCATGAAAAATCCCATTTGCTAATTATTGTAGTTATTCTAAGATTGGCACACAATATAATGCACTGATGGAAAATGACAATAATTAGTTACTGCATTTACTCCAAAATTACAATCAGTAATTACTGCTCTGAGACTGAATTCCATTCAGCAATATTTGGAACTTGTTCTTCCTCAAAGCAGGGCAGCTTTTCAGGAGTATTGCTGTGTTTGCATCTAAATGAGTCCATGTAGGTCACTAACGGATCCACACTATTTGTCATGGGAGTGATAGAGCAGCACAGTGCAATACCATAACACTTTCCTTCAGTTCGGAGCATGAATTCTTCATTAAAACCCATGTCCCCATTTTTAAAAAAGGTTAGATAATGCAATTATTTCAGAATTAAATAATAGATATGAAAGCATCTTCCCATTTCTCATCCCACTGTGATGCAGTTGGTCCTGATGCTCTAAAGTAAATGGAAGTTTGTGAGAACTTTTCCCAATGACTCAGCCAGCAAAGAGCCTGCTGAGTTGTCCCTACTGTGAAAAGACCAGGAGCTTGGCATGGTTGTGCCACCTTCAGAGGCTTCCAACAGCAAAACCCCCCAAAGCCCCAGAGCTGACTGGAGGGTGGTAGTGTTATATTCAGCCACTTGACCAATAGGATTACTGTGGGATCTCATACGGACCATGTCATGCAAATTAGCTGAGTAGATCAGATTTAGAGCCTTTCTGAGCTAACCAGTGTGAGCTTTGATTGCTTCAGTTAATGAGCAGCTTCAGTAACCTGAAGAAAGTAGTCTTTGAAGGAAGTTTTTTATTAGGTTCATCCAGCACAGAGATTTGCTCAGCCAGTGCACGAGGGAGTGCAACTTGAAGAAAAACTGGGAAATGTAAAAAAGGAAAGGGTAGATGTTTTAAGCAGCCGTGATTCAAAATGAGAGCTAAAGAGACGGAAAAACACTGGAGACACCCATAGACAAAATGTTTGTTCCAGCAGCAGCAAACACTGACAGAATGCAATGCTCTGCTAAATAAAATAGGTACAAAGAGAATGAGAGAGGGGAAAGACCACAATGAAAGAGGCTTATGAAAATCTAAGATGCAGTTTAAAAGCAAGTGTGGTCATTTTCCTACAGGACCTTGAAATAAGTGACAAGTCAGCAAGATCTTTTGATACTGGGGCACTGGGGAGAGCAGTACCCACTAATGAGTGGACAGAAAAGAAGCATGTTATCAATTTGCAAATGCAAGTACTTGGGGAGCGAGCAAAGGGCAAGTTGTTTGAAGCTCAGTGTATGAGAGCATAAAGGTCTAGGACTTCAGGCAAGAGATGTTCTTCTTAGAAATGGGCACAAGCTGGAACATAGGAAGTTTCTACTCAAATATGAGAAAAAACTTCTTCACAGTGAGGGTGACAGAGCCCTGGAACAGGCTTCCCAGGGAGGTTGTGGAGTCCTCTTCTTTGGAGATTTTCAAGACCTGCCTGGATGCAATCCTGAGTAACATGCTCTAACATGCTCTGGGCAATCCTGCTTCAGCAGGGGAGTTGGACTAGATGATCTCTATGGTCCCTTCCAACTCTAAAAATTCAGTGAAAATTCAGTGAAATTCAGACGGCCCTATGCTTCCTATGCTTGAAGACTGATAGATCTATCTCTGGTGTGTTTAGTCAAAACAAAACATCAGCATCATGAACATGCTTTTTTGTCCAGATAAAGACGATATGGACGGTACAGGCCAAAGGCAGGGTAGAGCCCTCTGGTCCTAGGGTAAAGTGAATTAGCAGAGAAGGTTAATGTGGGAAACTGGAAACTCCCAATAAAGTCAAAGTTACAAGTCAGCTCTAACACAGTTCACAGGACCCAGGTCACTTGTGTAGCATTGATCAGTAGGCTGAAAATGATCTGATCTTTTTGCCACTGACTTTTGAGAGATACTGCAGAACCATGAATTGACCAGACCACGCGGACAGCGACAGCGGCAGCGGTGAGTGCTGCAGCTTTAAACTCGAGCTAGAGGGGGCTTCCCGGAGACGGAGAGGCCGAGGGAAGGCGGAGAGGCCCGAAAGGACTCGGGAATCGCGAGAGGGAGCGAGAGGCTGACGTGTCTGGGGGCGGGCCGGGCGAGCCGCGGCAAACTTAAAAGCGGCCATAGCGCGAGCTTCGCCCAGACCACGCGGACAGCGACAGCGGCAGCTAGCCGCAGCAGGGTCAGAGCGCGTGCCGGGTGCGCGTGAGAGCAAGGGCAAATATATTAGCGCACGAGCGCACAGCGGGCGGGAGCAGCCATCAGTTGTCGATCCCCTCGTGGCTCTAGACAAGAACATGGCCCCAACACGTGCAAAATGCCCCACAAGGAAGAATGTGGAAACTCAGACGGAGGTCCCACAAAAACACGTGTCTGTGCAGGTCTCCAGCTGCAGTGAATGCCTCAGCCTGGCATGTGTTCCTAATGGAGCCAGAGACACCACATGTGTGCGGTGTGATCAAATAAACCACCTACTCAGGCAGGTGGTTGAACTGAAGGAAGAGGTGGATAGACTTAGAAGTATTAGAGACAGTGAAAGCGAAATAGATTGGTGGAGCCGTACACTGAGGCGTAGGAGTGGGGCAGAGGCTCTGCAGGATGTGGATGATCTCCCTTCTGCTTGTCACCAGGCAGAAGAAAGGAACCTAAGGGACAATGAGGAATGGAGGCAGGTCCCTCCTCGGAAGGGCAAGCAAAACTCCTGCCAGCCCCTGTCACCTTCCCAGTTGCACCTACAAAATAGGTACGGTGCTCTGGAAGTCGAGGACCAGGCATACGAGGATAGGGACAAGGATTTAGACAGTGAACTACCCAGAGTCAGCCAGCCACCCCCACGCCTTAGGACTTCAGCAACAAAAAAAAAGAGGAAGGTAATTGTGGTGGGTGACTCTCTTTTGCGGGGAACAGAAGGCCCCATTTGCAGACCGGATCCTTCCCACAGAGAAGTCTGCTGCCTCCCTGGGGCCAGGATTAAGGATATAAAGAAAAATCTCCCTGCCCTGGTCCGCCCCTCGGATTACTATCCATTATTGGTATTTCAAGTAGGCAGGGATCAGGTAGCTAACAGTAGTCCAAGGGCCCTGAAGAAAGACTTTAGGGCCCTTGGACAGCTGGTTAAGGGATCAGGAGCACAAATTGTGTTCTCCTCCATCCCATTACTTGCAGGAATTGATGAGGGTATAAACAGGAAGAGCCAGCAGATTAACTCTTGGCTCCAAGGCTGGTGTCACCGTCAGAACTTTGGTTTCTTTCATCATGGGATGTTCTATAGGACATTAGACCTGGTGGCAACTGGTAGGGCAAGCCTTACCCAAAGGGAAAGAGGAATATTAGGACAAGAATTAGCAGGGCTCATTGAAAGGGCTTTAAACTAGGGTTGAAGGGGGATGGGGATGAAAGCAGAATTACTAAGGAGGAGCCTGGGAGCAGATTACCAGTGCCGATGGGTAAAAGTGCTAGCAAGGTCTTGTGGCCTGTTGCCTCAGCAGAGGTGGAGGATGGTAACCCATGTGGTAATGACATGAGGGACAGTGATAGGCTGGATACCACAGAAGGGTCTGAGCATGGTCAGGGAGGTGTTGGGCCTCACCCCCCCATAAAAATGGCAAGAAAACTAGCCCAGCTAAAGTGCATTTACACAAATGCACGTAGTATGGGCAACAAACAGGAGGAGCTGGAAGCCATTGTACGGCATGAAAGCTATGATGTAGTTGCCATCACGGAAACGTGGTGGGATGAATCGAATGACTGGAGTGCTGCAATGGATGGCTACAAGCTCTTCAGAAGGGACAGGCAAGGAAGGAGAGGAGGAGGAGTGGCCCTGTATGTTAGGGAGGAATATGAATGTGTGGAGATAAATGAGGGTAATAGTAGAGTTGAGTGCCTGTGGGTACGAATCAAGGGGAGGACCAGCAAGGCTGATATTGTGGTGGGAGTCTATTACAGACCACCCAACCAGGATGCAGAGGTTGATGAAATGTTCTATAAGCAGCTAGCAGGGGTCTCGAGATCACTTGCACTTGTCCTGGTGGGTGACTTCAACCTACCAGATATCAGCTGGGCACTCCATACAGCTGAGAGGGAACAGTCTAGGAGATTCCTGGAGTGTGTTGGGGATAACTTCCTGACACAGCTGGTGAGTGAGCCAACTAGGGAAGGAGCGCTACTTGATCTGCTGTTTGCAAACAGAGAGGAACTTGTGGGGGATGTAACAGTTGGAGGCCGTCTGGGGTACAGTGATCATGAAATGATAGAGTTTCTGATTCTCAGGGAAGCAAGAAGGGGAACCAGCAGGACTGCCATCATGGACTTCCGGAGGGCAGACTTTGGTCTTTTCAAAAGTCTGCTTGACAGAGTCCCTTGGGAGGCAGCCCTGAAGGGCAAAGGAGTCCAGGAAGGCTGGACACTTTTCAAGGAAGAAGTCCTAAAAGCACAGGAGCAGGCTGTCCCTGTGCGCAGGAAAGCGAGCTGTCGAGGGAAGAGACCGGCCTGGCTGAACAAAGAGTTAAGGTCACAGCTCAGGGAAAAAAGGAAAGTTTATGTCCTTTGGAAAAAAGGACAGGCTACTTGGGAAGATTACAAAGGTGTAGTAAAGTTATGCAGGGAAAAGATTAGAAAGGCCAAAGCTCAGCTAGAACTGAACCTGGCCCTGGATGTTAAAAACAATAAAAAGAATTTCTATAAATATATTAATAGCAAGAGGAGGACTCGGGAGAACCTCCACTCTCTCCTGGATATGGAAGGTAACATAGTGACAAAGGATGAGGAGAAGGCTGAGGTACTGAATGCCTTCTTTGCCTCGGTCTTTAGCAGTGGAGTAGGGTGTCCCCCGAGTACCCAGACCCCTGAGCTAGCAGTTAGGGGCGGGGAGCAGGACGAAGCCCCCGTAATTCTAAGGGAGATGGTGAGGGACTTGCTCCATAACCTCGACATAAACAAGTCTATGGGCCCAGATGGGATTCACCCGAGGGTTCTGAGGGAGCTGGCAGAAGTGCTTGCAGAGCCACTTTCCATCATCTACCAACAGTCGTGGCAAACTGGGGAGGTCCCAGCCGACTGGCGCCTAGCAAATGTGACGCCCATCCACAAGAAGGGTCGGAAGGATGATCCAGGGAACTACAGGCCTGTCAGTCTGACCTCGGTGCCTGGGAAGGTGATGGAACAGATCATCCTGAGTGCCATTATGCAACACATGAAGGATGCCCAGGTGATCAGGCCCAGCCAGCATGGGTTCACAAGGGGCAGGTCCTGCTTGACAAACCTGATCTCCTTCTATGACAAAGTGACTCGCTTGGTGGATGAAGGAAAGGCTGTGGATGTTATCTACCTAGACTTTAGCAAGGCCTTTGATACAGTGTCCCACAGTATCCTGCTGGAGAAACTGGATGCTCATGGCTTAGATGGGTATACTCTCCGCTGGGTTAAAAACTGGCTGGAGGGCCGGGCCCAGAGAGTGGTGGTGAATGGAATGAAGTCCAGTTGGCGACCGGTCACGAGTGGTGTCCCACAGGGCTCGGTACTGGGGCCGGTTCTCTTCAACATCTTTATCAATGATCTGGACGAGGGGATCGAAAGCACCCTCAGCAAATTTGCAGACGACACCAAGCTGGGTGGGAGTGTTGATCTGCTGGAGGGTAGAGAGGCTTTGCAGAGGGATCTAGACAGGCTGAATCGATGGGCTGAGACCAACGGGATGAGGTTCAATAAGGCCAAGTGCCGGGTCCTGCACTTGGGTCACAGCAACCCCAGGCAGCGCTACAGGCTTGGGGAAGAATGGCTGGAGAGCTGCCTGGCAGAAAAGGACCTGGGGGTGTTGGTCGACAGCAGGCTGAACATGAGCCAGCAGTGTGCCCAGGTGGCCAAAAAGGCCAACAGCATCCTGGCCTGTATCAAGAACAGTGTAGTGAGTAGGACCCGAGAGGTGATCGTCCCCCTGTACTCGGCACTGGTGAGACCCCACCTCGAGTACTGCGTCCAGTTTTGGGCCCCCTACCACAGGAAAGACATTGAGGTGCTGGAGCAGGTCCAGAGAAGGGCAACGAAGCTGGTGAGGGGTCTGGAGCACAAGTCTTATGAGGAGAGGCTGAGGGAGCTGGGGCTGTTCAGCCTGGGGAAGAGGAGGCTGAGGGGAGACCTTATTGCTCTCTACAAGTACCTGAAAGGAGGCTGTAGAGAGGCGGGGGTCGGTCTCTTCTCCCAAGTTACAGATGATAGGACAAGAGGCAATGGCCTCAAGTTACGCCAGGGGAAGTTCAGGTTAGATATTAGGAAATATTTCTTTACTGAAAGGGTTGTCAGGCATTGGAATGGGCTGCCCAGGGAGGTGGTTGAGGCACCATCCCTGGAGGTATTCAAGAGAGGAGTTGACATAGTGCTTGGGAATATGGATTAGTGTTGGGTGGTGTGGTGGTGTGTGTGTGGATTGCGTGTGTGGTGGTTTTTGTTTTTGTTTTTGTTTTTTTGTGTTGTGTTTTTTTTTTTTTTTTTTTTTCATTGGTTGGACTAGATGATCTTAAAAGGTCCCTTCCAACCTCTGTGATTCTGTGATTCTGTGATTCTGTGAAGCTGTATGGGGTAGTGTTTGGCACTTAGACTGTAGGTATAAAGAAAAGGGAGGCTAAAAACCTCCATGAAATTTACTCTGCAGGGGAACTGCTACAGGAGTTGGCAAGAATCTTAATAAGGGGTTCCAGAGTGCTACATCAATGTGAGCCCCTTAAATTGATGTCCTTATGGTTTGGAAGGCATATACAATCAGCTACACTACAACACTGTTTCTCATTCCCACTGTTATACCCAGTGATATATCAAATGCAATAATTGCATATTTGAATAATTCATGGGTACGGTAACTTTGGCCAGATACAAGTGAATATAAAAACTCTGGTCTCTGAATTGTTTGATTCCACTGTAGCAGAAAATTGAAGGTTTATAGTGCAAACCCTGTTTCTCAGGTGTCTTTCGTCCTGCCCTGTGACTGCAGTTAGAGAAAAGACAGCTTTTATTTCAAATGGGTCATTTATCCACTTATCTGAGCTTCATCCAAACTTTTTAAAATATTGGGTAGAAGGCTGAGCTGGAGGGGAAAGGAGAACAGCAGTCAAGTCATTTCCCAACCAAGAAGCAGTGAATGAAAACTCAGTGCTCTGCCTGGAAAGGTACTAACCACAACCATGATCAGGCAAAGTTCTCAGGCAGCGTCAATCACCAGCTCCTCTGAAGTCAGGGAAGAAACACTGATTTATGGCAACCAAGGATTCAGGCCAACTATTACTTATTTAACTCGAAATGTTCTCCTAGCAGAGATGTTTCAATTATTTGCAATTCTAGAAGAAAACACAATGTCACCATTGTGGCCACTCTGCTCTTTAGAGCAGAGAGACTTGGGAATGAACATGCCTTTCACCAAACGCATCCCTGTGGCTTATTTTAAAAATCACTTTATACAATGACTTACAAACAGAAAGTCCCACTAGGGAAGTGATCGTCCCCCTGTACTCAGCACTGGTGGGGCCTCACCTTGACTACTGTGTCCAGTTTTGGGCCCCTCACTACAAAAAATACATTGAGGTGCTGGAGCATGTCCAGAGAAGGGCAACGAAGCTGGTGAGGGGTCTGGAGCACAAGTCTTATGAGGAGCATCTGAGGGAGCTGGGATTGTTTAGCCTAGAGAAAAGGAGGCTGAGGGGAGACCTTATCGCTCTCTACAAATACCTGAAAGGAGGTTGTAGGGAGGTGGAGGTCGGTCTCTTCTCCCAAGTCACAGGTGATAGGACAAGAGGAAATGGCTTCAAGTTGCACCAGGGGAGGTTCAGATTGGATATTAGGAAAAATTTTTACACTGAAAGGGTTATTGATCTCCAGAGGTCCCTTCCAACCCCATATCATTCTGTGATTCTGTGAACAGGCTGCCCAGGGAAGTGTCACCATCCCTGGAGGTATTTAAAAGATGGGTAGACATAGTGCTTAGAGATATTGTTTAGTGATGGTTTTTGTCAGTGTTAGGTTGATGGTTGAACTCAATGATCTGAAAGGTCCCTTCCAACCTAGGCAATTCTATGATTCTATGAAAATTCTCTTGCATCCCTGGAAAGCCGCAGTTGCACACCCAAGTGATCCTCTTTGGAAAGCAGATTTCTCCCATTATTGGGACAGATATTCTCCCCCTCTTCCTCTTCAGATGTCCCCTTTTTCCTGTGTAGGACAGAACCAGCAGCTGGTCTGTCTGAAGCACCTGTTCTATGCAGAGCAGGGTAACTTTAAAATCCTCACAGCAACAAGATGCCTACCTTTGAGATTTCTGGCTATATGAGGCCCAGTTGTTGAAGTCAACAGACATCTTTTGTTAGTAAAAGCACGTGGACTGGCACCATGGTTGGCTTTGGGGTCTTTTCTCTTGCAGCACAGCCCTACTTTCTGACAGTCTGGTGTCTGGTACTCACCAGTGATTCCTGGAAGTAACTCCAGGGTGCTGCTTAGGATTAAAATGAAAATAATTTCTTCCTTCAGAAATGCTCTAGAATGAGTTGGCCTGAGGATCACGTGTAGTTGGAGAAGTGCTGGGCCTGCCCTTCACCTGGGAAAAAAATAGGCTTTAACAGAGTGATGATGATTTGTGCCAGCTAAAGACTTGGTTTTGGATTTGGCCACTTACGCTCAGGGAGTAGAAATCTGCTTTTTCTCTTCTGGTCTTACAAATTGCCTCTGTAGTTTTTCCCCAAGTTATGTGTGCTCAGTGTGTTCTGCTGATGTGAGAAGTGGTAATGTCACTCTGCTAGGAGTTTTATGGTTCACAGAAGGTAGGATTTGTATTGAGATAGACAGATAGATGGATGTCTGGTGCCTGAACACAACATATTACAGAGATTGACCCAAATTTTTCAAGACTAAAATCCCAAATGATAGACTGAGGTGATCTCTGTCTGGGAGATTTTAGACAGATTTTATCTCTTTTCTCTGATTAATACAAGCTTTTAAAAGCATATCATCCCTGTCCCTTTGCCCAAATAATTGGAGAAGATCAGAGTAAAGAAAGATCAATAGCAAATAAGTAGCTGTGAGAAACCAACATAACGGCATTTGACCTCATTTGCATCTTAATCTCACTCTCAGGATCATTACAAACCTCCCCAAGCCCGAAATCAGACCAGGACATAACAGTAGCCTACATTTTCTCAGGTATCAATGTAAAGAAGGTCAGGCATGGCACACTGGGAAGGGAAGAATACGGTTGGATGAGTCTGTTTTGCATTCAGATAAGGACCATTTGTCATGACAAAGGAGAAGGTGAATCCTGTTGCCCATGCAGCTGGTAAACACAGGAAAGGTAGCAATGATGCTCATGTCCCACCAACAAGCCAGGCTCAGGGCCACACTGAGATCTGTGCTCTCTGTACATGAGGGGGAAATGGAATGGAGCAGAAGCACCGCTGACGGGAGCGGTAGGGACACCACCCTGCCAAGATGCCTGCAGAGCCTGGAACTGCCTCCTAATGAATGTGAGCAGCTGCTCACAACTGGACGCAACCTGTTCCCCATTTGTTTGTGCTCCTTGGAGTGGTGGGGATCCGCTCTCCATCAGAATAATCCAATTGAACAAAATGACTCATTTTATCAGGCACATCTATCTGAGGCCAGAGCAGAACACTGGTGTTAGTTTAATAAATGGTGTTCGTTAAACTCAGCTAAAAATATAATCTGGAAAGACTGATGGAGTGAACAGAGCAAAGAATAAGCATAAGGAGTTACCAATTATCAGATGTCATTTGTTCTACTGATAGCACGGAATTGGGGCTTGTTTGCTGAAATCTTAATTTCATTTTGCTCAGGCAGAATCCATCAGAGAAGCTTATGCTGCAGCTATGATTCCTGTTTGTCAGACTTTGGTAGGGAATGGGGCATGTTTCTTTTCCCCTTTTCTACCAAACAGAGCAAATGTATGCCCTGGAAGGGCACAGAGCCCAACAGAGAGCCCAAGGACAGGAAAGATGGAGGGAGCAGCCTTGCCAATGCAGCACCAGTTGTAGCTATTCCCTGATCCTTTGCCATTTTCCCTCCATACCAAGAGGGTTTATAAACACTCCTCATTTGGCTTCAGGAGCATTTTACACTCTATAGGTGCCAGTGGAAAGGATTCTACAAAGACTGGGATCTTCTTGGTGGCCAGGTTAGGGAAACTCCTAGAAGATGTGCACTGATGGCTGCCCAAGATGGCTCAGCAGCATTTCATGGAGCACAGGGAAGGAGGCAGAGGCACTGAGGAGCTCCAGGCAGCCCACACATTCAGAGCTCAACCCTGATGGTCCTGGGCTGCCTTCTTCAGGCACAGCCCACACCCCACTGGCCAGCACTGCCAGTTGCTTGGCATTAACATTTCTGTCCATAAGTCTTCACATGAAATGCTGAATCCAGAGGGCCTGCTCTTAGGAGGGAGAGCTGCATTTCCCATTTCACATTGAGCAGAGACAAGCTTCTTGGGCCTGACACAGCAATTTATGGTCAGCACTTGAAGATTGGCTGGACAAGTTGTTTTTTGCAAGTTGCTTTGGTTTGGTTTAGTTTTAACTTCTCCCCACAGGTATTCAAATGGTCTTTGGTGTGCTCCAGAGGAAGGCAAGAAAGGCTTTTATATTTCTAGACTTGCTAGGGCAGCGCTCAAGTCCCAGCCAGTCAGAAAAAATCAAAAGAATAATGGAGGATAAGGGAAACCTTGACCTCATAAGCTTTCAGCATTGATTAGTTTGTTGGTGTTGGGAACCTTTTCTTGTTCGGGACAGACTAGCTGTGAAATGTTGGGGTTTTTCCCCCCTTCTCTTTAATCTGTCTCCTGTATTCCCATGGGGAAGGAGGAGCCAGTACCTGCTTTCCTGGAGTTCTGCTTCAGAGGAAGCAACTGAATGGACTTGCACACTAGCAGCGAGGGGCTGGGTTGTTGCTTTTTTTCAGAGACTCATCTTTTCAATGTGCCCTTTGACAAGAGGCTGAGCATCTGCAATTTCCCTCAAAATTGTGTAAGAATCAGTTGCAGACATGAGTTGTTCCAGAGATGGTCAGCGGTTGTTCTTGCCCTGGAGAGTACAGGAGAGGGAGAGAGACTGCAGAGATGGGCAGCATCTTTCTGACATTTGCCATGGACTCCATCATCACTAGCAGGCTTCATTCACAGCACCACCTCTACCCCAGCACCATTCCTCACTCAGGTAAATCCCTAGCCCTTATGCACAGGCTTAGGCTAACATGGGCCTGTCATTTGTATGAGACTGGTGAGAAATTTGCTGAATTCATTGCAGCACAGAAAGCCTCATCTGACGTCTCACTGATGGCCCATGTGAAATGATCTCTTGGGTCTCACCTTGGTTCCTCCTAAACACATCTCTGTAACAAGCCAGACCTGATTGCTACCCAAGCTGGCAAGTGCATTTGAGAGCTGAGGACTAGAAGAGGGAAGAGAGCTGAGAACCTGTTGCACCCCTGGGGATAGCCTCTCTAGGCACATTGACCAGTGAAAGCTCTCACTGCTGAAGTCTATTCATGGTCACCTTTCACAATGTCTTTGTCATGTTGGTACTAAAAATGTAAAACAAGACAAAATAAAATAAATCAAATATATATATATAGAGTATAGTCTTAGAAATAATAAGTATAGGTATTAATCCTTTCTGCAGTTCTTTCAGGGTCCTTTGGCAAAATTTCAGGATCTCAGATGACTGCAGTATTTTTCTAAATCTCAAGACAATGAGACCATTAATATTAGCACTAGGGAATGAAATTATGGGGCTAGGATATGAGGCTGGAACATCAGACACTGCTCAACAGCTTATGGTCATATCCACACTTCAACTTTTAGCTGCAGCAAGATCAGCTGGTGGGGTTTCCATTTCTAGATGCTCAGTGTCTCCCCCACCACCTCACTTCTGCCAGCTGAATGGCTCATGTGATAGCTTCCTGACATGTTTACAGTCAGCTAGACTAGCAGTGACCTGCTGTCTCAGTCGTTTAAGGTGCACAGGTTGATTTAGAATAAAATAGGTTACAGAGCAAAGCTCAGCAGCAGAGCTAAAGGGGTCCAGCCTTGGGGTTCAGCTCTGTGGGATCAGGGGATGATAGCACTCCCAGACAGCACAGCTGCAGGCACAAGGGGACAGGCGCACGCTGTCTGAGGTGACAGGGAACCAAAAACCCAAAGGACTGAGACTGATCAGATTCTTCACTGGATGCAAATGGAATTTGGGGTTTATTTTCCATATTTTTTCAAAGTACATTGAAGTAATCTTATGAACCAGCCATCATGGGAATGAAGAAATCAGCACATTGGTTTTCAGTGTTTTCAAAAAAAGTTGGTTTGTTTTGGATTTCTTTTTAAATTCTCAGACAAAAAGTTTTGATTATTTTTTAAGCAATCATAATGTTTGACTGATCACCTGCATTTTCCACCAAGAAAGGCTTTGAACAAAAAAGTAATCTAGCTCTAAATTAGAACCATATAAATACCTCAGCTATAGCAGTGAAATGAGTCACATAGATAAGTCACATACATAAGTGTTTTCAGAATCAAAATCTGAGATACTAAAATTTGCCAAGAGCTGTGAATTCTTCAGATGGAAACCGCTCCAACTATATGGAAGAATTCTTATCTTTCTCAATCTCAGAAAGAGTTATCATCACCTTAGCGAAAGTATCTTGTTTCAGAAACATCATACAGAATGTGGCTTCAGGAAGGTGTTGGGTTTTTTTTAACAAAAAATTAACAACATTTAATAATTAATAGAACTATGTAAGCTTATTGAGTCATCCTGGGCTTTAATCAATTTGAAATATTTGAGACACCAATTTCTACCTTACTGCTCCTTGCTGTAGGTACATTAAAATTTCAGTGCAATTAAAACAAAGCAGGAAATATTTTTAGCTGATTGCACTGTGCACCTTGAAGGTAATTTGAAGCTGCAGGCAAAAAATATATAAAATATCAGAAGGAGTAATTGAGTGTTTCAAGTTGGGAGTATGTGTTCCTGTCTGCATTCTGATTTAGAGGGGTACAGAGGCTAGGCGAGGTGCTGAACAGACTTGGCAGAAGAAGGGTGAAGTCTCACCCCAGGGGTACAGTCCCATTATATATCACAGGGAAGCCAACCCACAAGCATGAGGCTTCACGGGGGAGATGCTGTAAGGTACAAGTCCTGACATGCAGGGCAGGAATGCATATGGATGAGTATTTGCTGCACTTGGGAAGTCTTGCATGACCATGGAGCACAGGGTGCCCCCACCACCCCAACTATGGGCAGGCCAGGTAGCTCCTGAATCCAGCCCTGCCTGGGGTCTTGAGACCATCCTAGGAGATGCTGTTGTCGGTGGGGAAAAGGGGGGGGTGGGGAATGGGCGTAGCATCTCTACCTAACCCTCAGCAACAAGAACAGGAGAGTAAAGCATTGGATTCATCAGCATTTTGATAAGCTCTAGTCAATCTACAGAGGGAAATTAGCAAACCAGCAAAGACTGGACACAGAGGCTTGCTCACAGCTTCCCAATTAGACTTGGTTCTCAACCATGTACATTTTTTAATTAAAGTGTTGGTACAATGCTCAGGAGATGCAAATTCCTTGAGGCCCCCTTATAATAAAGAACCTTTCATTATGTGCAGAAAGGTAGTTACCACACACAGCTTAATTTCTGCTCCCACCTAATGTTCACCAGCAGCAAAAGCAGGTGTGAGCACTCTATATGAGGCAGAACAAATGTTCCTCAGGGCACAGGACCCATTGAGCTGGCCAATAGGAGTGGAAGAGGCTACAAGCTTTGCTGGAAAAGTAGCCACATAATGTACATTTGACCTTTACCATCACTACTGCCCTGCTTCCCAAAAATAGCCTGAGTTTATTGCACTGACCTTTGCCTGCAAAGCTCTTGGTTGGTAAAGCACAGCTGAGAGAGGAATAGGGAGCCGTGGCTATGTTTGCATGAGCAAGTAAATTCTGGATGTTGCTGAGGAGGGCGACCAGGGCTGTGACTGCTCAGCCCTTACCCATTGCTCCCTACTGCAACCCTGGTGCCAGGCAGACCCGAGCTCCTCCCTGCACCAGCCCACCCTGCACCCCCATTCTGTCCCACCCCAGCCTCACTCATCCTCCCACCACACACCCACACACCTCCTTCGGGCTTCCTCCACCACCCTGTGATCCCTGTCATGCTGTGCCCACCTCTCTTGCCACTGCTTGGGGATAGGGCAAGAGAAGACAACACCGCATGGGGAACCAGTGACATTTTCTGACTGTCTGGGCTGGCTTATCCAGGAGCCGATGGTCCGTTATGGTGCTTTTTCATCCACTGCTTGAGATTAATGGCTCTAGAAAAATAGATAAATCAGAGGTGACACAGCTATTGCTGCTTGACATTTTTTCATCAAACTGGCTGGGGGAGGAGGGGGTGCCCAAAAAGTGACATTTTGACCAAACTGGATGTTTCTGCAGAAAATTTTCATTCTAGTAGATTAAAAAGAAATGCCAACAGCACAAAACCCAAAACCTTCTTGTTTAAAAATGTTGTCCTTCAAAACACTAAATTCCTGTTAAAAATGGACTGGATTTCAGATTGAATAAAAAAAGACAAAAATTAATCTATTCCTCTGGCCACCTCCCTCAACCCAGATTTTTTTTGTTTTTTAACTAAAATATTCACAGGAAAGAAAGCCAAAATAATGGCAATTTTACCCTGGAAAATAATTGTCATTTCTCAACCAGCTCTTAATGTAACAGTTAGATGAGAACAATCCTAGTAACAACACTGCACAGCAAGTAAGTCATATGATTATTTGAAAGAAGGACACTACAATTTAAGAGCTAATTTTTATTGTCACCTTTAATTTATAAATGGGAAAAATGAGGCAGGGCCATCAAGCATCTTAAAAAAAACCAACACAGAAAACATAGGCATTTGAAATGCTGGACTCCCATCTCCCTGTTAGATCACATTAGCTTCTCTGCCTGTTTATGTGTAATTGTCTCTGTTGATATGTATGTATATATAGTACCTCCGTATGATATGTATGTGTGCATATTCATGTATATAAAGATTCATATAAACTATCTGCCTCCTTTTTAACCTTCAGATGTTAGAACTGAAGCATCTGACAAAAACATTCTTTTTTTTTTTTTTCTTCCTAAAAATAGCACCCCAAGAGTCCAGGTAAATGCATTGATTTCTAGTGTCAATGATCAGGTTTCATTTAATCCCAGCATGGATGCAAAGTCCCCTTCACCACACTACCTTTGCTGCTCTAAGATATTTGGGCTCCTAATCTTGGACTCCTCATGACAGCCTTAGCAGTGGTTGTTGCAGGGATGGAGCCCATTTTGGAGGACCTTACCTCCTTCCTCCACCTCCACCAGGCAGTCCAGGCAGGAATCAGGGAAGGAGAGATCTGCGTGGGTTGATATCAGGGTACAGTGAAGAGGAGGGCTGAGGCAGAGGGAAAGCAGATCCATCCAGCATTGGAAGAAAGTTGGTACAGGGGCATAAAGCAGAGAGACAAATTGCTATAGAAACAAGAAGAAAGGCAAGAGAGAAAAACACAGGTTGGAATTTTAATAATATAGATCAGGGTCAGAGGCAATAGCTGTAGAGATCTGTCACCTGTAGGAAAAATGTCTCCACTGCCTTGCTATAAGTGGACTTGGGCACAGGCTCCAGTAGATGGAAGGACAGGATCCTGACTGCAGTTTTGGATGGGCTCACAAACGTGTGTGTGTGTGTGTAAACAGAGACTAACATGTATTGCATAAAGATAAAGAAACCTACATATGCAGTGTGCACATTAGCAATGTTCAGCCATGATCAGAGGCTTAGGTGTGAGCACAGGAGATTGCCATTTTGGTGCTGGAAGAAGTGATGGTCTTTGAGTTTCTTCAGAGAGATGTTCCTTGCCTCCAAGGCAGCACAGAAAAAGGGATAGAGAAGATGGTCCATGGAGCTAGGCTAGGAAGGACTAGGAGGAAGGACAGTTACCTCTTGTCTTGTCACTGGGAACCACTGAAAAAAGACTGGCCCCATACTTCTGACACCCACCCTTTAAGTATTTATAGGTGTTGATCAGATCCCCCCTCAGCCTTCTCTTCTCCAGACTAAAAAGACCCAAGTCCCTCAGCCTTTCCACTTAAGAGAGATGTTCTAGTCCCCTAATCATCTTGGTAGCCCTCTGCTGTACCCTCTCCAGCAGTTGCCTGTCCTTCTTGAACTGGGGAGCCCAGAACTGGACACAGTACTCCAGATGCAGCCTCACCAGGGCCAGAGTAGAGGGGGAGGATGACCTCCCTCGACCTCCTGGTCACACTCTTCCTGATGCACCCCAGGATGCCATTGGCCTTCTTGGCTACAAGGGCACGTTGCTGGCTCATGGTCATCATATTGTCCACCAGGACACCCAGGTCTTTTTTCACAGAGCTGCTCTCCAGCAGGCCAGCCCCTAACCTGTACTGGTGTATGGGATTGTTCCTCCCCAGGTGCAGGACCCTACACTTGACCTTGTTAAATTTCATGAGATTCCTCTCTGCCCAGCTCTCTAGCCTGTCCAGGTCTCACTGGATGGCGTCACAGCCCTCTGGAGTGTCAGCCACCCCTCCCAGTTTTGTGTCATCAGCAAACTTGCTGAGGGTATACTCTATCCCTTCATCCAAGTCATTGATGAATATAGTGAAGAGGACTGGACCCAGTACTGACACCCGGGGAATACCACTTGTTATGTACCTCCAACTAGACTCTGTGCCACTAATCACAACCCTCTGAGCTCTATCTTTCAGCCAGTTTTCAATCCACCCTACTGTCCATTCATCTAACCCACACTTCCTAAGCTTACCTATGAGGATGCTGTGGAAGACGGTGTCAAAAGCCTTGCTGAAGTCAAGGTAGACAACATCCACCGCCCTCCCCTCATCTGTCCATCCAGTCATGCCATCATAGAAGGCTATCAGGTTAGTCAGACATGATTTCCCCTTGGTGAATCTGTGTTGACTGTTGCGGGTGGAGTGATTGACTTCACTTGTAAGAGAGAAGTAGTGAAATATTTATTAAGGTGAAACAGTGATTTAAGAAAATTAGTAGTAAATGCGACAGTATTTTACGAGCTTCGATGTCAAGGTACACTTGGTCATTTACTGCATAGAGGACAGGGTCAGACAAGCTGTCAGGGAGACCCTCCCATTGAGTCACGAGGTTCAGAAAGGAGCCCCTTGCTTTCTAAACTCCTTCTCAGAGAGGAGTCTAGGTGTGGCTGGATCCAATCCCAGTCCCAGTCTTGGTCAACGGTTTATGTCTAAAGGATTATATATGCACAATCAACCCTTTATAACACTTAGCTAAGATTTCAAAGTTTAGCATGCTATTAGTCACTTACCGAGAATCTGTTGTGGCAAGGAATCTCTCAACCTCGAGGAGTAACCTTGAGAGGCATCCCTACTCAAGGGGAGATCCTGGTGTGCAGCCCGTTGCCATGCAGGAGAGCTCAAAGGGCTCTTGGGTTGTCCACTATTTATAGAGTAAGATAATTGACCTGTAGTCATATTTCATGGTAACATGATATCTAGGTCTCCACTCCAGACAGTGTTAGGACTGTGTTGTCAGCCATCCCCCAAAGTCCAGGTGCAACTTATCGCAACCCCCACTGATGGCCATGGCCCGAACAGGAGCCGGGGTGGGTGGGGGGAGAGGGGGAAAAACAGGGAGAGCACACCATCACATTGACTACTTCTGATAGCTTCCTTTTCTTCCACATGCTTTGATGATGCCCAGAACAAGCTGTTCCATCATATTTCCAGGGATGGTGGTAAGGCTGTCTGGCCTGTAGTTTCCCGGGTCTTCCTTCTTGCCCTTTTTGAAGACTGGAATGACACTGGCTTTCCTCCAGTCCTCGGGCACCTCGCCTGTTCTCCAGGATGTTTCAA
The DNA here is from genome assembly GCF_964106895.1 of Numenius arquata. NCBI lineage: Eukaryota > Metazoa > Chordata > Aves > Charadriiformes > Scolopacidae > Numenius > Numenius arquata. The sequence goes on along the minus strand of NC_133615.1, from coordinate 28,494,533 downwards.
AGATGATGGAGAGCTGCCTCAGCACTCGTGGGTGCATCCCATCCAGACTTCTCAGAGAAGGGGGGGAATGGAAACAGGTCCCTGCTTGGGGAAGCAGGTGAGTCCCCTCCTGGCCCCTCCCACCTTCCCAGTTACCCTTGCAGAACAGGTAGGGAGTCCTGCAGGAGGAACTGGCTGTTGGAGAGGAGGATGGTGCACCCAGGCTGGAGAAGTCAGATAGAACAAGTCACCATAGACCTGGCATCACTACTAGCTCCAAAAGGAAAAGCAGAGGGGTCATTGTTGTGGGTGACTCTCTACTGAGGGGGGCAGAGGGACCAATATGCCGCCCTGACCCACTTCACAGGGAAGCCTGCTGCCTCCCTGGGGCATGGGTTAGGGATGTGTTGGACAAACTTCCTGCCCTAGTAAACCCCTCTGATTATTACCCCCTTTTAGTATTTCAGGTGGGAAGTGATGAAGTGGGTAGAAGGAGGCCAAAATCAATTAAAAGAGATTTTAGAGCCTTGGGACAGCTGCTTAAGGGATCAGGAATGCAAGTTGTGTTCTCCTCTATCCCTTCAGTGGCAACCATGAATGAGGAAATTAACAGGAAGAGGCAACAGGTCAACTCATGGCTCTGGGACTGGTGTTATCAGCAGGGCTTTGGGTTTTTTGATCATAGGCAGCTATACGAGACACCTGGCCTGCTGATGGCAGGTGGGATGCACCTGTCCCAGAGTGGAGGGGGGGGGGGAAAGAATTTTGGGGGCAGGAGTTAGCAGGGCTCATTGACAGGGCTTTAAACTAGATATGAAGGGGGAAGGGGAGCTAACTGGGCCTGTCAGGATTAAACCCAAGGGAAGCATGCCAGGGCTTGAAGGATGCTGGGTTAGTGAGGACTCTCTGGGCATGTTTAGTTTGGAGAAGAGGAGGCTGAGGGGAGACCTCATTGCCCTCTACAACTACCTGAAAGGAGGTTGTAGAGAGGTGGGTGTTGGCCTCTTCTCCCAAGGGAATAATGGCAGGACCAGAGGAAATGGTCTGAAGTTGTGGCAGGGGAGGTTTAGGTTAGATATCAGGAAGAATCACTTTACTGAGAGAGTGGTCAGGCACTGGAACAGCCTGCCCAGGGAGGTGGTGGAGTTGCCATTAAGAAATGTGTAGACATGGCACTTCAGGGCATGCTCTAGTGCCTGAGATTGTTGGTTTGTGTCTGTTTGTGGGTGGGTGTGGTGTGTGGTGGTTTTTTTTTGTGGTTTTTTTTTTGTTTGGGGTTGGACTCGATGATCTCAAAGGTCCCTTCCAACCATGAAGATTCTGGATTCTGTGACTTGCAATGCTCTATCTTTATCTCCAAGGCACTACTTCAGAACTAGGCTGTATATACTTGTCTTCATAAGCTTAACACTTTTACTCACAAATTTACTCCAGCAATATCCAAAGTTTATACTTGTTCCCAGCAAAGTGAATTGCTTTTCTTAAACAGGTGAGTTAGGCTGGTGTCCAAACTATCTACCACAGATGCCTAACTTGCTTCTCAATTTCAGGCAGCTGATGAAGCAGTCCACATAAGACAGGTATCTAACTCCTCTGCCTAGTCAACAAAGGCATTTGTCTCTGTAGCTCTCCAGAGGGAAAGTCAGTCTGCCCAAGTTTGAGACCTGAAAAAGAGATTGTGCACTTGAAAGCCTGTTTCATCTCACTCACTCAGTTGACCTAAATACATTAATGCTTATTACAAACCTTGCCTAAACTCAGGTACATCAGCTGTGTGTGCAGAATATGCCCCTAGAGACCATCAAAGGGTCTTCTCTCCACTGACTAGGTAGGTGCTGTAGACCCCTGCTTTAAAACGACAGCTTCATTTGGAGCTGGAAATACGAACCCAAGTTAGGCAGGCAGGATGACCACATGTGACTTTCATGTGAAAGTACATCTTCTAGGGATTTTTTGTTCTTTTAGCCTCAGCAAGTCCTAAACCTTCACCTGTATATATATACACGTTTGTGTGTGTGTGTGTGCATCGCATCCACAGTGTCTAAAGGTGTGTGTGGAGGACAGGCAGAGGGATGGTAGTACCCACTCCAAATCCAGTGGTCACTGGCAGAACTACCTTGTCCTTCCTGCTCCACCCATAAGGCAAAATGTTTTCCCCAGTCAAGGTTATGTCCAAGAACCTCTCCTCAGCTTCAGGGTTGCCTGGGACTAGCATAGGAGGGGGTATGCCAGTGCCTATAGACAGCCACACATATGTGCATTGTCCACAGTGCTGTCCCCCTGACCCTGCAGCTGGTGCCATCCAATACTCCAACACTCAGACAGATGTGTGTTGCTGCCACTTCCCGGGCTATAGCAGGATATTACTTGTTCCACCAGATCTCTCCCACTCCCACTGCCTCCTTGCTCCATTCAGGGCAGCAAAGCCTGTTAGTCCTTTTCCTTGTAACCCATGCTGCTAGCACAGCTGAGGTAAGGAAAGAGTCAGGTCTTGCTATGATGGTGCTGCCAGCTGTCCTTCCTCCCCCACCTGCTCTTTCTTGTGGTATGACATAGCCAGAAAGCCCTGAGGGTTAAGAGGGATGTTTAGACATCTTTTCTTCTTCCTCGTGCACAGCCTGGACCTGTACAGCTGATGCTACTTGTCCTTGGGTACCCGGGGACAAAAGTGACAACATCTCTATCTTGGGTCATCTTCAAAAAGACAGTTTTCTCCCTCTTGGCTTGTGAAATAATTGTTGACACACATATTTTATCTTCTTGGGGTTACCAGTCTCAACTTCACTCAAACTCTAGGAAGCTCAATTTGACACTTCCAGCTCATCCAAGGACAGGACATTGGGGCCAGACCATCAAGAAGGAGTCACCTCCAACCAAGTCAGCAGCTGTGCCTTCAGTGTGGGAGCTGAAGCCTGTGCTCAGATGAGGGGCTTAGTTCAGCATCATCTCTTGTCAGCTGAGCATAACTGTTCTAGCCAGAAATCATGTTTCAGATCACAAAAAAAAAAAACAACCAACAGTTAAAAAAAAAGAAAAGCTAGAGAAAGAATTTTCTCTAGCTAGCATCCATAACTTCAAGATGAGAACTGCCAACAATATTCTTGTGACACCCAAATGCAAGGTGAAATTTTAGTTATGCACAGTGACATCATTTCAGAAATAGGCTAGGAGGAGACATATGAACCCTGCCAAGGCAATAGCTGAAGAACAGGGTGCAGCACTGCTGACTGAGACAAGTGTATCATTGTGCAGTCATTTCTGGTGTTTACTGAGGCAAAACTCCCTGGGCCAATAAAGGGATATTTTTCTTTGTGGGAAAAGGGTGTTTCTGGCGATTGTAGCAATCAGCCCCTGGCAGTTTCTTTTTTTTCTTTTTCTTTTTCTTTTTCTTTTTCTTTTTCTTTTTCTTTTTCTTTTTCTTTTTCTTTTTCTTTTTCTTTTTTTCTTTTCCCTTTTCTCTCCTCTCCTCTCCTCTCCTCTCCTCTCCTCTCCTCTCCTCTCCTCTCCTCTCCTTTTTTTCCATTATTTTTTAAATTCAGGCCAGAACTAAATGCCAAAGGAATAAATGTCCTTCTTTTAATCATGCTGATTTAGGGACCACTGTATCATCCAAGTCGTCCTACTAGTCTGCTTCCCACACCATACCAGCATTGCTGTGTTTTGGTGCCTGTCATCCTGTGAACCTCTAAATGGACATGCAGTAAACAACAGTAGTTACTTTTCTTTTTCTTTTTTTTTATTTTTTTTTAAATTTATTTTTATTCTCAGTAGTCAAAGCAGCTCTTGGTCTATTACTCCCCCATGATTTTAAACTTGGGATGTAATTGAAATAGAGCAGTATCTGCTCTGAAGTCCATCTTCACCTCCTCCATCCTTTTTTCTCTTTCTTTCTTTTCTTCTTCCTTTCTTTCCAGTTAGTTTGTTTTGCTTTCCTTCTTGTTTCATTTTCTATAGTTTAATGGCAAGTATTTCCATTAGATCTTTTTGACTGATGCTGTGTTTGTAACTTTTTTTAATTATTATTTTTATATATGTCTTCTTTCCCTACCTTTCCCTTTTCTGACACTTTATATAAATACATATATATATAAACATCTTTTCTACTTTTGTCATTCAATAAAATTCCAACAAAATCAACCAAGAGCCAGTCAAATACACCACAGTCTTGTGCTGAGCTAGGAAAAAAGTTCACGTAATGACATGAAAGTGGAGAATACAGTCCCCCAGGCCATAAGTTAAAATCAACTCAAAGTTGACATGATGGCGTCATGTAACAAGCTAAGAATTGGTTGCATGACATGCTGTCAAGTTTTGTGCAGGTGCTCTGATTGAAGCATTTTTCTTGGATGTTGTATCAGTTTATGATTGGCCAGTCATGATCACATGTGCCTTTTTGACTTTGTGCTGCCACATTTTTTTTACTGTGCTCATTTTCATTTTGTTTTTGGTGCTTGCAGTGGTTTCTTTATTTGTTGTTTGATTTCTTGTCAGCATTCTATGCTTCTTTAGATATCACATAGAAGGAAAAAAAGATGGGTTCCTAATTCTTTAGAAAAAATGGGATATATTTTTTTTGTTGTAAGTATTCAAGAGAGGAGTTGACATGGTGCTCGGGGATATGGATTAGTGTTGGGTGGTGTGGTGGTGTGTGTGTGGGTTGTGTGTGGTGTGTTGTGTGTGTGTGGTTTTTTTTTTCTTTTTTTTTTTTTTTTTTTTCCATTGGTTGGACTAGATGATCTCAAAGGGTCCCTTCCAACCTAGGTGATTCTGTGATTCTGTGATAATTTGGGGGAAAAAAGAGAGAGAGAGAAAAAAAATGCGTGGTTAATTTTTTTGCATTGAAAATCTTGTGATTTTTTTTTTTTTCCAGAGAATTGGGGGCCTTTTTCAATTGACAACTTTTTTCCCCTTAGATTATTTCAAACCACTCTCTAAAATTTAAAATAAACAAACAAAAACAAAGCCCCAAAAGAGTAATGATAGTAACAGTAGTTTGAAAACTATAGAGATCAAAAAAAAAAAAAGTCCAAGAAAAGCCTCATGGTATATATTGTCAAGAATCCATAATTCTAAGGTTCCATATTACACAAACTGCAGCCAAAATTAATTTCTTGGAGGGGGGCACACACAAATATTGTTTTGAGTGGGGAAAAACTCTATCCATATCAAACCCCAAAATGCATCCTTTTTGTTTACAACTGAAAAAGGGTCCTTGACGAGTGTTATTTATTTTTTTATTCTATTATTTTTTGTGTTTTAATTGTTTAGAGTGCTGTGTATGGTTTGCTGTTCGTTGAACCAACAGTGTGAAAACCTGCCAGCATGGATTGATATTTTGCATGACACTTTTCCACCAGAGTGGACCTTTTACAGTCTCTAAGTTTCTTGATGTAACAAATCATCATGTTTATAAGGAAAACCTGCTTCCTAGAAAGACATAAGAGCTAATCCTTGATGATTAAGCATCCTACTTAAATGTCAAGCCTAGTTGGATCATGATTACTTTTTTAAAATAACTTTTTTATTTAAGAAATGTTAGCTTTACTATATTTGCAGAACATAAAGTTTATTCCAATAGTTGGGTTTTATATTTACATTTTCCTCCTATAAATTGCCTGTTCAAATTTCTGACTTTCACAGAGGAGTAATGTTATTGGCAGCTATGTATCCACAGAAAGTTCATACATGATAGCCATTAAAATGTAGAACGATTCTTTCTCGATGTCTTTCACACTACAAAAGCCTGCCAAGCAAAATTGTGATCTGGCATTTTAAAGCGGCATTTAAAAATTATTAAAATGCAGCTATCTGCACACACATAGTGATACAGATTTATGTGGACATGCCCTACTATTATTTTGATTTATTATTATTACTATTAGGAAGAATTGTATTTTTCTCTATCATGATCGTGACTACCTTGTTCACTTTGTGTTTGACCCAGTTCTCATTGAAGTCAAGGGGAATCATTCTGCTGATGTTGAGTGGGAGCAGAATCAAAGCCAATACCTCCAAAAGTAAAACACCAAACCAGAATCCCCATCCTGTTCCAATTGAAGGGAGACAAAAACACCCGTTACTTTCAACAGGAGCAGGATCGGGTCCAAAAGAACAGGCTTGTTTTTAATTTCATTTCTTTTTTTAGGCCTTTTTCCCCCTGTCCTCCCTGTCTGCATCCCCCCTACTTTCCTTACTTCCCTCTCCCCTTTTTTATTCAATTTGAAATGATCTTCATTTTTTTTAGGGCAGCAGCTGAATGGTGTCGCGACGGAGGGAAGACAGGGACACTCAATATGAGTGATCAGCAAGCTTCGTTTATTGAATAGTACAGCCGTCTTTTATGCTTCGTTATAATTAGCTAATACATATTCTGCAATACATCTTTCTGATTGGCCTGTCCTCCAAACTTCAACCCCGCCCTTAGTTCCTTCTTTACAGTTACTTTCATCCTCTTTTCCCATGCCTGAGCAGCTGCAATCTCCCTGTTATCATACAACAATTACAGTCAAGGACAGGGTGTCCTTGCCAGCTCAGCAGTTACGGGGGCTGAATCCGATGTTTCTCAAGTTCTTGCTCGGCCAGCTGGATCATGTCTACGCGACCCTTCTCAGCTAGCCAGTCTCCCACAATTCCCCCATTTTTATTTTGGGCAAGTAATACCTTTTCGGTGACTTGTTCAACTTTCTTAACTACACATCCCAGTATTGCACGTACTGCTATCAAAATCAGTATAATGATACCAACCCAACGAAGACCTTCCTTAATTCCATAATTATTTGCGTGGTTACATTCGATTGCTTAACTGCCCAACAAGCAAGCTTCTTTATGTTAGCTAAAGCATGTGCGGTCCCAACAGCGGGGATGATAGAGGCGACTACGTTAGTTGCTGTCCCCCACAACTCCACATTGTCATTACAATCAGAACCTAGGGTAGAAAGAGATCGTCTATTTCTAGTATGATATCTGAGGGTATGTATATCTGGAGCAAACAGTGTTAGTTGGCCCAGATAGCAGGGGCCTAGCGTAACATTAAGGCTATTAATTATGCATGATGCAGTTTCAGACACCTTGTCTTGGTTAGTACAGTTGCCTGTAAAGAACCCTTTCATTACAGTGGCTAGATGCTCAGGGTCTCCTATAGGCGCGCCAAACAAACAGGTTCGAAAGGGATCAGTAGCCGAGGCGAGGGACAGACAAAAGGAGGTCTGCCCTGTTTGGTTGGCCCACGTGACCCACATGTTTTTAGTTGGTTGAACTTTGTGGAGGCTGACGGCAGCGACGCCGCCCGCGTTGCCGTGGGGTCCGTTGGCGAGGAGGCATAGTAGCAAAACGACGACACAACTCCCCCCAATCCAGGGGACTGACCATTCACAGGCGGGGGACCTTAATGCCATCCCCGCACACTCTGGTCAAGATTTGTGATTGTTGTTGCCCAAGGATTCTGTTAACCTCCCTGGTGATCTTCCAGCGCACCCTTGCCATGGTCTTTTGCTCCTCGCTTTCATACAATCGTGCTCCTTGGAATTCTGCAAGTACCATTCCAGGTCAATTTGCTTTATTGGCACCCATATTGTGCTTGGCAGGGTGCCATCCACCTGTAGGATACGGCACCGACCCTTCCTGATCAGATCTGCTAGCGTGGCAATTTTTTCCTGTATTGTCTGCCGTGGTTGTAGCGGAGGGGCTATCCATTCCAATACGATAGTGGTGGACCCCTGCTTCTCCTCCGTTTTTATTTTTTTGCTGAGTTAAGGCTGCCATAAGATACTGCTCACCACATAAAACAGTCAAGTCAATGGGCAGACCTTCAACACGCCGATGCGTGGAACGCGTAGTTACCATAGAAGCTATTTGTTGCAGCGTTTGTCTTTGTTGCTCAGTAAGCTGCACTGGCGTTGCAGGATCCGTTCTGAGGCTTCCGCTTGTGGCTGGCCGGAGAGGAAGGGGTTGTGCGCTGCTGGGTAGGCAGCCGCTTTTTGTGTCAGCGCGGGGCGGCTTTTCCTGCTGGGTCGTCTGTTTCCCGATCCAGCTCGACGACAGGCAGCTTCGTTGTGAGTGTCTGATCGACAGTTCTTGCACCACACGGAGTTGGCATTGCAGTCCCGCCTCATGTGTCCGGCGACACCGCAACGGAAGCACCGCAAACGAGGTGGGCCGCGGGCATTTGACCGCCCAGCAGAGGTTTGCAAAGGAGCAAGGGCTGCTAAAACCTGACTCTGCGTAGCCTGCGCGTGTTCCTTTAAACTATTCCCTAGCTCCTTTACTGCCTCAACTAACATTGCCTGTGGCCCCACCGGTACCTGAGCCATTCTTTCTAGTCCTTCCTCGATGGTCCATGTCCCTGGCAATGTAGCCAAGATGTTACGCGTGGCCGGATTGCTATTTTGTATAGCACACTGCTTTAGTATAGTGCCTTTGAGATAATCGGGCACCCCGGCCGCCTGTATGGCGTTTGCTACTCGATCGATAAACAAACCAAATGGCTCCTCTCTTCCTTGCTTAATACCCATATATGAAGGGATTCCCCCTTTTTTTTTTTTTTTGAGTGAACGGCTTTTTTTTTTTTCTTTCCTCTTTTTTTTTTTTTTTTTTTCTCAGCTCGGTGTTGCAACGGGGCGTTAGCGACTGCCTGCCACGGCTTTATCAACTTTTTGGCTGTTTTATTATCGCATATAACTTCGTCAAGCAATTTATCCCCATATTTACGCCATTCCTCGTGTTCAAAAACCGTATCTGGATTATCAAAGCAACCTCTCGCTACTCCATACGCTGATAACCCAGGCAACTTCCTTTTACAATCTATATCCTGAACGCTCCGCTTTTCTAAAAAGCATTTGAGCAAATCGTACGCTGCTTGTCTGTTCATACCTTCGTTATCTATACCCTGAATGCTCCGCTTTTCTAAAAAGCATTTGAGCAAATCGTACGCTGCTTGTCTGTTCATACCTTCGTTATCTATACCCTGAATGCTCCGCTTTTCTAAAAAGCATTTGAGCAAATCATACGCCGCTTGTCTATTCATACCTTCGTCAGCGCTGTTGCAGCCTTTGCAAGACCTCGGCAGCGCGTGGCCGGCGGGACCCTCTATAGGTGCTCCCGGGCGCGGGGATCAATCCCTTAATCCCTTTCACCTCCTGCGCTGCTTTCAGGACCGGTACCCAGGCTCCGTCGACTCATGGCTCGCAGGTTCAGCCCTCTCTAGGGTCCCTGTTCAGGCGCCATTTGTCGCGACGGAGGGAAGACAGGGACACTCAATATGAGTGATCAGCAAGCTTCGTTTATTGAATAGTACAGCCGTCTTTTATGCTTCGTTATAATTAGCTAATACATATTCTGCAATACATCTTTCTGATTGGCCTGTCCTCCAAACTTCAACCCCGCCCTTAGTTCCTTCTTTACAGTTACTTTCATCCTCTTTTCCCATGCCTGAGCAGCTGCAATCTCCCTGTTATCATACAACAGTTACAGTCAAGGACAGGGTGTCCTTGCCAGCTCAGCAGTTACGGGGGCTGAATCCGATGTTTCTCAAGTTCTTGCTCGGCCAGCTGGATCATGTCTACGCGACCCTTCTCAGCTAGCCAGTCTCCCACAGAATGGGCCATGTTTAGGGGGAAAAATAATTAAATAATATATATATTAAAAACAAAGGAACTGTTGGATTACACCTTTGACATATCACCAAATATCAATCAAGCTGAAGACTTCAGACTTATTCTCTCTTTGATTGTTTAGACTGTTACATTTCTTCAAGAAAAGTATCACGTCTGCTGACTTTGAAGTACATGCGCTTGGAGAAAAAAGCACGCGTAAAAATCAGAATAGGAACAAGATCAACCAGGATTTCTGAAGAGACACTGATATCACCACAGCGGCTTTTCTTCAAACGGGAAAGGCAAACCTGGATACTGACAAAGGAGTGCCTCTTTGCCACCAAGGATGCTGTTACCATGACACATGGTAACAGTCACTGAGCATCTTTATCTGTCATTCCTTAGCTATATAGGGACCAAAGGACAAAACTTTTTATCGCAGACTTGTAGCTGTATGTAAAATATGGAAGTTCTTTCCTTTTCTCCGAGATGTTCCTAAAACAGTTTTTGAGAGTGATTATATGTAATATGTAAAAAAACATTTAAAAAAAAAAAGCTTAAATGCTTTTAAAACAGCAAGTTAATAGTTCTTTGATATTTTGGGAAGTTCTTTGGTTACACATAGAGTCTATGAAGTTTTCACATGGTTTTCTGTATAATATGTAAGGATCGTGCTGTTAAAGGCAGGTAAGATGGATATCTATGAAAAACAAAAAAAAAAGTAAATAAATAAATACATAAAAAGGCATAGAGAACAGAAAGATGGTTGATATTAAATGAAAAAAAATGTTTTTAAATGCTTCTAACTCTCCCCATTTAAAATCCTGATAGTTGTACAGAATTTTAAAAAGTTTAAAATACCTATATAATAGAAAAAAAATCAGACAACATAAAACCCCAAAAAAAGCACAAAAATAATACTACATAGAAATTAACATATGCTAAAAACAAAGATGTTGTGGAACTGTAATTTTTGTAGAGTTTAGATTCAGCAAAAATTTCTACTCTCTGCTGATTACTGTTGAATGCTGTTATTTATCAAGGAGAAAAAGGAGAGAAATGGCTAATTTGGCAGCTTTATTAACTGCAAGCATTCTAGCTATTAAAAAATACACAAAATTCCATTCTGTAGACAACAGAAATGGGAAACAAAACAGCTGTCTTTTTATCAGACTGTAGTTCTAACTTGAACAACAAAACACAGCTAAACGCTTCATGTCTTCATGATCTGCTGTCCACAAAATTCCCATCATCCTATGCTTCAGTACCTTCCATATTTGCTCTAGAAACCTTCAGAGCAAGTGGTTAGCCCAGAACCTTAATCTTAAAGAAAAAGAAAAAGAAAAGAAAACTATCTCTGAAAAATTTCTGAAATTGTTTACAAGGAATTTTCAAAAACAGGGGATGTTTAAAAAAAAGATGCTGGCTCTGTTTTTCTGTAAATAAATTTACATATTTTGTAGGACTTTTGATTGTAATGATAGAGAAAAGCAAGGAAAACTATTTAATGAAAGTACGATATTTATCTTTGGTATTTAGAGCAGTTAAAAAATAAGACTGCTTTAAAAAATCTGACAGAAAAAACAATGAATTATTTAAGAACACACATTTTAAAGTATATCATATCTATTAGAATTTATTTTCACAATCTTAAAACTTGATTTACATCATTCTCACTTCACATCATCAAACTTACTTTACATCATCATTACTTATTTTCATCGATTGAGCAGTGTGATAATTGTTTCTGATTCTTTATTTGGTTTTACTCTGTTTTAATGTTTTTGGTTTTTTTCCTAGTATTTTTTATCTTGATCACAAACTTTCTTTTCTCTTTCTGTTTTTTTTTTAAATTTTTATTTTATTTTTAATTCCCTATTGGGCCTGATCTTACAGTCCTTACTCTATCAGAACTCCCACTGGGATATAGCGGGTATTTTGCCCAAGTAAGGACAGCCAGACTGAGCACACAGCTAGGAAGTACAGATGTGTAATGCAGCTGCAGTTCCATACAACTGCTCTTTTACTCTCAGTTCCCTAAAAGTCCTTGTAATCTTCTGTAATTATTGAATGACGCTTTCCATCTTAGCCCTAAATAAAGCACAGTTTTTTTTAAAAAAAAAAGTACATGTTCTTTACTTCTTGATGGCTTTCCTTAATATGTTTGCTCTGAGAACAAAATGAATCTATTTTGACTCTCATACATTGTTTGACTATCAGAACAAATCCCTTTGTTATATAAAACATATCTCACTGGATTGAATTAATGACACTGTTTCATTTCATGTCTGATATTCCACTATGGTTTACCTTAAACCTAGTAGGTTAGAGGACCAAATAATAGTACGTACAAATTAGACTCCTTGTAGTGCCCATTTGAAGCCTGTTGTTTGATTTCATGCTCACGGTTTTTTCATGCTGATAAGTATAGAAGCCAAAGTTTGGGACAAAAGAAACAGGGAAGACTCAATTTCCCACAGAAGCACAGAAAAGGTAGTGCTAAAAGGTGTTGCTTTAATCCATCCCCATTTCTTGGGCTGCTATCTCCACTCTCCCTTGTGACCGCCAAGCTCCCCCCAGACCTTCCTCCCTCCTCACCCCTGTCGTGGTTTCGGCAGAATTTACTGAAACCAGACCGACAGATGGCCCTTCCCCCCCTTCTCCCCCCCTCCAAAAGAGAGAGAGAGGAGAGAAAGAGATAAGGAGATTCAGAAGTTTAGAATGAACTAAACTACTTTAATGAAGAATTAATATTAAAATAAAAATAAAGAAGAAAATAATGAAATAGATACAATATATACAAAACCGTATCAAGCTCCCAGGATGACAGTCACGTCACCGGCAGGCACTGGGGAAGTCCCAGACTGGACTCAGCAACAGATGGGAACTGGATTCCAGCTCTGGAGTCAGGAACACACGGATCGGGATCAAAGGCAGATGAACAGACAGAGTCCTCTCTGGATGTCGGCCATCGCAGGAAGGGGGCTGACCCTTTGATCCGTCAGCTTTTACACTGAGCATGGGGCAGATGGGATGGAATACCCCTGTTGGTCAGGTTTGGGTCACCTGTCCTGTCCACTCCTCCCCACTGATGTGACCCCTCTATGTTTTTTCTGTTTCCGACCCTCTAAGGGGGCAAATAACGAAAATGGGCCGACCTTGGTTGTTATAGCAATAAGTATAAGCAAGGGCCTCCCTGCATACCATTCCTTGGCATGGAGCACAAACATTGGTCTTATCATTCTGAGAATGAGCAGTTTTCTCCACAATATGCCGTTAATTTCAGAGAGTTAGAGGAGGCCTAGCTAGGATGTAAAGTTACAGAACAGAAAATTGGTTCGGTTTTACTTCAAACTGGGACAACCCCCCACCCTCTGTAGTAGATGCAGTAGATTTGGGACTGAATTATGTCCTGGTATACCTGCAAAGACGTGGCTATATGGCCTGAGTAGGATAGGTTGCATACCTGGGGCATCCAGCTGGGGACATCCCCTGGCCACAGTTGGGGGCTGTTGGCTAATGACTGCGAGACAAGATTTCAGTTTTGTTTCAGGTATACTGCAATATACAGAAGATAAAATATCCGGTGCAGGGGACCAACCAGCTCACACGGGGAGGTCAGAAAATGCTATTAAATCTGCCTCTATGGTCCAGGTCAGTACCCCTAAAAATATTTGACTGCACAGAGACATCATTGGGATTACTGATTTGGGGCATCTGGTTATGTGTACCAGCAGGGACAAGTGAAACAGGCAAGACCATGCATGGTCCTTGCCTTTCTCCCAGCACTTCTTCATGCTTCATACTGCAAGCTCAAAAAGTGGGCAAATCTCCAAGCGCAGTCCCCAAAAAGAACAGAGGAACCACAACGCTGTGATTCCACTAGAGGTTCTCTTACACTGAGGAATAAAGCACTGCTGTGACCACACTGCTGCCTGAACTAAGTGATACTTACTCACTGCTCTCAACAGAGACACATGGTGGAGACATGGACTAAAATAGGGAGACCCCACCTGGAGTACTGTGTCCAGCTCTGGAGTCCTCAACACAGGAAGGACATGGACCTGTTGGAATGGGTCCAGCGGAGGGCCACAAAAATGATCAGAGGGCTGGAGCACCTCTCCTATGAAGACAGGCTGAGAGAGCTGGGGTTGTTCAGCCTGGAGAAGAGAAGGCTCCAGAAAGACCTTATAACAGCCTTCCAGTACCTGAAGGGGGCCTACAGGAGAGAAGGGGAGGGACTCTTTATCAGGGAGTGGAGCGATAGGATGAGGGCTAATGGTTTTAAACTGAAGGAGGGGAGATTTAGATTAGATATTAGGAAGAAATTCTTTAGTGTGAGGGTGGTGAGACACTGGAACAGGTTGCCCAGGGAAGTTGTGGATGCCCCATCCCTGGAGGTGTTCAAGACCAGGCTGGATGGGGCTTTGAGCAACCTGGTCTGGTGGAGGTGTCCCTGCCCATGGCAGGGGGGTTGGAACTCGATGATCTTTAAGGTCCCTTCCAACTCTAACCATTCTATGATTCTATGAAAATAGGATGGGCAGAAGCACAAATGTATATATGGCTTTATGGTTGATGGGCTGTAAAGAAAAAAAAATAAAGCTTTGCAGTGTAGGCCTGTTTCAGCACAAGACTGTATTGCTGGGGCTGGCAAGTAGCCAAAGAAAAGCCCCAGTCTGAAGCAACGAAAATGAAGAGAGAGGCCAAGCCAAACTGAAAGCCCACATGTACCAGGATACAGCAGACCGGGAACACTATCACAGAGCCACTAGGTGTTTGATGCTGACTCCTCCCTTTTATTTGTAGCTGCTAAATCACATTACATGAAGCTAAAGGTTTTATTAAAGGTCAAACATCCATCCTTTGCCAAGGTGCTCCTTGGCACTAGTGTGACTATAGTAAACTGCAATCCCATGAACAGCTAAGGGCAACCTTTGATATAAGTACAAGGCATGGTTTGCTGTCACACTTTATGGAGAGATACCTCAACCACTAATCACATCACTGTGTCACTAAGAAAGCAGTAAATCCCTTCCTGGAGTCACTTTTCCATATCAGCATTTCCTGACAGAGCCACTCTTCCTTTGCACACAGAAGAGGAAACAATTCCTCTCCCCACTTCCAACCCCATCCCCACTCCAGGCAGATGTCCATTAGACAACTTTTATTAAGAGATGATCTGGGCTTTGAATGAGGCTACAGCGCTCTACCTGTTTCCTCTTCATGTAACTAACTTTGTGATAACATTTGGAAATGTCCTTCTGAAGCAAGGTGAGGACTTTTCCACCTTGAATATTCCAATTTCCAGCAGCACTTTTCCCCAGTTCCAAATACATCAGGGCAGTGACTACCCCATGGGTCTAGAAACATGCAAAACCATTAATGTTTATGGTCCCAGGAAGAACTCACACATCACAGGGGTTTGGCAGATGGGGAAACACTGGACGCTTCAGTGCAATGTGCAAAATTTGCTCAAGCAGCTTGCGCAAGTATGTACACAGCATCACTTGAAGATGGAAGCTGCTGATGCTGTTACTTATGACGGTCCCTAATCTTACTCACTTTGAAAATACCTGGCTTGTCCTATCACCCCAGAGTCAAGAAAACAAGAATAGGCCACAGTCTCAAGTTAGCCAGCTGTGAAGTCTGAAAATGCTCTTTGGAATGGCACTGCTCTCCTACTTGTTGAGGAAATCAGCCCTTAAAACAGGTTTCGATCCCAGAGCTTCCCTCTCGCTTTACAGTAAGCACTTGCAGTAGAACAAACACATCCGCAAAAAACATTTGGAAGTTACCAAATCAGAGCCCTTGTGCTCCATTTATTAAGGGAATGAAGTCTCTCTCGTGTCTTCTCGCATGCTTATGCTCATGACTGCTATTGTACAAACTTTTGTTGGTGCCCACCCAACCTTAAACATTCCCACATTGCTTCTGAGGAACCACTATTAGTGGTAAACACACAACAATTCTCATGGCAAGAAACACCTTGGTAGCAAACAGTCTCTTGCCATGGCATCCATAAAACATCCTGAAGTCTGGGTCTGGATCTGGTAAGTTCTGACCTTGGCATGGACTTCCTCCTGTGAGCACAGACTGAAGAAGGAGGTCCCATGCACATATGCCCTTTTCCTTTAAGCTACAGCCTCATGGAGTGCAGTGTATTCACATGAGATATGATAAGCACAGGTTCAGATCCTTCCCCTATCTGGCTGGAAGCTGGTATTTGTCCCCTCAGAGTCCCGTGAAGCAGAAGATGGCCCTGTTTATACTATTGTAGAACAGTCCAGGGAGGTATTCACAACTCTTCTCATTGATCTGCCTTGTTTTGCTTAAAAGATGGAAAGAGGGAGTGAATGACTCCATAACCTGGCCGATGAGACTCAGGCTCCTAACACTGCTGTGATGTATATTGCAACACACACACAGGGCACCTTGCTGGAAGAAAGGGACACAGAATCCCCGCCTCAGTACAGCTTAGTCTGCTGTTTAAGGCACTCTCTTGGGAAGTATGCATTGCTGGGTTACAGCTATTGCTTTCAGCTCTTAAAAAAAAAAAGAAAAAAAAAGATATATATGAACATGCAAGTTTGCAGGCAGCTGGTGAGTGGGTGGATTAATTGTCCTCAGCAGTGAGCCACAGCATGACAAAAATGGGTGTCTCTCGCCCTCAAAGAGACAGGGGCCCCAAACTTCTCATCCTTTGCGGTAGATGGATGGGATCATGTGTTTTACTTGTTTCCATACACTGTACAAAAAATGCAATTGCCTAATTCAGTGTTTTGAGTCCTACTAGACAGAAAAGCACACACAAATTAGGCATTATGACTGTGATGCCTCCTTGTGAGTCCATCCTCCAGAGGGTAAGGGAGACAACGCCATTTCAGTCAGCTAAGAACAGACTCCAAAACTGGAAAGGTTGTCAGAAGGTACATTGTACACAGATCCTCCTACCAACTCCTAAAAATAAAGATTACCTTCTTTCAGCTAGAAGAAAGAGCTATTAAGTGAGACAATAGATTTGGCGGTATGTGTGAACCATCTGTCATCAAATATTAGACATTAGCAATATCTTTTTTAAGCCAAGCCAATAGAAACTCCCAGCCACTGCTACAATGGCATATAAGCACATATGAAAAATTTTGAGCCTAATTTTTCATCATTTTAACTCCTTCAGCTCGGTCTGTTCTGTTATTGCTGCTTTCTGGAACAACTCCAGAACATGCTGGAGCACATGAATCTTGCACAATCAGCATTGAACTAACATTTTTCAGCGCATTTCATGCAAGTGCACTAGAGTAGACTCTGGGGAGTAGCCTGGTTTGCTTGGCAAGCAGGCAACCAGGAGACTGATATTTGTCCCTCTGGACCCTATTGTCCTGACCCCAAGGGACCAGAACATCTGCATTAGCGCATCACAGTCCAAATGCCAAAGACAGAGGATGTCTGATTCCTTGTGCATACCTCTGCTACTTGACAAGCAGCAAGAAGTTAAGGCTATGAGAATGAAATGTCTGATTAGACTGAAACATATAGCAACTTGAGAAGAGCAGGCTGGCCCTATGTGTGGGACTGGTTATTAGCCTCCTCTGCCCAATATGACCATCCATTCAGGAGATGGTTTTGTGGGTGAATGTCAAGAATCCCTGTTCTTATGACTGGGTTGCACAGAGCAGTCCAAGCCAAAACAGGATAAAGATCTAGAGAGCTACCTGGCTCTGCAGATTAAGGTCTGCAGTTTAAACAGGAGTTGTCCTATATCTGGCTTAGTTATACCTTTCAGTTTCCAGCCCAAAAGCCTGATCTTAAAGCTTTACTAAGTAAATATTTGCGTTCCTTGACTAGCAAGCTTTTGCAGTGCTGGGATAGATGAGTTTGGGTGAAATACTGGACATTTAACGTGTTTTATTTTTCCTAGAGGTAGGGAAAACATGTAAAGTAACACAGTTGCCTGAAAGACTTACAGTCCAGATCCCATTTAATGGGAGACTGATGAATTTTTCCTTCCATGGCTGAGACCACCAAATGCTGAATTTTAGGAAGGGTTTTCATCCATCAGGTTTCAAGGAGCACTCCATCCCCACTAACTGCAAATGGTGAAGAAACGTGGGCAGAAGGCTATGCATCTGGGGACAGATGGGGTGAGAGGACAAACTTGGCCAGACCAGACCTTGCTTTGCCCCTATACCAGATCACCAGTGATAGCTTCTTGCCATTCAGCTGGTCAGTAAGCCTTCCTATGTGAAATATTTTGACCATCCTAGATCAGAGGTGTTTATATTCATTCAGTTCATTAGCCCAGCTGATACTTATGTTACACTTTTAGCAGAGAAGCCAAGAGTGCGATCTCACTGCTTAAGGATTAGTCCTCCAGAGCTTGAACACGCAGATTCACCTTGTCTGTGATGGAGAGGTGGTCATGGCCAAGCATTACACTCGACTGAATTAGGAAACACTTTGGGGAGATGTAAACCACTAAATCTCATCTGGGAGGTAGTAACTGAGAGAAGCCAAGCACAACAGGAAGTAAACCAAAAGTAGCCATGGTTTGTACTTACCATTTGAAATGGCCTAAGACAGTGGTTAAGTTCTGCATACCAATGAGAAGTGCTGGGGTTTCTGTGCACCTCTCCCCTGAGCTGAGCAGCAGTGTCTTCTAGCCAACAGGCTTGAGATGTGTTAAGGCAAAGCAACCATAGGTTCACAGGAAGCAGGTTTCAGGACTGTAAGTCCGGCTTCTTTCACTGTCCAGAAAAGTTATTTCAAAGACAAGGACAAATAGAGACCAGTTCAATAAAAAAACACTGGAATACGAGCCAGAGGGCCAGTTATTAGTCGTTCTCATCTGGCAGGAACAGCAATGGTATGGAACAGGGACTTTGATATCTTCAGCTATTTGACTGCATGACTAAACTGTACAAAATGATTGGTGTGGAGACTGAGTAGGTGTGATGGTGGCATGGATAATTGCGCATACAAGATAAATAGTGAAGCTCTTATATGACCTGTCCCAATGACTAAGTTGCACAATTTTCATGGTAACTAGAAAATGCAAATGATGAAGGCACTCTGCCCAATTTTTTCCAGTCGCTGGGCCTTTGTAAAGCTCTTCCCAGGCTTTTGCAAGTCAGGTTGTCAAAAGTGTTCGGTAGTGGCCTCTTTCTGCAGAAAAAAAAAAAAAAGGAACATTTAGAACTGCTTTGAGTGAGCACCTTACAAAAGTCAACAAGAAACTGTAATTTCTTTCTAACATAAGGGTCATTTAGCATTGGATACAGGCATTTTAGTGTGCCAAAGAAGCCAGAATATCCTGTCTCAACATGCCCATCTTTTACCCTAGAAAAACCATGCTTGGTGTGACAAGTTGTAATAGAGTAACACCTATGCTCTGCTATTCTTCTGTGTGAAAAACCCTTTAGCCCCTTACTTTCTGAGGCCTGAAGTCACTCCTTTGACAATAAGATCAACAGATATCTCCACGTTTTTCTTTCAATTGTTAGATTTTTTATGGGCTTTGAAGATAATCCTACTTTGTCTTCTAACCATAATCTTGCATATATAAACATCTTTTTCCATGTTGACCCTTGTGAAATCTTCAGCTAAAATATGCATTCATTAGAAAAGCTTTTCAGGGTAATTTTTTCCTCTCCTTTTTATATACTTGTTTGAATATGTTGTTAACTTGATTAATTTTGCTTTTTAATCTATTTTGTTCTAGATCAAACACCTGCAGCTCTTTTAACTTGTCTCAAATAAAAAATAAAACCCAAAAGCCAAATAATCCAAGTAGTAATGTCATATCTTTACACCCCTTTCCTTTCCCTAGCCAATCATTGCTCCTCCTCAACCAGTGAGGGTGGACATACCAGTAAAACTTGTATAAATGAACCTATGGAGCTTCTTACAGGTTTCTTGTAAGGCTCCCTTCCTTATGCTCCCACTAACCTGCTTAGTTTTTAGCCTCTCCCTGACTAGAATTGTTTGGGGACATTTATGATAGCAATTGTTTCCCAGTGGTTTCTTTCACAATTCTTTCACTGGTTTCTTTCACTATTCTCATCACTCTGCCAATATGCATCATTTATTTAATATCAGTCAGTAACCACATTAAACCTTTTTGGGGTTTGTTTTTTTTTTTTTGAGGATATTTCCCCCTGTACCTGGGGAAATTGTGCATGCAAAAAAAGTCTGAGCAAACAGTCTTGGATTTGCCTTTTTTGCCTCCATCCAAAGCTTTCCATGGGCATCAATCATCCTTGAACTAGGATTCTTCCCATTTTAATTATGTTAATATCTCCATAATTTCATTCTCATTAACAGCAATTGAGTTTCAGTCTCTGCAGATGATGGAGAGTGACAGTTACTGTCACATACTATCTTGAGACAAGTGTATGGACTAGTGCTTAGCCTATGGCACTATTACTCAGCACCATGTCTGGCTTGCATCACTTTATCCATTTGTGAAATGACATATGCCTTTGCCTCATATTGGTTTTGAGGTTTACAAAGGAGATTATTTTTTAAAAAATACAAGAGTCCGTTGCACAACTGGTTCATTCTTTAAAAATACAACCTTGCCTGCTTTGATAATTTCAGGTGAAGGCTACAGAGAAAATATGTTATTGATTTAACATGCAGCTACAAAGATGACAGATGCTCTCTCTTCACAAGGAGCCACATGGAGAAGACAAGGGACAAGGTTTCATCTTGATATAAGAAAGAAATTTTTTACAGTGAACACTCATTCACTGAAACAACCTCCCCAGGGATAGGGTGGAGTCCCTATTGCTGGAGGTTTTCAAGATACGATTGGACAGCATGCTTCACTCCGTTTCCCATGAAAGGTTGGACCAGGTGATCTTTCGTGGTCCCTTCCAATCTGAATGTTCCATGATTCTGTGATTGCTGTAGATGTGCATAGATCTATGGATATGTTACTACTATGGATACTACCCCTCCGAATTTCCCCAACAGAGCAGGTATAGAACCCAAATCACAGCAATGTTAATGGGAAGGGACCTCTGTGGTTTACTTGTCAACCTTGTACTCAAAGTAGGTCTGCCTTCTGGCCATGTCCCTTGTTATTCTTATGAAATAAAACTATCAAATGCTATACAGGTAGATTTGCACAACTGCAATTATACCTATGTTGTGGGACAGGCCCTGAATGTAGCCCTCTCCTCACCATTGTCCAACCTGGTAGATCTAGAAGTTTATTGCATCTTCCTTCTGGACTGGGTTTCTTTTCAAAGAAAACCAATATGGATAGGGAGAGTGGTGACCACAAAAGCATAGGGAGAGTGGTGAGCACAAAAGCACAAAAGAAATGTTGGGGTGTACAGAGGGACAAGGACTTCAGTGTACACTGTGGGGAACTACTCTGCCCCACACACTTCCACTCAGCGCAGAGTGGAAACCACTCAGAGGTGGTTTCCCACATGTGCACTGAATCACTGGCTGCCCTCATCACCTCAAGTGCAACCTTACTCCCTGTAAACTGAAGCGAGGATATGATGCACGCACAGCCCTGATACTAGAACTCATCTCTAAGCTGAGAGAAGGGTGACTTGAGGAACTGTCGCCACCCCTTGGCTGATATGCAGAGGAAGCTTCAACTTAGACCTGTCTATAGGCCAAAAAGCAAAACAGCACCAGTCCTGCAGGAAGAGCCTTACGTTGTGACTGCAAGTGTGAAGAATGATATAACATGCATTCAATGGTTTGTTTCTTTTTTAATGCTGACCACAAAGTGTGGTACGACTACTAAAAATTATGATGCAGTAGTGCAGCCTTCTGAGCTGGAGAACACAATAAAATCTCTTCAGTAGATAATATCACGGAATTGTCAGAGTTGGAAGGGACCTCTAGAGATCATCTAGTCCAACTCCCCTGCTAAAGCAGGATTGCCTAGAGCACATTACTCAGGACTGCATCAAGGCGGGTCTTGAAAATCTCCAGAGAAGGGGACTCCACAACCTCCCTGGGCAGCCTGTTCCAGGGCTCTGTCACCCTCACCGTAAAGAAGTTTCTCCTCATATTTAAATGGAACTTCCTATGTTCCAGCTTGTGCCCGTTGCCCCTCGTCCTATCTCTGGAAACCACTGAAAAGAGTCCAGCTCCATCATCCTTCAACCCACCCTTTAGGTACTTGTAAACATAGATAAGATCTCCCCTCAGCCTTCTCTTCTCCAGGCTAAAGAGCCCCAGCTCTTTGAGCCTTTCCTTGTAAGGGAGGTGCTCCAATCCCTTAATCATCTTAGTTGCCCTACGCTGGACTCTCTCCAGTAGTCCCCTGTCTCTCTTGAACTGGGGAGCCCAGAACTGGATGCAGTATTCCAGTTGTGGCCTCACCAGTGCGGAGTAGAGGGGGAGAATGACCTCCCTCGACCTACTGGCCACACTCTTCCCTATGCAGCCCAGGATCCCATTGGCCCTCTTGGCAACAAAGGCACATTGCTGGCTCATGGAAAGTTTGCTATCCACCAGGACTCCCAGATCCTTCTCCTCAGTAGTGCTTTCCAGAAGATCCACCCCTAATCTATATTGGTGCCTGGGGTTCTTCTTCCCCAGGTGCAGGACCCTACACCTGCCCTTGTTGAACCTCATTAGGTTCTTCTCTGCCCAGCTCTCTAGCCTGTCCAGGTCATGCTGGATGGCGGCACAGCCCTCTGGAGTGTCGGCCAGCCCTCCCAGTTTGGTATCATCAGCGAACTTGCTGAGAAGCTTGCTATCTGACCAGCTTCTGATGCAACTGTTTCCTACTACTACTCCATTTGACAGCTAACCTCCCTGATACTCCAGTAAGACAGATGGTGGCTGCACAGCTGAGGTAAACATGAAATGGTCTCTGTGACAGCCCAGAAGTGTCACTGTTTTCCCATCCCTCTATGCTTAGAACACTCTAAATCAGATAGCAGTCTAGGACCCCAGCCATATCTAGCTCCCTGTGAGAACCCAACAGAAAAACAGGATGTCTCAAAGCTCGCTTGCTGCAAGATATCTGTCACCTGTGTACATGTACAAACCCCTCCCGGACCAACAATCGGACCGGGACCTAACACTCCCCCAAGCATTTAAAGCACACAAGGAATGAAGAGGCACTGTAGTTGGAAGGCTGAGAAACAGTTTCGCTCATATTTTGTGTCACAGCAGTGCCTCTGCAGATGTTTTTAGGATATATTTTTATACCATGGAAAGCAGTTGTGTAAACAGAAAGAACTAGTTCAGATACAGCCATATGCAATAATAGTGACTGAATTATGTACTAGTGCTCAAAAGCTAGGAAAGGTGTGGCGTGAAGAGCAATACAAACCCAATTGTCTTTGTCTCAGGTATAAACCAGTGGAATGTGTGTCTGAACTTTGGGGTAATTAATTAGGTGGGTATGAATCAAAATATGAGAGTAACCTTTTAAGGGCAAAAGGCCCTTTTAAAGGCATAAAAGTTATTTATGCTGATAGCCAAAAAGGGCATTTCTGACTTCAAGTTAATTTCTAGAAAACATTAACATTACCTCATGGAGTGTTATTTGAATCTGCGCACATCACCAGCAGTTGAATAAGATGGGTTCTCCACACTCCATGAGGGAGAACTTACACTTACTAAATTATGCTGTTAAATATTGTAGTATGGCTATAAAATACAAGGAAGGCCCATGGAAAGATGCCAGCCCTTTTCTGAGAAAGAAAAAGAAATTTTTGGAACCCTGCCTGTGGCACATAATTTTCACTTCCTCCCACTACAGTGTGAAATGATTTGAAAGGACTTGTAAAGTCAAGTCCAGGAGACCAGGGGGGATTTGAAGGAGTAAAGCTAAAGTTAGATCTTCAATGGTATCATTCGACTTGCTTGAACTTTGTGGGAAAAGAAGGAGGGAGCCAAATCTGCCACATATCTCCCTAGCAGCCCTCACTTGAAAAAAAATTAATTCCAGCCTGCAAAATGTAAATTTTTCAGCCCAGATGGGGCCAAAACACTCAAAATATAGAAGCTTTTAATGGAGAAAACTGTTCATTGACAAGCAGCAAAACTTTTAGGAAAAGTTGTCAAACGGCAAGATATTTCAGTATTTCTTAGGAAAGAGTCCTCATTGAAGGAAAAGGTCAAGTAGCAGAGGATGGAAGCACGGCTTAAACTGAGGCTCCCGTCAGGGACTGCAGCAATTCGCATAGGCCCTGACACATGCAACCAATAAGAAATCTCAGCAGACCTGAAATGAAATTGTTTTCCTATTAATAATTACCAAGGAGGGGAAGAATGGAGGAGGAGTCAAAACTGACTTTTCTTCATGGAAAATATTTCAGCAGGAAATTTCTCCAGAGGCCATAATCTGACTTGTCACATTGTATGGGTGCCTAAAACCCTTCATTGCAGGAACACAGACCAAAAGATGCTGCCTGGCACACAAAATTTAACCAAGAAACAAAAAAACCCACCCCAAAACCAATACAACAATAGATGCAAACTGTTCAGGTGAAGAGAGGAAAAGCCTTTGACAACAGATACAATATGCTGCCTGTCTCTTTGCTATAACATTTTTACAGAGGACAGTTAGTTTATTAGAGGAAGGGATTAATCAGAGGAACAGAAATATGAGGTGGAGATGGTAAGCAAAGTTCCACGGGACTTGCCTTCCTAGATCTGGATGTTATCTTCATGTATTTCTTATATTCCTGCACATATAAATTTGTGCACCAATCCAGCATTCAGACAGTCTCTGAAAATAAAACACTCAGCTTAAAATACGTGTCCTTAGTTGTCTTGGGCATAGTTTTCTCACAGATGGTCAAAAATGGAGAGCGGTAGAATTTTCTTAGTGACAATGTTTAAACACAGGAGATCTTGGACTTACCAAAAATGGCCTATATTAATTTGCTGGGCCTGGTGTTAGCTGGAGTCGACTCTTCGTTACACACTGTCTCTAGAGTAGACTGAGCTTGAGGCATGATTTTCAAATTTTCAAAGTCAGAATAGCTCTGGTGGCTGCAGAAACTCTTCAAAGGATTCCTAGAGATAAGATAGCTCAGAGCTACCTTATTCCAGCCAACCTACTTAAAACTCTGTCCAGTCCAGGTACACGTGGACAGTGATTGCCAGAAGTACTTCTTAGGAAAAGGATTTGAAAGGAGTTATTAAGGTTACTGATAGAGGGCAGCCTGGAGAGCTCATGTCCAGCCCCTCCATTACAATGGAGGAAAATAGTGCTAAAAAAGCACTTTACCTTAGTGCCAGGATCCCTGACACATTCACAAAACATGCATGTACTATGCAGGGAAACACTACCATCTTGATGAGAGTGCAGGCTTTGATGGGTGGACCTGTAATATAGGAAACAGAATCAAGTCCCGTAACTCAAAATAAAGGTTATGCTAAACAAAATCCCCCAGGCTAATAGTGTAGGAGTCATTTTCCTTCCCCCTCTTTAGCTTTTTCTTCATCTCCAATGCATTCATGGAGCAAAATTCTCAGTGCAATTCTCTCTGCCTCTGTAGGTATTCTGGTTTACTACATTGTATGCATCTCTCCAAGGACAGCTATGGTGGTAATGGTCCCATCTAGATTTCAGTGCATACATCTGAGCCTGAAGTCTATGCCAGAGTCTGGCTAAGCAGATCTCTAGACAACAGACCTAGCTGCTTCATCCAATGGCATGCATGAAACATTCACATCCTTCTTTAGTGCTGCAGTAGGCTGCTCCCTAGCCAACTATTCTTGGCTGCAGGCTGAGATGTTGAAGTGCCCATCTGAACTTACCCTGGCTGGGAGGATTTGTCACCAAGCTGGTCCATGCAGTGTAAGGCTGCATTCAAGTACTTCCCTCTTTGCACTTCCCAGGGAGGGCAAAGCTGTTTGCAGTTGACAGTAAAGCAGAGGGGAGACAGAACAACTACAGCACACAGAAGTGAGGAGGTCCTCGCCCTTGGCATCAAGGGCTTAACAGAATTACTCTGAGTCAAAGTAGAGCAAATCAACAGTTTTACATCCCCTACTGAAATTATAGACCTCACTGGCGCACAGGAAGAAAGCAGAGGAAGGAGTTTGTACCTAAATTCTGGTCGGTGAATGAAGAAAATGCCTACATTTCCTGTCTAGTCAATAGGGAATGACAGGTGTTTTTCAAGGCTTCAGAGAGACTTCTGTTACTGAAGCTGGCAGACAGGAGCTTGAAAAGAATCCACAGCCTCTCAGATGGCTGGATAGCAAATGTCAAAGACTCCACCAAGGCAATGGCTTCACTAGCTACCTAAAACAGAGATGCAAGCATGGTGCCTAACCTAGGCAGACCTGTTAATACTCAGCTTTTGTATTTTAAACTCACCAGAGGCTCCAGTTTTGGTGAAATATATGCGGCAGCAGAGCTAAAGCCCATAGATCATAGAGTTAAATATCCTGCTGTGGGCTAAGAGTAAGTACACACAGTTCCAGTCCATGTGTTGGTTGACGTTTCGAGCAGGTAAGAAAAGGGTATTGTTGAAGTTTGGGCCGGACTGGTCAATGACGAGACAACAGATGCTCTCCCCCACCTCTCGCTCCAAGGAGAGGAGGAGGAGAGATAAATAGATTTACGAGTTTAGAAGGAACTAAACTACTTTAATGAAATATTCATATTAAAATTAAAAAGGAAATAATGAAATAGATACAATATATGCAAAACCATATCAAGCTCCCAGGATGACGTCACCAGCAGGCACTGGGAAAGTCCCAGACTGGACTCAGCAAAGGATGGGAACTGAGTTCCAGCTCTGGAGTCAGGAACACACGGACCGGGATCAAAGGCAGATGTCCTCCTCAGACATTGGCCATTGAAGAAAGAGGGATGACCCTTTGATCCCTCAGCTTTTATACTGAGCATGGGGCAGATGGGATGGAATACCCCTGTTGGTCAGTTCTGGGTCACCTGTCCTGTCTGCTCCTCCCCACAGGTGGGATCCCTCTACACTTTTCCATTTCTGACCCTCTAAGGGGGCAAATAACGAAATTAGCTGACCTTGGTTGTTATAGCAATAAGTATAAGCAAGAGCCTCTCTGCATACCATTCCTTGGCATTAACTATAAACATAGGTCTTATCAGTCTGAGAACAAACAGTTTTCTGCACAATACGCTGTTAATTTCAGAGTTAGTAGAGGCCTAGCTAAGAAGTAAAATTACTGAACAGAAAGTTGGTTCTGTTCTACCTCAAACTAGGACAGGTATTTATAACGAAAATGGCAATTCAACCTTAATTATAGTGCGTGAGTGTCTGCACACTATAGATTGGAGGTTGAATAATGAAGCAAGTATACTGAAGGATAGACTTGTTTCTTTTACTATTATCCTATCTACTATTATTATCCTATAGTGAAGGATAGATTGTTTCTATTTCACAGCCTGGAATTCTTACTAAATTCATCAGATCACTTGAGTTGGCCTGAAAACTGTATCAGTATTTTAAATGGTTTTATTGTACATTAAGACTGCAAGAAAAGATACAAGCAGGGAAAAATCTCATAGTGAAAGAGAACTCCAGATTGATGATATAATGTATCTGAGATTTGAAAGAACTAAGTGCTAAAAGATGTAGACAGCAGTTTTTCAGGCTTCTTAATCTTGATGAATAAATGAATAAAATGCCTTAAAAAAAGTACAGTCTGTCTTTGAAGTGATTTCTAGCATGTTAATGATCAAGAGAAGCTGGCAAAGGAGATTACTTTCCTCAATAAATTCTAACCACAGAGACTATGAGACAGACCTAAATTGTAACCAAATAATATGCATTGCAAATTATGACAAAGGAAGTGAAGAACAGAGGCTCTTTATCTGTTCATAACACATTTGCATACAGGTGTGTTGACTGCAGGACTTTGTGATGTTGCCAAAGTTTTAATGGAGACTTGCAGCCTTCCAGTTCTTCCATATGCAGGTATTTAGACAAGGCTCTCCTGTGTCGTATTTGTTTACCTTACTACCCCAAAAGAAGGAGAATGGGACCCAAACTGAAAGAGGATGCAGAGAATCAGAAGCCTTTATCTACTACTGTAAGCATCCCACCCAGCATGTACACACCCATCCTCCCCCCTAGCTAATGCCAAAGGGGCCTGAATTGCCCGCCTCCCTCATTTCTATTAGGAATGTCTCCTAGGTACTGCTGGAAAAAATTAAAGACCCAACAATAGAAAGCACAGCATCTCACCCCCTCAATGCAGTCGACAAAGGAGGCATGTCCCCACATTTGCAAGACAGAAAGGGAAAGTTTTGTTGGTCTCCTCACATGGCCTTGCCTCAGGAGACGCCAAGGACTCGAGGAAGTTGCAGCTGAGACAGAGAGCATCAGGCACTGAGGGGAAGCTTGGCTGATGAAAATGTGGGTTCTCCCAGATTTAACAAGATGTCAAAGAAAATGGGAAACGAGAAAGGGGTGCTGAAGACTGAAATTTTGAAGGTATCACCTCTAGCAGTGTTTTCACCTCTCAGTTTTACTCGCTTACAGTGCTTGCAGATAATGCTCTTGTCTCTTCCTGTCTTTGAACCCTCTCCAGCACCCACATCACCCACACACCCCTTTTCCCTCCTGGACCCACCAACCTTTAGCTAATAATGTGGTTTATTATATCTTTCATCATTTTTATTGTTATCCACCTGCAGATTAATAAAACATTGCTCCGGCTGACCACATTCCCTAATTTATCATAAAGGCTTCACCTTAAATACTTCTGTGTGACATCTAGAGAGAAATTCAGTCCCTCCTAGCCAAGCATATCTCCTAGAGAGTGCATGATTCAGAAAATGAATGGTTAAAGGTTGTTAGTGTGAATTTAGTACAGCCTGGGAAAGAACAAAGCTCGGAGCCCAGCATTCCAAGATAAAGAAATGGCCTTGTGTATAAGATAGCGGGAGCAGCCTGCATGCTAAGGAGGGACCCAACTGTCTGGGAAAGGTGTCCATCTGGTCGGGACTAGTTTTGCGGTTTGGGATCTGGCCAACCCAGCATTCTGGGACAAAGGTGAAGGTACACGGTGAAGAAGACCGCGAGCCTTCCTCCAGAAGACCCCGGCCCACGACCACCAGGTGACAGTATGCATGCGGCAAGGGGAGGAGACTTATGATAATGAGTTCCTAGAAATAATTAGAATAGTAACGCCTTTTCTTAGAATCAATTATAATAACCCAGCCCACATTAATGAATATGTATGCTTTTCATCATAAATAGACGCTTGTTTTACAAACCGGTGTGCAAGTTTGGAGGAGAAATCCCCCTTGCACCCGGCGCTGCAATAAACATACCTGCTTTATAACTCTCTGCGAGTTGTAAGGTTTGTTTCCGCGCATCAATTTGGCACCCCAGATGGGACCCCCTCTGTCCGGCTGCGGGACCTGCTGAGGACGGGACTCCTCTGGGCGCCCCCGAGATTTCTCGGAAGGACTCCCCAACTCATCCAGATCACTGCGGGGACAGACAAGGACCATCTCCTTCGGACCAGGTATGTTTAGGGTTTCTTAAGGGGGGGACCTGTAAGTCGTGAGGAGACGTCCTACGCGTGGTAAAGAGTCGGCGTACTCGCCCCGGGGTATGCTCAAGCTTGGGCTAATGGTGTGGGATCCCTGGGTTTTGGGTTTTGTGTTAGTGTGTGGAATTGTAATATTGTTGATTATTTGTTGTATTTGTCATAAGGTACCCTTACCATGTTATTGTCTGATATAAGGTGTAATTGTTGTATGAGTGAAATGAGTGATTGAGACGCGGCACAGCTGCGGAGCGAGTGTGGAGTTCCGATCCGCGGTTCCGTGTTCTCCGCGAGGAGAGCGGCCGGAAACGAACGAAGCGTATGACAGACTGTAAAGAAGCATTGTGTGAACCTAATATTGAGAATATTAAGTGGCAGCGTCTTGGACATTCAGATAACGTTTGTGATCCTATTTTTGTCTTAACGTGCTTTGCTTGTAATACAGAGGTTTGGGTAGATCAGGAGGACGATTTTTGGTGTCCACAGTGTGGTAGCTGGACTGAGTGGGAAAAGATCGAGCGGGCGGGAGAGTTGAAACAAGTAATCTGTGGAGACATAGCCTACCCCTGGAGATAAAGGTAGCGGCAGGGATATAGCTGTACTATTTCCCAGGAGGGGAACAGGGATAACACCCAAGTGACACACAGAGATCAGGGTCACCTCTTAACCAAGGGGGTAAGGAGGACATAAAATGGGCAATAATCAAGGGGGTGAGATACTGAAAAAGAGTCCCCTAGGGTGTATTTTAGCACACTGGAAGGAGATAGGAGGCTCACCGGGTGGCAGCGTGGACAAGAAAACCTTAATTAAATATTGTAATCAATGGTGGCCCCTTTACAAGTTAGATGATCAGGAGAAATGGCCCTTTAACGGGACCCTTAATTACAATACTATATTACAATTAATGCTATTCCTTAGAAGGGAAGGAAAGTGGGATGAAGTCATATATGCGGACATGTTTTTCACCCTTTGGAACCACCCAGAGTACCAATGGGACTGCGGGCTATTACCTCCACAAGACCCGATGGTATTAGCCTTAGAGAAAGAAAAAAGGAAAGAAATGAAAGCAAATATAAAAAGATGTTGTTCGGCCTGTAGCATAGGGCAGAGATGCACAAAGCCTGAAAAGATTCGGGGTTTTAAAGAAGAGGATTTACTTGAAACTTACTTACCACCGGTTAAGGTAATGGGAGACAAAAATATTTCCCAAGGAGACAGAGAAACTGATTCCAGAACCCCACCTGATAGCCCGGTATCGTCCCGTACTCGGAAGGGAACAGAGCGAATAGTGATTCAAGCACCCTTAAGGGAAGCCGTGGGTCCGGAAGGACTACCTGTATTGATAAGAGTCCCTTTTTCCTCATTTGATTTAGAAACCTGGAAAAGCATGGCAAAGAATTATTGGAATGATCCCGTAGGGGTTACTAAATATTTTCAGTTTCTGGTAAAGCAGCACAATCCTGACTGGGGTGATATCCAGTTATTATTAGATCACCTGACAGAAACTGAGAAACAACTGGTTTTGAAAGCTGCTCAAGATATAGCCACGGACCACCTGAAAGATTCAGGAAGAGACATTAAAGATTATTTCCCCTTGCAGGACCCTCATTGGGACCCAAATAGGAGCATTCACTCAGAAGCACTACAAAGTTATAGAGATTGGATTATAAGGGGGATGGAGAGGGCTATCCCGAAAGCTATTAACTGGTCAATGCTGTATGCTGTAAGACAAGGGCCGAAGGAGAGTCCCTCGGAGTTTTTGGATAAATTACGAGATGCAATGAGACGCTACACCCCCTTGGACCCTGGATCAGAGATAGGAATCCAGCAGTTAGCGTCTCTCTTTATAGGGCAGTCCGCTAGTGATATCCGGAGGAAGCTGCAAAAGCTGAGAACAACTGACAGCAGAAATCTAGAGACTCTGTTAGATGAGGCATGGAGAGTATTTAACAACCGAGAGGATAGAGGATAGGAAGGGGATCCGACCAACTATAGACCAGTTTATTGAGTATGGGCTGCTGAAAGAATGTGAATCAGAGTATAACACTCCAATATTACCTGTCAAGAAGCCGGATGGTAGCTATCGCATAGTGCAGGACCTCAGAGCTATCAACAGAATTGTTGAGGATTTACATCCGGTGGTAGCAAATCCATACACTCTTCTAACTAAATTGGTACCTGAATTGGCATGGTTTACCGTCTTGGACCTAAAGGATGTTTTTTTCTGCTTGCCTCTGAGCCCAGAGAGCCAACTTTTATTTGCATTTGAATGGGAAAACCCAGAATCTGGAAGGAAAACACAGCTTACATGGACTGTGCTACCACAGGGCTTTAAAAATATTCCAACGCTTTTTGGAAATCAGCTAGCCAAAGATTTAGAACAGTGGAAACGCCCGCCTGGGTCAGGAGTGGTATTGCAGTATGTGGATGATATGTTACTCACCACTGACACCAGAGAAACGTGCCTAGAATGGACTGTGAGCCTGCTAAATTTTCTTGGACTTAATGGCTATAAAGTTTCTCCACAGAAGGCACAGATAGCCCAGCAGCAAGTGACTCATCTGGGATATGAAATAACCGCAGGCCAACGGACACTGGGGAAGGAGAGGAAAGAGGCCATCTGCCAGACACCTCGACCACAGATGCCTAAGGAACTTCGGACCTTTCTAGGAATGACAGGATGGTGTCGTCTCTGGATATATAACTACGGACTTTTGCCTCTTTCCTCAGCGGAACCGAAGGAGAATCAGTGACCCATGACTGCTTGGAAACAATCGAGGCTGTGTACTCCAGTCGACCAGACCTGAAAGAAGAACCATTGGAAGATGCAGAGGATTCCTGGTTCACCGACGGGAGCAGCTTCATTCAGCAGGGGATACGCAAAGCTGGCTATGCGGTAACCACCACAGAGAAGTCTTTTACAGATTCACCACTGAAGCCAAAGTGGGAAGGTCCCTTCCAGGTACTGCTGACCACTCACACAGCCATAAAGGAACAAGCCGCTTGGATCCATTGGACTCGCGTCAAGAGAGCTCCAGAACCCCAATGGACATCAACGCAGGCCGGACCCCTGAAACTTCGCCTCCAACGAAAAGATGGACATTAATGACATTAATAGTCGTCAACATGCCAGGACTTTGTGTTTCAGGGGGAGGGACACGGGATATGAATACATATTCACGAAATCTGGAAACATTGGTAAGGGCTACTAATCTGTCAGACTGTTGGGTATGTACTACCCTACCCAAAGGAGAAATGAAATTGCCTCTATGTGGGGTGGCAGCAAGCGATTGGAACAGTGCCAACGGAACCTGGCCCAAATTTTGGGCAAAAGGGGGAAATGAGTTGAATGGATATTGTGAGCACGATGATAATATCTACCCCTTAGGACCCAGATTTGATTTACAACTGTTGAAAGAAGAACTTGTGGTATTAATTAGCAGTAACAATTGTACCTGGGAACATGGGGAATATAGACGCAGGGGGCCGGTGAATAGGACAATAGCCTGGGGATGGAGCAAGTTCTGGATTAATAAGACAACTGTTGATGTGGGAAATTGGGATCTAACAGGGATAAAGGTAACGTATGTTGACTTTTGCGACAAGACCCAACTAGTTGCATATAAAAGTAGTGGTATTTCTGAAGGAGAAGGATATTCTTGGGAGTATGGATGGTATCAGGCAGGAAAGTTTTTAGGTGCGAATTTGACAGCAACTATTGGACCCTGTAAGTTACCTAAAGGGTATTGGTGGTTGTGTGGAGATGGATACAGCAAAAAACAGCTGCCCCCAGGATGGAAGGGAACTTGCATGATAGGCTATCTAACTGGCCAGGATACGGTGTTTAATCAGTCTGAAATCCCCTCAGGTATGTTGAGAACACCTTGGAGGAGAATTCGAGAAGTAGAAAACCCTCTAGTGACGAGGGGAACAAGATTCCATAGCTTTGTAAGGTGGCTTATACCATCCCTGGGCGTCAGTGAATTGGAGAAAGCAATTGTAAACATATCGGCCACTATAGAAGTGCTTGAGAAATCTACAATCGATGCTATACGGGCACTTCAACAAGAAGTCCAGTCATTAGCAAATGTGGTGGGACAAAACAGAATGGCATTAGATTTATTAACTTGGAAAGAGGGAGGCTTATGTGCAGTGATTAATCAAAGCTGTTGCTCATATGTAAACCAAAACGGAAGAATAGAGAAAGACTTACAAAATCTCATAGCTAAAACTCAGATTTTGCATCTGACTGCGCAAGATGACACCACATTCGGGTTTTCCGACCTTTGGGAAAAGTTAACTTTGTGGTTACCTAACTTGGCTTGGCTTAAGCGACTGTTTATCCTTCTAGTAGCAATATTTATGTTAGGAACTTTAGTGTGTGCATTAACTAGATGTCTTATGTGTTGTACCAGGGGGGCCAAAGACGAATACATTCAATGGAAGAAGCATCAGCTCCGTGAACGGGTGGAATCAGGGAAGTATTTTAGAAATCAGATGGAGAAGGAGAGTGTGTTATAAGCAATTATAAAAGAATTTACAAAGGTGAAAGAAAAGGGGGGACTTGATTCAGAAAATGAATGGTCAAAGGTTGTTAGTGTGAATTTAGTACAGTCTGGGAAAGAACAAAGCTCGGAGCCCAGCATTCCAAGATAAAGAAATGGCCTTGTGTATAAGATAGCGGGAGCAGCCTGCATGCTAAGGAGGGACCCAACTGTCTGGGAAAGGTGTCCATCTGGTCGGGACTAGTTTTGCGGTTTGGGATCTGGCCAACCCAGCATTCTGGGACAAAGGTGAAGGTACACGGTGAAGAAGACCGCGAGCCTTCCTCCAGAAGACCCCGGCCCACGACCACCAGGTGACAGTATGCATGCGGCAAGGGGAGGAGACTTATGATAATGAGTTCCTAGAAATAATTAGAATAGTAACGCCTTTTCTTAGAATCAATTATAATAACCCAGCCCACATTAATGAATATGTATGCTTTTCATCATAAATAGACGCTTGTTTTACAAACCGGTGTGCAAGTTTGGAGGAGAAATCCCCCTTGCACCCGGCGCTGCAATAAACATACCTACTTTATAACTCTCTGCGAGTTGTAAGGTTTGTTTCCGCGCATCATGCAGCACAATGGTTTGCAGTGTTATGGCCCTTAGTCTCACCACAGAGAGCAGAAATTAACGCTCCGTAACCAAGCCACAAAAGCAAAATTACCAGAGATTGGTACCAGAGGCACAGAGGTGGAAAAATGGGGAGTTAACTCCAGCTCACTGGAGCACACTGCTTCATACCTGTAGTGTCTCAATACAAGGGAATCTGCTTTTAAAGCAATCCACATTTTCTTCTTAAATACAGTAATTACAAGGGTGACTTAACATGGCCTCAGGAACTATCATGCAAGAATTGAAAGACTTGATCCCTTAAAAGTCAAGAAGCTGAAAGAATAATGGAATTTTTTTTATTATTTTTTCCCCACTTTCTTCTTCTCCACTCCCCTTTTCTTGTCTCCCCTGCCCTTCTTTTCCCACTTTTTAGGGTACTGATTTAAACTCAGAAGAAATGCAAAGCTGAAATATCTTACAGTCCAAAGGAGGATTTGAGCCCACAAATTCAAAAACAATTCCCTCAAAATCACAGCCACATTGAACTAATGGTGTCATCCATTTACTTCAAGTACATGACATTCACTAGGTGAAGATGAGTTCATCTTTGCGTGGGCAGTGTTATACTTGGGGGCAACTGAGACCTATTCATTATTTTCCAACCCAAAGGAAGTAAAAAGTGAAAAACTTCTGTCTTCTAGACATTTTTGTAGAATTTTTCCTGTTTTAAAATGCATAAACAATTTTCAAAATACCAACAGAAAAAACAAAAACAAAAAGGTAAACAACTTTTTATTAAATAAAAAATTGAAAATTTCTACAGAACTGATAATGTTTTGTAGAAAGATTCCATTTAATGAAAAAGTCCATTTTTCTGCTGAGAAATATTTTCAGGGGATACATTTCAGTCAGGAATGTCAGCTGTTACTTGCATTTCAATCACCAACTCATGCCCTAGCTACCATCCCCCATGCTAGATGCTGTGCAAAGATGCAATAAGTAATCTTTGGTTTATGGACCTGTGATTATATTTTGGGAAGAGTTGAGTGTAAAAAGTAATGGGGTGGAGGTGCAATAGTGAGATACCATGGATACAGCAGCAAACATGAGAACAACCCAAGGGTGGAGCACTGTTTGAATACAAATGGCTGCCTCCCAGCCAGCTATGCCTTGGCTGACTCTGTGCAGGTAACCTCAAAAATCACAGAATCACAGAATATTTTTGGTTGGATGGGACCTTTGAGATCATCTAGTCCAACCAACAAAAAAAAATAAAAAAATAAAAAAATCCCAGAACACCAAACACCAAAAAAACCAAAACAAACACCCACAACCACACACCACCCCACCCACAAACAGACACAAACCAACAATCTCGGGCACTAGAGCATGCCCTGAAGTGCCACGTCTACACATTTCTTAAATACCTCCAGGGATGGTAACTCCACCACCTCCCTGGGCAGGCTGTTCCAGTGCCTGACCACTCTCTCAGTAAAGTAATTCTTCCTGATATCTAACCTAAACCTCCCCTGCCACAACTTCAGACCATTTCCTCTGGTCCTGTCATTATTCCCTTGGGAGAAGAGGCCAACACCCACCTCTCTACAACCTCCTTTCAGGTAGTTGTAGAGGGCGATGAGGTCCCCCCTCAGCCTCCTCTTCTCCAAACTAAACATGCCCAGTTCCCTCAGCCTCTCCTCATATGACTTGTTCTCTAGACCCTTCACCAGCTTGGTGGCTCTCCTCTGGACACGCTCCAGCACCTCAATGTCCTTCCTGTAGTGAGGGGCCCAGAACTGAACACAGTACTCAAGGTGAGGCCTCACCAGGGCCGAGTACAGAGGCACGATCACTTCCCTACTCCTACTGGCCATGCTATTCCTGATACAGGCCAGGATGCTGTTGGCCTTCTTGGCCACCTGGGCACACTGCTGGCTCATGTTAAGCCAGCTGTCCACCAACACCCCCAGGTCCTTTTCTGCCGGGCAGCTTTCCAGCCACTCTTCCCCAAGCTTGTAGCATTGCCTGGGGTTGTTGTGACCCAAGTGCAGGACCCGGCACTCGGCCTTATTAAACCTCATCCCATTGGCCTTGGCCCATTGATCCAACCTGTCCAGGTCCCTCTGTAGAGCCTGCCGACCCTCAAGCAGATCAACACTCCCACCTAGCTTGGTGTCATCTGCAAACTTACTGAGGGTGCACTCAATCCCCTTATCCAGATCATCAATAAAGATATTAAACAAGACTGGCCCCAAAACTGAGCCCTGAGGGACACCACTGGTGACCGGCCACCAACAAGATTTCACCCCATTAATCACAACTCTCTGGGCATGGCCATCCAGCCAGTTTTTTACCCAGTGAAGAGTACACTTGTCTATGCCATGATTCGCCAGCTTCTCCAAGAGAACGCTGTGGGGGACGGTGTCAAAGGCCTTACCAAAGTCCAGGTAGACAATGTCCACAGCCTTCCTCGCATCGAGAAGGCAGGTCACATGGTCATAGAAAGAGATCAAGTGTGGCAAAAATGTGTGGCACAGTCTTCAGTGGGATCTTAAGAAAAGATTGAACCAAGAAAGGGTCTGTGACCTTTCAAGGCAGCAGTGGCAGCGATGTAGATAAGGATGTAGCAGGAACAAGGCAGATAGGAGACGTGAGCTGCCTCCTCATCCCAGACACGCATACAGTTGACTTGCAGTGCTCCTTAGTAAAGCCAAGCATCCCTATCCACTGTAATGCAAGGCCATGAAGAATTGCCATGACTGCTGGTCTCATTACAAAAAGGTGAATGCATCTCTGTGTGAGCTGACAACAAGCAGGAAAAGCACAGAGCGGTCAGTCCCTTCTAAGGAAAAACATTTTTCCCTACTCCTCTGACATCCAAAATGTTGCCCTCTCTTGGATTAGTTTCTGGTACAGTTATACATTCCTTCCTTCTCTCTTTCATTTTCCCCTACTCCTGTGTCTCCTCCATCTGAACTATCCAAAGTAACATTTTCTGTGAACTGAAGAACCAAGACTGATTTCCCATGATTTCATGACTCAAGGCAAAGTCCTTTTGTGTGTGTGCCTTTCTTTATCCTACAGGAATTCTTTGCTTACTATGGCCCATCCATCAGCAGGAGGAGACAGAGGGGATAATACTTGTGAACATCAGTACTACCTACGTACCATCAGTACTATGCACAACATCCTGGTCTCAAAATTGGAAAGTCATGGATTTGACGGATGGACCACTCGGTGGATACGGAACTGGCTGGATGGCCGCACTCAAAGGGTTGCGGTCAATGGCTCAATGTCCAAGTGGCGGCCAGTGACAAGTGGTGTTCCTCAGGGGTCGGTACTGGGACCAGTGCTGTTCAACATCTTTGTCGGAGACATGGACAGTGGGATAGAGTGCACCCTCAGCAAGTTTGCTGACAACACCAAGCTGTGTGGCGCAGTTGACACGCTGGAAGGGAGGGATGCCATCCAGAGGGACCTGGACAGGCTTGAGAGGTGGGCCTGTGCAAACCTCAGGAAGTTCAACCAGGCCAAGTGCAGGGTCCTGCACCTGGGACATGGCAATCCCAGGCACAAATACAGGTTGTGCAGAGAATGGCTGGAGAGCAACCCTGAGGAGAAGGACTTGGGGGTGTTGATGGATGAGAAGCTCAACATGAGCCGGCAATGCGTGCTGGCAGCACAGAAAGCCAACTGCATCCTAGGCTGCATCAAGAGAAGTGTGGCCAGCAGGTCACGGGAGGTGATTCTACCCCTCTATTCTGCTCTGGTGAGACCCCACCTGGAGTACTGTGTCCAGCTCTGGAGTCCTCAACACAGGAAGGACATGGACCTGTTGGAATGGGTCTAGAGGAGGGCCATGAAAATGGTCAGAGGGCTGGAGCACCTCTCCTATGAAGACAGGCTGAGAGAGCTGGGGTTGTTCAGCCTGGAGAAGAGAAGGCTCCGGGGAGACCTTATAACGGCCTTCCAGTACCTGAAGGGGGCCTTCAGGAGAGATGGGGAGGGACTCTTTATCAGGGAGTGGAGTGATAGGACGAGGGGTAATGGTTTTAAATTGGAAGAGGGGAGATTTAGATTAGATATTAGGAAGAAATTCTTTACCGTGAGGGTGGTGAGGCACTGGAACAGGTTGCCCAGGGAAGTTGTGGATGCCCCATCCCTGGAGGTGTTCAAGACCAGGCTGGATGGGGCTTTGAGCAACCTGATCTAGTGGGAGGTGTCCCTGTCCATGGCAGTGGGGGTTGGAACTCGATGATCTTTAAGGTCCCTTCCAACTCTAACCATTCTATGATTCTACCTTAGAGGAGACCTTTCCTCTATGCAGATGCCTTCACAAAACATGCAGGAGCTTAATAACTTTGAGATTTCTTTTTCTTCTAGCTAAAACTTCTTCAAGGGGTTAAAATTAAAACATGAGAAGGGCACCAAGCAGCAGACTGGTACATGCAGTGCAATTGCATTAACCCTTCCATCCTTAAGAAGTCAGACCTTGGTGACACACACACTCATCTGACAGTCAATTCATGCATGGTGCCTCCAGACCTGAGTTACCTTAGATCCTCCGTTAGCCTCTTCCTCCCTTTTCCCAAGCCACCTGAGGCAGAAAACAGCAGTTAAAAAGATTATAAGGAGATGGTTTCTGTAACAGAGATCTAAGGAACAAGTCTCTCATGAACAAGCGATGCTCTGTCCAACCAAGAGCAAAGGAAACCCTGACAAAGTGAACCTACAATGACCCAAATGCATCTTTGCTTAGGTTCCCCAGGCCAGGGAGGACACGGGTCTAATTTGCAGCTCACAGACCAGCTATGCCTGGAACTGAAGAAGAAATGATGATGAAGGGTCGTGTTCTTCAGGAAGCCGTTCTGTCACCATGGAGGCAGACAGCACGCTCTCAACAAGTTTATCTGCAAAGTAACATGAAAATTCCTCACAGCGGGAGAGATTTGATGTATGTGCCTAGCACAGCTTTATAAAAAGGTTTCTTTAAATGCTTCCAAATCCCATGCATCTTTTTCTTGCTTTATCATCCTTTTCAACGCTGTTCTTTCTCTTACTGTCTCTTTTTTCGAATGTCTCCACAAGGTATGTTTATCAACATCAGAGGACAGTCTCATACAGTTTTTTCCTCTTGTCATGGTTTCGGCCTAATTTACCAAAACCAGACCGACAGATGGCCCTTCCCCCCCTTCTCCCCCCCTCCAAAAGAGGAGAGAGGAGGAGAAAGAGATAAGGAGATTCAGAAGTTTAGAATGAACTAAACTACTTTAATGAAGAATTAATATTAAAATAAAAATAAAGAAGAAAATAATGAAATAGATACAATATATACAAAGCCGTATCAAGCTCCCAGGATGACAGTCACATCACCGGCAGGCACTGGGGAAGTCCCAGACTGGACTCAGCGACGGATGGGAACTGGATTCCAGCTCTGGAGTCGGGAACACATGGATCGGGATCAAAGGCAGATGAACAGACAGAGTCCTCTCTGGACGTCGGCCATCGCAGGAAGGGGGCTGACCCTTTGATCCCTCAGCTTTTATACTGAGCATGGGGCAGATGGGATGGAATACCCCTGTTGGTCAGGTTTGGGTCACCTGTCCTGTCCACTCCTCCCCACTGATGTGACCCCTCTATGTTTTTTCTGTTTCCGACCCTCTAAGGGGGCAAATAACGAAATGGGCTGACCTTGGTTGTTATAGCAATAAGTATAAGCAAGGGCCTCTCTGCACACCATTCCTTGGCATGGAGCACAAACATTGGTCTTATCATTCTGAGAATGAGCAGTTTTCTCCACAATATGCCGTTAATTTCAGAGAGTTAGAGGAGGCCTAGCTAGGATGTAAAGTTACAGAACAGAAAATTGGTTCGGTTTTACTTCAAAACGGGACATTCCACCCCTTATTCCATACCATTTGCATCATGCTTAGATTACAACTACTATCATCTATAAAATCTATACACACATACATATATAGATAGATATATGTAAGTCAGTTATAATTTAACTTTATATACAAAAGCTAAGTCCATTTCACAGCAGATCAGATTCTCAGGGTAGGAAAGATGGTGTGAAATTCATTGTGGTTCATGCCCATGGGTAACATGTCCATCTCGGAGAAGTTTTACTAGACGCCACTTGATCAATCCGGCTAGGTTTCATCATTGCAGTGTCATCCTGAAAAACACTTATAGAACACTGTTAGTATTATAAGCAACTAACATCATACTCGGAATTAAATATTCTCACCCAGGGTCAAATTCCCGTGAGGTACACATTGAACTTCTTCATTCTTCAGCATCACCGACCAAGTACATCCAGGTCCTTGAGCAAAAACAGTCCCACGAATGGGTTTGCCTTTGCCCGAGGCAGGAAAAACCCATACAGTTTTCCCTAGCATATTCCTTTCATGCACCACAGGGACTTTATCCCCTTCTATGATATGTAAAAGGTCTGATTGAGCAGGACCACCTCGATTGATGGTATATCAATCAATATCAATTAATACCCCCTGGTATTAACTAACCAAGTAGCTTGAGCTAAATGCTTGTTCCAATTTTTAAAGGATCCACCACCCATCGCTTTTAGGGTAGTTTTTAACAATCCATTGTATCGTTCAATTTTTCCAGAAGCTGGTGCATGATAGGGAATATGATAAATCCACTCAATACCATGTTCTTTTGCCCAGCTACTTATAAGATTGTTTTTGAAATGAGTTCCATTGTCAGACTCAATTCTTTCTGGAGTACCATGTCGCCACAAGACTTGCTTTTCAAGGCCCAGGATGGTATTCCGGGCAGTGGCATGGGGCACGGCATAGGTTTCCAACCATCCGGTGCTTCCTTCCACCATTGTAAGCACGTAACGCTTACCCTGGCGGGTTTGAGGGAGTGTGATATAGTCGATTTGCCAAGCCTCCCCATACTTGTATTTCAACCACCGACCTCCATGCCACAAAGGTTTTAACCTTTTAGCTTGCTTGATTTCGGTGCATGTTTCACAATCGTGGATAACCTGCGCAATAGCGTCCATGGTTAAATCCACCCCTCGGTCACAAGCCCATTTGTACGTTGCATCTCTTCCTTGATGACCTGAAGTGTCATGGGCCCATCCAGCTAAGAACAATTCACCTTTATGTTCCCAGTCTAAATCTGTCTGGAAAATCTTAGCTGCTCGGTCCACTTGCTGATTGTTTCGATGTTCCTCAGTGGCTCGACTCATAGGTACGTGGGCATCTACATGGCATACTTTCACGACTAGTTTCTCTAGCCGGTCAGCAATATCTTGCCATAATTCAGCAGCCCAAATGGGTTTACCCTTGCGCTGCCAGTTGCTCTGCTTCCATTGTTTTAACCATCCCCTCAGAGCATTTGCCACCATCCATGAGTCAGTATAGAGGTAGAGTATTGGCCACTTTTCTCGTTCAGCAATGTCTAGGGCCAGCTGGATAGCTTTTACCTCTGCAAATTGACTTGATTCACCTTCTCCCTCAGTAGCTTCTGCAACTCATCGTGTAGGACTCCATACAGCAGCTTTCCATCTTAGATGCTTTCCTACAATACGACAAGATCCATCAGTGAACAAAACATACTGTTTCTCATTATCTGAGAGTTCATTATATGGTGGGGCTTCCTCAGCACGTGTTACCACCTCCTCTGGTGGCATTGTAAAATCTCTGCCTTTGGGCCAGTTTGTGATCACTTCTACAATTCCTGGATGATTTGGATTTCCTATTCGAGCTCGCTGTGTGATTAAGGCAACCCACTTACTCCAGGTAGCATCAGTGGCATGATGAGTAGAAGGAACTTTACTTTTGAACATCCAGCCCAACACTGGCAATCGGGGCACCAGGAGGAGCTGTACTTCAGTACCAATTACTTCTGAAGCAGCTCTAACTCCTTCATAGGCTGCCAAGATTTCTTTCTCAGTTGGAGTATAGTTGGCCTCGGAGCCTTTATAGCCTCGACTCCAAAATCCCAGGGGTCGACCTCAAGTTTCCCCTGGCCCTTTCTGCCAGAGGCTCCAGGTAGGGCCCTTGTCTCCAGCTGCAGTGCAGAGCACATTTTTAATGTCCCGTCCTCTTCGGACTGGTCCAAGGGCTACTGCACGCACAATCTCTTGTTTAATTTGCTCAAAGGCTTCTCGTTGCTCGGGACCACACACAAACTCATTTTTCTTTTGAGTCACTTCATAGAGAGGTTTCACAATCTGACTATAACCTGGAATATGCATTCTCCAGAAACCCACAACACCTAAAAAGGTTTGTGTTTCTTTTTTGTTAGTAGGTGGGGACATAGATGTTACTTTGTTAATCACCTCCATTGGGATCTGGCGATGGCCATCTTGCCATTTAATTCCCAAGAACTGGATCTCTCGTGCAGGTCCCTGGACCTTACCTCTTTTCACAGCAAAACCTGCTTTCAGAAGAATCTCAATTACTTTCTTGCCTTTCTTGAAAACTTCTTCTGCTGTATTACCCCACACAATGATGTCATCAATGTACTGCAGGTGTTCTGGAGCTCCACCCTTCTCCAGTGCAGTCTGGATCAGTCCATGGCAAATAGTAGGGCTGTGTTTCCACCCCTGGGGCAGTCGATTCCAGGTGTACTGGACGCCCCTCCAGGTGAAAGCAAACTGTGGCCTGCACTCTGCTGCTAAGGGAATAGAGAAAAAGGCATTAGCAATGTCAATTGTGGCATACCATTTGGCTGCCTTTGACTCCAGTTCATATTGCAGTTCTAGCATGTCTGGCACAGCAGCACTCAGTGGTGGTGTGACTTCATTCAGGCCACGATAGTCTACTGTTAGACGCCAGTCACCATCAGACTTGCGCACTGGCCATATCGGGCTGTTAAAGGGTGAGCGAGTCTTGCTGATCACTCCTTGGGTCTCCAGCCGACGAATCAGGTTCTGGATGGGAATCAAAGAATCTCGGTTCTTGCGATACTGTCGTTGATGCACTGTGGAAGTAGCAAGTGGTACCTGCTGTTCTTCAACCTTCAGCAATCCTACCACAGAAGGGTCATCTGAAAGGCCAGGTGAGGTAGACAGCTGTGTAATACCCTCAGTCTCTACAGCTGCTATACCAAAAGCCCACCGATACCCTTTCGGGTCTTTGAAATACCCTCTCTTGAGGTAGT
Organism: Numenius arquata; assembly: GCF_964106895.1. Taxonomy (NCBI): domain Eukaryota; kingdom Metazoa; phylum Chordata; class Aves; order Charadriiformes; family Scolopacidae; genus Numenius; species Numenius arquata. The sequence continues at coordinate 28,451,236 of NC_133615.1, read as the reverse complement.
CTATGCCAAGGATGCATGGAGCATCTGGGCCAGTCACAATAGGATGCTTCTCCCATTTATTCTTATTCAAGCTCACTTTGGCCTCCAATACAGTCAGTTCTTGAGATCCTCCTGTCACTCCTGCAATAGTGACAGATTCTGTCCCTCTATGATTCGATGGCATTAGGGTACACTGTGCACAAGTGTCCATCAGGGCTCTATACTTTCGTGGCTCTAATGTGCCAGGCCATCGAATCCACACAGTCCAATAAACTCGGTTATCCCTCTCCTCCTCCTGGCTGGAGGCAGGGCAACCCTAATGCTGAGGACAGCATCTCCAAATGCAAGGTGAGTTCCTCTCTGGACAGGGGCAATGCATACTCTGAACTGGAGCAGCCATGTTCATGTAACCATCCTTTCTTCTGTTTGCTTTACCTTGCAACTCAAGCACTCGTGACTGTAGGGCTGAAGTAGGTTTTTTATCCCATCTCCTCATGTCCTCTCCATTATTGCAGAGGCAAAGCCACAGGAAACCTCGGAGCGAGTCCTGTTTCCCTTTGGTTGGTCTCATAGGAGGGTGTTTTTTCTTAATGGCTGCAACTCTGGTCTTAACTGCAGCTTGGGTCTGAGCAGGCACCTCAGTCTGAGCTGCAACTTGGATCTGAGCAGGAGCTTGAGCCTGAGCTGCAACTTGAGTCTGAGCTGGAGAAGAGTAAGATTCTTTCCCAATCTCAGCAAGTTTTTCAAGCAGTTTGTGAAAAATTGTCTCGTTTTGCTCAACTATTGCCTTGGTCATTTTCTCCATTGTCTCATTCTGTGTCTTATTCTGTTCAGCCATCTTCTCAGTTTGTTCAGCTACTCTCTTAGTCAGGTTTTCTATTGCTGTAACACCGATGGGACGAGAGAGACTATCTTCATACTGTCGTACCCTATCAGCAACCTCATTTACAGTTGGTGTGTCAGTATCAGATGCTCCCCAGACCATTGTTGACAGCGTGTGGGAATACACTGATGGTGCGCTCTGCACAAACTTTCTCAACAAAGGTTGTTGGCATAGCATTTCATCAGGATTTATAGTCACTTGCCAATCACCATAAATCACTTCTCGAATAGCCAGTTCTCTCAGGTATTTAATACCTTTCTCCATGCTGGTCCATTGCCTTGAACGGCATTGGATATCATCCTTAAAGTGATATCTGCTCTTTACAGCTGATAACAGTCGCCTCCAGAGACTGAGAACCTCTGCCTTATTCCCAATCGCTTTATCAATACCTCCCTCTTTGGCCAGATTTCCCAGCTGGCTGGCTTCTCTACCATCTAAGTCTATGGAATTAGCTCCACTGTCCCAGCATCGGAGCAACCAAGAGAGAAGTGGCTCCCCATCATGACGAGTGAAATCCTTCCTCAGATTTTGCAAATCCTTTAAGGACAAAGAGTTAATAATTACATCTACATCTGAGGCATCATCCTGTATCGAGGCTGGCTGAGAAGGACCCTCTCCCCATCTACCTGAGAAGGGGCTGTTGACTCTGCTGTAAGAGGGTGCTTTCCTTTATCTACACCAGAAGGACCCTGTCCTGCATCTTCATCAGAGGAACCCTCCCCCGAGCTCTCTAGCTTGGGCATGTCCTTGTCGTAAGGGGCAGGGGACCGAGCCGACTTCTTTTTCTGCTTCCTGGTCACCGGAGCAACTTGTGCCGGTTCTGCTGGCGCTGGGGGAGCGGCAGTGCTCGGGTTGGGGGCTGGAGCAGTGACAGCGCTGGCTGTCGGGGCCGGAGCAGCCGGTGCAGCTGCGGGCGGGGGAGGGGCTGGCGACGGAGATGCGGGGGGTGCGGGCGGCGGAGTCACTTTCACCGCCGGCTGCGGAGTGACCGGGGCCGGGACGGGCCGGGGCGCGGCTTGGGCCGGGGCCGGAGCCGGAGCCGGTGGGGGGGCGACCGCTGCCGCTGGGGCCGGTGTCGGCGGGGCCAGGGGCGTGGCTTTCGCCGGGGCCGGAGCCTTGGCTTGTGCCGGTGGCTGTGGGGGAGCAGCCGATGCCGTTGGCGCCGGTGTCGGCGTGGCCTTGGCCGGTGCCGCTGGCTTGGCTTGGGCCGGGGCCGGGGCTGGAGCTGGTTCTGTTTGTGTCTGAGTAGCAATAGTGCATGTCACACAACGCTCACTTCTGCACTGACATTTCATAGCAAATACTGCCTGCATTACATTCAGTGAAATCGACAGCACTATCACGATTAAGTGACTGTAACAATAATCACAATCATTCTCCAAAGAGCCCACAGGTTTCTCATCCCCTAATTCCGTTGGTATCACTTTGGGATAATCACTAAAAGGCAAGGTAAACTTTCCCCAGTGAAAATCGAAAGTGTGATTAGCAACAGAATCCATCACATGATGCCCAAGATATGCAGGTACCATAGCAATCCAACTGACCACATCATACATCTGGAGGCACATCCACACGAATACAGCACGCTTGACCCACCGCATCCAAACACAAAAAACAAATAAACCTTTCAATATATTCGGCCAGTTTAACACCACTGCGTCAATGAACTTCATACAAAGCTCTCTAAAAATATCATATACAATATTCTGTAGGTACGACATGATGTAAGCTGTCGGTTCTCCCTGAGCAAACTGGAATTCAAACTATTCAGGCAATCTTATCAGACCACAGTCGTCGAGCCCCACGTTGGGTGCCAATAAATGTCGTGGTTTTGGCCTAATTTACCAAAACCAGACCAACAGATGGCCCTTCCCCCCCTTCTCCCCCCCTCCAAAAGAGGAGAGAGGAGGAGAAAGAGATAAGGAGATTTACAAGTTTAGAATGAACTAAACTACTTTAATGAAGAATTAATATTAAAATAAAAAATAAAGACGAAAATAATGAAATAGATACAATATATACAAAACCATATCAAGCTCCCAGGATGACAGTCACATCACCAGCAGGCACTGGGGAAGTCCCAGACTGGACTCAGCGACGGATGGGAACTGGATTCCAGCTCTGGAGTCAGGAACACATGGATCGGGATCAAAGTCAGATGAACAGAGTCCTCTCTGGACATCGGCCATCGCAGGAAGGGGGCTGACCCTTTGATCCCTCAGCTTTTATACTGAGCATGGGGCAGATGGGATGGAATACCCCTGTTGGTCAGGTTTGGGTCACCTGTCCTGTCTACTCCTCCCCACCGATGTGACCCCTCTACGTTTTTTCCGTTTCCGACCCCCTAAGGGGGCAAATAACGAAAATGGGCTGACCTTGGTTGTTATAGCAATAAGTATAAGCAAGGGCCTCTCTGCATACCATTCCTTGGCATGGAGCACAAACGTTGGTCTTATCATTCTGAGAACGAGCAGTTTTCTCCACAATATGCCATTAATTTCAGAGAGTTAGAGGAGGCCTAGCTAGGATGTAAAGTTACAGAACAGAAAATTGGTTCAGTTTTACTTCAAACCGGGACACCTCTGAAGCCAATCTTGTGGAGTCCAGGCCTACAAGTACTCTCCACACCCAGAGACTTCACCATGAGCAAAACTTGCCTCTGTGCATGAAATTTCTTTCAAAGCCTGGGCAGTATTGACATCCTAATTGTAGGGACTAAGACCCTAACACATAGGTGAATTTCTCTGAGACGGAGCATTTGTTTTTTGATACTCACCTGTGCATGGGCTAAATTTTGATCACTGTCCCCTCCATGCATTTTTCCTCCCTCCCCAACCAAACCAGAGGTGCACACCATATTATAGTTGTACGCTGCATTCAGGATGCTCAGCCTAGACAAACAACTCATCCTCAAAGGATGAGGAGAAGGCTGAGGTACTGAATGCCTTCTTTGCCTCAGTCTTTAGTAGTAGAGTAGGGGGTTCCCTAAGTACCCAGACCCCTGAACTAGAAGACAGGGGCAGGGAGCAGACTGAAGCCCCCATAATCCAAAAGGAGGCGGTAAGGGACCTGCTCCATCACCTGGATACAAACAAGTCTATGGGGCCAGATGGAATCCACCCGAGGGTACTGAGGGAGCTGGCGGAAGTGCTCACTGAGCCACTTTCCATCATTTACCAACAGTCCTGGCAAACTGGGGAGGTCCCAGCTGACCGGCATCTAGCAAATGTGACGCCCATCCACAAGAAGGGTTGGAAGGATGATCCAGGGAACTACAGGCCTGTCAGTCTGACCTCGGTGCCTGGGAAGGTCATGGAACAGATCATCCTGAGTGCCATTATGCAGCACATGAAGGACGCCCAGGCGATCAGGCCCAGCCAGCACGGGTTCATGAGGGGCAGGTCCTGCTTGACAAACCTGATCTCCTTCTATGACAAGGTGACCCACTTGGTGGATGAGGGAAAGGCTGTGGATGTTGTTTACCTGGACTTTAGTAAGGCCTTTGATACAGTCTCCCACAGTATCCTCCTGGAGAAACTGGCTGCCCATGGCTTGGATGGGAGTACTCTCCGCTGGGTTAAAAACTGGCTGGAGGGCCAGGCCCAGAGAGTGGTGGTGAATGGAGTTAAATCCAGTTGCCGGCCGGTCATGAGTGGTATCCCCCAGGGCTCGGTACTGGGGCCGGTTCTCTTTAATATCTTTATCAATCATCTGGATGAGGGGATCGAGTGCACCCTCAGTAAATTCGCAGATGACACTAAACTAGGTGGGAGTGTCGACCTGCTGGAGGGTAGAAAGGCTTTGCAGAGGGATCTGAACAGGCTGGATCGATGGGCTGAGACCAACGGGATGAGGTTCAATAAGGCCAAGTGCCGGGTCCTGCATTTCGGTCACAACAACCCCATGCAGCACTACAGGCTTGGGGCAGAGTGGCTGGAGAGCTGCCTGGCAGAAAAGGACCTGGGGGTGTTGGTCAACTGTCGGCTGAACATGAGCCAGCAGTGTGCCCAGGTGGCCAAGAAGGCCAACAGTATCTTGGTCTGTATCAGAAACAGTGTGGTGAGTAGGACTCGGGAGGTGATCGTCCCCCTGTACTCGGCACTGGTGAGGCCCCACCTTGAGTACTGTGTCCAGTTTTGGACCCCGTACCACAAAAAAGACATCGAGGTGCTGGAGCGGGTCCAGAGAAGGGCAACGAAGCTGGTGAGGGGTCTGGAGAATAAGTCTTATGAGGAGAGGCTGAGGGAGCTGGGGTTGTTCAGCCTAGAGAAAAGGAGGCTGAGGGGAGACCTTATTGCTCTCTACAACTACCTGGAAGGAGGGTGTAGAGAGGCAGGGGTCAGTCTCTTCTCCCAAGTCACAGGCGACAGAACTAGAGGAAATGGCTTCAAGTTGCACCAGGGGAGGTTCAGGTTGGATATTAGGAAGAATTTTTACACTGAAAGTGGTTATCAAGCATTGGAATGGGCTGCCCAGGGAAGTGGTTGAGGCACCATCCCTGGAGGTGTTCAAAAGACGGGTTGACATGGTGCTGGGGGACATGGTTTAGTGATGGGTTTTTTTGTCAGTTAGGTTGATGGTTGGACTAGATGATCTTGAAGGTCCCTTTCAACCTAGATGATTCTATGATTCTATGATTCTAACTGCTCTAGCTCTGCACTTATCACCAGAAAGATGCCTAAAGCTTGGTCCTATGGCTCTGTAGGCAGCTTGAGCTCGAATAATCTGTGGGTCTCCTCTGCCATAATGGCAAGCAATCCTCAAGTCCTTCCAGATCACTATCATGACCAAGCACAGTACACCCAGCGTACTCACATGCCAGGGCATGGCTGAGTGCATGCTGAAGGTGTTGCAACCTGGTGTTTCCTTCCTATCCTCAGATTTCTTTGAGTGACAGTTACTCTAGGAATATGTGTCTACACAGCTGATGTGAAGGCAAACTTGGGCCCAAGGACAGGGCTAAGCCTTTATTCCTATTCCCTCAAAGCTGAGTATCTGCTGTTAAAACTACCCTGCCTTCCTCTCCCTGATTTCTTCCATTTTAAGGAAGAGCTCAGCCATGCTCCATCAAGCTCTAGAAGCATGAGTGTGTTTGCATGGCATAGCTAGGAAGATTTTTGAAGCCCAGAGCTGTTCTACAACTCCATTCTAGAAAAAACTGCTTCATACAGGTCTGCTTTCCAGGTGTGTTGTTATCATTAAAAGCACCAAGGTAAGACATATAGGATCTTCTCACTGTGTTTCACAGAGCCTTCTCCTCTGTCCTTTTTACAGACATGACTTGGCTTTTTAACTCTAGTGTCAGTCCGGGAAAACAGTTTTCTCTTCCTGCCATCCTCACCTAGCACAGCCTTACCTCTCCTCTCCTTGACACTGGCACTGTTGTGGGGACAGGTTGGGCACAGGAGCAACGTTGATGTAGCTCTCCTCCACCTTTTGGCAAATTCCCTTCTGGATCCAGCTCCTTATTTTCAGCCTACCTAATGTCATACTTTGGGAAAAGTGCACCACATGAGACTTAATTGTATCTAGGAGCAATTAGTCCAGAACAATTGGCCATGGGAAAGATGGAAAAAGAGCTAAAGGACATGTATTCACTTTCCTTAGTGTGTAAAGGGCTACATGTGTTGGGGTGGTGATGGGAGGGGAGAAGGTGAAAGGGGAGTTGAAATTGTGAAGTTTGAAGGTGAAAAGAGTCATTATATCTGGATTAGTGGAGTCCTGGGGCCACCAAAAATAGTTAAAATTTATTTTTTTGAGTAATGGAGAAGTAGTCTGCACTGATCTTAAGCATTTGCTTATAGTCTTCCCTGGAATTCAATGTACTGGGGAGTGCAAAGCTGACAAAGCTCAAAAGTTTTATGAACCTGAGGTAAGTGTGAAAGGAAATTTTAACAATTATTATATTTATTTGAAGTGAATTGTTTTTCCTTGTTAATAATAAAAGCCAAACTTGGTCTTCTGGGCTCTTCTCATATGCTTGCTTAATACAGCAGTCGAATCGTGGAATTATTTATATTTTAACTTTGTTTTCAATAAATCGTAAATCATTCACCTTTCAAAAGCATTGAATTCAGAGATGAAGAGCAGGAAAAAGGGAGCCTGAAAAAATAAATGTTTACTATCATGTGCTTGGTGTTTTTTTTAAACACAGGGTTAGAAATAGAAGCTGTTATGGATGACAAGTAAAAGCACACAAAAAGAAAAAGACATTTTTTCCCTATAGATTTGTTCCCATCATAGATCTGCAGCTCTATTTCTGCTTCATTTGCAGAAAGTCACAGCAGTACCAATGGGTAGTGGCCCTTGTTGGCTTAAAGAGGCACTTGGCTGAAAATCTGGGACCTAGTCATCACTGGGTGAATGGTCATCCTTACAGAGGCTACCTGCTACTAGCCATGGATATTGGTGTTGTGAGCAATAGCTGGGATCCGAAGGAAAACCCAAGCAAAAGAGGCATGATAGAGTTGAGAAATCCATCAGGATTTCCATATAGTGACTCTTATGAAAAGACTCCAAAGATTCTTCCTTTTAAGTTCAGCAGCCCAATCAATGCCTAAAGATAATGACAGACTCTCCTGTTCCCAGGCAGGCTCACAATGTGAGAAAGCAAGTGAAAAGGGAAACAAAAGTTAAACAGAGGTTAAAGGAATAGGAGAAGAAAAACAGATTACACCTCCCCTAAGTCTGAGGCCAGGTGACACATACAGTAGGAGCCCCTGGAAACCAGCTCATGCGTACTGCCCTTGATGCCTTCCAGTTCCCAGGAGGGGGCGTAATAAATTTTAGAAAAGACCAAACAGCTGAAAAATGCTCATATTTAAAAATATATTGACAGAATTTGTATGTTGTTCCCTTTTGTGTGAGAATGGCATTTATACACCTGGCGTTTCTGCAGCACACCATCTCAGAGGACCTTACATAGTGATTAATTACACCATTATCCACTCAGCAACATTCAGCATACAGCTGTGAACATTTGCATTAGCAGAAAGTCATCTTGGCTGTCATTAGCAGGGTGCAGGAATGTCAGGGAGGATGCTGGGGTTGCCCCTCCCCCCCCCGGCACCTTCACAAAAAGCCTTTAACAGCTACCATCAGTCAAGCTTGTGACTTTTCCCTCATTTCACCCCAGCTTTGGACCAGAGAGATATGTCAGCACACTGCAGTCCAGATCCTGCACTATGTGCCACATGATGCCATCTTTTCCTATAACACAGGAAACACTTTTGGATGGGAGACTTCTGAGCACCTAAAAGGTGCAAACACCAAATCTGTACAGGTGATAGCTTTATGGATTGAACTTTTTCCATAGCCTGTGCAAAATTCTGTTTCATATCCTTGGTGCGGCTAGCCACAGTGCAGCCCCCGTGCCTCAGGATTATTTTCAGCACTTCCTCAGGTCTCTCCATAAATCAACTTGGAAAGACACAGCAGACCTGAATGACCAAGTTCTGACAACTCCCATGGCCTCAATGCTATTGTGAAGTAGTTTGCAATGCCAGATTCTAGGCATTCTACCTATTCTAGGTAGAGCTATAACATAAACTCACAGGCTACATCTTTACCACCAAAATGAACAGTTGCAAAAATGTCCCTGGGCATTAGAACTTGATCTTCTGTATTGTAAATTGTTAAAATACTACCTGGCATTTTTTTGGCACAATCTAACTAGCATTTTCCCAAATGGTGCCTAGACACAGCCTAGGAATTAGCACAGACTAGTGCCCATTCTCAGTAAGCAATTTGGATGCAAACTCCCTTTTTTCGAGGGTGAGAGAATTTAATAGTGCAGATGCAGATTATCCTGTGCCAGCTGGCCTTTGCGCAAGAGAGCAAACCCAGCTACAGTTAATTTACAGGTACAGACAGCCTCAGAGTCCTGGATAACATCCAGTTGATGATTGCATCCTCTTCCTCTCAATTCCGCTGGCCTGGAAAGCAAAACAGAGCCACAATGTTTCTAATCTTTAATTGCTGCTGCGTACTCTTGAAATGTTTGTCTTTTGATCCTGGATAAGGTGATCTTTGAAGTCTTTGGGGGTTCCTTTGAAGGACCACAGAAGATACGATTGCAGGACAAACCACTTGGGTCTCTTTTCTTTCTATCTTGTTTTAGTTTCATATGTTTTAATTTCATATTAAAAGCTATACTTCATTTTGCAAGACTGGCTTGTCTTTCTTGCTGAGCCCACCAAGCCAGCTCTGGTCATCAGAAAACCACAGAGAACAAGCTATCAGAATCATTATTGTCATTTGACTGAAAACATATCTTATTCAAGTTGGAGATAAAGTGAGTTTATAAAAGCCACGTCTTAGGGCAGCAGCAGACCTAACAAATGAATGGGATCTGATCAGAGAAATAAATCATTTGAGCATATCTTCACTCTTCAAACTGTGCTTATATACAGGTGGGAAAAATCATGATGGAAAGCATATTCTTTGAATGAACATGTGCACAGCCCATCCATTAGTTCTTAACCTGAACAACTTGTTAATACTATTTACCAGGCCTCTTTTACAAACACTGTAACACAGAACATCTGAGTCACTCCTCATCTGTATCCTTGCCTTTCTCAGTCTAGCAGCCAGCATTTGTTTGAGCGCAAGTCCTGCTTCTGTGTGCTCTTGCTCATGCATTGAGCTCCTCCAGCTTTTATGGTGAGCAGTTAAAGCAGGATGGGGAATATAAGAACACTCTACAAAACTGTGTCATGGTACTACAGGTCTCTTTCCAGTTTATGATTTATAAGAACAGAAGTTGGATGGATGGGGAAAAAAACTAATGGACAAGTAAATACAGTCTTTTTACAAGTGCTGTCTTTGGTGTGCAAACCCAGCTCACCAGCTTTGGGCTTCCTCTCGCTGCAAACCCAATAAACCAGGATGCTGGCAGCATGGGACCATTGCATGAACACAGAATGGGTCTCCCTGCTCAATCCTCCTGTCTACCCACTCCACAGCCTGCACTTGCTGTGCAGAACTGCAGGACCTGTGGCACTAGACGTGAGCAGACATGATCTCATCCCAGACACTTTTGCAAAGAAGAGAAGGGAATAAACATTTCAGTGACTGGGGGGTGGGGGGATTCTTCCAAGTAGCTGGTTTACAGCAAAATCACAAAGTCTTTGGAAGCAGAATAAGATAATCTCTCTGAGGTTTCCTTTATCTTGTCATTGCTGCCAGAGATAATTTCCTGATTTCTAACCACTCCTTGAGAGGGATTAGAAATGTTTTAATGAGCTTTTGGGAGATAGCACGCTTATCCCACTCTTGAGGGCAGGCTGGATCCCATTCTGCACTTGCCTGCTATTACGTTCATCTACCTTTAATTACTTTGTGACTTCCCAACTTCTTCCCCTAACATATCCCAAACGCTGAACTCCTTCAAAACCCTGACAACTCACAGAAACTGCTAACTGTCATTGTTCAGGGACTTCAATACAGGCAGGGAAACAACTCAGAAAAACTAAAAATATTTTCATGAAGAGATGGAGGAAATAGGAACAGTAAAGCCCACTGCTATCTATTCTCAAATCAGATGTCCATGGAGACTTCCCCTGAGCAACTGGCCACCAAAACTTGGCTTGGCAGCTTCACTTCCCACAGACTCCTGGAACAGTTTCTACAGACTGAATTTCACTGAATTTCACTGAATTTTTTTAGAGTTGGAAGGGACCGTATAGATCATCTAGTCCAACTCCCCTGCTGAAGCAGGATTGCTTAGAGAATGCTACTCAGGACTGCATCCAGGCGGGTCTTGAAAATCTCCAAAGAAGGGGACTCCACAACCTCCCTGGGCAGCCTGTTCCAGGGCTCTGTCACCCTCACCGTGAAGAAATTCTTCCTCATATTCGAGTGGAACCACCTATGTTCCAACTTGTGCCCGTTGCCCCTCGTCCTGTCACTGGGAACCACTGAAAAGAGTCTGGCTCCCTCCTCCTTCAACCCACCCTTGAGATACTTATAGGCATTAATAAGGTCTCCCCTCAGCCTTCTCTTCTCCAGACTAAAGAGTCCCAGCTCTCTCAGCCTTTCCTCATAAGGGAGATGCTCCAATCCCCTAATCATCTTTGTTGCCCTTCACTGGACTCTTTCCAGTAGTTCCCTATCCCTCTTGAATTGGGGAGCCCAGAACTGGATGCAATACTCCAGTTGTGGCCTCACCAGTGCAGAGTAGAGGGGGAGAATGACTTCCCTTGACCTACTAGCCACACTCTTCCCTATGCAGCCCAGGATTCCGTTGGCCTTCCTGGCCACAAGAGCACACTGCTTGCTCATTGTCATTTTGCTGTCTACCAGGACTCCCAGATCTTTCTCTTCGGAGCTTGGCTCCAGCAGGTCCACGCCTAACCTGTATTGGTGCCTGACATTCTTCTTCCCCAGGTGTAGCACCTTACACGTTTCCCTGTTGAACCTCATGAGGTTCTTCCTTGCCCAGCTCTCCAGCCTGTCCAGGTCTCGCTGGATGGCAGCACGGCCCTCCGGGGTGTCAGCCACCCCACCCAACTTGGTATCATCAGCAAACTTACTGAGGATACACTCGGTCCCCTCGTCCAGGTCACTGATGAATATGTTGAACAGGACTGGACCAAGTATTGACCCCTGGGGGACACCACTGGTTACAGGCCTCCAGCTTGAACCTGTTCCATTAACCATTACCCTTTGGGTCCTGTCATACAGCCAGTTCTCAATCCACCTCACTGTCCCCTCATCCAGCCCACACTTCCTTAGTTTCCCAATGAGGATGTTATGGGAGACAGTGTCAAAAGCCTTGCTGAAGTCAAGGCAGATGACATCTGCTGCCCTCCCCTCATCCAGCCAACCAGTTATGGCATCATAGAAAATGCATAGAGACAAAGCAGTTTTTCATGTTAGCATTATAGGAACTTATATTAGACTTGTGTATTCAGCCTGGAGAAGAGAAGGCTCCGGGGATACCTCATAGCAGCCTTCCAATATCTGAAGGGAGCCTACAGGAGAGCCGGAGAGGGACTCTTTGTCAGGAAATGTAGTGACAGGATGAGGGGTAATGGTTTTAAATTGGAAGAGGGGAGATTTAGACTAGATATTAGGAGGAAATTCTTTACTGTGAGGGTGGTGAAGCACTGGAACAGGTTGCCCAGGGAAGTTGTGGATGCCCCATCCCTGGAAGTGTTTAAGGCCAGGCTGGATGGGGCTTTGAGTAACTTGGTCTAGTGGAGGTGTCCCTGCCCATGGCAGGGGGGTTGGAACTCGATGATCTTTAAGGTCCCTTCCAACTCTAACCATTCTATGATTCTGTGATTTTCCTGCTCAAGCATTTATATGAGAACAAGCCTGGATCCCACAGCTGTAGGGAAGGGTGGCTGATCCCCTGGCCCTTAAATGATGGTGGCAGCCCTCTCCACAGTTGACTTGCAGACAGAGGAGCAGAGCTGAAGCTGCATTTTCTGTGATGCACGGCCATGTACTGAGAAGCAGAACAGAAAATTACCAGGCAGTTTCACAGATTCCACTACAGACCATTTCAGAAAAGTCACTGGGATTGATAATGATGATTACGCAGTTGTAAAGCTCCACACAGCCCCCATATACACCCACACGTCTGTATGGTGTGGTTAGGCTGAGATACTTAATGCCTTCTTTGCCTCCGTCTTTAATAGTCAGACCAGCTACCCCCAGGGAGTTCAGCCTCCTGGGCTGGAAGATAAGGATGGGGAGCAGAACAACCCCCCCATAATCCAGGAGGAAGTAGTTAATGATCTGCTTCTGCACCTGGACACGCATAAGTCCATGGGGCTGGATGGGATTCACCTAAGAGTACTCAGGGAGCTGGCGGGAGAGCTCACCAAGCCTCTCTCCATTATCTATTAACAATCCTGGTCAACAGGAGAGGTACCAGATGACTGGAGGGTGGCTAATGTGATGCCCATCTACAAGAAAGGACAGAAGGAGGATCCAGGAAACTACAGGCCTGTCAGCCTGACCTTGGGATCAGGAAAGATCATGGAGAGGATCATCTTGAGTGAGCTCTCACGGCAAGTGCAGGGCAACCAAGGGATCAGAACCAGCCAGCATGGGTTTATGAAAGGGAGGTCCTGCTTAACCAACCTGATCTCTTTCTATGACCATGTGACCCACCTTCTCGATGCGGGGAAGGCTGTGGACATTGTCTACCTGGACTTTGGTAAGGCCTTTGACACCGTCCCCCACAGCGTTCTCCTGGAGAAGCTGGCGAATCATGGCATAGACAAGTGTACTCTTCACTGGGTAAAAAACTGGCTGGATGGCCATGCCCAGAGAGTTGTGATTAATGGGGTGAAATCTTGTTGGTGGCCGGTCACCAGTGGTGTCCCTCAGGGCTCAGTTTTGGGGCCAGTCTTGTTTAATATCTTTATTGATGATCTGGATAAGGGGATTGAGTGCACCCTCAGTAAGTTTGCAGATGACACCAAGCTAGGTGGGAGTGTTGATCTGCTTGAGGGTCGGCAGGCTCTACAGAGGGACCTGGACAGGTTGGATCAATGGGCCAAGGCCAATGGGATTTAATAAGGCCAAGTGCTGGGTCCTGCATTTCGGTCACAACAACCCCAGGCAATGCTACAAGCATCGGGGAAGAGTGGCTGGAAAGCTGCCTGGCAGAAAAGGACCTGGGGGTGTTGGTGGACAGCTGGCTTAACATGAGCCAGCAGTGTGCCCAGGTGGCCAAGAAGGCCAACGGCATCCTGGCTTGCATCAGGAATAGCATGGCCAGCAGGAGTAGGGAAGTGATCGTGCCTCTGTACTCGGCCCTGGTGAGGCCTCACCTTGAGTACTGTGTTCAGTTCTGGGCACCTCACTACAGGAAGGACATTGAGGTGCTGGAGCGTGTCCAGAGGAGAGCCACCAAGCTGGTGAAGGGTCTAGAGAACAAGTCATATGAGGAGAGGCTGAGGGAACTGGGCATGTTTAGTTTGGAGAAGAGGAGGCTGAGGGGGGACCTCATTGCCCTCTACAACTACCTGAAAGGAGGTTGTAGAGAGGTGGGTGTTGGCCTCTTCTCCCAAGGGAATAATGACAGGACCAGAGGAAATGGTCTGAAGTTGTGGCAGGAGAGGATTAGATTAGATATTAGGAAGAATTACTTTACTGAGAGGATGGTCAGGCACTGGAACGGCCTGCCCAGGGAGGTGGTGGAGTCGCCATCCCTGGAGGTATTTAAGAAATGTGTAGACGTGGCACTTCAGGGCATGCTCTAGTGCCCGAGATTGTTGGGTTGCTTTGGGTTTTTTTGTGTGTGTATGGTTGGACTTGATGATCTCAAAGGTCCCTTCCAACCATGAAGATTCTGTGATTCTCTCCCTGCCGCAGGGTGGTGCTCTCTTGCCTCCACAATGCTGGAGAGCAGGCTGCTGATCAGACAGGTCCCATCTGGTCTGAAAATCTATAAATTCAGATCTGGATGAAATTGGGCAATTTTGGATTTGGTTAAGCATTCATGAATTTAAATGAATAAACAAGAACATAATAATAAATCGTTCATCTCATTGTCTAGTGTGTAAGTCCCCCTTGAAGACCAAAGTTTGACTACCTCTGCAATTAGAGCCAATGAATTTCAAATCATAGAATCATAGAATTGTCTAGGTTGGACGGGACCTTCAAGATCATCTAATCCAACCATCAACCTAACTGACAAAAAAAACCATCACTAAACCATGTCACTAAGCACTATATCAACCCGTCTTTTGAACACCTCCAGGGATGGTGCCTCAACCACTTCCCTGGGCAGCCCATTCCAATGCTTAATAACCCCTTTCAGTGTAAAAATTCTTCCTAATATCCAATCTGAACCTCCCCTGGTGCAACTTGAGGCCATTTCCTCTAGTTCTGTCGCCTGTGACTTGGGAGAAGGGACTGACCCCTGCCTCTCTACAACCTCCTTTCAGGTAGTTGTAGAGAGCGATAAGGGATGATAAATGAGGGAGAAGGAGAAAAACCAAGAGAATTGCAATGTTTTGGGGAAACATTTATCCAAAATGACTTCCCCCTCCCTGCAGGCCATACAAGAACTGGATGCTGACTCAGGGTAGTGACACCAGTGAAAGCTTCCATTTCCCACTACGTATAGTCAAGACAAGCAGAACCCATAAACCCAGCTAGTCCCAGATCTGCCATGCCAATAGAAAGCTGGCTGTCTTCACAGGTAGCTTCACTGGGCTAGACTCAAGACTCCCTGATTCGATCGCAGGCAACAATGTTGGGAAAGTACATTTCCTTTTGGTTAGTTATTGTCAAAAAGAGCTTTGTACAGTGATTTATGTTGCTGCAGAAGCTGTAACAAAAGACTCTCCTTACCAGGCCAGCACCATGCTATGCACTGCTCGGTCAGACTCTTTCCCGTGAGCTACAGGTGAATTTATGGGCAGTCACCACAATGGAGAAGACACAACAGGCTTGGCTAAGCTTATCACGAGCAACATCCACACCTGATATCTCTCTCTCTCTATCAAGAGCTGTCTCTTTATCCTACTGATGAGCCTTCACCAGCTGCAGTCCAAATGCCTGGCACTGTTTTAACCTCCTTCTCCTCACCCTCCCGGCTGTTATATTTCCTTGAACCATCACCAAAGCAATTCTGTCCTTATTCTTGCTAGTGTGTTTCTGCCCCCCCCCCCCCCCCCCAACCTTTGTATTTTATTTTCTCTCTAAACCAACTCTTGCAGCTTTCCCCAGTTTAGCCTCATCCACTCATTCTATTAACATGCTGTTTACTTCTGCTTGCAGATCATTACAACAATATCAAATAACTGGCAATTTGCCCAGGAGGCTGGTATCTCTGGGGGTTGATGACTTGTTTTACTTTCCCTCCCTGAGAGAGCAGTGAAAGCAGCATAGATGAGTGCATGTGGAAAGACCTGAGCCACGAGCAGAGACATTTTGTTTGCCTTTCCTAGTAAATCGCCAGCTCTGCTTTGTCTTTAAACGCCCTGATTCGGAGAATGAATGGTTAAAGGTCTTAATAGCTATAAAGTTTCTCCACAGAAGGCACAGATAGCCCAGCAGCAAGTGACCTATCTGGGATATGAAATAACCGCAGGCCAACGGACACTAGGGAAGGAGAGGAAAGAGGCCATTTGCCAGACACCTCGACCACAGACGCCTAAGGAACTTCAGACCTTTCTAGGAATGACAGGATGGTGTCGTCTCTGGATATATAACTACGGACTCTTGGTAAAGCCGCTATACGAGTTATTAAAATCTAACTCAAAGAATATTGTGTGGAATAAGGAAGCGGACAGAGCCTTCCATCAGTTAAAAAAGAGGTTAATGGAAGCACCTGCCCTGGGATTACCCGATACTACTAAACCTTTCTGGTTGTTTTCCTATGAAAAGCAAGGAATGGCCTTAGGAGTCCTAGCTCAGAATCTGGGACCCTATCGAAGGGCAGTGGCATACTTCTCCAAACAGCTCGACGAAGTAAGTAAAGGGTGGCCTAGCTGTCTCCGAGCAGTGGCAGCAGTGGTAATAAACATCCAAGAGGCCCATAAGTTCACCCTAGGCCAGAAAATCACAGTTATGGTATCACATACCGTCTCAGCAGTACTGGAAGTAAAAGGGGGGCATTGGCTTTCACCTCAGAGGTTTCTTAAGTACCAGGCTATCCTGATAGAGCAAGATGATGTAGAAATAACAGTAACTAATATTGTCAATCCAGCCTCTTTCCTCAGCGGAACCGAAGGAGAATCGGTGACCCATGACTGCTTGGAAACAATCGAGGCTGTGTACTCCAGTCGACCAGACCTGAAAGAAGAACCATTAGAGGATGCAGAGGATTCCTGGTTCACCGACGGGAGCAGCTTCATTCAACAGGGGATATGCAACGCTGGCTATGCAGTAACCACCACAGAGAAGGTAATAGAGTCCAAAGCCCTGGCCCCAAATACTTCAGCCCAAAAGGCTGAGATAATAGCACTAACCCGAGCGCTGGAATTAGCCAAAGGAAAATGAATAAATATCTGGACAGATTCTAAATATGCTTTTGGGGTGGTGCATGCTCACGGGGCGGTCTGGAGAGAAAGAGGACTCTTATCTACACAAGGGAAACACATAAAACATGCTGAAGAAATTCTCAAGCTCTTAGATGCAGTATTACTGCCTACCAAAGTGGCTATCATGCACTGCAAAGCTCACCAAAAAGGGAACACCGCTATGGAATTGGGCAACGCACTGGCGGACCGAGAAGCCAAAAGAGCAGCAGAGATGGGTAATGCAGGGGTACAATCCTTGGTCCCAGATGGTAAGATACAAATTGACGACGAACCTAGATATTCTAGGGATGATCACAAATTGATTAAAGACTTAAATGGGAAAATTGAAGGGAAATGGGCCAGAACCCCACAGGGAAAAATAATAGTGCCTTTCTCGTTACTATGGGCTGTAGTCATGGCAGAACAGAAGAAATTCCATTGGGGAACAGAGGCACTTTACAGATACCTGAGTAGGCTAATATGTGCTCAGAATCTATATGCCACTGTCAAACAAGTCACTCAGCAGTGTGAGGTATGTCTACAGAACAACCCTAGGACAGGTCCCAGAGTCCAGTTTGGCCAGATAGGGAAGGGAAACTATCCGGGACAACAATGGCAAATTGATTTTTCAGAACTTCCAAGAAAAGGGGGGTTTCGATACCTATTGGTGTTAACTGATACCTTTTCAGGATGGCCAGAGGCGTTTCCCTGCTGAACCAATAAAACAAGAGAAGTGGTTAAAGCATTGTTGCAAGAAATTATACCAAGATTTGGGGTTCCCGCAGTGATTTCCTCGGACCGAGGATCTCATTTCACTGCAAAGGTTGTTTCAAAAGTAAGCAGATTATTGGGTATAGATTGGCAACTTCACACCCCATACAACCCACGATCGAGTGGTCAGGTAGAAAAGATGAATCACTTAATCAAAATGCAGATTGTGAAGCTAGGCCAGGAAGCTAACTTGGCCTGGCCTCAGTCATTACCATTAGCCCTTCTCAGGATAAGAACAAAACCCAGAACCAAAGAAGGTTTGAGCCCCTTTGAAATACTCTATGGGAGACCATAAAGTGTACAAGACAGGACATCCACAGAGTTGGGGAATGAAATATTGACAGATCACATGATAAATTTACCAAAACAGCTCCGAGGGGTAGAAAAACTGGTTCTGAGCTCGTGGGCTGGATGGACCAGTACATGAGATCGAACGTGGGGATTATGTATATGTCAAGTCTTTTACAGATTCACCACTGAAGCCAAAGTGGGAAGGTCCCTTCCAGGTACTGCTGACCACTCACACAGCCATAAAGATTAAGGAACAAGCTGCTTGGATCCATTGGACTCGAGTCAAGAGAGCTCCAGAACCCCAATGGACATCAACGCAGGCCAGACCCCTGAAACTTCGCCTCCAACGAAAAGATGGACACTAATGACATTAATAATCGTCAACATGCCAGGACTTTGTATTTCAGGGGGAGGGACATGGGATATGAATACATATTCACGAAATCTGGAAACATTGGTAAGGGCTACTAATCTGTCAGATTGTTGGGTATGTACTACCCTACCCAAAGGAGAAATGAAATTGCCTCTATATGGGGTGGCAGCAAGCAATTGTAACTGTGCCAACGGAACCTGGCCCAAATTTTGGGAAGAGGGGGAAATGAGTTGAATGGATATTGTGAGTACGATGATAATATCTACCCCTTAGGACCCAGATTTGATTTACAAGTGTTGAAAGAAGAGCTTGTTGTGTTAATTAGCAGTAACAATTGTACCTGGGAACATGGGGAATATAGACGCAGGGGGCCGGTGAATAGGACAATAGCCTGGGGATGGAGCAAGTTCAGAGCTAAAACTCAGATTTTGCATCAGACTGCGCAAGATGACACCACATTCAGGTTTTCAGACCTTTGGGAAAAGTTAAGTGGTTAAGTGGTTACCTAACCTGGCTTGGCTTAAACAACTGTTTATCCTTCTAGTAGCAATACTTGTGTTAGGAATCTTAGTGTGTGCATTAGCTAGATGTCTTATGTGTTGTACCAGGGGGACCAAAGATGAATACATTCAATGGAAGAAGCATCAGCTCCGTGAACGAGTGGAGTCAGGGAAGTATTTTAGAAATCAGATGGAGAAGGAAAGTCTGTTATAGGCAATTGTAAAAGAATTTACAAAGGTGAAAGAAAAGGGGGGACTTGATTTGGAGAATGAATGGTTAAAGGTCGTTAGTGTAGATTTAGTACAGCTTGGCAAAGAACAGAGTTCGGAGCCCAGGAGCCCAGCATTCCAAGATAAGGAACTGGCCTTGTGTATAAGATAGCAGGAACAGCCTGCATGCTAAGGAGGAACCCAATTGTCTGGGTAAAGTGTCCATCTGGTCGGGACCAGTTTTGCGGTTTGGGGTCCAGCCAGCCCAGCATTCTAAGCCAAAGGTAAAAGTACATGGTGAAGAAGACTATGAGTCTTCCTCCAGAAGACCCCGGCCCACGACCACCGGGCGACAGTATGCATGCGGCAAGGGGAGGAGACTTATGATAATGAGTTCCTAGAAATAATTAGAATAGTAACGCCTTTTCTTAGAATTAATTATAATAACCCAGCCCACATTAATGAATATGTATGCTTTTTATCATAAATAGATGCTTGTTTTACGAGCCAGTGTGCAAGTTAGGAGGAGAAATCCCCCTTGCACCCGGCGCCGCAATAGACATACCTGCTTTATAACTCTATTCGAGTTGTAGGGTTTGTTTCCGCGCATCAGCCCCAGTCGGGTCCTCCTCTCATGGACATGGTTTTGATACCTTTATTTGGACCTTTTGCTTGAAATAAGCCCTTGCCACTCCTTCAGCCCTTTAAAATCCCTTGGTTTGGAGTCAACGAGTCCATATCTAGGGCTGAATTTTAGGACAATCTCTTTCCAGGTTCCTTGTATCCCAAATCCTTCCTGCTTTTCAGCTGAGAGCTGAGCCAGTAAGCTTATTGACTAATTGCAGCTCATTGTCTAACCTGCTCTGACTCAAGGATGTAACCATTTGCAGGAAAACCTCTCTCCACGACTCATAGTCTCGAGGTTTTCATAGCCTTCCCTCAGGGAATTCCTCCAAGGAACTTTGCAGAGATGCAAAAAAGTTTAGGTTCAACTCAGAAAATCTTTTTAATAAGCCACACCAAGTGTGAAATGATCCCAAGGCAATCTGTGGAGCGAGGAGGAAGCTCAGACAAGGGCAAGGGGGCTTGGTGCCTTGAAATGGCTCTGCTATTGTTAACAGAGCAGAGACCTGGCTGCAAATTTTCATTTAATATTCATCCCTTTTCTTTCTAATATGTTTGGGTTTTTGGCCAGGAAAAGCTGGAGGGAAGGAGTAGTGAAGGGAAATGGACACATTTGAAACCTTTCAATAACTGGCAAAAATGTCAACAGAAAAGTTACTGGAAAATTCTAATTCAGATTATTTTGACTATCTCTGATCATGATATTCCCAGTGCTGTCACATGGGTTCCTTGGTCTGTTGGTCATTTTCTCTTTGCACACCTATACTAAAAGTCCTATCCACAGAGATCTTGCAGGGACCTGTTGTTGAACCTCACAGCCCCTGTTATTACCTTAATAATTTCTAATGTTAATTCAGAGCCATCTTCAGAACATTCTCCTTCAATCCTCTTTTCAGGATGAGTCTGTTTTCAGCCATCTTGGTTCCTCACTGTCCTGGGTTGAGCGACACAGGACTAACTTTTCTTTTAATGCTGGGGAAAACTGCACTTTTAGAAGACTCTAGTGTCTGAATTTGTGAAAATATTTACTTTAAAGGCAGCTATGTGGGATTCAAGGTCTCAGTGTTTTCGAGCCTTGCCAGGTGCAAGGACAAGGAGGAGCAAGGCCTGGGCATTTGACCCAGGCTGGCCACCAGGATTATTTCATACTATGAATGTCACTTTCAATATAAATTAGAAAAGTTTGCTGCCTAGTTCTCTCTCCCTTGATGGCAGCGGTCCAGACAACTCCTTGCCCCGGTGCTGGACCCCTGAGGCCTTCCCTTCCTCCCGAAGCCATTGCGCTCGCAGTGTCTGACATTTGCTGTCCACTGCTGGGAGTGCACAGCTTCCTACTGATATAATTGACTGAGTATATTTCTTGTATATATTATATTAGTATCAGGACTAATACTGATTCTTTAGTATTATTGTTAATTATTTAGTCTTATCCTATTAAATCTATTTATATTTCAACCCTCGTGTTTCTTTGTGTTCCCCGATTCCCCTTTCTGGGTGGGGAGAGGTCATCAGGTGATAGAATAATTGTCTAAATGACAATAAATTGTTATGGGTTTTCTCAAACCATAACACTCACTCAACTCAAGACCAGTTTATACCATCTCGTATCTGCTCTAGCATTGCCATAAACCTTTCCCAAGACAAACATCAAGCTGTAATTCCCTGCTTGTCTTTCAAACCTCCCCAAATCCTTTTATTTCCTCTGTCCAAACCAGCCCTTCTAGCTCCTCACAGTTTAGCTTCACCCACACATTTCATTAACATACTTCTAAATGATTAGCAGAGATATTAAATGACTGGCAATCTGCCCAGAGAGGCCATTACCTTTGGAGTTGATGATTTATTTTATGCTTCTTCTCTCAGTGTGGCAAGAAGAGCAGAGATGTGCGTGTCTGGAAGCACTCCAATCGTGGTGTGTGGGGGGGGGAGCAAGAGGAAGCTCCACATCTCTACATGTTCACTTTTTCAGTGCACTGGTAGGTTGATGCTTTCACCTGACCATGATGCAGAGCCACCATGTGCCCTGGGAAAGCCCCAAGCAGTGGCCTCTTAAGTGGGGGCAAGCGGACATGAAGAAGAGAGCTGGGAGATAGCTCAGGGATCTCTCTGCTCCCCAAAACTGTGGGAAAGAGGGGTGGCAACTAAACAGAAGCATACAGGACATCCTCTGGCACTGGCACACAGTGTGGAATGATGCCTAGCCAGTAAAACTCTACATTTCCTCCTGGATAAGGGTGGCAGTTTCCTGCAGGCTGTGAGCAAGGCATGTGTTTTAACTGACTGAGCTGAAACTGGTTTTTTTCGACAAAAATACCAACAGGGCACCAATGTCTACCCAAGAACTGAGGAGTTGGATGTTGCGGATGGAGCAATGCACTTCACTTGTAGAGAGAAGTAGCGCTACATTTATTGATATAGAACAGTGATTTAACAAAGTTTGATGGTAAATGCAACAGTGTTTTAACAAGATTCGAGATGGCAAAGTACACTTGGTTACTTACTGCATAGAGGATAGGGTCAGACAGAACTGTCAAGGAGACCCTCCCATTGAGTCAAGGTTTCAGAAAGGACCCCCTTGCTCTCTAAACTCCTTCTCAGAGAGGAGTCTAGGTGCGGCTGGATCCAGTCCTAGTCCCAGTCTTGGTCAATGGTTTATGTCTAAAGGATTATATATGTGCAATCAATCCTTTATATCACTTAGCTAAGATTTCAAAGTTTAGCATGCTATTAGTCACTTACCGAGAATCTGTTGCGGCAAGGAATCTCTCAACCTCGAGGAGTAACCTTAAGCAAGTATCCCCACTCAAGGGGAGATCCTGGCATGCAGCCCGTTGCCATGCAGGAGAGCTCAACGGGCTCTTGGGCTGTTCACTATTTATGGAAGTAAGATGATTGGCCTATAGTCATATTTGCATATTGACCACAGTACCAGTAGTGCTCAAGTTAGCCCTTGGATACTGTGCTGCTATCTGTCTCCCCAAAACCACATTGAGCCAGATGCAGCCATCACAACTAGATGCAGCCATTATGACCACCACGGGTGGTTATCGCTTGGGCAGGGTTACGGGAGATTAAGATCAGTTTGGCGCCTGGGGAGGGGGAGCACACCATCACATTGGGTAAAAAAATCCCTTCATGGAGCCTTTCAGCATTCACAAGTCTAAGTTTCAGCAGGACCAAGGACTGTCACGTATGTATTGTGGAGGGGATGGTTATACCAAGCACCCTGGTGGATCCTAGGAAAAAATGTCAGAGCTGATGCCTTGACCACTTCCAAGCTGCAACCTGGGATCTCTGCTTCCAGGCCACTTCTCCAGAGGGAAAGACACTTTCCCCTGGAAGAGCTCACCTTGCCAAAGCACCACCCAGCACAGAAAACCCTCCAGAAGGCAACTTACAGCTGGGAAACCTGTTTCCTGATGGTCACCTCACTTGATTCAGCAGTCTTCTGAGCCTCTCAGCCTGCAAGATTAGGCTGGATTGTCACCAGAGTGTCCCAGAGTAAGGCTTTTGATGAGCAGCTTTGAGTACGAGAGTGGTTCCAGGCCAGAGCCCTTTCACAGATGAGGAGTAAGATTTCCACCAGCCAGGCTGCTTCAGTGCAAGGAAGATGCTGGTCATCCTTCCAGAAAAGCACTCTCTTTGGGAGCTTTTAGAAATACAAATCTTTCCTGCCTTTTACACTCCTTTAAAGAACGAGATGCAAGGCGATCTCTCCCCCAAAGAAAAAAAATCACTGAATTGAGAAAGGAAATTTACCAGGTGACTCCCACTCTTTCCCACCTTAAAAAAAAAAAAAAAAAAAAAAAAAAGAAAAAGAAAAAGAAAAAAACAAAGAAAAAAAAGGCCTTCTTCAAAGGCTGTCTGATTTCTTTGAATAATATAAAATGACAATGAAGGGAAAAAAGAGAATATTAAGCTCAAAGCTGTAAAAGCTCTGCACTCAGCCTCAGCCACTGAAAAAGATCCACTTACACTTTTCATAAAATAACCAAAATGAACCCTTCTTGTGTCTGTAACAGCTGGGGGATCAGCGGCAATGCAGAGCTGGGTCCAAACACAGCATGAATAACAAAAGTCAGGGTGCTTCCCAGAAGATGTACCCAGTTACATCCAAGTGCCTCCCACATGCCCCACACATGGGGTTTCTCCCCCAGCCTTCCTGGGGCAGAGCTCCCAGAGATGGGAGGCCAGATGCAGAGAAGAGGGAAAGGAGAGACACACAGAAAGAATGGAAAAATGAACGGAAAAGTATTTTCTTCTGAGCCCCCCCACCCCCTGAGAAAATTAGTGCAAGGAGCTGATTGCTGTCAAGGCCTGCTGGAGCCCAGATAGCCAGCTGCAGTCCCCAGGCACAAATGTGATAATAGCCAGAAAGCTAAAATCATTAGCAGTACCGATTGCCTCTGAAAAGACCCCAACACCTAGGAGGAAAAAACAGTGACAGGACAAGAAAAAAAAAAATAGTAAGGGAAAAACTGTAATTTCTTCTTAGTATTTCTGTACTCTGTTTTCCATAACCCTCTGATCCCAATAAATATTGCCTCACCCCGTTATAACTCAGTTCAGCTTTCCCCAGACACCACTCCTATGAGCATTTCTTCTCCCTTTATTTGCTGGTGGGAGAGCAGAGGGAATGAGAGTGAGGGAGGAGATGGAAATATTTGGTGAAAATAGCTATCACCTTTAGCTGGGTCTTCAGGGATGCTAACTGATTAAAAAGTGATCTCCTAGTTCTTGTTTGGATGATCCCAGCCCACATGATAAACATCTGGGTTGTCGCCACAGGCTATGGCATGTGACACAGAGGGAGAAAAACTAGGTTCTCTAGCAGATCTCTAGGATTGCTTTTGAGGCCTTGTAGGTGGTTCTGCACAAGCCCAGCTCTGCTTGTCTGGAGAGAAGATGAGCTCAAGACTAATCATATCTCCTCTTATCAACACAGAGCTCCACCAGACAGAGAGCAGTTGATGCCATTTACATCAGTATTCTTGGATCCAAACTAGGACATACAGTCTGGATGGATGCACAACCAGGCAGATAAAAAGATGGTTGAATGGCTGGGCTTAGAGGGTCACAGTGAAAGGATCATGTTCTATGTAGAAGCCAGTGATAAATGGAGTAGTGCAGTGGTCTATTCTGGGACCTGTCCTGTTTCACTTCTTCAGCAATGGCTTGGAGCAACAGACTTTGCAGATGACACCAGATTAGGAGGACCAGTTTGAGCTAAACTCAGATGAGAAGTTCAGGCTGGATATAAGGAAAAAGTTCTTCTCCATGAAGACACTCAAGCACTGGAGAAGGCTGCCCAGACACCCTATCCATCACAGAATTACAGAATTGTAGGAGTTGGAAGGGACCTTCAGAGATCATCTAGTCCAACCCCCCTGCCAAAGCAGGTTCACCTAGAGCAGGTTGCACAGGAATGCATCCAGGCGGGTTTTGAATATCTCCAGAGAAGGAGACTCCACAACCTCTCTGGGCAGCCTGTTCCAGTGCTCTGTCACCCTCAATGTAAAGAAGTTTTTCTGCATGTTCAGACAGAACTTCCCATGTTCCAGCTTGTGTCTGTTGCCCCTTGTCCTGTCACTGGGCACCACTGAGAAGAGTCTGACCCCATCCTCTTGACACCCGCCCTTTAGATATTTATAAGCATTGATGAAATCCCCTCTCAGCCTTCTCTTCTCCAGGCTAAACAGACCCAGGTCTCTCAGCCTTTCCTCATAAGAGACGTGCTCCGTTCCCCTGATCATCTTTGTATCCCTCCGCTGAACTCTTTCCAGTAGTTCCCTGTCCCTCTTGAACTGGGGGGCCCAGAACTGGACACAGTACTCCAGATGTGGCCTCATCAGGGCAGAGTAGAAGGGGAGGATGACCTCCCTCGACCTGCTGGTCACACTCTTCCTGATGCACCCCAGGAGACCATTGGCCTTCTTGGCCACAAGGGCACGTTGCTGGCTCATGGTCATCATATTGTCCACCAGGACACCCAGGTCTTTTTTCACAGAGCTGCTCTCCAGCAGGTCAGCCCCTAACCTATACTTGTGTATGGGATTGTTCCTCCCTAGGTGCAGGACCCTACACTTGACCTTGTTAAATTTCATGAGATTCCTCACTGCCCAGCTTTCTAGCCTGTCTAGGTCTCGCTGAATGGCAGCACAGCCTTCTGGTGTGTCAGCCACTCCTCCCAGTTTTGTATCAACAGCAAACTTGCTGAGGGTATACTCTATCCCTTCATCCAAGTCATTGATGAATATAGTGAAGAGGACTGGACCCAATACTGACCCCTGGGGAACACCGCTAGTTACAGGCCTCCAACTAGACTCTGTACTGCTGATCACAACCCTCTGAGCTCTGCCACTCAGCCAGTTCTCAATCTACCTCACCGTCCATTCATCTAATCCACACTTCCTAAGATTACCTATGAGGATGCTGTGGGAGACGGTGTCTGAAGTCAAGGTAGACAACGTCCACTGCTCTCCCCTCATCCACCCAGCCAGTCATCCTATCGTAGAAGGCTATCAGATTGGTTAAGCATGATTTCCCCTTGGTGAATCCATGCTGACCACTCCCAATGACCTTCTTTTCCTCTACATGCTTAGAGATGACATCCAGGATGAGTTGTTCCATCAACTTTCCAGGGGTGGAGGGGAGGCTGACTGGCCTGTAGTTTCTTGGATTCTCCTACTTGCCCTTTTTGAAGACTGGCATGACATTAGCTTTCCTCCAGTCCTCAGGCACCTCTCCTGTTCTCCATGACCTTTCAAAGATGATGGAGAGTGGCTTTGCAATAACATCTGCCAGCTCCCTCAGCACCTGTGGGTGCATCCCATCAGGGCCCATGGATTTGTGGGTGTCAAGTTTGCCTAAATGATCTCTAACCTGATCCTCCACAATCGAGGGAGAGTCTTTCTCTCCTACCTCCAGGGTCTGGGATTCCTGAGGGTCAACCTTAGAAGTAAAGACTGAAGCAAAGAAGGCATTCAGTAGCTCCGCCTTCTCTGCATCCTCCATCACCAGAGCACCCACCTCATTCAGCAGCAGGCCCACATTTTCCCTAGTCCTCCTTTTACTGCTAATGTACTTGAAGAAGCCCTTCTTATTATCCTTGACATCCCTTGCCAGATTTCATTCCAAGCAGGCCTTAGCCTTCCTCATTGCATCCCTGCATACTCTGACAGCGCTCCTATACTTCTCCCAAATGTCCAGTCCCTTTTTCCACGTTCTGTTATCTTCCTTCTTCCATCTGAGTTTTTCCAGAAGCTCCCTGTTCATCCATGCAGGTCTCCTGCCTCCTTTGCCTGATTTCTTACTCAGAGGGATGCACTGATCTTTACCTTGGAGGAAGTGGTGCTTAAATATTAACCAGCTCTCTTGCACACCCCTTCCTTCTAGAGCCTTAGCCCATGGGATTCCTCCAAGTAGGTCTTTGAAGAGGCCAAAGTCAGCTCTCCTGAAGTCCAGGGTTGCAATTCTACTTTTTGCCCTTCTTCTCCCACACAGGATCTTGAACTCCACTGTCTCATGGTCACTGGAGCCAAGGCTACCCCCGACCTTCACATCCCCAACTAGTCCTTCTTTATTTGTCAGCACAAGGTCCAGCAGAGTACCTCTCCTTGTTGGTTCCTCCACCACCTGTGTCAAGACATTATCATCAATACTTTGCAGAAAT
This sequence comes from Numenius arquata, assembly GCF_964106895.1. Lineage (NCBI taxonomy): Eukaryota > Metazoa > Chordata > Aves > Charadriiformes > Scolopacidae > Numenius > Numenius arquata. Next base: position 28,423,944 of record NC_133615.1, on the reverse strand, counting down.
CTCTGGGACTGTGCATGCATGGCTGTGTTGTCTTTCCAGCAAATGTCGGGGTAGTTGAAGTCCCCCATGAGAATCGGGATCTGTGATCATGAGGCTATTTCCAGCTGTCTGTAGAAGGCCTCATCAACTTCCTCTTCCGCATCCGGTGGTCTGTAGTAAACACCCACAACAGCGTTTCCCAGAGACTACGTCATCTCCATTCCTGGAGGTGTGCAAGACCCAACTGGATAAAGCCTTGAGCAACCTGATCCAATCTCATAGCTGACCCTGCTTTTAGCAGGAGGTTGGACAAGACACCTCCTGAGGTCCTCCCAACCTGAATTATCCTGTGATCTGGATCTGATGCTGATGCCTCTCCTCTCAGGTAGCCCCCTGGGTCACACAGTCAGCTTCACCACCCTTGCTCATCCAGGACATATCTGTCCACTCCAACATCCTGATGTTCCTGGGAATGGCTCTTTCCTACTGAGGAATTCTTCTGTGACAACCAAAACTGGGAAGGAGGCTGTGTGAGCTGATGCAGGCAGGGTGCAGGAACAACCACAAAACCACAGATGAAAGGCAAAGAACAAGTTTAATCTCGATACCTCACAAACTGGAGAGTCTCCGAAGCAACACCCGGGCAGAGGCACGCAAGCAGGGGACGCAAGCACAGAGTCCATGTTGGCCAGAGTCCCTGTTAGCCAGAGTCCTTGTTAATGAGAGCATGAGAGAGCGAGGGAGAAAAGAATCCCTGCTCTTGCTGGTATTTCAAGGGTTCGAACAGGCTTAGCTTTCCCACTGTGCTTTGTTTTTCTTCAACAACAGGGCAGGAATCTCAAGCGGCTAGATAAGCTGTCCCTGAGTCCATCACAGGCTTACGTTATCTAAGTGCAGATGTTCTACTCGCAAGCACACAAGACTGAACAACAATTTGTGTGATATATGTGTTTCCCAGCACCCCAGGTGTGAGTCACTTGAGCATATTTACAATCCTTCTTGCCAATCTTCCATTACTTTCCCACAGAGGCCATAATTAGTCTATATGCTCCTCCTGCTCTGTGTCAAAATGAAACATCCTCAGATTAGCCCCTCAATTGCATAGTCCCCTTAAATCTTTAGCAATTCATGTTACCACTCTGCAAAAGCTCAAAGAATTTCTTCTTCTTCCTTACCCTGTCCAGGCCTTCTCTTTTTTTCATCCTTCTCTCAAAGCAAACTCCATATAAGCAGCCTTTGGTCAATCAACTGCTTCTAGGAGGAAAAGAAAATAACATTAGCTTTTAAAAGCAAAACCAACAGACTTTGGCTCCAGTTTAATTTGTGAGAACATTTATCTGGCACTGAGGTATGGGATTTCATGCTTTTTCTTGGTACAGTCCCATATACCAAGTGGCTGTATCCCATCATGGGGTAGATGTGCCTGGTGATAAGAAGACAGGCTGCTCCTAAAGCATATGGCCCAGAGCACACTCTGCACAAGGCAATGCTAATATTAGGAAGGGGAGTACATTCACCCTAAAAATCCCCAGTATAATGCAAGGCTACATTTGCTATGTTCTCTTTGGACTCATTTGCCTTTTTGCAAACAACAATTCTTTGCAAAGCTGTGGCCAACATTCAGGAAAGAGCAATGAAGTGGAGAACCAGGAGCTTTTTGCACCAGCCAGTGAACCCATTGCTAAGCTGCTTTGTGCAGAAGTTGTAGAAATCGCATCTCACACTGATGCTCATCTTCTCGGGGAGCTGGTGGGGAGGACCAAAGATTGTCAGGGCTCAGAAAAGCATTTAGCAAAGCCACACTGAACCTGTTTGGATGCAGTTGGACTTTGTAAAATGGGGAACCCTTCTTCCAAAATTAATTCCTGGCTTTGGATTCACCTGATGTAAAGAGTTTCTCTAGTGAAGGGACGGAAAAGGTCCCCAGTCTCCCTGCCCAGGATCAGCAAAACCAGGCAAATTCACAGGCTGTTCCTGGGAGGTTTCCTCCTGAAGCTCATCTGCCCCATAGATCATCTTCAAGTGTCCTTCAATACAAAGTCCCAGGCTCAGTTTTGTACTTTGAGCACTTTTCTGCAAAGGCGAAAGGGAAATTTAGCAGGGACTGTTGTACCAGAAGCCACAGGAATGACCAAGTGAGAGCCAGTGTGATCTGGTAACAGGGAAAACAGGCAACGACCCACGGGATTTGTCCTAGCTCCTCCACAACCTGCTAAATGACCTTTAGGACATTATGCTGGATGACCTCTGCCCTTAGCACCCGCAGCCCCTCACATGACTTGGTGCAGCATGCCCCACTAAGGGCTTTCAGAGAGCCTGCCAGCCCCCACAATCCACATGACTCCCTGGTGGCCTTGGTGCAGCCCACCTCAGGTGCACAAGCTCCCCAAAGGACCACAAAGGCTGGCCCAGACCTGCTCTTGACATTTTCCAAGGGGTGTGGCCAGCTCTTCTGCAAGGCGCCCTGTCTGGTGTCTTACACTGGCTTCTGGACTATTGATCAAGACCTATGCGAGTGGGTTTTGAGGGGTGGCATGGTGCTTTATGGAATCTGGATTCCATATGGAATCTGGCAGGATTATGACTGTGGTGGGCTGACCCTGGCTGGACACCAGGTGCCCACCAAAGCCCCTCCTCAGCTGGACAGGGGAGAGAAAAATATAATGAAAAGCTTGTGGATCAAAATAAGGACACTCACCAATTACCATCATGAGCAAAACAGACTCGACTTGGGAAAATTAATGTAACTTATTACCAATCAAATCAGAGTAGGGCAATGAGAAATAAAAACTAAATCTTAAAACACCAACTCCCCCCTTCCCTTCTTCCCGAGCTCAGCTTCACTCCTGATTTTCTCTACCTCTCCCCCCCCCACCAACAGCGCAGGGGGACGAGGAATGGGAGTTGTGGACAGTTCATCACACATTGTCTGTGCCGCTCCTTCCTCCTCAGCTGGAGGACTCCTCACTGTGGGACAGGATTCGGCTGGTCTCAGCAAAACCCCCAGCACTGCTCAGCTGATAAAAGAAGATGTGCTGGAACTTGTTGGCCACAGGCCCTGGGAAGGATAAGATAAAAACTTTCAGAATAGGGAGTACTGACTTCCTACAAGGACAGCTGGTGAGGCTGTAAAACAATTATCCTGTAAAAGAGAAACTATTGTCCTTGCTCAAGATAGATTTATATAATTAGAAGAAATAAGTGTTTAGAAAAATACTTTTTGCATTAGCATCAGCATTAGCCAATCTGTGAATGCCTAATGTGGAATGTGAACCAATTAGCTTAGAACACGCTACCTTAGGACTAGTATAAATGTATGTAAAGAATTATAATAAAATCGACATCTTGCTTGCATCAAGCTGCGTCCCGTCTCTCCATCGCGGCAAATTGGTGACCCCGACGTGATGGGTTTATGAATCGCCTAGCTGAGCGACTTGCTGCGAGTCCCACAGAACTTTGAATGAGCTGCTGAAAGGAAGCAGGAGCCGGCCGGCCTGAAATCCCTCCGGAGTAGAGAGGTGAGCTGTGGGAAACATGGGGAATCAAGCGTCTTCCCCTGAGAGAGACGTATATGAGCTTATGAAAGCTCTCCTTAAAAAGCATGGAAAGAATATCTCTGGGCATGATCTTAAAACGATACTTAAATGGGTGCAAGTGAAAATACCCACTGTGACTGCCTCCACTATTTTTACGCGAGAACTTTGGGACGATGTGGGAGTGAAATTATGGGATGCAGCGACTACGGGGAATGCTGAAGCACAGCATATGCTTCCGTGGTGGAGAAGTATTTTTGAAACTTTAAAAGCCCAGGAAAAAAGTCACAAAGATGAAGCAGAGAGAGAGGAAGACTCTCCTGCGATACCTCCGTTATCGTCGGAGGGTAAAAAATCCATTGCACCACTAGAGGTGTGTGCTGCGGGGTATCCCCCAGAGGAGGATCCCTTTGATCCGGGACCAGTGGACCCTGAAAAGGAGCCAGACCTCTACCCCCCCGACCCACACGATGTGTGGGCTAACATATGGCGCCAAGCCTTAAAGGAAGGAGAACTAGAGATTGCTAAAATGATGGTAGCTCCCGTGATTTATCAAGGTCGGGGGGCACAGTGGGAAGCTCTATCTTTTCCGGTAGTTAAGGAGTTGCGCCGTACTGTCACTGAACATGGACTTTCCTCGCCGTATTTTGCAAGCTTGTTATCCTCTGTTTTTGATACATATGTTATGACTCCGCATGATTTAAAATCCTTAGCGCGATTGCTATTGACACCGACTCAATACGCTTTGTGGGAGGCTCACTGGAGAGGGGGACTCCAAGCACTCCTTTTAACTTATGTAGGTCATAATAATAACGCTATTGCTGCACTGACCTTGGAGCACCTCACAGGCACAGGTCAGCACACTAACCCTGTAGATCAAGCTCGAATTCCACGGGAGGCCCTCGAGGCAACTCGTGAAGAAGCGAAAAAGGCCTTTTTTAAAGTTCCCGATTCTCAGAAACCGCAAAAGGCTTTTACTACTATCACCCAAGAACCCCGAGAACCTTATATGCAGTTTATTGACAGACTAAAACAAGCCTTGGAACGCCAAATAGATAACACAGAGGCACGCGAAATTTTGTTGCTAAAACTGGTTGTTGAAAACGCTAACGCAGATTGCAAAAAATTGTTAAAATCCCTCCCAAACCCGAACCCTACATTAATTGAAATGGTGGAGGCTTGTAATAGAATTGGTACTATGGATCATAAGTTTGAAGCCATGGCCGCTGCTTTCGCAGCCATGCATGGTCCAACAGGACCGGGAAACTGTTATAGTTGTGGCAAACCCGACCATCTAAAGAAAAAATTGTCTAAATGCTAATACCAGTGCTAGACCCCAAGCCCCTGGGATTTGTCCCAGGTGCCGAAAAGGGCGTCATTATGCTAATCAATGTCGGTCCAAGTACAATTTTCAAGGACAATCGATACAGGGAAACCGGCTACGGAGCGCGGAGCAGCGACGCGTGCAGACACAAATACCGCAGCCGACGCTTCAACCCCCTCGGAGGGAAGCAGCAGTGCCTCAGGTCTTCGCCCAGCAACAACAGGCAGCGCCGGACTGGACCTGGCAACCGCTCACACAGTAACGTTACTCGATTCCTCGGTTCACCTATTGTCAACAAATGTCTCGGGACCTTTACCCCCTAAAACACAAGCCTTATTATTAGGAAGATCATCTACAACATTGTCAGGTGTCGTGGTTTTGGCTGAATTTACCAAAACCGGACCGGCAGATGGCCCTTCCCCCCCCTTTCCCCCCCCTAAAAGAGGAGAGAGGAGGAGAAAGAGATAAGGAGATTCAGAAGTTTAGAATGAACTAAACTACTTTAATCAAGAATTAATATTAAAATAAAAATAAAGAAGAAAATAATGAAATAGATACAATATATACAAAACCGTATCAAGCTCCCAGGATGACAGTCACATCACCGGCAGGCACTGGGGAAGTCCCAGACTGGACTCAGTGACAAATGGGAACTGGATTCCAGCTCTGGAGTCAGGAACACACGGATCGGGATCAAAGGCAGATGAACAGACAGAGTCCTCTCTGGACGTCGGCCATCGCAGGAAGGGGCTGACCCTTTGATCCCTCAGCCTTTATACTGAGCATGGGGCAGATGGGATGGAATACCCCTGTTGGTCAGGTTTGGGTCACCTGTCCTGTCCACTCCTCCCCACTGATGTGACCCCTCTACGTTTTTTCCGTTTCCGACCCTCTAAGGGGGCAAATAACGAAATTGGCTGACCTTGGTTGTTATAGCAATAAGTATAAGCAAGGGCCTCCCTGCACACCATTCCTTGGCATGGAGCACAAACATTGGTCTTATCATTCTGAGAACGAGCAGTTTTCTCCACAATATGCCGTTAATTTCAGAGAGTTAGAGGAGGCCTAGCTAGGATGTAAAGTTACAGAACAGAAAATTGGTTCGGTTTTACTTCAAACCGGGACATCAGGGCTTTTTGTGTTACCAGGTGTTATTGACTCTGATAGCACTGATGAAATTAAGGTTATGGCATGGACCCCGTTTCCTCCTTGCACTGTACCGAAAGATAGCCGTATAGCGCAATTGATACTGATTCCCACAGGCACAAGTTGCCCAATTTCTAGTCAGCTCCAACAAAGGCAGGGTGGGTTCGGATCTACGGGGAGCCCACAAATCTTATGGGTACAGTCTCTCTCCCAAAAACGGCCTATATGCCAATGCACCCTCATTCGCGGAGGGCAGCAGGTGGTGTTAAACGGAATTATTGACACCGGGGCTGATGTTACAGTAATATCTCAAGCTAAATGGCCCCCACAGTGGCCCCTAGCCAATATTTCCCAGGCGTTAGCTGGGATCGGTGGAACCGGCAGCAGCCACCAAAGCTTGGAATTAATCCAAATTCAAGGCCCAGAAGGACGTATAGCCTCTGTCAAACCTTTTGTATTACCTGTTCCCATGATTTTATGGGGGCGTGACGTACTATCACAATGGGGAATGTCCATTCAAACCCATTTTTAGGTGGGGCCATTGAAATGCGCGACACCCTAAAATTAACCTGGAAAACCGATGTCCCCATTTGGGTAGATCAATGGCCCCTACCTTTAGAAAAGCTTCGCGCCCTTCAAGAATTAGTTACGGAGCAACTAATGAAAGGACATATTGTACCTTCTACTAGTCCATGGAACTCACCGGTTTTTGTTATTAAAAAACAGACCGGCAAGTGGCGCTTGCTCCATGACCTTAGAAAAATTAATGATGCTATGGAAGACATGGGAGCCCTACAACCCGGACTCCCGTCCACTACTATGATTCCTCAAGATTGGCATTTGACTGTTATTGACCTCAAAGACTGTTTTTTTAATATTCCTCTGCATCCAAATGATGCTCCTAAATTTGCTTTTTCAGTTCCAAGCGTCAACATGCAAGCTCCGTTGCAAAGATACCAGTGGGTTGTGCTGCCACAAGGAATGAAAAATAGCCCCACGATATGCCAATGGTATGTAGCCAAAGTGCTTAGTCCAGTCAGGACTGCAATGTCTAGTGTCTTATTGTACCACTATATGGATGATATCCTGGTGGCTGCACAACATCACGAGGTCATGGAGGAAGCTGTAGCCCTTGTCACGGCTGCCGTTAATTCGGCAGGCCTCTGTATCGCGCCGGAAAAAATTCAGAAAACACCGCCGTGGAAATATTTAGGCTGGCGCATAAGGGCTCAAACTATAGTTCCTCAACCTTTACAGATACAGACAGATATAAAAAACTTGCATGATGTGCAAAAATTGCTGGGAACAATCAATTGGGTCCGACCGCTGTTGGGAATTTCTAATGCGGACTTAGGTCCTTTATTCGAACTGCTTAAAGGAGATACTGACTTGTGTTCCCACCGCAGTCTTGATCCTGAGGCCATTGCCTCCTTACAAAAGGTTGCTACCGCAATCACTCTTAAACAAGCACACCGGTGGGCTCCCGAACTACCTTTTTATCTAATTATTTTAAACCCCGCTCGACAGCCTCATGCACTAATATTTCAATGGGACTCTCAAAAATCAGACCCACTGCTGATTATCGAATGGGTTTTCTTGTCGAATCAATCTACAAAAACCATTTCGACGCAGCATGAGATGTTTGCTTCTTTGATAATTAAAGCCAGGCAACGCTTGTTAACATTATCAGGAGTAGACTTTGCTTGTATTTGCTTACCTGTGACAAATATGTATCTACAATGGCTTTATCAGCAGTCAGACACCTTTATTATGGCGTTGGCAGACTATACGGGCCAACTCACATCCCACCCACCTTCGCATAAGCTGCTTAATGTCGATTTTCGCTTGATACTCAAGCCGAAAAGGAGTGATCAGCCATTACAAGCCCTTACTGTATTTACAGACGGGTCTGGAAAATCGCACAAATCAGTCATTTTATGGTGGGACAACCAGCATGAACGCTGGGACTCGGACATAGAGACCGTTCCTGGTTCTCCCCAGATAGTGGAGTTAACTGCGGTTGTTCGAGTTTTTTGGAGGTGGTCCACACCGCTTAATCTCATCACTGATTCAGCCTATGTTGCAGGGATTGTTGAGCGAGCTGAAGCATCTGTGTTACGCAACGTCCCACATTCTGACCTATTTGCTTTATTACAAGAACTTATCTTTCTCTTGGACTCTCGCCCTCACCCCTATTTTGTTATGCATGTCAGATCACACACTTCTCTACCTGGTTTTATTGCAGAAGGGAATCGACGAGCCGATTTGCTGACATTACCAGTACAGGTGTTGCCGGATCGCGTGGCACAGGCTAAACTCAGCCATTCCTTTTTTCACCAGAATGCTGGAGGTCTCAAACAGCAGTTTGGGCCTACCTCCCAACAAGCGTCTAACATTATCGCAGTATGTCCTGACTGCCAAAGGCATTCTTTCCCGTCAGTCGCAGGAGGAGTTAATCCCAGAGGACTGCAGAGTCTACAGCTATGGCAAACGGACGTTACGCATTATCCAGAGTTTGGTAAATTGAAATATGTCCATTCCTCCATTGACACCTTTTCAGGTGCTTTATTTGCTTCTTGCCACACAGGAGAGAAGGCACGTGATGTCCGCAAACACTTGATGCGCGCTTTTGCTACTTTAGGTATACCTTCACAAATAAAGACGGACAACGGTCCTGCTTATGTCTCTACGGCAACAAAAGCATTTTTTGACTCCTGGGGTGTGACTCACATTACTGGTATTCCTTATTCCCCTACAGGTCAATCTCTAATTGAACGCTCTCACCAATCTTTGAAGCGTTTGTTACAACAACAAAAAGGGGGAGTAGGAACTTCTACTCCTGAGGAACATCTGCAGAAAGCTTTGTATGTTTTTAACTTTTTGAATTGCTCTTTGTTAGATAGCAACCCTCCGATAGTCCGACATTTTAACACGAATGCTTCACTTGAGGTGCGAGTCAAAGCCCCCGTGTTGGTTCGTGATCCGGAAACAGGTAAGATCATGGGACCGTATCCCCTTATCACATGGGGCAGAGGCTATGCTTGTGTCTCCACAGAGAAAGGCCCCCGATGGATCCCGGCAAAGAGTGTACGACCCTTCCGTGAATCCCTACCACAATCATCCAGCAGCTCAAAGCTGGGGTCTCTAAGCTTCGACAAAGCGACAGTTGGGATTGGTTAGATAAACTTTTTGAAGGATGGGGATTGTCAGGGTGGTTAAGGAGTCTTGTGAAAATGATTATGTATGCTTTGGCTGTCTTTGTTTTCTTGTTACTTTTTTTGCCGTGTTTGTTGCAATGCTTACAAGGATTGATAGCACGCTCCATAAAAAGAGTTCTTACTGTGCAACAAGAAGGGGGAGATGTGGGACAGGATTCGGCTGGTCTCAGCAAAACCCCCAGCACTGCTCAGTTGATAAAAGAAGATGTGCTGGAACTTGTGGGCCACAGGCCCTGGGAAGGATAAGATAAAAACTTTCAGAATAGGGAGTACTGACTTCCTACAAGGACAGCTGGTGAGACTGTAAAACAATTATCCTGTAAAAGAGAAACTATTGTCCTTGCTCAAGATAGATTTATATAATTAGAAGAAATAAGTGTTTAGAAAAATACTTTTTGCATTAGCATCAGCATTAGCCAATCTGTGAATGCCTAATGTGGAATGTGAACCAATTAGCTTAGAACACGCTACCTTAGGACTAGTATAAATGTATGTAAAGAATTATAATAAAATCGACATCTTGCTTGCATCAAGCTGCGTCCCGTCTCTCCATCGTGGCACTCACACTGTGGGATCCCACCCACAGGAAACAGTCCTCCACAAACTTCTCCAACATGAGTCCTTCCCACGGGCTGAAGTTCTTCACAAACTGCTCCAGCGTGGGTCCCCCACGGGGTGGTGGTGTTACAAATCCCATCAGCAAACCTGCTCCAGCGTGGGCTCCTCTCTTCATGGGTTCACAGGTCCTGCCAGGAGCCTGCTCCAGTGTGAGCTTCCCACGGGGTCACAGCCTCCTTTGGGTGCATCCACCTGCTCCAGCGTGGGGTCCTCCAAGGGCTGCAGGTGAATATCTGCCCCAATGTTAACTTCCATGGGCTGCAGGGGGACAGCCTGCCTCACCATGGCCTTCACCACGGGCTGCAGGGGAATCCTGGCTCCGGTGCCTGGAGCACCTCCTCCCTCTCCTTCTTCACTGACCTTGGTGTCTGCATAGTTGTTTCTCTCACGTATTCTCACTTCTCTCTCCGGCTGCTGTTCTTGTGCTGTAGTTTTGGGGTTTTTTTGTGTCCTGTCCCCCCCCTCCTTCTTAAATATGTTATCACAGAGGCGCTACTACCATCGCTGATTGGCTCAGCTTTGGCCAGCGGCAGGTCCATCTTGGAGCCAGATGACATTGGCTCTATTGCACATGGGGGAAACTTCTAGGAGCTTCTCACAGAAGCCAGCCCTGTAGCCCCACAACCACGTCCCCCCGGCTACCAAAACGTTGCTGTGCAAAGCCAATATAATGACATAAGTAGAGTTTGAGCTCCAAGCCACAGGATGTTCCTCAGATGCCCCACATGCACTCAAACTCATGAACTTCACAGCTTTGCTTGGAAATTAGGAAAATTCTACCTGAATATACATTGTCACAAGGCTTGAAGGAACAATCTTGAGCTTCCCCTGCTCTCACTACACTCTGAACCCCTCTGCCCCAGAAAGGCAAGTTGGCCAGTTCTCCTATTAAAAAGAAGTGTCCACGTGTACTTTACAGGTCATCTCCAAGACACTGAGAGTCACTTGTGTCAGATCCTCAGTTTGAAGGGATCTGATTTCCAGAAGAAAACAAAAAGGGGGAAGGAAAAAGATAAAAGTAAACAGAAAACTTCTTGTACCTTGAAATGGGAAACAAAAGGTGGAGAAATCCCACACTACCAACTCTATTCAGAAATCTTGGCAAGGGTTGAGACATCAGACTTCACAGCCAAGTAACTGATAGCAGGGATAAGAATAAGAAGCTGTCAGAAGTGTAGATAGTGCACACATCATCTTGGTATCTAACCCCAACCAAAGTGATATGGGACAAAACTTGGTCAGAACAGCAAACATTCTGGGGCTATTATTGCCAGTTTACCTTCTCTATTAAGATTTCCCATCTGCTGCCATCCCAAACTGCTGCCCAAACTTCTGTGGTCGATCTTCTGGTGGACTTCCACAGCCAAGAACCAGGGAGATGGAGTCACAAGGAAGGAGAGGGAGAGATGAGCTGGTGATAGGGCCACTGGGCAGGCAGGATACATCTACTGAAACTGGAAAGGAGGCAATGGGTATTACACAGAAGCACAGAATCACAGAATATTTATGGTTGGATGGGACCTTTGAGATCATCGAGTCCAACAAACCAACCAACCAACCAACCAAACACACCCAAAAAAATCCCAGAACACCAACACCAAAACCAAACCAAAACAAATGCCCACAACCACACACCACCCCACCCACAAACAGACACAAACCAACAATCTCGGGCACTAGAGCATGCCCTGAAGTGCCACGTCTACACGCTTCTTAAATACCTCCAGGGATGGCGACTCCACCACCTCCCTGGGCAGGCCGTTCCAGTGCCTGACAACTCTCTCAGTAAAGTGATTCTTCCTAATATCTAATCTAAACCTCCCCTGCCGCAACTTCAGACCATTTCCTCTGGTCCTGTCATTATTCCCTTGGGAGAAGAGGCCAACACCCACCTCTCTACAACCTCCTTTCAGGTAGTTGTAGAGGGCAATGAGGTCTCCCCTCAGCCTCCTCTTCTCCAAACTAAACATGCCCAGTTCCCTCAGCCTCTCCTCATATGACTTGTTCTCTAGACCCTTCACCAGCTTGGTGGCTCTCCTCTGGACACACTCCAGCACCTCAATGTCCTTCCTGTAGTGAGGTGCCCAGAACTGAACACAGTACTCAAGGTGAGGCCTCACCAGGGCCAAGTACAGAGGCATGATGACTTCCCTACTCCTGCTGGCCACACTATTCCTGATACAGGCCAGGATGCCATTGGCCTTCTTGGCCACCTGGGCACAATGCTGGCTCATGTTAAGCCGGCTGTCCACCAACACCCCCAGGTCCTTTTCTGCCGGGCAGCTTTCCAGCCACTCTTCCCCAAGCTTGTAGCATTGTGCCGCGATGGAGAGACGGGACGCAGCTTGATGCAAGCAAGATGTCGATTTTATTATAATTCTTTACATACATTTATACTAGTCCTAAGGTAGCGTGTTCTAAGCTAATTGGTTCACATTCCACATTAGGCACTCACAGATTGGCTAATGCTGATGCTAATGCAAAAAGTATTTTTCTAAACACCTATAAATCTATCTTGAGCAAGGACAACAGGATAATTGTTTTACAGCCTCACCAGCTGTCCTTGTAGGATGTCAGTACTCCCTATTCTGAAAGTTTTTATCTTATCTTTCCCAGGGCCTGTGGCCCACAAGTTCCAGCACATTTTCTTTTATCAACTGAGCAGTGCTGGGGGTTTTGCTGAGACCAGCTGAATCCTGTCTCACAGCATTGCCTGGGGTTGTTGTGACCAAAATGCAGGACCCGGCACTCGGCCTTATTAAACCTCATCCCATTGGCCTTGGCCCATTGATCCAACCTGTCCAGGTCCCTCTGTAGAGCCTGCCGACCCTCAAGCAGATCAACACTCCCACCTAGCTTGGTGTCATCTGCAAACTTACTGAGGGTGCACTCAATCCCCTTATCCAGATCATCAATAAAGATATTAAACAAGACTGGCCCCAAAACTGAGCCCTGAGGGACACCACTGGTGACCGGCCACCAACAAGATTTCACCCCATTAATCACAACTCTCTGGGCATGGCCATCCAGCCAGTTTTTTACCCAGTGAAGAGTACACTTGTCTATGCCAGCTTCTATTCGCCAGCTTCTCCAGGAGAACACTGTGGGGGACTGTGGGAGACTGGCTAGCTAGGAAGGGTCGCGTAGACATGATCCAGCTGGCCGAGCAAGAACTTGAGAAACATCGGATTCAGCCCCCGTAACTGCTGAGCTGGCAAGGACACCCTGTCCTTGACTGTAATTGTTGTATGATAACAGGGAGATTGCAGCTGCTCAGGCATGGGAAAAGAGGATGAAAGTAACTGTAAAGAAGGAACTAAGGGCGGGGTTGAAGTTTGGAGGACAGGCCAATCAGAAAGATGTATTGCAGAATATGTATTAGCTAATTATAACGAAGCATAAAAGACGGCTGTACTATTCAATAAACGAAGCTTGCTGATCACTCATATTGAGTGTCCCTGTCTTCCCTCCGTCGCGACAAATGGCGCCCGAACAGGGACCCTAGAGAGGGCTGAACCTGCGAGCCACGAGTCGATGGAGCCTGGGTACCGGTCCTGAAAGCAGCGCAGGAGGCGAAAGGGACGGATCCCCGCGCCCGGGAGCACCTACAGAGGGTCCTGGCGAAAGGGACTAATCCCCGCGCCCGGGAGCACCTACAGAGGGTCCCGCCGGCCACGCACCGCCGAGGTCTTGCAAAGGCTGCAACAGCACTGACGAAGGTATGAATAGACAAGCGGTGTGCCGGGGTACCGGTCCTGAAAGCAGCGCAGGAGGCAAAAGGGATTAAGGGATTGATCCCCGCGCCCGGGAGCACCTATAGAGGGTCCCGCCAGCCATGCACCGCCGAGGTCTTGCAAAGGCTGCAACAGCGCTGACGAAGGTATGAATAGACAAGCGGCGTGCCTGGGTACCAGTCCTGAAAGCAGCGCAGGAGGAGAAAGGGATTAAGGGATTGATCCCCGCGCCCGGGAGCACCTATAGAGGGTCCCGCCGGCCACACACCGCCGAGGTCTTGCAAAGGCTGCAACAGCGCTGACGAAGGTATGAACAGACAAGCGGCGTATGATTTGCTCAAATGCTTTTTAGAAAAGCGGAGCGTTCAGGGTATAGATTGTAAAAGGGAGTTGCCTGGGTTATTAGCGTATGGAGTAGCGAGAGGTCGCTTTGATAATCCAGATACGGTTTTTGAACACGAGGAATGGCGTAAATATGGGGATAAATTGCTTGACGAAGTTATATGCGATAATAAAACAGCCAAAAAGTTGATAAAGCCATGGCGGGCAGTCGCTAACGCTCTGTTGCAACACCGAGCTGAGCAAAGAGCCTCCGAAAGGTTGGGACTGTCGACCGGGGCTACAGCTGTCCCGCAGCAGGGGGGCTCTGGCTCTCCCTCAGGCTGCCCATTGCCTCCCTCAGTGCGTACGCTAACGGTTCCACAGGGAGCGGCGGGGACGTGGAACCACCCGCCTTTTCCCCCGCCCCCTCCGGAGCCCCCGGCCCCCCCGTTAGGGGATGAGGAGGCAGGCGAGGGAACGGAGTGTAAAAATCCAGTGGAGAGTAGGGAAGGTACGAATCCCTTTACGGGGGGTTTGCAAATCGCCCAAGAAAGGCAGAAAACGTGGCGGCAGATAGCAGAGAGTGCTATGCTTGAGGGTGACTGAGAGTTTGCCGCAAGTATTATACATGAAGCCTTCCTGGCCACGTACTCGCAGCCAGATGCACAAGGGAACGTCACGGTTTCAATTACGAACTTGGATTGGAAACTATTAACTCAGCTGTGAGCCACGGTGAATGAGTCGGGACTGAAAGAGGAACCTACAAGGCAAATGTTAGACTATATTTGGGGTACTAATATCTTACTCCCGAGCGATATACGTAGTGTAATGAGGCTGATCCTGACCCAACATCAGCAGCTATTATTTAACGCCCACTGGCAGGCTGCCTGTCAGGAGTCAGCAGCGGTGGTTAGAGCACCAGGGGACCCGCTACATGGGGTCACTCTCCAGGAGTTGATGGGTCTAGGGCCTTATTTTCGAACAGAAGCACAAGCTTTGATGGGGCCAGATAAGGCAAAAGAAGCAATAAGATTAGCTAGACAAGCTCTCGACCGCATAAGAGAGCCCAGAGGAATCCCTTCATATATGGGTATTAAGCAAGGAAGAGAGGAGCCATTTGGTTTGTTTATCGATCGAGTAGCAAACGCCATACAGGCGGCCGGGGTGCCCGATTATCTCAAAGGCACTATACTAAAGCAGTGTGCTATACAAAATAGTAATCCGGCCACGCGTAACATCTTGGCTACATTGCCAGGGACATGGACCATCGAGGAAGGACTAGAAAGAATGGCTCAGGTACCGGTGGGGCCACAGGCAATGTTAGTTGAGGCAGTAAAGGAGCTAGGGAATAGTTTAAAGGAACACGCGCAGGCTACGCAGAGTCAGGTTTTAGCAGCCCTTGCTCCTTTGCAAACCTCTGCTGGGCGGTCAAATGCCCGCGGCCCACCTCGTTTGCGGTGCTTCTGTTGCGGCGTCGCCGGACACGTGAGGCGGGACTGCAATGCCAACTCCGTGTGGTGCAAGAACTGTCGATCAGACAATCACAACAAAGCTGCCTGTCGTCGAGCTGGATCGGGAAACGGACGACCCAGCGGGAAAAGCCGCCCCGAGCCGACACAAAAAGCGGCTGCCTACCCAGCAGCGCACAACCCCTTCCTCTCCGGCCAGCCACAAGCGGAAGCCTCGGACTGGACCTGGCAACAGCAGTAGATTGCACCCTACTGGACTCAAAACCTGTCAGAATTGCTACCGGCACACAGGGACCAATCTGTATTAATGGACAAGCGGTCGGAGCGCTACTTATAGGGCGTTCATCTGCCACTATGCTGGGACTTAATGTTTTGGTGGGACTGATTGATAAGGACTTTTACGGAGAGATTCAAATTATGGCTCAGACGCTGTTCCCACCACTTTTTGTAGCTAAAGGCGCTAAGGTGGCACAGTTGATTCCCCTGCCACATCTTGCGGGGGCCCTTCAACCGCTGCAGGAGCAACCTCGAGGGCAAGGTGGTTTTGGATCTACGGGACAAATGGCCTTGCTAACTATCGACCTGCGCCAACGGCCACGACGATCGGTTACGGTGCAGTACGGCGACCAAACCATCTCACTTGTTGCACTTTTGGATACTGGTGCCGATGTTTCCATAATCAGTACACGGAAATGGCCGGCTCAATGGCCAACATACCCGACCAATGCCACAGTTGCGGGAGTAGGGGGATTGACTCTTGCTAGCAAGTCACCCCTTTTGCGATGGACTATAATGGACAAGGTGGTAAACTGCTGTGTTTCTATTATCCCATTGCCTGAAGGGGTGCACGCTCTGGTAGGACGTGATATCCTGGCGCAGATGGGAATGGTCCTTACTTCAGACCTCCCTTTTTAGGGACGGCCACTGCTTGGACTTTCCCGATCCCGCTCCGATGGAAATCGGAAGAACCAGTGTGGATACAGCAGTGGCCGCTAAAAAGGGAAAGTCTGGAACAAGCACACGAACTGATCCGAGAACAATTCCGCCAGGGTCACCTGCGCCTGTCAACAAGCCCCTGGAATACCCCCATCTTTGTTATCAAGAAGAAGTCAGGAAAATATCGATTGCTTCACGACCTGCGAGCTGTGAACAAACAAATGTACGACATGGGGGCATTACAGCCTGGCCTACCCAACCCAGCTATGATACCGGAAGGGTGGCATCTGCTCATTGTGGATTTGAAAGACTGCTTTTTCACTATTGCCTTGCATGAAGATGATAAGCAAAGATTTGCCTTTACCCTTCCCGCGATCAATCGAGAAGGGCCGGACCAGCGCTTTGAATGGACGATCCTCCCGCAGGGAATGCGAAATTCACCCACCTTGTGTCAGATTTATGTTGATGCCGCCCTGCAGCCACTGCGACAAAACTGGGCCCGTACTCTAATCTATCATTATATGGACGATATTTTACTGGCCCAACCGACACCCTTTTCCGCGCAACAAAAGCAGGAACTAACAACGCAGCTCAGACAGAGAGGTTTAGTAATTGCGCCGGAGAAAGTACAAGAGATGAGCCCCTGGAAGTACCTAGGATGGCGTATCACCTGTACGACAATCCAGCCTCAGAAATTATCCTTGCAGCTGGATATTCGGACTCTCCATGATGCCCAACGGTTGTTGGGTGACCTGCAGTGGCTTCGACCTGTTACAGGCATCCCCAATGAACTACTGAATCAACTGCGGCCCCTGCTGCAGGGAACGGATCCTGCAACGCTAGTGCAGCTTACTGAGCAACAAAGACAAACGCTGCAACAAATAGCTTCTATGGTAACTACGCGTTCCACGCATTGGCGTGTTGAAGGTCTGCCCATTGACTTGACTGTTTTATGTGGTGAGCAGTATCTTATGGCAGCCTTAACTCAGCAAAAAATAAAAACGGGGGAGAAGCAGGGGTCCACCACTATCGTATTGGAATGGATAGCCCCTCCGCTACAACCACGGCAGACAATACAGGAAAAAATTGCCACGCTAGCAGATCTGATCAGGAAGGGTCGGCGCCGTATCCTACAGGTGGATGGCACCCCGCCAAGCACAATATGGGTGCCAATAAAGCAAATTGACCTGGAATGGTACTTGCAGAATTCCGAGGAGCTACAAGCTGCACTGCTTAATGATGGAGCGGCGCTGGTAGCTAAGCCACTGCCGTCACCCATCCTGTCGTGGATGGAGAACCTGGGCTGGATAGTTAAGCCGATGCGGTCCAGCCAACTGATCCTGCAGGCTCTCACGGCCTTCACTGATGCGGGCCGACGTTCCAGGACTGCTGCCGTAGCTTGGAAAGATGGACAGGGATGGCAGCATCAAATTTTGCAGGCACAGCAAGGGGACTCTCTACAGACACTGGAACTTTTCGCTGTGGTCTGGGCATTCATCTGGTGGAGGAATGTCCCATTGAATATAGTCACTGATTCTCTTTATGTTGCAGGAATAGCTAATCGCATTGAAGATGCGAGTCTGTGAGAATTGAAGAATCAACGCTTAACGGAGCTATTAGTTAACCTGCAGCTTGCGATTGCGCAAAGAAGCAACCCGTATGCTGTGATTCACATCTGGAGCCATCAATGGGAAGAAGGGCTTGGAGAAGGCAATGCTCGGGCCAACCGCCTAGTTGCGGTCGCAACTGAGCCCCCCCTGGCATCACATTGTCGGGCCCGAGAAGCTCACTCTATTTTTCACCAAAATGCGAAAGGACTGGCTCGAGCCTATAAGCTCTCTATAGCTGAAGCCCGAGCCATTGTCAAGGCCTGCCCTATATGTAGCTATCATAATTCGGGTCTAGGACTCGGATGCGGGGTCAACCCTAGGGGGCTAAAGTCCAATGAGGTCTGGCAAATGGATATTACCCATGTGCCCGCGTTAGGTCAGTTGAAGTATTTGCATGTGACCGTAGACACTTATAGCCATATGATATGGGCCACCCCACAGCCAGGGGAAAAGGTTCGGGACGTGCGTCGGCACCTGACTAGTTGCTTCGCCGTTTTAGGGGTGCCTGGCACGATCAAGACTGACAATGGCCCGGCCTACAGCAGTGAGCCACTGAAGCACTTTATGCAATTATGGAACATTGTCCACCTTACTGGCATTCCCCATTCCCCAACCGGGCAGGCAGTAGTAGAAAGAGCCAATGGAACTCTAAAGCGTTATTTGGAGAAGTTTAAGGACATTGTAGACGCAAGAGAAAGGGTCCAAAAGGCCCTCTTTGTGCTTAATCATTTATGTGTATTCGGGGACGGTAATGATCCGCCTATTGTAAGGCATCATGCAGGATCTGAAACTCTCAAGCCGCCACACATGAAAGTGCTGTATAAAGATGCAAAAACAGGACAATGGGTGGGTCCTGCAGAGGTGGTTTACGTAGGACATGGTTATGTCTGTGTTTCTACTGCTACAGGTACCATCTGGGTTCCTAGCCGATGGGTGAGACCTGCTGTTGAGCACACTGGCGACAACACCTGAAGACGATTTTGGAGGCCCCTGCTATCTGGGCCAACTAACACTGTTTGCTCCAAATATACATACCCTCAGATATCATACTAGAAATAGACGATCTCTTTCTACCCTAGGTTCTGATTGTAATGACAATGTGGAGTTGTGGGGGACAGCAACTAACGTAGTCGCCTCTATCATCCCCGCTGTTGGGACCGCACATGCTTTAGCTAACATAAAGAAGCTTGCTTGTTGGGCAGTTAAGCAATCGAATGTAACCACGCAAATAATTATGGAATTAAGGAAGGTCTTCGTTGGGTTGGTATCATTATACTGATTCTGATAGCAGTACGTGCAATACTGGGATGTGTAGTTAAGAAAGTTGAACAAGTCACCGAAAAGGTATTACTTGCCCAAAATAAAAATGGGGGAATTGTGGGAGACTGGCTAGCTGAGAAGGGTCGCGTAGACATGATCCAGCTGGCCGAGCAAGAACTTGAGAAACATCGGATTCAGCCCCCGTAACTGCTGAGCTGGCAAGGACACCCTGTCCTTGACTGTAATTGTTGTATGATAACAGGGAGATTGCAGCTGCTCAGGCATGGGAAAAGAGGATGAAAGTAACTGTAAAGAAGGAACTAAGGGCGGGGTTGAAGTTTGGAGGACAAGCCAATCAGAAAGATGTATTGCAGAATATGTATTAGCTAATTATAACGAAGCATAAAAGACGGCTGTACTATTCAATAAACGAAGCTTGCTGATCACTCATATTGAGTGTCCCTGTCTTCCCTCCATCGTGACAGGGGACGGTGTCAAAGGCCTTACCAAAGTCCAGGTAGACAACGTCCACAGCCTTCCCCCCATCCAGAAGGTGGGTCACATGGTCATAGAAAGAGATCAGGTTGGTTAAGCAGGACCTCCCTTTCATAAACCCATGCTGGCTGGTCCTGATCCCTTGGTTGCCCTGCACTTGCCGTGAGAGCTCACTCAAGATGATCCTCTCCATGATCTTTCCTGATCCCAAGGTCAGGCTGACAGGCCTATAGTTTCCTGGATCCTCCTTCCGGCCCTTCTTGTAGATGGGCGTCACGTTAGCCACCCTCCAGTCATCTGGTACCTCTCCTGTTGACCAGGATTGTTAATAGATGATGGAGAGAGGCTTGGTGAACTCTCCCGCCAGCTCCCTGAGTACTCTTGGGTGAATCCCATCCGGCCCCATAGACTTATGCGTGTCCAGGTGCAGAAGCAGATCATTAACTACTTCCTCCTGGATTATGGGGGGGTTGTTCTGCTCCCCATCCTTATCTTCCAGCCCAGGAGGCTGAACACCCTGGGGGTAGCTGGTCCGACTATTGAAGACGGAGGCAAAGAAGGCATTAAGTATCTCAGCCTTCTCCTCATCCTTGGTCGCAATGTTCCCACCCGCATCCAGTAAGGGATGGAGATTCTCCCTGACTCTCTTTTTGTTGACGTATTTATAAAAACTTTTTTTGTTGTCCTTTATATTGATGGCCAGGTTGAGTTCCAGCTGGGCTTTTGCCTTCCTAATTTTTTCTCTGTATAACCTAACAAGATCTCTGTACTCTTCCTGAGTTGCTTGTCCCTTCTTCCAAAGGTGATAAACCTTCCTTTTTTCCCTAAGTCCTATCAAAAGCTTTCTGTTCATCCAGGCCGGCCATTTCCCCCCCCCCTTTAATCTTGCGACGCATGGGAATAGCCTGCTCCTGGGCCTTTAGGATTTCCTTCTTGAAGAGCGTTCAGCCTTCCTGGACCCCTTTGCCCCCCAGGATTATCTCCCAAGGGACCCTCCCAACCAGGGCTCTGAACAGGCCAAAGTCCGCCCTCCGGAAGTCCAAGGTGGAGGTTTTGCTAACCCCCTTCCTTACCTCACTAAGAATTGAAAACTTGACCATTTCATGATCGCTAAGACCAAGACAGCCTCCGACCTCCACATCTCCCACTAGTCCTTCTTTGTTTGTGAAAAGTAGGTCTAGCGAGGCACCTCCCCTGGTAGGCTCTCCTACCAGTTGTGTCAGACCCCTGTGATTAAAAGGAGAAACACAAATGAGGAGGAATCAGTGGAGAGGCTGATGGAGGTATCACCACAGCTTTCACAGCTTTCCCTGGGCTGGGTATCAGGAGCAAGAGCAGGACTGAGCCCGCAGCAGAAACCGATGCCAGAAAGGACACATAGCATTGCACATGGTGGAGGGGACTGAGCAGAGAAGCCCAGGTCCAGGCACAACTTATAAGGCAGTGACTCCCACTTTGTTACTGCTCACTGACACCTTCAAAAACCCCAGTAGAGAAATGAGCCCCTGGATTTATCCCACTTTTCCAATTAGCCTTGCAGAGGCAAAGCCACAGGAAATCTTGGGTCCTGTTTCTCTTGAGTCAGTTTTGTAGGAGGGCATTTTTTCTTAATGACTGAGACGTGGGTCCATTCAAAGGAAGAGTGGGATTCTTTCTCCATCCCGGACAGTTTATCAAACAGTTTCTCAAGCAGTTTATCATTTTTCTTAGCTATTTCCTCATTTTACTCAGCTATTCTCTTGGTGATTTCCTCTATTTTCTCAGTCATTTTTTCCACAAACAAACCATTGTTGACAATGTATGGGAATACATCGATGGTGCACTCTGCACAAACTTCCTTAGCAAAGATCGTTTGCATGGCATTTCATCAGGGTCTATGTTCAGTTCCAGTCACCATAAATCACATCTCGCACAGCCATTTCCCTCAGATACTTGATACCTTTTTCCATGCTGCTTCATTTGCTTGGATAGCATTTGATTCCATTGTGTGGGGTAATACAGCAGAAGTTGTTTTCAAGAAAGGTAAAGAAATAATCAAGATTCTTTTGAAAGCAGGTTTTGCTGTGAAAAGAGGTAAGGTCCAGGGACCCGCAGGAGAGATCCAGTTCTTGGGAATTAAATGGCAAGATGGCCATCGCCAGATCCCAATGGAGGTGATTAACAAAGTAACGTCTATGTCCCCACCTACTAACAAAAAAGAAACACAAACCTTTTTAGGTGTTGTGGGTTTCTGGAGAATGCATATTCCAGGTTATAGTCAGATTGAGAAACTTCTCTATGAAGTGACTCAAAAGAAAAATGAGTTTGTGTGTGGTCCCGAGCAACGAGAAGCCTTTGAGCAAATTAAACAAGAGATTGTGCATGCAGTAGCCCTTGGACCAGTCCGAAGAGGATGGGACATTAAAAATGTGCTCTGCACTGCAGCCGGAGACAAGGGCCCTACCTGGAGCCTATGGCAGAAAGCACAAGAGGAGATTTGAGGTTGACCCGTAGGATTCTGGAGCTGAGGATACAAAGGCTCCGAGGCCATGAAACAGAAAATGAGGAGCGATCCCCCTTGCACCTGGCACCGCAATAAACATACCTGCTTTATAACTCTCTGTGAGTTGTAGGGTTTGTTTCCGCGCGTCAGCCAAGTATACCCCAACTGAGAAAGAAATCTTGGCAGCCTATGAAGGAGTTAGAGCTGCTTCAGAAGTAATTGGTACTGAAGTACAGCTCCTCCTGGCACCCCGATTGCCAGTGTTGGGCTGGATGTTCAAGGGTAAAGTTCCTTCTACTCATCATGCCACCGATGCTACCTGGAGTAAATGGGTTGCCTTAATTACACAGCAAGCTTGAATAGGAAACCCAAATCATCCAGGAATTGTAGAAGTGATCACAAACTGGCCCGAAGGCAAAGACTTCACAATGCCACCAGAGGAGGTGGTGACACCACATGCTGAGGAGGCCCCACCATATGACGAACTCTCAGATAATGAGAAACAGTATGCTCTGTTCACTGATGGATCTTCACAGAATCACAGAATCACAGAATCTTAGTGGTTGGAAGGGACCTTTGAGATCATCGAGTCCAACCACATTAAAAAAAAAAAAAACAAAACAAAACACAAAAACACACAAACAAACAAAAAAACACAACACAAAACCAAACAAACAACAACACCCCCCCCCAAAAAAAAAAAAAAAAAAAAAAAAAAAAAGCAAGCAGCATCCATCAACTAAACCCCACACACAACACCCCACCACAAACCAACAATCCCGGGCACTAGAGCATGCCCTGAAGAGCCACGTCTACACGCTTCTTAAATACCTCCAGGGATGGTGACTCCACCACCTCCCTGGGCAGGCTGTTCCAGTGCTTGACCACTCTCTCAGTAAAGTAATTCTTCCTAATATCTAATCTAAACCTCCCCTGCCGCAACTTCAGACCATTTCCTCTGGTCCTGTCGTTATTCCCTTGGGAGAAGAGGCCAACCCCCGCCTCTCTACAGTTTCCTTTCAGGTAGTTGTAGAGGGCAATGAGGTCTCCCCTCAGCCTCCTCTTCTCCAAACTAAACATGCCCAGTTCCCTCAGCCTCTCCTCATAGGACTTGTTCTCCAGACCCCTCACCAGCTTGGTGGCTCTCCTCTGAACACGCTCCAGCACTTCAATGTCTTTCCTGTAGTGAGGGGCCCAAAACTGAACACAGTACTCGAGGTGAGGCCTCACCAGTGCCGAGTACAGAGGCACGATGACTTCCCTGCTCCTGCTGGCCACGCTATTCCTGATACAGGCCAGGATGCCGTTGGCCTTCTTGGCTGCCTGGGCACACTGCTGGCTCATGTTAAGCCGGCTGTCCACTAACACTCCCAGGTCCTTTTCTGCCAGGCAGCTTTCCAGCCACTCTTCCCCAAGCCTGTAGCATTGCCTGGGGTTGTTGTGGCCGAAATGCAGAACCCGGCACTTGGCCTTATTAAACCTCATCCCATTGGCCTTGGCCCATTGGTCCAACCTGTCCAGGTCCCTCTGTAGAGCCTGCCGACCCTCAAGCAGATCAACACTCCCACCTAGTTTGGTGTCATCCGCAAACTTACTGAGGGTGCACTCAATCCCCTTATCTAGATCATCAATGAAGATATTGAACAAGACTGGCCCCAAAACTGAGCCCTGAGGGACACCACTGATGACCGGCCGCCAACCAGATTTTGCTCCATCAATCACAACTCGCTGAGCACGGCCATGTCGCATTGTAGGAAAGCTTTGAAGCTCTTGTCGCATTGTAGGAAAGCTTTGAAGGTAGAAAGCTGCTGTATGGAGTCCTACACGATGAGTTGCAGAAGCTGCTGAAGGAGAAGGTGAATGGAGTCAATTTGCTGAGGTAAAAGCCATCCAGCTGGCCCTAGACATTGCTGAAGGAGAAAAGTGGCTAGTGCTCTATCTCTATACTGACTCATGGATGCAAATGCTCTGTGGGGGTGGTTAAAACAATGGAAGCAGAGCAACTGGCTGTGCAAAGGTTAATCCATTTGGACTGCTGAATTATGGCAAGATATTGCTGACTGGCTAGGGAAACTAGTCGTGAAGGTACGCCATGTAGATGCTCACATATCCATGAGTCGGGCCACTGAGGAACATTGAAACAATCAGCAAGTGGATTGGGCTGCTAAGGTTTTCCAGATAGATTTGGACTGGGAACATAAAGGTGAACGATTTTTAGCTCAGTGGGCCCATGACACTTCAGGTCATCTAGGAAGATTGTGGCAGTGTGCTCTCCCCCTTTCCCCTCCCAAACCCCAGCTCCTGCTCAAGCTCCATCAGTGGGAGTTGTGATAAGTTGAACCTGGACTTTGGGGGATGGATGGCAACACAGCCAAAACACTGTCTGGAGTGGAGACCTAGATATTTTGTTCCCATAAGAATATGACTTAGGTCAATTATCTTACTCTATAAATAGTGGACAGCCCAAGAGCCCGTTGAGCTCTCCTGCATGGCAACGGGCTGCATGCCAGGATCTCCCCTTTTGTGAGGATGCTTGCTTAAGGTTCTACTCCTCGAGGTTGAGAGATTCCTTGCCGCAACAGATTCTCGGTAAGTGACTAATAGCATGCTAAACTTTGAAATCTTAGCTAAGTGATATAAAGGATTGATTGCACATATATAATCCTTTAGACATAAACCATTGACCAAGACTGGGACTAGGACTGGATCCAGCCGCACCTAGACTCCTCTCTGAGAAGGAGTTTAGAGAGCAAGGGGGTCCTTTCTGAAACCTTGACTCAATGGGAGGGTCTCCTTGACAGTTCTGTCTGACCCTATCCTCTATGCAGTAAGTAACCAAGTGTACTTTGCCATCTCAAATCTTGTTAAAACACTGTTGCATTTACCATCAAACTTTGTTAAATCACTGTTTTATATTAATAAATATTTCACTACTCCTCTCTTATGAGTGAAGTTAATCACTCCGCCTGTGACAAAAAGATGCCACATATAAATCAACCCATGACCAAGGGGTGGATTTAACCATGGATGCTATTGCACAGGTTATCCATGTCTGAAATATAAGTATGTGGAGGCTTGGCGAGTTGACTATATCACACTCCCTGAAACCTGCCAGGGTAAGCGCTATGTGCTTACAATGGTGGAAGGAAGCACCGGATGGTTGGAAACCTATGCTGTGCCCCATGCCACTGCCCGGAATACCATCCTGGGCCTTGAAAAGCAAGTCTTGTGGCGACATGGTACTCCAGAAAGAATTGAGTCTGACAATGGGACTCATTTTAAAAACAATCTTATAAGTAGCTGGGCAAAAGAACATGGCATTGAGTGGGTATATCATATTCCCTATCATGCACCAGCTTCTGGGAAAATTGAACGATACAATGGACTGTCAAAAACCATCCTGAAAGCAATGGGTGGTAGAACCTTTAAAAATTGGGAAAAGCATTTAGCACAAGCTACCTGGTTAGTCAACACCAGGGGATCTATCAGTCGCGCTGGTCCTGCTCAGTCAGACCTTTTACATACTGTAGAAGGGGATAAAGTCCCTGTGGTGCATGAAAGGAATATGCTTGGGAAACCTGTTTGGGATTTTTCTGCCTCAGGCAAAGGCAAACTCATTTGTGGGACTGTTTTTGCTCAAGGACCTGGATGTACTTGGTGGGTGATGCTGGAGAATAGAGAAATTCGATGTATACCTCAAGGAAATTTAACCCTTGGTGAGAATACTCAATCCTGAGTCTGCTATAATAGATGAGACTGCAATTATGAACTAAATGGACTTAATGAATTTTTGTGTACAAAGATAAATCATAAATGACTGATCTGTGTGTATATATGTATATCTGCATGTGTATATATTTGATGGATAAGAAGTGTTAGTGATCTGAGCATGATGCAAATGGTAAGAAATAAGGGGTGGAATGTCCTGGTTCAGGGTAGAGCAGAGCCAACTTTCTGTTCAGTGAGAGAAGCTCTTGCTTACACTCGTTGCTGTGGCAACCAGGGTCAGCTGACTTGGTTGTTTACCCTGTGGAGGGGTTGCACCTGTGGGGAGGAGTGGACAGGTCAGGTGTCCCAAACTGACCAATAGGATATTCCATCCCATCTGCCACGCTCAGTATAAAAGCTGAGGGAGCAAAGAGCATTAGGTTGGCTTCTCTTCTTGGGTTTCTTTTTCTGGGATGTTGTTTAAGGGTTCTTTTTCCATGTGGAGGAACTGGTCAGCTTTTCTGCATTCCGTCTCTGTCAGTGTGTTCTGGAATCCAGTTCCCATTTGTTACTGAGTCCGGTCTGGAACTTTCCTGGTGTCTGCAGGTGACATCTCCCTGGGAACCTGATATGGTTATATGTATTTATATATACTATATCTATTTCATTATTTTCTTTATATTTTGTTATTAATATTTATAGTTTAGTTTTTTCTAAACTGATAATTCTCTTTGTCTGTTCTTCCTCTCCTTGGAGTGAGAGGTGGGGGAGAGCATCTGTTGTCTTGTCATTGGCCAACCTGACCCAAACCACATCACCTCTCCTCTTCTTCTTCTGCCCTGCTGGAATCTATCTTCATCCTGGCATTTTAAAGGGCAATGTGCATGTTTTATGGCTATCCCCTATAAAACCATTCTCATGACAACACATCCAGCCTTTTATTAGGGCTGTTTGGTGAGTTTATGGGCCAGACATTTTTCTGTGCTAATGCATGAGGTCTTGCCATCACTTCTGTGAGCACACAGAATAGTAGTAAATAGCAGTATTTAATTACCCCCTGCTGCAGCCATGTCCACCAAAGACCCATTAACTCTTTTGTCTGTGCATGGGCAATTGGGGGGGGGGGGGCTTGGTGTCCAGACTTTCACCTCTGTCCCCATCATGGCAGGAATGACTCTGCATGTCTCACTTTTCTACAGCTTGGCTGTGTCTTGGGGAGCTGGAAGGCTTTTAAGTATCTTGGGGGGTGGGTAATTGCTCTCAGATACTAGGAAACCAATTGGCCTTTGCTGTTTTGGGCACTTTGCCCCACTCAACTCTGATCCCAAATCACTGCGAACGTGAGACCCTGTTCCTGTAGTGCTCCATGATGAGACAAAGCAGGCTGAGAAACAAGTGGTCAGCAGACATTTACGTGGTGCGGAGGGGCTCTGCTTTCCAAGAAAGCCACAACTGTGCTGTCAAAGTGGATTTGTCTCAGACCTCAGACACTGGCGTCACCAAGGCTGTTTCTGTGCTCAGCTCCTCCTCCACCTGCCCATAAGGACCCCTGTGAAGGCAGAAGGATGTGATATAAAGCCAGCTGTGTGTTTTATTGTCTTGCATTCACAGACTTCCACATGTGTAACGGCGAGTAGCAGAGCCAGCAGAGGTTTAATGAGGGGTTAAGGATTAATAACGGAGACCAAAATTTATCTAAGTAACTGCTTACCTGGTGCCTCCTTGTCAGACTTCAGGGGCCCTGGTGGCCGCTGAGGGATCTGCTCCCTGCACAGCATTGTAGCAAGGATGAATGATGTCCCTGGGAAAAGGCTGTGGCGGGTGCCCGATGTCAGGAAGGGGAGGGTGACCCTGAGCTGGGAAGCAAGCCGCTGGCTCAGGTCCCGCTCCAGCGAGGCAGTGGTTTGGCAGTCAGGTCACAGTAGATGGTCTGTGTCACCTTTCAGGTGTTTTGATTGCACATTGCACAGTAAAACGGAGGTGACTATAAGGCTGCACTGTGATTCCCACCTTGCAGGGAGCTTTCCGGCCAGCTATCAGTTTCGATCAGGTTTTGCTCACTGATCTTGACCCATTGTCACTCATTTAACTCTTGGCCATGCCACTGGAAGCGGTGGTG
Source organism: Numenius arquata (assembly GCF_964106895.1). Classification (NCBI taxonomy): domain Eukaryota; kingdom Metazoa; phylum Chordata; class Aves; order Charadriiformes; family Scolopacidae; genus Numenius; species Numenius arquata. Next base: position 28,395,992 of record NC_133615.1, on the reverse strand, counting down.
GGCTCCCTGCACTTGCCAGCCCCCTGCCCAGTGTTGGTTCACATCACATTCCCAGGCTGTGTTATTCTTAAGTACTGTAAATCTCCCACTATTATTCTCCCACTTGATATAGTGAGCTGTGTCATTTTTGAAAGGAAATACATAGCAGTATATTAAAGACATCATGGATATTCTCATTCACGTTTAAAACAAATTCATTACAATGTAAGAAACCCTGAATAGCATGAATTTATTATAATGATTTAAGGCTCCTGGCACTTGAGTTTAAAATGTCTCTCAATAAATAACTTTCCCTTGAAAACACAGCAAATTAATATAACTTACCAATTCCAAAGTTATATAAATCCAAGAGGCTTAAATCAACAGTATGCTGGATAAGATTACTGTTGCTCAGCCAGAGCCTGGTATCGCAGCTCAGAAAGATGGAAAAAGTAGTGAAAAAGGGATGGCTTTTTTTGGGTCACCTTTCTCTCCCTTCCACCATCCTAGGCTATGTCTATTCTGTGAAAGTCAGACCAATGTGAAATGGATGAAAGCAGCTCTGGCCTTTGCACACAGGTATCATTAAAACAGAGCAGCTACTCCACCATCAGACTCAACAAACACCGCTTTGATATTTCCCCAAAGTGCCTCTAACACGCATGGCCCTGTTGCTTTCAGTAGTGGCGTTTTAATTTGACTGCAAACCCAGGAACTGAGATGTCTCCAACTTGGATGCCTCCAACTCTGCCGCGGTCTCTCTAGTCCAGAGCAAACCCAGGGCTCTCTCCTCTGCAGCACTGGGGACTGTGCGAGACAGCCATGATCTTAGTCAAGGTTTTAAATAACCCTCACCACAAGGCTACTGTGTAATTATTCAGACAGGCCACCTTCCCTCTTCTCAGGGGTGTCCAACTCAGAAAAAACAGAATGCAATGGCTGCTCATGTTTGGTAGGATATGTGTCAAAATACATATTTAGTGGGTTTGTGTAAAACTACACGGGAACTATCTGCACAAAAAACCTATATGCATGAACACCCACCCACACCCAGGTGCAGGGTCCCCACAGGTGAGGCAGTGAGACAGGCCATGTCAAGGGGAGAGCCCACCTGTCTCCCAGGGCTGGATCTCACTGCGTAGGGGCAGTAGGAAGGGAAGTGAAACCCCACATGTGGCTGTAGCCATTGGCTGGCAGAGTTTTGGCTGGCACAGAGCTTGCCCCAAGAGCCATCCATGGAGTTCAGCAGCTCTTGGGGACAACAGCTTGTGCACATCTGTGCATACAAGGAAGCAGCAGTTTTGTTCAGCTGGGTGCACAGCTGGGTGCCACCAGCACTGTCTTGCACAGAAAAAGGTTCACACTTGCTCCCTCTGCATGGACCTTCCCACTTGGAGAGGTCACCATGCGGGCAGCAGAAGTACTCAGCATCACCAGCTGAACAACCTGGGAGCCCTTCCCAATCAGCCCTGCTCTCCGGAAGGTCTTCAATGGCTTTTTATTTTATGAAGGTCTAATTTTTCCCCTTTACTGTCAGTGCGACAATTTTTTTCCACAACCTGGCTGATGACTATTTTTTTAAACAAAGTTCAGTACCAGTGACATTCTGACAGTGTCAATACAGACAGAGTACACCCACCTGAGCTTTTCAACATGGGAAGTTAGGGCTGTTAAGGGTCAGATCGACAGCCTTAGTAAATTCAAGTCCTCTGTACAGCAGACGACAAGAAGTTATTAGATACAGACAACGCTTTCATCTCCCACCCCGCCTTTTAATTGTCTCTCTCACCCAAACTATAAATATCTGACTCTTCTCATCTTGTTTCCTCATTATGTCAATTCTAGCAGTCCCTGATCATTTTTATTACTTACTGAAATCCCTCCAATCTGCCAGTAAACTCTGTGATGAGATCCCTGTGCTGAAAGCACTAGTGCAAATAGAGGGGCATCAGACCCACTGACAAGGAGCTATTTCCTCTGCAATTTGGAGATGTCATTGCCTCCTCACCTGCAGCTCAAAAGTCTTCTTGTCTGTTTTTGTTGCTATCAGATAGCATCGCCCTTGTGCTTTGTTCGCTCTTCCCCTTCTGAGGGGTTCTGCTGTCTGGGTCTCCCCCATCTCATCAAGCATGTGTCTTTCAGATTGTTTCAAGGTGACTGAGTTCACAGATGCTGCACCCCCCAGGTTCATGCTCCATCCCAAATTAAATCCTGTAATCTTTTTTTTCTGCTTGGTCTTTCTACTTCACATTATTTCATCCTCCTCAACCCTTCTAAATTTAGCAGTGTCCTGGTTTCACTCACAGACTTTCTACTTCCAAGAAATAGAGCAACGAGACCAGGTACCTAGCCCAATGCCTCCAAACAAGGCTCCTGAAAGTGTCAAAAGGGAAATACTGCGCAGATGAGGCCACACTGCCATCGTTCACAGCAACAGCACCTGCTCTAGTGTAAACTCTTCAAGATGCTTAAATGCTGGAGAAAGTTCAAAAACAAGCCCCCCAAATCATCTAGGAGCTGGAAAACAGACATTAGGACACAGGGTGTAAAGGACCCTATCTCATCAAAGGGAAGGCTGAACCAGGAGTTTATCACTGTGTGCGGGGGACTCACTTTCTGACAGCAGGGAAATTTTGCAATCTTGCTTCCAAAGGTACGACTAAGTCCAGCAGCTGGAAATTAAAGTTAGACAAACTCAACCTCAAAATAAGGCAGTTTTGTACCAGCAAGGAAAATTAAACACTGGAAAATTTTGACAAGGTGCTTTTAAAATGCCAATGCAACTCCCTCACAGTCAACTCTGATTAGATTAGATATTAGGAAGAAATTCTTTAGTGTGAGGGTGGTGAGGCACTGGAACAGGTTGCCCAGGGAAGTTGTGGCTGCCCCATCCCTGGAAGTGTTCAAGACCAGGCTGGATGGGGCTTTGAGCAACCTGGTCTAGTGGGAGGTGTCCCTGCCCACGGCAGGGGGGTTGGAACTCGATGATCTTTAAGGTCCCTTCCAACTCTAACCATTCTACGATTGTATGATTCTATCTGAATAATTAAAGAGACACAGTCAGAATGCTCAAATCCTGACATGCAACTTTCTCTAAAACCAGGATATGTATTCTTTGCACAATCTGAATAAATGCATACGTAAAAACAGACTTCATTATTATTATTAATATGACAGTTAATGGCTTCAGTGAAGTCAAAGCTGCAGGATCAGGCACCCAAGAGTCAGAACATTTCAAACAGGAAAACTGATCTGACTTGTGATACTGAATGCTCTTTTAATGCAAATTAACAGCCAAGGGTGCTCTCGTATTGTTCATGCTTCCCAAGGAGAAAAAGTTCCCAAATGTTCTGCAGAAGTACCAACACTGTACATTAAGCCACATACAGAAAATCCTCACATATAGATGTTCAACCAAGCAACCAAATGTCTCATCAGTGCTAGATGCTTGCACACATTTTCTTTGATGGGTTTTGTCCTCTCAACAGAAGGAAAATGAAGTGGGCAACTGTCCCTTTAAGGATGATGATAATTCAGTCTGTCTTCACCTTTTGGTACATTTGCCAGTGTGCTGGAAAGTCAATGAGCACCTCCGCAACAGACTGGAAAACAATCTCTTCTAAGACTGATTTTGACACTTCCCCATGTATATTTTTTCATCTAACTTTCATAAGCTTGAAAGTCTGCATGTTTCATCACAGGAGAAGAAAATTTGTTAAGTCTACAAGTTTGGATTAGAAGTCTAACTATTTAGACAGCTAAAGTTTGGTGAAGGTAATCTGATCATAAAATCTCAAAAAATTCCATCAGGAGAAGGAACACAAAGAATTAGTGTACAAAGCATGAAGAAGGCAGGGCCATGCACAAGAGGACAGAGATGGGAGCAGAGGTAAGTTTTGAGGCTCTTCTTTCAATGAAGAAATTTGACCTTTGCTTTTAATGCAGAACGGGTAGATGTGGTGCTTAGCGACATGGTTTAGTGATGGTTTTGTCAGTGTTAGGTTGATGGTTGGACTCAATGATCTTAAAGGTCCCTTCCAACTTAGACTGTTCTGTTCTGTTCTATTCTATTCTATTCTATTCTATTCTATTCTATTCTATTCTATTCTATTCTATTCCAAATACGGCTCAGAGAGCAGCATGGAGATGCCCAAACTATCTGAGAGGTAGGTACCACCAGGATCAAGCCAGTATAGCTGGGTCAATGCAGAACTGTGTCCTGGGTGGCTAAATCCATCCTGGTCAGGCATTGCACAATGCTGGGACAGTATTCCCTTAATCTCCTCTGTAAAATTAACACAGGTTGCTGGAAATTTGGCTCCTTGGCCACTAAAGTGCTTTTGGAAATTTTATTAGAAACTTTCAGCATTGCCTCCTAATTAAATAAGTATCTAGTAGAGTTTATAAACTTAATGTAAAAGAGTTTTGTAGTCCATCACTAAGGTAACAGGAAACACCATAAAGCATTAGAATTCAGAACAGCTCATTAAACATTCATATTTTAAAGAGGAAAACAGCACAAAAATAAACACAGGTTGGCACAGAGCCCAATCCTTCCTTCCACGATATTTCTGTTTCACTGCCTGTGCAGCAGGAATACAACTCTCTTAACATCTACAGGCGCATCTTACTTTGCACTGTGTTTCCAAATTGAATGGGAAGGAAGGCTCTCACATTTTTAGGACAAACACGCAAATGTGGCTGTTTCTCTGGGAACCATAAAACCACTTATTCCCAGGATGGTTGCTGAGAAATCACCTGAAACCACTTGGTATTCTGTCTAGTAAAACCTGATAGGCACTGATTTCAGACAGTCCCACAATGTACAGTACCTAAAAAAAATGGTCAGATTATGCAGAAAAGTGATGCACAGAACTCGTTACTGTGCAAGATATTAGAGAAAATGGTGATCTTGAAGGTAAGCACAGAGCATCCTTGCATCAATTGGCTGAACAGTGATGTTTGTTTATTTATTTATTTAGACATTTGGGATATGTCACTGAATTTTTAATGTTTGTCTATTTCCCATTGCTGGTAAAATATATTATATTTCTTACATGCTGTTCAATTTTTAAACTATACTATTGTATTTTCATATTGTACAGTCCCATTTAACTAATATTATCATTTTTTCCTTCCTGAAAAAACAGCACAACCCCAAACAAGTTTGATATTTGGAGAAGCAGGAATTTCCCCATGAGGCAACCTAACTGAACTTATTAGAGTCATAAATACTCTGGCAGTGAGATATATGTATATTTCTTTAAACAACTAGCGTCAGATATTATTTTAGCACGATGTTCAGAGATGTCTTTTCATTTACAATCTCTGAAAATTTATTCTTTAACCATAAATGTGTACAAAACACACAGAATTTATCTTCTGCAAGGTGATGGCATTTCAGCAAAGCATACCGGCAATACGGATTTGGAGATTAGTAGCTGTATAGGTGTCCTGGTTTGAGGTAAAACAGAACTAATTTTCTGTTCAGTAATTTTACTTTGTAGCTGGGTCTCTTCTAACTAACTAAACTCTGAAATTAACAGCATATTGTTCAGAAACTGTTCACTCTCACAGTGATAAGACCTGATTATACCAAGGAATGGTATGCAGAGAGGCCCTTGCTTATACTTATTGCTATAACAACCAAGGTCAGGTAAATTTGTTATTTATTTGCCCCATTGGAGGGTCGGAATCGGAAAAGCGTAGAGGGGTCACACCTGTAGGGAGGAGTGGACAGGACAGGTGACCCAAAACTGACCAACAGGGTATTCCATCCCATCTGCATCATGCTCAGTATAAAAGCTGAGGGATCAAAGGGTCAACTCTCTTTCTTCAATGGCCAACGTCCGAGGAGGACCCTGTCTGTTCGTCTGCCTTTGATCCCGATCCGAGCATTCCTGACTCCAGATCCGGAATCCAGCTCCTGTCCATCACTGAGTCCAGCCTGGGACTTTCCCCTGTGCCTGCTGGTGACGTGATCATCATCCTGGGAGTTTGATACGGTTTTGTATATACTGTATACTTTTTCTTTTTTTTTTCTTTTCTTATTATTATTTTTTATTATTATTCTTATTATTATTTTATTATATGGCATCTTTGGTATGGAGGATGATGGCTGAAATATAAATATGGGGAGGCCTGGCAGATCGATTATATCACACTCCCACAAACCCGTCAAGGCAAGCGCCATGTGCTCACAATGGTGGAAGCAACCACTGGATGGCTGGAAACATATCCTGTGCCCCATACCACTGCCTGGAACACCATCCTGGGCCTTGAAAAGCAAGTCCTGTGGTGACATGGCACCCCAGAGAGAATTGAGTCAGACAACGGGACTCATTTCTGAAACAACCTCATAGACATGTGGGCCAAAGAGCATGGCATTGAGTGGGTCTATCACATCCCCCATCATGCACCAGCCCCTGGGAAGACAGAACGGTACAATGGACTGTTAAAAACTGCACATTTAGCAATAGGTGGTGTGACCTTAAAACATTGGGATACACATTTAGCAAAAGCTTCCTGGCTAGTGAACACCAGGGGATCTGCCAACCGAGCTGGACCTGCCCAATCAAAACTTCTACGTTCTGTGGAAGGAGATGAAGTCCCCGTAGTGCACATGAAGAATATGTTAGGGAAGACAGTCTGGGTTAGTCCTGCCTCAGGCAAAGGCAAACCCATCCATGGGATTGCCTTTGCTCAAGGACCTGGGTGCACTTGGTGGGTGATGCAGAAGGATGGGGAAGTTCGATTTTCACCTCGTGGGGACCGGATTTTGGGTGAGAATAGCCAATGAATCCAATTGTATGATGTTAATTGCTAAGTAACCCTGCCACTGTATATCCTCATTACTATAATTGCTATTGGTTGTACTATAGTAAGACTCACCCAAACTAATGACAGATGGACTTTGATGAAAAACTGAGTAAAGTGCAGCAATGAAGGGATCAGAACTGATCTCAGCAGCTGGCACCCAGCAACTTCATCGAGATTGACATCTTCAGCCCATGGACCATAGGCATGAGCTGCACTGGATAGATCAGCTGCGAGTTCTGAGAAGACAGCACGCAACAGTCCAGCACCACACACCATCTTGCCTGCCCTGAGAGACTGTTCTAACAGATGGAGCCCAAAGTCATGGGTTAAATGAACTGAACAGACCTTTTAGAGGGATGACCCATAGACTAAGGGCATTATATCTGTATGAATACATATGTACATATACATATAAAAGACAGGGGAATGTGGTGGTAATTAATTGGAAACTGTAAGATCTGGGCATGACATAGATGGTATAGAATAAGGGGTGGATAACGTCCTCGTTCTTGCTGGGATAGGGTTAATTTTCCCCAGGCTCTGACAGACACAGGTATTCCATACCATGTTGATGCTTGGGAGCAGGCTGGGGCATCCAGTCAGTGAGCGGTGGTACCATAATTGTGTTTGTACATTCCTTTATCAGTGTTATTGTTGTTGTTTTCCTGTTGCCTTTGCTGTTCTGTTAAACTGTCTTTGTCTCAACCCATGAGTTTTGCCTTTTCTTCTGATTCTTCCCCCATGGGTGTGAGAGAATGGCTGCATGGTTCTTTGTTCCCATCTGAGGCTAAACCATGACAGCCAGCATGACTAGAAAAATTTACAGACACTAACTCTGGTTGAAATAGGAGGGAAAAAGCAGTTAGATTTCGTTCAGTAGTAGAAAATCATTCACCAATTTGTACTTTAGAACAAAACACTAGATCTTTAAGTTCACAAACTTGCTTGCACTGTAAATCTTAAAGGGCAAAAGTGATGATAGATTATCATTCTCTTTATTAGCATGCATTTTGGACAGTTCAGGGCAAGTAATTCATTCCATTTTATGCCGCACATTACTGAAAACACATTCTCCATAAATAATTCATAAATGCATTGTTGGAAATTTCAGATTCCAGAAATACAACACCATTTTCAACTTTATGGTTTCTTGGTCTTCAAAACGGAAATAGACAATTGGATGGATGAACTTGGCAAACCTGATAAGAACCCATCAGTCAGAATTACACTCCAGAGGTAAATGCAAACATCTCCCAGGTCCTGATCCCTGGAACAGCATGGCCGTGATGATAGCCCCTGTGCTTGTGCTAGCCATCCCTTGGTAGGGAACAGGGAGAAAAAGAGAAAGGGAAGAAGTAACCAAGTAGTAAGAAGACAGTGATCAGTCAGACACTTAACTTTAAAAAGAACATTTATTAGGATAAAAACAATGCCTTGCTGTTCTCTGTGCATGAGCTGGGTGCACAGCAGGAGACTTAGGAGAGAAAAGGATGTTTTACAGGATGGTGTGGTAGGGAGCTAAGAAGGTTGAAACTGCCTAGAAATCCAGAGGAATTTAAATTTAAGGTATAGTAACAGTCAAAATCCAGAGAATGGACATACTTTGCCTTGCAAAATCCCATTTTTCTGGCTCGATTACAGAACAAACTTGAGCTCTGCTTATTACTCTCAGCTTTTACTTGGTATCACTTCATTAATGCTAATGACATAGTAACTAGCATCATCTTTTATGCCAGCTATGCTAGCATAAGAGAGGTGAATAGGATCTTGCAGTTCATCTAAAGTCTAATTTCTTCGTGGAGCAGAGCGACCACAACATCCACTGAAGAAACTGAGGTATGCTTCATAGGCTAGAGCGCTTAAGCTTTATATTTCACTGAATTTTCACTGAATTTTTTTTTAGAGTTGGAAGGGACCATATAGATCATCTAGTCCAACTCCCCTGCTGAAGCAGGATTGCTTAGAGAATGCTACCCAGGACTGCGTCCAGGCGGGTCTTGAAAATCTCCAAAGAAGGGGACTCCACAACCTCCCTGGGCAGCCTGTTCCAGGGCTCTGTCACCCTCACCGTGAAGAAATTCTTTCTCATATTCGAGTGGAACCTCCTATGTTCCAACTTGTGCCCGTTGCCCCTCGTCCTGTCACTGGGAACCACTGAAAAGAGTCTGGCTCCCTCCTCCTTCAACCCACCCTTGAGATACTTATAGGCATTAATAAGGTCTCCCCTCAGCCTTCTCTTCTCCAGACTAAAGAGTCCCAGCTCTCTTAGCCTTTCCTCATAAGGGAGATGCTCCAATCCCTTAATCATCTTTGTTGCCCTTCGCTGGACTCTTTCCAGTAGTTCCCTATCCCTCTTGAATTGGGGAGCCCAGAACTGGATGCAATACTCCAGTTTTGGCCTCACCAGTGCAGAGTAGAGGGGGAGAATGACTTCCCTCGACCTACTAGCCACACTCTTCCCTATGCAGCCCAGAATATGCCTTGTGATCCTGTATCTTGCTAACCTATGTAGTTTATGCGCAGTTGCTTCTTTTTCCTTCATAACATACTCAGAAGCTTCACATCAGACAGCAACTGCTTTTCAGCCAGATTTGCATTCACTTACTCTATTCTACTCACCTTCCAGTGGCAGGCACACACAATTTTGGGTACCTTATCTAGTGAAACCCTTGGTGCCTAGCCCTAACAGAACAGCCCAGGATCTCTGTATTTGCCAGCTCTTTATTTGAACTCATTCATTCCAATTTCCCTGAGAACAAACGTTGCAACTGAGTTCAAATACTTGGCATCCCAACATATTGATTATTTGGGCGCAGACCATACATGAAGAAACTATGCTACCATAAAAATTGTATTCCAGTACCCAACTGCTGTCAAACTTCCTACTCCGAACTCCATGTGGAAGGGCTGGGACTATCTGCTGCTCCACTCATTTCCAGGTGTGCTGAACTCTCTAGGGTAATCTTTAAATCTGCTGAGATTTCATACATCAAAGATCAGGATACAGAATTCAAGAGAAGCCACTGAGATAAAACAGTAGCTGTAAAAAATACAGCATGTTGGTGGTGTCTGGTTTAGCATGTCAAAGAGGGGCGACTGCTGGTGGAGTTGCATGCAGTTGGCACAAGAGCATGCCGTGTGGCAAAGCAGGTAGAGTCATTGTAAGCTTCATAGGGACACAGGCACTGAATAGGCTTGACACTGTGCAAGTACCAGGTTAGAAGGCATCCTACAGAAAAAAACAGCAGTAAAGCACGGAGTACAGGGTGCTCAGGCCTGGTGTCCCTTGGCTGTAGTCATCACATGCTAACAACCTCTTTCAAAAACTTTACACAGGTGGTAGGTGTCCCACTGAGATAAATTACCTACTTTCAGTTGCTGAACAGATGGGCAGGGAAGTGAAATTTTAGTTTGTTCATTCCCAACAGTAACTATCAAAGATGATCTCAGGCTCTGCAGGATTACTTTTCGATAACCATACACTTGCAGACAGTCCACGTTTCTTTCAGAAACTAGATAAGGTCATTGATACGCTACAAAATAAGGCAGGGCATTTAACGGTTCAAGAGACTGATGCTAAGTCTCTCATTCTCATATGCTTCTGAATATATTCCAGGCTGAGAGGGGCCAGAAAGTGTACAAAGAGGGACCTCAACAAGCAAGAGAAATGAGCCCACAAGAGTCTCACAACATTCAGCAGTGAGAAACATGAAGTCCTGCACTTGGGGAGGAATAACCCCAGGTACCAGCACATACCAGGTTTGACTGGCTGGAAAGCAGCTGTGCAGAGAAGGACCTGGACACTTGCTGTCCTGTTAGACAAAAAACTGAACGTAAGCCAACAAAGGCCAACACTACCAGCAGGTCCAGGGAGGTGATCCTTCTTCTCAACTCAGCTGGAGTGGGACGCAGCTGGAGTGCTGTGTCCAGTGCTGGAGTCCCCAGTACAACAGACATGGACACACTCAAGTGAGTCCAATGAAGGGCAACAAAGATGATTAAGGAATTGAAGTATCTGACACGAAAGGAAAATCTGAAAGAGCTGGGACTGTTCGGCCTGGAGCAGAGGCAGCTCAGGGTGATTTTATCAATGTTCTTAAGTACTTGATTAGGAGTCAGGCTCTTCTCGGTGGTGCCCAGTGAAAGGACAACAGTTAACAGGCACAAACTGAAATTCAAGAAAATGGAAGAAAAAAAGTGTTCTTACTGTGTAGGTGGTTGAACACTGGCACAGGTTGCCCAGAGAGGTTGTGGAGTCTCCATCCTCGGAGATATTCAAAACCTGACAGACACAGTCCTGAGTAGCCTGCTCTAAGCAGGAGCTTGGAGTAGACGATCTCCAGAGGTGCCTTCCAAGCTCAGCTATTCTGTGACTTCGTAGTGGGGTATTTCTCTTCATAAACACATTAAAACTCATGGACAGCATATGACAAAAGGGCAAGGACTGACTAGCAAGGACTGGACTCTGACTTACCCATATAGTACAGGCATGGTGCAACCAGGGGAGCTTGATATACCCATGCCTGCAAACCAGGAAGCCCCATAAATCAATCTAAACATTAACCGAGGGCTTCTGCCCAGAAAGGTTTGCAACTCATTAAAACTAGATTGGCTGTATGGGAAACCTGACAACTTATTTAAACAAGGGTTTTCCCTCCCCACATACTTTACCAAATCACTTGCATCTATTCATGTACAAGTACATCATAGTGTAGCACACAACCACCTCCCCACGTTTATTCTTTTTGGATTAGAAGGTCATATCCACACTTTAAGAAACTTGATAGAAATATTTTTAGTATCCTCACTTTAAGCTCGCAAATATTTTTCTGGCAGAAATCCCCAGCTAACTTTACAGCAAGACCTCTCAAAGGAAACAAAACTCTTACTTAAAAAAAAACCAACAAAAACAAACCAAAAAAACCACACTACAAAATGAATGTGACCCAGGGACTTAACCTTCTATGCAACAACGTGAGCAGAGTGCACAGAGACAGTGAAGTTTGCAGGGCGTGAAATTAAAATTTTCACACAGATACAATGAAGTAATGATACAATATTACAATCTTGGCACAAAAATATTCTGGTTTGAGTAAAATCAATGTCGTGATGTTACGGTTTGTGCACTCCTAGAAATGGTCTGCTGCTAAAAGGTTTATAACATAAAGAGTGAAAGCAAGAAAATCGTACTGATAATTATAATAGGCCTATACATTCTAGTGATCTAGACGTTCCTTAAGATGCTCATCACAGTAATATCTAACTGTCACTGCAAGCTGAATTAAGAAAGCACACTTTTCTTTCACAGCTAGAAATCTAGAAGCTGAGATGCCATTAGAAGATACGAAAAAGAAGACTGAAAGAGATTTGAACTCAGCAAGGAAGGGGGAGGGAGAGGACATCTCTCTTATTAGGTCGGTTTGTTGCCTACGAACAAGGTGGATATACAAGTTCCAAATTCCAAGCATATGGATAAGAACAGGGATGCACAGAGCAATTAACAGAGTCAAGAAGAAGCTGGGATGAGCAGCAGCTGGAGCACTGTTTAAGTCCTAGGAATTGCTTCACCTGTTACAGTAAAAAGGGAAGGCAGTGCTGGAACAATGTAAGTTCCTCAGCAAGGACAAGGTCATCGAAACAAAAGCAGAGCTTGAAAAATTCAGGGCAGATAGACGTACAGGGCACAGACACAATTGCAAGAACATGCCATGTCAGATTCAAGACTTGCAAAGCAAGTTACAAACAGCACTCTTTATACTACAAATATACCTACACAGCGCAACACTGAATTAGCAGATAATCTGCATGGAGCAGGAAGTATTTTAATTCTAAGAATATGAAAAAGCCTGCAAACTCATAAATCATAAAGCTGCTTGTATATTATGATGTTTCACAGATACCTGATAGACTGAAAGACTCTACAAAATATATTTATAAGTCTGAACTATGGGAGGAAGAAAATCTGAATTCAGTATTACTGCTCCTCTCAAACATCAATTTCATGATCACAGGCACAGAAGTGTCCCGGTTTGAAGTAAAACTGAACCAATTTTCTGTTCTGTAACTTTACATCCTAGCTAGGCCTCCTCTAACTCTCTGAAATTAACGGCATATTGTGGAAAAAACTGCTCGTTCTCAGAATGATAAGACCAACGTTTGTGCTCCATGCCAAGGAATGGTATGCAGGGAGGCCCTTGCTTATACTTATTGCTATAACAACCAAGGTCAGCCCATTTTTGTTATTTGCCCCTTAGAGGGTCAGAAACGGAAAAAACGTAGAGGGGTCACATCGGCGGGGAGGAGTGGACAGGACAGGTGACCCAAACCTGACCAACAGGGGTATTCCATCCCATCTGCCCCATGCTCAGTATAAAAGCTGAGGGATCAAAGGGTCAGCCTCCCTTCCTGCGATGGCCGACGTCCAGAGAGGACTCTGTTCATCTGCCTTTGATCCTGATCCGTGTGTTCCTGACTCTAGAGCTGGAATCCAGTTCCCATTCGTCACTGAGTCCAGTCTGGGACTTCCCCAGTGCCTGCTGGTGACGTGACTGTCATCCTGGGAGCTTGATATGGTTTTGTATATATTGTATCTATTTCATTATTTTCTTCTTTATTTTTATTTTAATATTAATTCTTCATTAAAGTAGTTTAGTTCATTCTAAACTTCTGAATCTCCTTATCTCTTTCTCCTCCTCTCTCCTCTTTTGGGGGGGGAGGGAAGGGCCATCTGTCGGTCTGGTTTTGTTAAATTCAGCCGAAACCACAAGGTTACACACACAAGTCCTATTGGTAATGCGTTTCCAGTAACCCTTCTGGAAATGTAACAGAAAAAGTCAGTCTAACAGTGCAAAGGTCATTCCTTACAAGGCATGTTTCTCACCCTACTGATCCAAGATGGTACACACAGAGAAACATACAGCCAAATGTGACTTAATAAAATCTTCAAGTCTTTTGCTTATTAATTTTTTTAAAATTTTTTCTCATTTTATTCCAGTGATTTCATTAGGTTAGACTTCTTCATCTTTATTAAAAAATAATCAGAACTGAAATGTTTCAATAAACCCAATTTCTGGTTTAAGTAGTAAAAGATGATTCAATGCAGATGAAGCAAAAATGGAAGTTAAAAGTACAATGGCGTTAGAGGCTTTGAGAATATTTGCAAATGGCACACATTTGTCTAGTAGTTATACTAGGGCTCCAAAAAAAGATCACAGAACCTTATGGAGAAAGATTTCAGAAAGATTAGACTCATACCAGTTAAGTGGAACAGTAAAGGAGACAGTTATGTCCCGTCAGGTCCGAATAAAGAAAATAGCAAACAACAAACTGATAGATCAACCAAAAAAAAACCAAAACAAAAAACCCCACCAAAAAAACAAACCCCACAATAAATCACAGCCAAAGATTAAGGATCATCCTGCTAAAAGTATAAGGTCTAATAACAAATAACACTTTAAATATATCAAAAATAGGAAGTTTGAGTATCTGTGAAAGCCAAGAGGAGATAAAGTTAAAAAGGAGTACCTAAGTTTGATAAGGCCATAGCACAAAAGCTCAATGAGCTGACACATATTCACTATGCAGGAACTTAGGAAGTTTCTGAAGCCACAGAGGACATAGTGGAAGACCTGTCTGAAGTTTAAGTGTCATATAAATACATTACAGAACAAATCAGCAGAATGAACAATAATTAAATTGCTGGGATCAGTTGGTACTTGCTCAAACTTCTGAAGGAGCTCAAGTATGAAATAGCTGAACTATGAACTGTAGTGTGCAACTAATTGCCTAAAACTGCCTCATTTCTGGGGCACTGAAAGTTGGCAAATGTAGGGTTTTTTTAAAGGGATCTGGAGTGATGCAGAAATCTACAAATGAAGAGTTCTGATGTTTAGAACAAGCAGATTGATAGAAATTATAATAAAGAATTGATGAACTGGACATATTGGTGAAGAGTCTTTATATTAAGTAGTAATTCACTGGGGACCTCTACTAGATTTGTAGAGTTATTATGCATCCGAAAAAAGAAAATACAGTTTATACAGTCTATCTGGAGTTCTGTTAGCCAAGCTGGATCACGAGTCTGGTGAGGCTCGCTGCATGCGCTGGCCACGCATGCAGCGACCCTAGCTAGTACTTTCCCACTCACTCCGGTGCAGGATATAAGGGGGCTGTCTCGGGGCAGGCAGGGGGAGAGAGAGACACACAGCGCGCTTTGAAGTTACAGGGGATGCCCTGAAGGCACTGTGCCTACCTCCCCCCCTAGCTGTACTGATGTGGCTCCTCGCCATCCTGCTGCTCAGCAGTGCTGCTACAATCTCTGGGTTGGTAAGACTCTCCTAAGTAATATTTGGGACATTTGGGAACTGCTTAGCAAGATTTCACAATAAAGCTAACTATCTGTTTTTTTTAGTGTGAGCTCTCGTTTGTACATTGGAATCTCTCTAAAAGAACCTGTTACAAGTAGTAAAAACAAAATCTGGATGTCTTTATTGAGGCAGAGAATTAGAATATTGTGAAGGGAAAAAAAGTACATATATGTACATTAAAAAGTACATATATGGGGCAAATCAAATAGTATAAAGCGCTGGTCAGTGTCCTTAAGTGACAGAGAGGCAAGGATTTCTTTTCTAAGCAGGCAATTCATCAGCTGGAAACAATTGAGAAGACAGAGCTGTGTCTGTCTGCTGAGACCATCTCCTGATGCACACTATGTTTGACTAGCAGAGGTGGGAAAGGATGGGTGCAAGGCCCTGCTCAGACCTCAGAAACACTGCAGTATCCTGGTCACCTATGTTTCAGTTACAGGGTGTCACCACTTCATGTCACTTCCAAAAAGGATTCTCCAAAGCAGTGACAATTTCCATCCTTCCCAGGTTTCCATCACCACAATTTTTATGAAACGTTACCACATCTCAAGCTCATGTTCCACTGAGGAAGATGCTGTACATTCACAATCATATATATCCACTCCCTCTCCCAGAGCGTTCGGTACCTACCCCTTTGATTTACAATGCGAGCATTAAAACTGTTAATAATCAAGGCACTGACCATGCAGCACATCGACTAGCCCTGCATTTGCCTTCAATTCATAATCAAAATATGAATGACAAATAACTTTGTTGTGGTTTTGACCAGATTGACCAATCAGAATGACAGATGACCCCTCCTTCCCCCTCTAAGGAAAAGAGAGGAAAGGAAGAGATAAAAGAGATTCATGAGTTTAGAAAAAAACTAAACTACTTTAATGAAAATATTAATAAATAATGAAATAAATAAGAAGAAGAAAAGGAAAAAAGGGAAAAAAAAAGTATGCAGTATATACAAAACCGTATCAAGCTCCCAGGATGATGATCACGTCACCAGCAGGCACAGGGGAAAGTCCCAGGCTGGACTCAGTGATGGACAGGAGCTGGATTCCGGATCTGGAGTCAGGAATGCTCGGATCGGGATCAAAGGCAGACGAACAGACAGGGTCCTCCTCGGACGTTGGCCATTGAAGAAAGAGAGTTGACCCTTTGATCCCTCAGCTTTTATACTGAGCATGATGCAGATGGGATGGAATATCCTGTTGGTCAGTTTTGGGTCACCTGTCCTGTCCACTCCTCCCTACAGGTGTGACCCCTCTACGCTTTTCCGATTCCGACCCTCCAATGGGGCAAATAAATAACAAATTTACCTGACCTTGGTTGTTATAGCAATAAGTATAAGCAAGGGCCTCTCTGCATACCATTCCTTGGTATAATCAGGTCTTATCACTGTGAGAGTGAACAGTTTCTGAACAATATGCTGTTAATTTCAGAGTTTAGTTAGTTAGAAGAGGCCCAGCTAAAAAAGTAAAATTACTGAACAGAAAATTAGTTCTGTTTTACCTCAAACCAGGGCAAACTTATTTTTAGTTCCACATATTCAGCTACAAGAGTGATGTCAGTGCGTGTTACTCCAGGCTTATTTTACAGTCCACGGGATGACAGGTATCACCACCTCTGAAGGAGAAGGAGCAGAGAAGTGACTATAGTGCTATGGAAGAGGACCATGCAGAACAGTTCCTTAGGGAACCATGAGGAGAGGAACCAAGACTGGTCTTAATTTGCCAAGCTCTGTAGAAATTGCCATCACAGTAATCAAGAAGATGTAAAAGCTACAACACAGGGAACTCAGTGGAGGAAGAAAAGACGGTCAAATCAGGTTTTTTGACAAAAAGGTAAAGCAAAGCACAGAAGGAACTTGAATATTTTTTTCAAAAAATATTTTTTCAGAAAAATATTTTGAGACTAAGTTTTCATTGCTGTGACTACAACTGCAAATGGGAATCACATCCAGTGAACCAACATTTGCTTAAGATTTAATGTGGTATCTGAGAAACTGCAAAAGCACAGGGGGCAAAAAAATGTAAAAAAGTAATTAAGGTAACAATGAAAATGTTAATAAGAAACAGACTTAGAGTTAAGTCAGCTTCATAATACGATTTGTACTCTGTTTTCCTTTGCTTATTATTACTTTCAAACTACAATCAAGTTACTGTCATACCACTGAATGTCGGAAACTTTGCCAACTACTTCAAAACTGACACATTTTTTGTTGCACTGAACATTCCCTGAAGACATTTCCCCTCATTTTAATACAAAATCCTGTCAGATCCACAGAGCTGAAAAAAAAAAAATGTGTAAAGGATACATAGGTGTAATAGACCTCCCCCAACTAGTCAACTTTGGAATAAGAAAGGATCAAAAAAGACTCAAAGATCCAGTGCTAGATTAATGCAAATATTTACCTGTTTGCAAGTGTATTTTTTGATTAAACTGGCATACATCAAGTACAATTAGAAAGGTTATTTATAACTCAGAAATAAATAATTCTGCATTTTAATGAGGGTGACAATTACAGCCAACAGTTGCTAATTAACATTCATCCTTTTGCACTGCAAGTCAGAATTTTCCAATATGATTTTCATTGTCAGCAATGGACACACCAAAACTGTTATCGCAAAGCAGCTATTAGGTTGGCTGCTTTTACACAAATAGGTGTTGCTGTTACACACAGAGTAAAGAAAAAAAAGCTGATGATGTGTTAAATTTGATAACCTCAGATGTAAATACAGAATGTCATTTCAAAATTTACTTGATGTCTACAACACGAAATATAATCATGGATTATCATTTTCATGGCCGAACGCAATTCCAAGTTTCCCAAGAGCTAAGCTTCACAGGTGAAATCTGATTTCAACACAAGCTTGAAAACTCCCATTGTTAAATTTGGTTTTGATCCCAGTCCTGAGTTTACATCTGCTTTTCACCCCTGAGATTTCAAAGCTTTTAGTGGTCATAACCGAACAGCGTAGATAAGGAGTAGTGTTTGCCCAGACTGTGTCAGTTTCTGAAGCAAAACTCTGGAGCAAGTACTGAAGATAGGAATGATTACTACTGATTGATTTCCTACTGTAGCATAGTCTTGTTGCAATTTTTTTCTTACATACAGTATCAAGAAAATTTTGGTGCTCAAAACCACTGAATTTTAAATCTTAATCTTCCAAAATTGCTCATGTGTTTCTACTCATTGATTAAAATTTTCTCTGTAAAATAAATGCCAAGTCTATAATAACAACTGTTGACCTAATTAAACACTTCTATTTCTGATAGCCACAATCCTCCAAAAGAGAGATGATTTAGATTTGCTATGCACATCTTTCCAAAAAGAGAAGTTATCTCTGTTTTAGCCTCTCAGCCATCATCTTTTCAGACAGAAGCACTAGAAAACTAAGTCTCTTTTTATACTGGTCTTTACAGGAAGAGAGATCTGGTCCAAACACCATCAGAGGCACAAGATCATAATGCAGCCAGTAAATAAAGTCTCTACAAGAGTGCTGAGGTGCTCACCATCTGGGTCAGGCAATTACAGTGGGATCAATGTCAGATATAAGTAAATGAGAAGGCAGAAAAGGAGAATTGTGAGCACTAAGCAAAGAAACCTATAATACACTTCTTACAAAGCACTGTAAAATTCACATTAATTTTGTAAGTATGAGATAGATGGCTTATTTCTACATACAGAGGTGCCCAACTAAAATCAAGTTAAGTGATATTAATGTGCTATGGTCAGTATTATTGAACCTCAAAAGAAATAAACTATGAGTCGATAAATATTACATTTGCAACATAGTTAACATTCTTCTACTGTTTCTGGCACTTATTACACATTGTAACCACAAGTCTACAATACATTCATATTTGGGGTGTCACTGAGTGACGGATTGCTGTAAGAGAGGCTGTCCTTTAAATAAATCAACAAATAAAAATGCAAATGTTAACATTTTCAGCCACAACTTTTTCTATCTTGAATGGGGAATGAAAATTTGTCCCGGTTTGAAGTAAAACCGAACCAATTTTCTGTTCTGTAACTTTACATCCTAGCTAGGCCTCCTCTAACTCTCTGAAATTAATGGCATATTGTGGAGAAAACTGCTCGTTCTCAGAATGATAAGACCAATGTTTGTGCTCCATGCCAAGGAATGGTATGCAGAGAGGCCCTTGCTTATACTTATTGCTATAACAACCAAGGTCAGCCCATTTCGTTATTTGCCCCCTTAGAGGGTTGGAAACGGAAAAAACGTAGAGGGGTCACATCGGTGGGGAGGAGTGGACAGGACAGGTGACCCAAACCTGACCAACAGGGGTATTCCATCCCATCTGCCCCATGCTCAGTATAAAAGCTGAGGGATCAAAGGGTCAGCCTCCCTTCCTGCGATGGCTGATGTCCAGAGAGGACTCTGTCTGTTCATCTGCCTTTGATCCTGATCCGTGTGTTCCTGACTCCAGAGCTGGAATCCAGTTCCCATCCGTCACTGAGTCCAGTCTGGGACTTCCCCAGTGCCTGCTGGTGACGTGACTGTCATCCTGGGAGCTTGATATGGTTTTGTATATATTGTATCTATTTCATTATTTTCTTCTTTATTTTTATTTTAATATTAATTCTTCATTAAAGTAATTTAGTTCATTCTAAACTTCTGAATCTCCTTATCTCTTTCTCTCCTCTCTCTCTCTTTTATGGGGGGGGGGGGGGGGAGGAGAGGGGAAGGGCCATCTGTCGGTCTGGTTTCGGTAAATTCGGCCGAAACCACGACAATTTCACATTATATCGACAGCCAGCAGAGAGAACAATTAACAACCTACACTATGAACAAGAGAGATTAATTTGCCAATGTCTGGTTTTATCAGTTGCATATGGAACTACAATGGACTTTTTGTGCTGCTGGCTTTCTCAGGGAGTAGGCAAAACTTGCATCTCCTACCACATTCAGCACCTAACTCATCACCCTACTCCAAACGCACTTTTAACCCCTTTAAATGTTCTTAAGTTAGATCTGGAATGAAAGTTTTTCTCCTCCTCATCCTCCTTTTGAAACTTGAATGGTGTCTGATCCTAAGGAGGGGAGGGGGATCTATTTCTTTGCCTGTGCTTGCTTAGACTCTACAGGAAAAGGAACTTCATAGTATCATCTTAAGAGCAGAACCATATTTAAGCATCCAACATGCACAGATCTGAAAGGCAACTACTGCACAAATAAAGCAAAAGCTTAAATCTCATCACTGTCGTATTTCCTAACACTCAGCATAACAGACCTACTCTAGACTATTCCAATGTGCATTATTAAGTATACAATTCTGCACGTTATATTTTACATTAATTTGCTTAAAAATCCCTGAATACACATTCACCTGAGATGTGCTGGGCAACTGAGTAAATAAGTTTTTTTTAAAATGTCCTTAAACACAAATTTACACAATACAATCTGTTTATTAAAACTCCAACAGGCTACTGTAGTCTAACAGATAATAATATAGCTCAAATATAGCAAATATTTGCAGGAACTTCTAAATCACTTATTTTAATGGCTACAAGAAACTTCAAGACAATGCATTCAGCTAGCATTAAAGCTCTGATTTTACTGCAACAAGAAAACACAGGCTTAATGCTGAGATCCCAGGCTATCACTCAATCCCTTAATTTACCTAACTGTTCTTAAATTCACTTCTTAGATGCCCAAAGTGAAAAATGCTACAGGAGAATTATCTGTTTCCATGGTGATCAGAACAATCTTTGCCTGTGTCTTTTTAGGTGCTTGATTATCTGCAGTGTTATAGGACTTACTGTGCCAAACTCAACACTGCAACTGTTTCTGCATGGGGAGAGCCTGACAATTGCACCAGGGTTGTAATCAAATTAAATGGTCTTTCACAAGGTACAATTTAGAATACTTTTTTTTAAATAAAAAAAAAAGAAAAAAGAATAGCTTAATAATTTGTTTTAGAGCAGTTTCATTTGTGTTTTGCAACAGAACACTTGTTTTGCTGAAATCAATACCTGATTATACCTAAGGTAAGATCTAGTTTATATAAAAACTTCTCCATTACTAAATGAAAGCATACAGATGACACTACCTCCCCTTTCCAGCTCCCTTCCAGCTCACAGTCAAACACCAGAGTCTTTCTTCTAGGCAAACAACAGTTATGAAAAAGATGTCCCTGGTCAACAAAAAGGTAATGCTTAAGACAGAGGAACTATGCTTTAGGGGTAAGGAACAAACTTACTCTTCCAAATTTGCCCAGCCCCAACCTTGCCTGTGATTTTTTTTCTCCAACTACATCGGCTTTGATCTAGATAAACGCGGTGGGAGTCAGACGCAGACCAATATGATCGTGCTGAAGCCGTTTAATTAAAATACTTAAACCATTATATACTTTACTACAACGTGGGTTAGCTCCGTGTTCTGTGCTCATTGGCTTCTAAACTTATACACACAAACTATTATTGGTTAAATACAGCTGTAACTTATCATCTATACTTTGTTACTGTTTATGCCAAGTCAATCTTTTACTAATACACATTCAGCATCTGTTGAGGAGTAGCAGTTTCAGTATCAGCGTGTGATTTCCTCCTCATGTTGACCTTCAGACTGTACTAGCTTGTTCCGTATTTCGGTATCTCTTCTGTTACACAAAGTTCATAAGCTCATCAGTTCGACGTGTCCATTGCTTTCCAAAAAGTTTCCCACAATTCCCCCTTTTTGTTTTAGTTCGGCGGCCCAAACTTCTTCTAAAGATTTCTGTATCGATCGCTTTACACAAGATATTATACATGGCACAAATATCAAAATTATCAGCACTATAAGAAG
Source organism: Numenius arquata (assembly GCF_964106895.1). NCBI lineage: Eukaryota > Metazoa > Chordata > Aves > Charadriiformes > Scolopacidae > Numenius > Numenius arquata. The sequence goes on along the minus strand of NC_133615.1, from coordinate 28,374,025 downwards.
AATCAATAGCCCTTGTTTTAGGATCCCTTTTAACCATCCTGTTAATCCCCATCCCTCAAAATAATTCGTCAAGCCATGAGCGATCCTTGGTTAAGTTGTGCATATTAGCTCTGAGCTGATCTCATTGCTTATGAATCGAAGTTGAATGGTCGGAAAGATTCATACAACACATACTGTCAAATTCCTCACAGCCATGACTTTGCACTAAAAGCAGAAAAAAAAAAAAATCAATAGCAGCGCGATTTTGCAATACAGCATGCCTAACACTATCTACATCTGTCAATAATGCACTAATGATATCCGAGGTAAGATTAAATTGAAAGGCTATAACAAGTGTCATTAGCTTGAGCATCATTCACTAAACTCTCGTTTAATAGACTACTATTGCTAACATAACCTTCAAAATCTTTTAAGCGCATATATGGAAAACTGATCAAGCATGTTCGAAAAGGATCAGAAGACGTAGCCATTGACAGGCAAAAAGCCTCTTGGCCCGTCTGGTTGGCCCATGTTATCCACATATTCTGTCTCGGTGAAATGTCAAAGATACTTTGAAGGCCAAACCACAAGATTAACATCCAAAAGGCCATGTTATCGGCCTACAGAAACAGCAGTATGCATAGCCTGTAATACCTTGCAAAACTGATTTTGGAAACACACACCACACCATCGACCTGTCAGCCACGCACGCTGATATCGTCATTTACCGCATGTTTCACAAGTACAAAGCACCCAAAGTTCACATTTCAAACAGTCAACATAGGTGATCGCACGTCGATCCACGATGCGGTTGGCTAGCTATTCCTTGTCTTGCTCCTGGATGACCGGGTCTTCAGCCAGACCTTTCCATGGCCTGATCCATCTGGCTGGAATCCAACGAGGATCTCTTTCTGTAATGATACAAACATACCCTCGGCCAATATATCGCAGTTCAGCGGGACCTTTCCATACTCCAGTTTCAGGGTCCCTATACTGGACCAAAGTACCTCGGTTCTGTTCTTTATGTCCCGAACCCAAAGCTTGGCTGTGAATCACTGTGGGGGGCTCAGTGTCTGTTCCCACTAACCGTAAAAAATTCATCACATATATTACCTTCTGTATTCATGCTACAGGAGACAAATTCTCCTCTTCTCCCCCTTTTTGTTTTAACAGTGTTTGATTACTTGATGCACGCGTTCTACAATCGCCTGTCCTGTGGGGGAATGAGGAATACCTGTAACATGTTTAACTCCCCAGAGGTTCATAAATCGCTGCAAGGCCTGCGAAGTATAAGCAGGACCGTTATCTGTTTTAATTTCAAGAGGAACTCCTAGCGCGGCAAAACATCTGCGTAAATGTAGCATTACATGTCAAACTGTTTCCCCAGACAAAGGGGTAGCCCAAACAGCGTGAGAAAAGGTATCCACTGTAACATGTACATATTTCAAATGACCAAAACTGGGTACATGGGTAACATCCATCTGCCAAAGCTGTAATGGCCGTAGGCCCCGGGGGTTGACTCCTAAGCCCACCCCCAGCACTTGTCCTTGACAGTCAGGGCAAGCTTGAACAATTCCTTTAGCGTCAGATAATGGAATGTCAAACTGTCGAATTAACATTTTTGGAGCCTGATGGAAAAACATATGTGAGTTTCGAGCCTGCTGGAATGCATTAGGAGGCGGACTATTTCATGCAGCGGCCACTAATTGATCAGCACGCTCGTTACCTTCCACTAAACTACCAGGAAGGCCAGAATGGCTACGAATGTGGACGATAAAATACTCATGCTTACGGCAATTTATCAGTTGCCATAACTCGGTTAAAAGTTGACTAAGTCGACGATTATTCACCTCTTTCAAGATAGCGCGTTCTAGTCGTTGCACTATGCCAACAACATACAAAGAGTCACAAACAACATTGACAGGCTCTGATGACCAATTCCTAAATACTTCAAGAACAGCATATAATTCCAACGTTTGAAGGGAATCAGTAACTTCACCTGTCAAGCATTGTGAATGCCATTGCCCATTGTGATGCCACACATAGCCAGCTTGATGACTATTTTTACTAGCATCTGTAAAAACGGTCAGTCCGTTAACTGGTCTCCTAGAGAACTTTGGAATAATTTCAAAACCATAACGGAGTAAAAACTTTATTAGTCGGTGAGCTGGGTAATTGATGGTAAGATCTCCAATAAAGGCATTCAAGGCCAGGGCTAACACAAAATCGTTTTGCAATATCCAATTAAAGTATTCCACTATAATAGGGGCATAGATAATAGTAGGGTCAAAACCAGCTATCTCTCGACATCGTTTTCTTAAACGGATGATAACTTGGGCAATAGCTTCCACCTTAGTTACAATGGTTTTTGACAATCGATATGGCAAAAATATCCATTCCATGATACATAAAGGATCAACCTGTTTTTCATCCCATTGTGCCAAGATAGCAAACGGCTGAATACCACCATTAAAAATAAAGGTTTGAACTGGTAGCTCAGGGTTCCATTGGCTGGCTTTGGACATAGAGATTTTATCAACAATATTTTGTAATGCCTTCTTCTGCATTTGAGACAACTGTCGAGGTTCTCCCACATTGGGAGATCCCTTTAGCAAAGGCATAAGTGGTGCGAGGTCATCATTAGTGATACCACATATTGCGCGGATCCATTGGATATCACCCATCAATTTCTGGACATCAGATAGTGTTTCTATTTTCTCATTTAGAGTTACTTTTTGTGGAGTAACTGTAGTTCCAGATATGATCCAACCTAAATATTTCCATGGTGATTGTTGCTGCACCTTTTCTGGAGCGATAACCAATCCAGCCTTCGCTAACTCCTGCTGAAAAATAGGTACAACAATGTTAGGATTTAATTCTTTTCCCACAATTAAAATGTCATCCATATAATGATAAATCACAAAGGTACTAAATTGTTTCCGTAGTGGCTGCAGAGCCCAAGAAACATATAGTTGACAAATAGTAGGAAAGTTTTTCATCCCTTGAGGTAAGACTACCCACTCATATCTCTTTGATGGCTCACTCTTGTTAATAGCTGGTACAGAAAAGGCAAATTTTTCACAGTCGTCTGGATGTAGTGGTATGGTAAAAAAGCAATCTTTCAAATCAATTATCAACACATTCCATTCTTTTGATATCATGACCGGACTAGGTAATCCTGGCTGCAAGGCTCCCATATCCTTCATTACCGCATTTACTGCTCTGAGGTCATGCAACAACCTCCACTTCCCCGACTTTTTAGGTATAGTAAATATTGGTGTATTCCAGGGACTATTAGATGGCCTGATGTGCCCAGCCAATTGTTGTTCTTCAACTAGTTGATGGATATGGGACAGCTTCTCTTCAGTGAGCGGCCATTGATCAACCCATACTGGCTTATAGATTCATAGATTCATAGATTGGTCCAGGCCGGAAGGGACCTCCAAAGGTCATCTAGTCCGACCTCCCCGCAGTCAGCAGGGACACCCCCAACTAGATGAGGTTGCCCAGGGCCTCGTCGAGCTTCACCTTGAATATCTCAAGGGAAGGGGCCTCAACCACCTCCCTGGGCAACCTGTTCCAGTGTTCCACCACCCTCATGGTAAAGAATTTTTTCCTAATATCCAATCTAAATCTCCCCTTCTCCAGCTTAAAACCATTGCCCCTCGTCCTGTCGCTGCAGGCCTTTGTAAACAGACCCTCCCCAGCCTTCCTGTAGGCCCCCCTCAGGTACTGGAAGGCCGCTATGAGGTCTCCCCGGAGCCTCCTTTTCTCCAGGCTGAACAACCCCAGCTCCCTCAGTCTGTCCTCATAGGAGAGGTGCTCCAGCCCCCTGATCATTTTGGTGGCCCTCCTCTGGACCCGCTCCATCAGGTCCATGTCCTTTCTATATTGAGGGCTCCAGACCTGCACACAGTACTCCAGGTGAGGTCTCACCAGAGCAAAGTGGCAGAATCACCTCTCTGGATCTGCTGGCAACACTTCTTTTGATGCAGCCCAGGATGTGATTGGCCTTTTGGGCTGCAAGTGCACATTGCCTGCTCATGTCCAGCTTCTCGTCCATCAGCACCCCCAAGTCCCTTTCCTCAGGGCTGCTTTCTAATACCTCATCCCCCAGTCTGTATTTATACTGAGGATTGTTTCTTCCCAGGTGCAGAATCCTGCACTTGCTTTTGTTGAACCTCATGAGGTTCATCTGGGCCCACCTCTCCAGCCTGTCCAGGTCCCTCTGAATGACATCCCGTCCCTCTGGTGTATCGACAACACCACACAGCTTGGTGTCATCTGCAAACTTGCTGATGGTGCTCTCAATCCCTCTGTCTATGTCTTTGATAAAAATGTTAAACAGTACTGGTCCCAGGACGGACCCTTGAGGGACACCACTAGTCACTGCTCTCCATCTGGACTTAAAGCCATTGAGTACCACCCTCTGGGTGCGACCATTCAGCTAATTCCTTATCCACCGAACCGTCCACCCATCAAATCCGTATCCCTCCAATTTGGCAAGTAGAATGTTGTGAGGAACTGTGTCAAAGGCCTTACAGAAGTCCAGATAGATTACATCCATAGGTCGCCCCTTGTCTACTGACCTAGTCACTTTATCATAGAAGGCCACTAGGTTAGTCAGGCAGGACTTGCCCCTAGTAAAGCCATGTTGGCTGTCCTGAATCATCCCCCTGTCCTCCATGTGCCCAAGCATGGCATCCAGAAGGATCTGCTCCATGATCTTCCCAGGCACAGAGGTGAGGCTGACAGGTCGGTAGTTCCCAGGGTCCTCCTTTCTTCCCTTTTTAAAAATGGGTGTGATGTTTCCTTTCTTCCAGTCTGCAGGGACTTCACCTGACTGCCATGACTTTTCGAATATCATGGAAAGTGGTTTTGCAACTTCATCAGCCAGTTCCTTCAGGACTCTGGGATGGATTTCATCAGGTCCCATGGACTTGTATGTCTTTAGATTCCTTAGGTGATCACGTACCATGCCTTCAGTTATAGTGGGATGGACTTTGTCACCTGGGTCCTCAACTTGTGGGCCATCAATACAAGAGCTAGGAGGAGCCATTAGCCATTGTAGCTTACAGGTTGGCCGTACCTCAATGGCCGCCACTAAAAATGCTCATTTGTTAATTTCAACTCTAGTTGACTAAAAGCATCTCGGCCCAGTAGGGCAACAGTGGTGCAAAGGATATAGGGTCTTATGCTGGCAACATTGCCATCTGACAAAATTATTTTAATCAGATGCCTACTGACTTGAGTAATCTGAACTCCGCCAATACCCATTACTCCGCTATTTGGTGTCATCAAAGGCCACATCTTAGGCCACTTCTCATGTGGGATGATAGTAACATCAGCACCAGTATCAGTTAACACAGACAAAGACATTGTCTCGTCTCCAGGTCCTTGAAGGGTGACTTTAACCTCTGGTTTGTTCTTCAAGATATCCACAGCAAAATTTATTTGGGGCATTCCCGTAGATCCCCATCCTTGATTTCCTCTAATTCTCAGATCACTTTTAGGCACTTTTGCCTCAAAGGGTACTAGTTAAGCAATTTTTGATCCCTTTGGAATACTTACAGGCGGAGAACATGTTTGTACCATAATGCCAGTTGTGCCCGTATAATCCGCGTCAATAACTCCCGGTAATACAAAAATCCCTTTTCGAGATGTGGATGATCGACCAAGTAAAAACGCGCAGAGGTTATGACCTAAAGGACCCTGGAGAACAGATGGAATACAATGTACAGAGGTATCAGGAAGAGTAAAATCTACTGCTGTTGCCACATCCATGCTGGCACTTCCCCTTGTAGCGGCGGAGACGCGGTCCAGACACCCTGATTTGCTGGGTGGTGTCGATTTGCGCGGGGTGTCGATTCCACGCTCTGACTGGAGTTTCCCAAAGGAGACCCATCTTTCTTAAAACGTGAGAAACAATCTGCATTCTGATGACCAAATTTATCACAACGATTACACCTGGCTGGATGAGTAGGAGGAGGCTTCTGATTTACACTAAGTCCTCTAGGCTGTACTGGCCTACCTTGCAGACATTGTCGCTGCAGGTGCCCCATCTTACCACAATTGTAACAGCGTATATTAGAGGAGGATCCTTTGGCTCCTCTCCCATGATTAAGCAGCGGCTTAACGGCAGCGGCAAACGCATTGGCAAGATACCCAGCCTTCTCTTCAGCTGTTCCCACTTTTGCACATGCATCCATCATGTCTTGCAATCCCGCCGATTTCAGCAAAACCTGCAAAATATGCTTACAAATTGGGTTAGCATTTTCTACTGCAAGTGACATCAACACTGACTCCCTTGCTCCGGGGGCCAGATCCACATTTCTCTCAATAGCTGCAGTAAGTCGATCAATAAATTGCATATACAATTCATTTGGTCCTTGCTTAACAGAAGCATAAGATGGAGTAGGTGTTCCAGCTTCAGGAACTGCTTTAAAAGCTGCCAAAGCAAGCTCCTGAGATTGCTGCAAAACTTCAACAGCCATGTGCATTTGTACATTTTCTGAGCTAAACCGACCTTATCCCCACGATTCGCGTTATCATCTGCAGCGCGATCCACTAAAATTTCAAAGGCACTTTCAAAATGTAACTCTTGGGAAGGAGTAAGCAAGATCTTAGCTAAACGGTAACAATCATCAGGCACCAAAACTGTACTAGAAAACATCACACCAAGCATTTGTTGGGTATAATTAGATGTCAACCCATATTGTGCAATAGCATTTTTCAGTTCTTTTAACATTTTCCAATCTAAAGGATTCCACACTCTTTGTCCTTGAGCATTAATCATTACCAGAAAAGCCTGAGGCAAATCAAGAGGCAAAATAACCCCATCTATCATAGCATCCTTTTTTGTGGAAGAGGTAAATCATCAGGTAATGGAATGTTGCGCCAAGTCAATCTTTTACTAATACACATTCAGCATCTGTTGAGGAGTAGCAGTTTCAGTATCAGTGTGTGATTTCCTCCTTCATGTTGACCTTCAGACTGTACTAGCTTGTTCCATATTTCGGTATCTCTTCTGTTACACAAAGTTCATAAGCTCATCAGTTCAATGTGTCTGTTGCTTTCCAAAAAGTTTCCCACAGATAAATAAGCACATGGAGTAGAAAAGCTTTCCAGTCCTGCTGTGAATATAATTTCAAGGAGCTCAGGCAGGTTTACTGAATTTCACTGAATTTCACTGAATTTCACTGAATTTCACTGAATTTTTTTAGAGTTGGAAGGGACCGTATAGATCATCTAGTCCAACTCCCCTGCTGAAGCAGGATTGCTTAGAGAATGCTACTCAGGACTGCATCCAGGCAGGTCTTGAAAATCTCCAAAGAAGGGGACTCCACAACCTCCCTGGGCAGCCTGTTCCAGGGCTCTGTCACCCTCACCGTGAAGAAATTCTTCCTCATATTCGAGTGGAACCACCTATGTTCCAACTTGTGCCCGTTGCCCCTTGTCCTGTCACTGGGAACCACTGAAAAGAGTCTGGCTCCCTCCTCCTTCAACCCACCCTTGAGATACTTATAGGCATTAATAAGGTCTCCCCTCAGCCTTCTCTTCTCCAGACTAAAGAGTCCCAGCTCTCTTAGCCTTTCCTCATAAGGGAGATGCTCCAATCCCTTAATCATCAGTTTAGACACTTGGCTTAAGAACACTGGACAACCAAACATGCAATGCTTGGCTGTATTACAAAAAGCAGCAACAGGCATGCATAGAAGCATGATGAGCAAACAAATCCACGTTAGCCCAAATCAGGACGCCAGATAAAAAAAATGCTATTTTTCTTTCAGAGATATCACTGAAACCACCTTGTGCACATTCATTCTGCAAGTCTGGTCCTTCTACAGGTCTAGCACTAAGGCTCTCAAAGTACACACCTTTACCTTCTAGGGACACTTATTTCTTGTCCCAAACATCATTCATTCCGAGAGAGAGAAGAAAGTAGGACTGCAGCAATTCTTCCTCAAGCAGGAGGCAGCTGTAATACACTGAAGCCTCCATTTGAGCCCTGCCAGACTATCAAGCCAACGCATCTTCTACCTGTCATGCCTGCTTATCCAGCCAGCCCTCCCCAGAAGCTGTGCTAGCACCCTGATGCCTCGCACTAGCATGGAGCTTCTGTCACTTTTCAACACCACCTCCCTGGCAGGCTTTCCACTGCTGCTACTGCCAGGTGCCAGGGTTTGTGCTAGTTAAAGCTGGCACAAACATGAGTTGAATTGAGTCCTATAAATTTAAAAAGTCAAAAGTAATTAGGTTTACATGTAATGCCAAATAAATAAATTTGCTCTTAGGCTAGGACTTTGTGCTGCCAGTTTCAGGAGTGCGCCAACTGTTGTGGTTAAGCTGTTAAGGCCTGTAACAGCATATTTCAACAAATATATTATTCCCCTCTGTGGAGAAGAATGGACCATCAATCCTCTTGAATAAAATTCCATTTTCTGAGCAGTTGTTGTATGATGTGAATAATTATATCTACTCCTCAGTGCTTCAATGGAATCTCAACTTATCACTATTAGATGGTATCAAGCAGTATCTTTACACACTCTTTATCTGATATTACCGGCTTGCAAAGGTAAACCTTGCTTTGAAGAGAAATGCTTAGGCAATCATGTGGTTTCTGCTTGTTTAAACATATAGTTACTTGTGGGAAACAGAGTCCAATCTATCTCAGTTCCTGCTTTTCTTATTCTAACAATCAATTTAAGGCTCACTGTAAATGTCAAAAGGATATGGCAGTTTTTAGTTTATATTATCCAGCTCATGCTAACATGAAATATCATAGAAATTCAGCCACTTCCCTGCATCTAGGAGAATTTGATGGTTGTGTTTGCAGAATCTTAAACCAGAAATTACCTAACATCTTACCATGAAGTGTCATGATGGATTGGTGATGTGGCTGTGGTTGCAAGCTCTTTGCTGCTGCCTACCAGCACAGGAAATATGGCTTCATCCTTCCTAGGTCCTGAAGTTGTCCCTGTGGAATAAAATGAATACAAGCCAGGCATCAGGGGTTAGTAAGTTTTGGACAGATGTTTTGTGATTCAGAATTATTACAGAACAATGGAACTAAAAGTTGCAACATTTTTGGAGTGCCATATATACAGTGAAATGGCAATCAAAGAAGTCAGCAGTTGACAGTACTGTACACAGCATGCATTTCAGGATCATGTATAATCAAATCTGTAGAATAAGTCACACTCCACAGCCTCCATCTTACTGCCCAAAGTTTGACAGACTCGCACTGTTATCATTTCTTATAGTGGTCCACATGATTCAGTTTGTTTCACAGATGCAGTTCTCATGACATGCTACAAGATGTTAGTTTTCCAAGTGTAAATATCACTATAACAGTATTTTGCTTTCAAGAAAATAGAACTGTCAGTCCATTCCTTCTTCCCCCCTCCCAATAACTCTCCAAATACAAAATAATCTAGGTTGAAAGGTGATGTAGTCCAATGTAGGAGGTCATGTGGTCCAATCCTCCATTCAAAGCAGGGCCAACAAGATCAGGTTTAAGGCAGTTAGGTTTAACCAGTTAGGTTTTGAATGTCTCCACTGATAGTGAACCAACCTCTCTGGGCAACTTCTCTGGTTGCAGTGTTTGACCATCCTCACTCACAGTGAAAAATGTTTTCTGTATAGCTAATCTGTATAGCTAAGAATTTCCTGAGTTGTAACTTTTTCCCATTGTCTCTTGCTCCGTTGCTGATGACTTCCAAGAACAGTCTCATTCCCTCTTCTCTACACCCTCTCCTTAGGTAGCTGAAGAAAGCAGGAAGATCTGTGCTGAATCATCTCTTCTTAAGGCTGAACGCACCCAGCTTTCTCAGCCTCTCCCAGCCCCTTGACTGTCCTGGTTGCCTGGACTGCTAGACTTCCTACAGTTTGCCAATGTTCTCCTTGCACTGTGGACCACCAAACTGGACATAGCACTCTACAGACACAGTCTCACCAGAATTATCAGAGGGTAAATATCACTTCATCAACTTGATGACCACAATTTTGCTATTATGGCCCTGTGTGAGGTTTGGTTACTCCATCATACAGGCACACTGCTGACTCATGCTCAACTTGCTGTTCAGAAGGTCACCCAGTTCTTTTCTGGCAAAACTGTTTTCTAGGTCAGCACCCAGTTGTTCCTGTTACATGAGATAGGTCCAACCCAGTTGAAGGAACTGGCATTTCCTTTTGTTGAACCTAAACAGGTTTCCGTCAAACTATTTTCCCAGCCTATTAAGGTCCCTTGAATACTGGGCCCTGCCCTCCAGCATATTGACTGCTTCCCCAGTTGGTGTCTGCAAACTTGCTGAAGGTGCATCCTGTCCTGCTGTCCAGGTTGTTAATGTTAAGCAGTTAACCACTAGCAACTGGCTGTCAGCTGGACTGATTACAACCCTTTGAGGCTGATGGTCCAGCCAATTTTCCACCCATCTTCCACCTTCCACCCACCCATTTGAGAACTGGGTTTTATAGATAGGATTTAGTTAGACAACTTGCATACAGGTAGCCAGAGGTAAGTGGAATAATAAGTTAGGAATAATCTGATCTACTACACAAAAGCCTGTGGGTTTGGGCTTTTTAAATCTAGACTAATTAGCTCTGTCCAACCAACATCACTTAACTAAACAGTAAGTATAGGGAAAACTACAAGTTTCAGCAAAATTTGAAGTCAAATCAGTGTTTAGCTCTTTAAATAATCCTGTCATGCCTAAATATTTCTCAGCTCTGTGAACCATCTCTACCATCCACACTGAAACATGAAGAAACAACAAGGTTGTAATTCCAGCTTCAACGCAAAATTTACAGATGTCCAAGGGATTAAGATTATTTAAAATACTGCATTGATTTAAGATGCATACAAATATATACAATATAGTAAACCCACATGTTATAAGGTGTATTCTAGGGAGGCTACTGAAAAAAATGGGTTCTTATCGCCCTGCTATAATGCATAGTGCTTGTTATGGTTTAAGAAACCCCATAACAATTTATTGTCATTTAGACAATTATTCTATCACCCGATGACCCCTCCCCACCTGGAAAGGGGAATCTGGGAACACAAAGAAACACGAGGGTTGAAATATAAATAGATTTAATAGAATAAGACTAAATAATTAACAATAACACCAAAGAACCAGTATTAATCCCAATACTAATATAAGATATACAAGAATTATACTCAGTAGGAGGCTGTGCACTCCCAGCAGTGGACAGCAAATGTCGGACACTGCAAGCGCTGTGGCTTCGGGAGGAAGGGAAGGCCTCAGGGGTCCAGCACTGGGGCAAGGAGTTCTCTGGACTGCCGCCATCAAAGAAGAGAGAAACCACGCAGCAAACTTTTCTAATTTATATTGAATGTGACATTCATAGTATGAAATAATCCTGTTGGCCAGCCTGGGTCAAGTGCCTCACTCCTCCTTGTCCCTACACCTGGCAGGGCTCGAAAACAATGATACCTTGAATCCCACATAGCCTGGCTGCCTATAAAGTAAATATTTTCACAAATTCAGACACTAGAGTCTTCCAAAAGTGGAGTTCTCCCAAGCATTAGAAGAGAAGTTAGTCCTGTGTCGCTCAACCCAGGACAGTGCTTCAGTACCATCCAGTGAAATAATCTCACCTAACAAAGAGTTAATTATCAGCAAAAGAACGCTTAGAAATATCATGGGGATATATGTTGATTGTGTGTCCCTGGTAACTTGATAGTGTGCCAATCCATGATGAGAAGAGTGGATATGCATATAAAGACTGGAAGCCTCTTGCTTAGAATTTTGGCTTTATGATGGAATACGAGATATTTAGAAATCATTTCATGTAATAGTGGAATGAGGCTGCTGGATTTTAAGAAACTAATACAGAAGTAATAAAAATCTGGTAAGCATGGGAGAATACATTCAGTTCCTAATACGAGAAAAGGCTGGCACACTGTCAACATACTACATTCATAGCAAAATAGATGTATTTCTCAGAAAAAGAAAATTTATGGACCCAGAAGTGGCCAATAAAACCTCAAGGGGACTGTTCAGACCCAAGTTTGAAAATATTACCATGGCCAGAAATGGAAAACAAGAAAAGGAATTAAGTAGGAATATACTGAGCAAGAAATCCTGTATAAGTGCATATATAAACAAAAAAATGTTTAAAATACATCTTGAAAAAGGCATGCAAGTGAGGGAAAAGAAACACCAAATAGCAAGCAGGTCTATGAATATGCGAACAAGATTAAATCAATAATGATCCTAAAATGGCCAAACTACTAATAATTTTTAAATATACCATGAGAAAAAAATAAAGAAAAGGAATATTAGCAAGTAGGATATAATGAAGACCATGTTGATGTATAATACCTGCCTATATAAAGCTGATGAAAAGAAATTATCAAGGGGAAAAAAAGGTACAAATTCTTTAGTCTGAAGGATATATATTTGAATTTATGAAGTGACTGGTAATTATTTATGAAAAGTCATAGAGAACTGGGGTGATACAAATTACAGCAAATTAATTAGATTTTCAGGTGTTGGAAGACAGTATGAGACTGGAGACCTTGCAGATCTAGAGAAGCAGGAAACATGGAAAAAGAATAGACACATTCACCCTTGGGAAAAAAAAAAGGCTCATATATGGTGTGCTAATCTAAATCCTGACACCAATGGAGAGAACCTGGAGTAGCAAAGAATAGCAAAAACCAAACTAGATGTAAGCTTGCAAGGCTAGCTACTCCCAAAGCAATTATAGATGTCTTCTAAATGGTAATGTTAAGACTACTATTTTCAATTTGGTTAACTTGGTTTAAGAATGATTTAAAGAAGATTAAAGACTCATTTGAAAAAATTCAAATAGCTATATATTTCTGCTTGAGAAACAGACAACTAAAACATGAAAAAAAGTGGGGAAATACAGCAGACTACATTTTGAAAGTGTAAATGCTAAGAATGAAGAAATACAGTTGAGGCTGGTTCAAGCAGTAATGGGATGAAAGTAAGCAAAGGGAAACCTAGGTTGATAATCATGAAAGAAATCTACATGAATAATACTTAACATTTATATAGTACTTAACATCTTCAAAGCACTTCACTAATATTAACTAATTGCTCTATTTGATTGTAGGGAAGAGTTTTCCCTCAAGGGAAGAAGTTCCGGATCCTGAATCCCTAAGAACCTACATTAGAAGACCTACTGAAAAAAAAGCACTATCTAGAAAAATCAGCCCCTGGAAAAGTACAGATTCTATGAGCTAAAATAATTTTCCTTCTCTGGCTTTTTCTTTTACATATGAAAAGGAAAGCTATGCATGCTATACAATATCATGCAGATGCTCTGTCCCCCAAAGACATACAAAGGGAAAAATAGTTCCTTCTTTGTTTCAATGCCGAGATATTTCAGGTAGGGTGTGAAGAGAAAGAAAACAGAAATATAGAGAAACGCCCAATATTGAAGAATGTAATGGATAGAGTCTAGTTTGGTTTCCCAGCCCAAAAGAAAAATTTTCCAGGGCAGAAAGGAAGAGAAACACACATTTCTGTAAAACTAGCCAAGTTGTTAGATTTTAGTACAAATTGACATAGCTGCTGGTAACACCAATAAAAACAGTTTACTGCTGAAAAGATCTTAGATCTTTTTGTTGAGGATTGCTTCGTCTGCTTAAAGTTTTGCTGGTAAAACTAAAAAAGTTTGGCTACAAGACACAAACACCTGCTAAAGCACAGGAATAAAAATTAAGGAACAAACAGAAATAGGACACAAAAAAGCAACAGCGAGAAAATAAAAGCTAAGCTGATCCAGTAAGCTTCTACCCTGAAAAGAGAGCAGAAATGCCCCTTTCACTCCATGAGGTGATGGGACCAGGTTAACAATGCTCTTCTCCCCATTATTAAACATCTGCAGGGAGAAAGGAAAAGTGGGTTTATTAGGAAATCACCCTTTACAAACTCACTGCACTTATAGTAAGTGAGCGGTCCTGTGGGCAGTAAAGCCTTCCACCATTCCAGCATGAGAATAGTTTCCTGATTAATCATTTTATCTTCTAAAAAAAAAATAAATCTAAGAAGACAAAGGTAGTTTAACAAGACAACACCAAAATTTGGTACAACTGCCTATGTTGCTGTGGAGGGACACTATCATGAGTTGCACCGTCCCACAGATACACCCACCATTCCCAGTGGTACAGGGAGATTATATAGTGAGCCCAAAGGCCCACATCAGCACTGGCACTGCACTAAGGTGTGTTTGGAGAGAGTCTCCATCCTGAAGAATATACAATTTAAATAGACAAGACAGATCAAGGCATAAGAAAAACAAACCTCTGTAGCAACAGGTTAATATCTGACTGTGAAGAAGTTTTCAGTGGATATGTTTCTGTATACAGTATCCAGCACTGCAGTTTTCTGACCAAAAGGCCACCCTAAGGTATGTGGCTAAATAACATCATTTCATGCCTCAAGATGTCATCTTGTTGACTTCATTCCCCTGAGCTCAGGTAAACACACTGCAGTAGAGGGTTCACTTCATATTGACAGAACGGGTACTGAACACTGTCCAAGACAGACCCCCAGGCTTGCTGGCTCAGCACTTTGATGCAGTAAGGCAAATACCATATTTTTATAAATTTCACCACAGAAAACAATGTCAGCATCCCTCATTTTACTTTTGTGAGATGCTACATAATTGCTTCCTAATAAAAAATAAATTCTGAAGCAGAAATCCCAGGTCAGCAACAGATGGGAAGATCCAGCAGAAGGACAGAGACAGCTAAGTCCAGAGCTAACTAGAATTAAGAAACTTGACATTGTGCCCTTGTGATCCTCAAAGATGGAAAAAACACTTTACAAGTATGTGTGTATGCTTGTTAAAGGAGTCCAAAAATATAACAGAGTGAAGCCAATTAAAAAGGTATTAGATACAGAAGACTTCAACTTCAGTGATTAGTGCTAAGTAATTTGCCTTGTGATAAACGAGACATTCAAATCAGCAATGGACCTGAGGTTGTTCCACAGCTTGAAAGCATTACTCTGAACTTTATCTGGTATCACAGCAAGTGCCAATGTTTGTAAGTTAAATTTTGCCATGCAGCTCTACATCTTCAAAGCTAGCAATCCCAGTTAAGCGTTTGTGAAAGATACCCATCATCTTCAGACGTTATGCTGACCACTACAATCACTATATCAGCATAGGTGCAGCTCAGTCGCTATCTGCAATAGCCAGGTGCGCCTTGTAACTTCTAAGTACAACAAAATGAAATTAATGAAGGAGAGGTCAGGTTGGATTTTTCCCCCCGAATCTATGGAAAATAAATTACTTTTGGGGGACTATCCCTGTCCAAGGAACAAAACCCATCATCCAACTGTGAAAAATCTCAATTTCATCACTACAGTACTGAGAAGGAGGGGAGAGAAGGAAGAAGAAAAAAGAGAAGAAAAAAGTAATGATAGCTAAAAAAACACGAAAGAAAACCACTAGTGAAAATTGCCCCTGAAACTTTGCAGAATTGTAACAGCTTTCTCTTGCTTAAATTGATTGGTGCAGCAATGTTATAAAACGACTATTAGGAGTCATTGTGCACAACAGAAAGTGTGAAATGTCAGCAGACTATACAGCAAAAGTAATGAGTCCTGACCCGCTGTTAGTCAAAAATTATTTGGTTTCATATTAGAAATTGATTTTTTTTTGTACACAAGCCCTTTTACAGGCTTCTAACTTTTGTAGCTGTGCCTTGGAAGAGATTAACCTCAGCCACTGCTTGGGTCCAGGCTGCTGATGCCCTTTTGTAAGTTTCTTCACAGGGACTGCTTTTTAATGTTGGTACAGTCTTAACCAATAACACAAGTTATTTGTTCCTTTGAGAACTGTACCACATTTCTTCTCATTTTGCCATTTTCTTTATTTTTATGCTGACATATACAGCAAACTTGCTGACAAATTAAAATAAATAAAAAAAGTTAGCTCATAATTGAACCAAGGATTATGTTCAAGGCTCAGCAGTGAGACGTCCAAGTTGCTTTTGTTCCCAACCCTTTCTCTTCCTAAGAAAGATGGCTTCTCTGCCCCTTAAGTGGAGGTACTAAGAGCAGGACAGATTCTAGCTCTACGAACATCCCTGTGTGACAAAATATCAGGTTGTGATGGTGGAGCCATCTAGGATTACATTCCTAGAGCAAGCCCCACTGCACTTATTCTCTGCTTGCTGGGAAAGGAAAAAGAATGGTTGAAGTAGCTTTTTGAGATTAAACGGCTATTTTTTTCCCTTCCATGAGGAACACCAACTGTTATTGTTGAATTTTAAGACAAATCGAGTCCGAAATAGATTTATTAAATATTTATTAAGGTAGGAAAGCAAAAGCAGCGCTGGGCGGCCGGGGAGTCGCAGCTCCACCAAAGACTCGCAAATTCAGGCAAGCTAAACAACTCCTTTTATCTTCACAGAGGTCGATTGCAACATCTTCGGGTACGCCCCTCAGCTTCTTCCGAGGGGCTTCTTGCTTGGGGCAATTTCGATAAGATATCGTCACAGAATCAGTTTATACAATCTTCTTTTCAGGGTTGATTGGTACAATGGCACACGTTAGCAAGACATTAACGGTTTAACATTCGCTCAAGGTAACACATTCTGATGACATTGTGGTTAAGCCTTTCTTGTCAAACAGGGTGTTCCCATGTTTGGTGTTGCCAGATAACATTGTGGACGTGTATCTTCTGGTTAAATAGGAAGTTCTCAAGACTGCTACAATGGGTTCGTTCCTCTTGCTTAACCTGTTTGATCAGCAAATTACCCTTAGTTACTTATTACAATCCCCCCTTTTTTATTTATAAGTGATTTGCTGATCAAACCTAGACAATACCTCACAAGCGGCATCTAATTCAGGATTTTCGTTCGGTATAATTTTCATTTCCAGTTCTGATTGCTTCATCACCATTAGCTGCACTTTTTCTAACCTGCCTTTAAAAAAGGTTACAAGTTTATTAATGACACAGGGTCCAAAAGTCAGAGCCAATAGTAACATTATGAGGGGTCCCGCCAAAGTAGAAATTAAGGTAGTCAGCCATGGTGACCAAGATTCATACCAGGAGGACTGAGCCTCTCGTTCCCGTTTTCCTTTCTCTAATCCTTCTCTCAGCTTAGCTAACGAATCTCTTACTACCCCTGTATGGTCAGCATAAAAGCAACATTCTTCACCTAGGGCAGCGCATAATCCTCCGTTTTGCATGAACAAAAGGTCCAATTGAAGGGTTGATGTTTATTTTCTAAAGTCGTGGTAATTAATACCATTAATAGGATACCAGCTTTCATTTCCCCCACTGTTCAGTACCTCTCTGCCTTCCTCGTCTACTCTTTTGCGGAGAGCAACGGGATATTAATATCTTCTCGGCAGCAGCAGGTAGTCTTCAGGGGGATTTTGCTGTTATCCTGTCAATAATTTCCAAGGTCTAAAGAGTTAGTTACCTCTCAAATATATTTCCACCTGTTTGGTTGTTGTGCCCGTTTCCAGGCAAATCTTATAACACACTGTCTTAAAACTCTATACCAGTCTGTTTCATATATTTCCCAAAGCTCGGGTATTGACAATTCCCACCCACAAAATAATTTACGAATCTCTGCTTGAGCCCGTTGTTCCCTGGTATGTGTCAAATTATTGCGACATTTCATACAATAAGGTTGTCTCTTAAATGAAACACAGGACCATTCTTTATCGCAATTTAAACATCGGCAAACAACCCAACATAAATGTCCGGAAGTGGGGTGTTTCACGCAGGGTATTCTACGGAGATCTCCTATACTGGGCAATTCAGGTATTTCTGTCTCCGTCTCACAGCAAAAAGGAAAAACCTGAGGAGTTCCTGTCAGTTTGTATAATCCAGCCCCCCCCCGTTTGGTCAGGTATTCTCTCCTCACTCCAAGGTGCAAAATATACTTTTCGTAGGGTATTTCCAGGTGGTATTTGGAACCATTGATGTAAACTATTTCTTGCTTCCCTTCTGGAGTGGTTCATTTACCGGTCTCGTTTTTCCTTATCTTCATTCGGAGGTCTCCTGGTTCTGACGTTACGGTCCACCTTTCTGGGAAGATAGGTCCCTTAATTCTGCTGGCATGAGTCCATCCTTTTTCTGCTGTCCGTACAGCCGTATCTGTGGTAAGTAAAACAACAAAGGGTCCTTCCTAACGGGGTGTTAGGGAGGTTTCTTTCCAGGTTTTGATTAATACCTGGTCTCCAGGCTGGATTTGGTGTATGGAAATGTCCAAGGGAGGTCTTTGTACTACCAAACCCTTCTTTCTTAGTTCCTGTCTCCTTCTTGTAAGTTCTAAAATATATTCTGTTAAAATTTTATCCTCGACCTTTGGGTGCTCTACTAATAATCCAAAGTCATAAGGCATCCCATACAACATTTCAAAGGGGGATATACCAGTATCTGTCCTAGGTTGAGTTCTAATGTAAAGCAAGGCCAGCGGTAGACATTTAGTCCAATTCATTTTTGTCTCCACCATAAGTTTGGTTAGGTGTTTCTTTATTTCCCCATTCATTCTTTCTACTTTCCCGGAACTTTGTGGGTGCCAGGGAGTATGGTATTCCCATTTTGTACCGAACAATTCAGTTGTTTCTTTAATTATTTTGGATGTAAAATGTGGGCCTCGGTCTGAGTCAATTACCACAATAGTTCCATACCTCGGAATAATTTCTTCCAAGAGGATTTTAATAACTGTCTTGGCAGTAGCCCTTATCACTGGGAAGGCTTCTACAAAGTGCGTAAGGTGATCAACCAAGACTAATAAATACTGATATCTCCCAACCTTCGGTAATTCAGTAAAATCCACTTGTATTTTCTCAAAGGGCCTTTTAACCAGTTCACGACCCCCTTGAACCTTCTCCCTAAGTTGTCGTTTATTCACTTTGTGACAGGTTAAACATCCCTCTAAGATCCTTTTGGCTAATCCGTATATTCCGATGCAGGCATATTTTGTTTCAAACTGATCCACTAAAGCCTGAATTCCCCAATGGGTTTTATGGTGTAATTTATTTAGTATTCCTCTGGCTAATCCCTTTGGAAGAATTTCCCTACCATCTGGTAGCAGCCATTTATCACCATCTCTTTTTGCTCCAATTTGTTTTAGCTTATCCAATTCTTGGAGAGTGAAAGTCTTCTCTATTTTTAGCCTTTCAGGTTCCTCTTCCAAGGTCTGAACCATTAACAGGGCAGCCCGTTTTGCCTCTGCGTCGGCTAGATTGTTTCCTCTTACTGTATGGGTTAGTCCCTTCTGATGTCCTTTTACATGGACTATGGCTATCTTTAGTGGACCTCTTAAGGCCTTTAAAACTTCTTGGATTAGTTTTTCATGGACTAATCCCTTTCCCTGGGTGTTAATTAAGCCCCTCTCTTCCCAAATTTTTCCAAAGGTATGCACCACCCCAAAGGCATACTTTGAATCTGTATAAATGGTTCCAATTTTATTTTCTAAAAGTTTTAATGCTCTCATCATAGCATATAACTCACATGCTTGTGCGGACCAAGCTTTATTTAATGGTCCTGACTCTTTTATCTGAAAGGTATACCCGTCCACAATAGCATATCCCGGTTTCCGTTGTCCTTCAACCACTCGTGAGGAACCATCCACAAATAATTTCTCCCCTTCGCCTAATTCATCTTCCTCTAAATCCTCCCTTATCTTAGTTTGCAAATTTATTAGTTGGAGACAGTCATGTGTCAAATCTTCCCTAGGTTCCCCATATAAAAATTGGGCAGGATTCTGAACAGAGGTGGTTTCCATTTCTAACCTAGGGGAGTTAATCAAAATTCCCTCATATTTTAGTAATCGACTGTCTGTAAGCCACTTATCAGCTCGTTGTTGCAATACTCCTCGAATGTTATGGGGGGTGTATACCTTTAGTTCACCTCCTAAGGTGACCTTTCCAACTTCTTCTACCAATAATGCAGTGGCCACTATTGCTTGTAAACAAGTGGGCCACCCGCGGCTTACAGGATCTAGTATTTTAGAATAATATCCTACAGGCTTTCTCTGCCCTGCCCACCCTTGGGTCAGAACCCCATAAGCTGTCCCGTTATCCACATTGATAAAAAGTTGAAAGGGTTTACGGATATCGGGTAAACTGAGGACAGGTGCTTCCACCAGGTTTCTTTTCACGTTCTCCCAGCGCTTCTCATCTTCAGGGGTCCATTTTACTAACCCATTTTTAGTTAGTTTTTCGTACAAGAATTTTACTTTACTGCTGTAATTTTCTATCCACTGTCGACAATACCCTAACAATCCCAACAGCTGTCTTATCTGTCTTTTATTAGTGGGCGCTGTTAGGGATAAAATTCCTTTCACTCTTTCGGGATCTAATTTCTTGTGTCCCTTTGTGAGCCAATGTCCCAAATATTTTACCTCTTCTTCAGTGAACTGCAATTTGGACTTAGAAACCTTTAACCCCTTGAGGCCCAAAAAGTTTAATTATTTGATGCTCTCATTTCTGACTTCTTCTTGAGTTTTTCCTGCAATCAATAAATCGTCTACGTATTGTATCAGGATTAATCCCTGACTTAATTCGTAGGATTCCAATAATTGTTCCAGAGCTTGTCCAAACAAATTTGGGGATTCTGTGAATCCCTGGGGCAAAACAGTCCACCGTAATTGTTGTTTTCTATGGGTTCTGGGGTCCTCCCACTCGAAAGCAAAATTGTCTCTACATTCTTCTTCTAAGGGACAGGCCCAAAAAGCATCTTTTAAATCTATAACACTATACCATTTATATTCTGGACTTAACCGATTAAGTATAGTGTGTGGGTTAGCCACCACAGGGAACCGGGTAATGGTTCGTTCGTTTATGGCTCTCAGATCTTGTACTAAGCGATAGGACCCATCCGGCTTCTTTACGGGCAATATGGGAGTGTTGTGAGGAGACATACAAGGTTCTAAAAGTCCTTGGACCAAAAGTCTCTCAATTACTGGCTGCAACCCTTCTCTCCCTTCTCTGGAGATGGGATACTGTTTTATCCTAATTGGCTGGTCTGGGTCTTTTATAGAGACTGTGATCGGTTTGATATTTAATTTTCCCACCGATCCAGGGCTATACCAAGTTTCTGGATTAATCTTGGCTTCATCTTCAGCGGTTAATAAGCATAACTTTACTTTTAACATCTCTTGGTCTACTTCCAAATTAATTCCTAATTCCACCATCAGGTCTCGTCCCAAAAGGTTATATTCAGCTTCTGGGACCAATAAAAATGTTCCCACCCCATCTTTATTTGGGGCTTCTATTGCTACATTCCTTATCAGGGGCACCTTGAAAGGTTCCCCTTTTGCACCAATTACTTGGAGTTTATCCTTTGATTCAACACATCCAGATGGTAACTTTTGGACGGTTGATCTTTCGGCACCCGAGTCCACGAGGAACTCGAACACTTCATGCTGAGGACCCAATTTCAATTTTATCAAGGGCTCGGTAACCTTAGGGGTCCCCAGCAAATAGAGCCCCTGACCCCCCTAATCTTCCTTAAAAATCTCCTCATCCTGCATTCTTTTCCGACAATTTCTCTGCAGATGTCCCTTCCTGCGACAATAAAAACATTCTATGTCCTGCGAACCAAATCTCCTTCTTCTCGGTTCTACTGGGCCCTTCCAGGGACTTTCTCTTCTCTTTCCCTGATTTTGCCCTTCCCTTACAGCAGCCATCAGGATTCTGGCTTGTTTCTTCTGACTTTCTTCTTCCCTTCTCACATACACCTTCTGAGCTTCTCGTAGTAACTCATCTAACCCCCTCTCCTGCCAGTCTTCTACTTTCTCTAACTTTCTTCTTATATCTGTCCAAGATTTAGCTACAAATTGAGTTTTCAGCAGGGCTTGACCCACTTGGCTATCGGGGTCTAACCCAGAATATAGCTGTAAACTCTTTCTCAATCTTTCCAGCCATTCGGTGGGGGTTTCATCTTTCTTCTGTTGTTCATTAAAGGCCTTATTGATATTTTGCCCTCTAGGTACAGAATCCCTAATCCCCTGAATTATCATATCACGGAGATCAACCATGTTATTTCTATGTGCGGGGTCTTGATTGTCCCAATTGGGCCTCTGTAAGGGCCATTTTACATCCCCAGCGGGACCATGCTGATGCCTCTGATCCCAGTGTCTCATGCCTGCCATTCTGATCATTCCTCGTTCTTCGTTTGTGAACAAGATCTTTAAAATAGACTCCATCTCGTCCCAAGTATAAATGTTAGGCCCGAGGAATTGATCAAAACGTTCTGCTACCCCTAATGGGTCCTCTAACAAGTGTCCCATTTCTTTCTTAAATTCCCTCACATCCCCGGAGCTGAGGGGTACAGATACAAATCCAACTCCGGGTTGTGGTCCCCCCATAGCAGTCTCCCTTAAGGGATACAATAAATTCTCCTCCCTTCTTTCTCTGATTTGACTTCTAGTTATTCTTCGATTAGAAGGAGGAGTCTCTTCCTCAGGTTCTGTAGGTGCTGTTGGAGGGAGATCTTGCTCAGGACCTTGTGGTGGCGGAGGAGGGGGGACATAGGGTGGGGGGGACACTGGAGGTTCATCTATGTCCCACCTTTTCTTTTTATCATTTTTCTTTTCCTTTAATGGAAACAAATTAGCGGCCTGAGCCGTGCTCAGGATCCATAAAAAGGCATATTCACTCTCCTCCTTACTAAATGGTCGTTTGTTGTTAACGTATATGTTTAATTGTTGGCATATCCAATCCTCTAAGGATCCATGAATTGGCCAATATAAATCTTTTCTTATCTGTTTTCCTCCCCATATTTCCATACAATAATAGACCAATTTCTCCTTGGATTTCCCTTTTAGGGAAGGGGAACTATCCCAATATCGAATCATTAGGCCTAATGGGCTATCTTGGGGTATATCAGGGAGCCCACCCCCACCCCGTATCTTCCGTATGGAACCAGAAGCCTTACTTTTCTTCTGTCCCATCTTCCGGGAGTGCCTTCTCTCACTCAAGTTTCACTCGCTTCCCTCCGTTCGTGGCCCACGCCCTCGCGGACAATGGGAACCGCACTATTAGGAGGTCCACACTCACTTCGTCCAGTGGGCTACTAAGCCCAGTGGACGTCTCAGTCACTCGCACCCCGGGTACCCAATCCCCGACCGAACGGAACCGCAATATACTTACTCACTCCCGAGTCTTCGTCCGGCTCTTTGTGCACAAAAATTACGGGGAACTGCAGTTTCTCCTTTCTCTTTCTTTTTGCTTTCCTATCTCAGTTTGGAAAATCCAGGTGAGCTAAGTCGGAATCTCCTCCAGGACCATCCGAAGATGGGGGCGCCCTCCCAGAGTTGAATTCTGAGTTGGCTGTCTGGATCCGAGTCACGGCACCAAATTTGTTATAGTTGAATTTTAAGACAAATCGAGTCCGAAATAGATTTATTAAATATTTATTAAGGTAGGAAAGCAAAAGCAGCGCTGGGCGGCCGGGGAGTCGCAGCTCCACCAAAGACTCGCAAATTCAGGCAAGCTAAACGACTCCTTTTATCTTCACAGAGGTCGATTGCAACATCTTCGGGTACGCCTCTCGGCTTCTTCCGAGGGGCTTCTTGCTTGGGGCAATTTCGATAAGATATCGTCACAGAATCAGCTTATACAATCTATTCTTTTCAGGGTTGATTGGTACAATGGCACACGTTAGCAAGACATTAACGGTTTAACATTCGCTCAAGGTAACACATTCTGATGACATTGTGGTTAAGCCTTTCTTGTCAAACAGGGTGTTCCCATGTTTGGTGTTGCCAGATAACATTGTGGACGTGTATCTTCTGGTTAAATAGGAAGTTCTCAAGACTGCTACAATGGGTTCGTTCCTCTTGCTTAACCTGTTTGATCAGCAAATTACCCTTAGTTACTTATTACACCAACCAAGAAGATCACTTGTTATTTTCAGGGCTTCCTATGCTTTTTATTACTTTAAACGTAGCTACCTTCTCTTGGCTTGTTTTAAGCAACTTGCAGTCCCCTCCCTCTAATTCTGCATTTTATTGATATGCTCTTGAACACTTATATACAATTTCTAAATGCCATCAGCACATTCATGGCCCTGCAATACAGTATGCTTCCCCTTACCTTTCCTTGACTTGGTGCCTTCCCTTTTGGTTTGCATCAGAAAGGCTCACCCATCTTCCATGTTTGCATCAAAACCATTTTCTTCCTTGAACTGCTCCCACCACTGCTCCCTGGTGTTCTGAAGGTTTTGTTCACTGGTGGTGTCCTCAGAAAATAATCTTCATGTTTCGACACTGGTACACTGGGAGGAAAGAAAGGTCACACTATTACATGATGCATTCAGCCCTTTTAACGCTGCACACAGCCCTCTCCCCAACTCACTCTCCAGAAGCGTAACCGTCATGCTAATGGTTGAGCTCTTGCTGAATCCATTTACAATGTCTGAGAGCAGGATGCCTAAGGATCGAAGAGTTACCAAGCTACTTCAGCAGGAGTCTTTGGTTATCTGCAGCTGGCAGCATTCTGACAATTATATTTGGAGTTTTGTGGCATTTAGCACATTCCCTAAAGCATTAGGTCCTGGATTTCCTGAGTGGTTAGAACAGGGCAAGTGGGATGAAGATACAGAAAATACTTTGTCTAGCACAGTGGAGCAAGGATGGAAAAAAAAAGTAATTAAATAAATGCTCACTTTGCTAGGAGAAAGGGTGTAGCATATGAAGGCACAGACCCCGGTCGGTGGTGCAACCAGAATCAATTTATTACAACAAACACACAGCTTATATACTACCAAATATCTTCTTTCCCAAACAACACGCCCCTGCAACCCCCAACTGCCAGATGGGTGTGAATTCCCTTCCATCAGCAGGGTCGTTAGGCGCTGTTTGCGGGTCGTCCCCTGCCAGCATTCCTGCTGCTTTTGTTCCTTTCTCTGGCCTTGCTTCTTCCGCAATCCTGTTCACCCACAAAAGGGGAAACAGAGAAGAATATGTAAAGACAAAACTGGAGTCATGGTTTGCAAAAGGGAAGCAGATGATACATTGATTCAAGAAGAAAAGGGATGAGAGGAGACAAGACAAAAAGAGGTGAGATGAATGAACAGAGGTACTTGTAAGCAGGATAGAGAATGTACGAGCAAACTGGTGGGAGAGTATCTGGTGCAGCAAGTGCAGCGGTTTGAGTAGAGTACAAAAAGAGAAAGCTAACCAGAACCACTGTGGTTCAAGATGAACTTCTGCACAAGATCGCAAACACTGCACAAATAGAGCCAGGAGACAAATTTGGTGATGTGGAGCAAGCATGACTTCAGTCTCTGCATACACAGGTGTCCTGGGTTGAGAGACCCAGGACTAACTTTTCTTCTAATGCTGGGGAAAACTGCACTTTTAGAAGACTCTAGTGTCTGAATTTGTGAAAATATTTACTTTAAAACCAGATAGGCTCTGTGGGATTCAAGGTCTCAGTGTTTTTGAGCCTTGCCAGGTGCAAGGACAAGGAGGAGCAAGGCCTGGGCATTTGACCCAAGCTGGCCAACAGGATTATTTCATACCATGAACGTCACATTCAATATAAATTAGAAAAGTTTGCTGCCTAGTTCTCTCTCCCTTGATGGTGGCAGTCCAGACAACTCCTTGCCCCGGTCTGATTTGGTCATTGTGCTTATGTTGTTAATTTTTGCGGGCTTGTTCTTTTTTATGGGCTGGATTTGCAGTAGAGGGAAGCATCCAATAGAGACCCCACCAGCCCCCCCCCGATAGACATTGCTCCTGTAGAGACCCCGCTGGCCTCCCCCACAGTCAGTGCTCCTGTATAGACCCTGCAGACCCCTGCAGCAGACATTGCGCCCATGCAGACCCTGCCAGTTCCTGAGACCCCATCGGCCCCCCCAACAGACAATCCCTCAGCCTCTGGAGGCGACTCCTGTTAAGCGTGATGAGCAGGTATGCCTATAGGGACAATATCATGTACCAGACATCCAAGTGGACAACTACTGAGAGAGGTGTTAAGAATCTGAGGGAAATAGCTGTGCGGGAGATGATTTTCAGTGACTTGGATGACCTGCAGACATCATTAGATCCAGATGCACTCCAAATTACTGGACCCATTTGGCGCAAGTGGGTACTGAGTGCACCAGCAGCATATGCTAATGTATTGGCATTATTTTGCTGGACAGATGATGAGGCACCAACGGTGGGTGATATGGATGCTCACATGCAGCGTTATGCAAATATCTTCTTTCTGCCCCACAGGCCAGTGTCTCAGTGCTGAAGAAATAATTTGGCAGGGCCAATGTCTCAGCTGGAGACAAACGCTTCCCTACTAAATCTGGTCGAGAGAAACAAAGCACAGCACGACACATCCTGTGGTCTACCCTGTGTAATCAGGGAGAAAACATGAGGAATTGGGATGGAAAACCTACTTCGGCTTTACAGACAGGCGTACGTGAGTTGCGGAATAAAACACCCCCAAGGAGGGGTTCTTCCAGAAGAAGTGTTGCTCCAGTTTCCAGAGAAAAGTCCCCTAGAAGGCAGAGATGGGCTTTGGAGCCTGATTTACGACAAGCAACCATCACGGATGGGTCCTCTCATCAAAACGAGGGTTGCCCTGCCTCCAACCAGGAGGAGGAGAGGGATAATCGAGTTTATTGGACTGTGGCATGTTTTATGGCCCGGCACATCAGAACCACAAAAGTATAGGGCCCTGGTGGACACTGGTGCACAGTGCACCCTAATGCCATCAAATCACATAGGGGAAGAACCTGTCACTATTGCTGGAGTGACAGGGGGAATCTCAAGACCTGACTGTATTGGAGGCCGAAGTGAGCCTAACTGGGAATAACTGGGAAAAGTTCCCCATTGTGACTGGCCCAGATGCACCATGCATTCTTGGCATACATTACCTCAGGAAAGGGTATTTTAAGGACCCGAGAGGCTACCGGTGGGCATTTGGTGTAGTGGCGGTGGAGACGGAAAAAGTTGTGCAACTGTCTACATTGCCTGGCCTGTCAGAGGACCCTTCTAGTGTAGGGCTGCTGAGGATCAAGGAACAAAATGTGCCCAGTGCTACTACAACGGTGCATAGGCGACAATATTGCACTAACCGAGATTCTTTGCTCCCTGTTCAGAAGTTGATTCATCAGCTGGAAAGCCAAGGGGTGATCAGTAAGACTCACTCACCCTTTAACAGCCCTATATGGCCAGTGCAAAAGCCTAATGGGGAATGGAGACTGACAGTAGACTATCGTGGCTTGAATGAAGTCACACCACCATTGAGTGCTGCTGTCCCAGATATGTTAGAACGTCACTATGAACCTCAAAAGAGGCTAAATGGTATGCTACAATTGACATTGCTAATGCCTTTTTCTCTATTCCTTTAGCAGCAGAGCACAGGCCACAGTTTGCTTTCACCTGGAGGGGCGTCCAGTATACCTGGAATCGATTGCCCCAGGGGTGGAAAAACAGCCCCACCATTTGCCATGGACTGATCCAGACTGCACTGGAGAAGGCTGTAGCTCCAGAACACCTGCAGTACATTGAAGATATCATTGTGTGGGGTAATACAGCAGAAGAAGTTTTTGAGAAGGGAGAGAAGGTAATTCGAATCCTTCTGGAAGCTGGTTTTGCCATCAAACAAGGTAAGGTCAAGGGACTCGCATAGGAAATTCAGTTTTTAGGAATTAAGTGGCAAGATGGTCATCGTCAGATCCCAATGGATGTGATTAACAAAATAACAGCTATGTCACCACCTACTAACAAAAAGGAAACACAAACCTTCTTAGGCGTTGTGGGTTTCTGGAGAATGCATATTCCTGGTTACAGTCAGATTGTGAAACCTCTCTATGAAGTGACTAGAAAGAAAAAATGATTTTAAATGGGGTCCTGAGTACCAATCAGCCTTTGAGCAGATTAAACGGGAGATTGTTCATGCAGTAGCCCTTGGGCCAGTCCGAACAGGACAAGATGTAAAAAAAACGTGCTGTACACTGCAGCCGGGGAGAATGGCCCTACCTGGAGTCTCTGGCAAAGGGCACCTGGAGACACTCAAGGCCGACCCCTAGAGTTTTGGAGTCAAGCATGTAGAGGATCAGAGGATCGCTATACTACCACTGAGAAAGAGATACTAGCAGCTTATGAGGGAGTTCGAGCTGCTTTGGAGGTAATTGGTCCCGAAGCAGAGCTTCTCCTGGCACCTCGGTTGCCAGTGTAGAACTGGATGTTTGAAGGGAAGACTCCTTCCACACATCACGCAACTGATGCAATGTGGAGTAAGTGGGTAGCACTAATTACTCAGCGAGCTCAAATAGGGAACCCCAATCGTCCAGGAATTCTGGAGGTGATCATGGATTGGCCACAAGGCACCGATTTTGGAGGGTCCCCAGAGGAGAGTGGTGTGGGCTGAGGAGGCACCACTATATAATCAGTTATCGGAAAATGAGAGGCGATACGCGCTGTTCACTGATGGATCTTGTTGTATTGTAGGAAACCAGCAGAGGTGGAAAGCTGCTGTGTGGAGTCCTACTCGACGAGTCGCAGAAGCGACTGAGGGAGTGGGTGAGTCGAGTCAGTTTGCAGAAGTGAAAGCCATCCAGTTGGCTTTAGATATTGCTGAGAGAGAAAAGTGTCCGGTACTTTATCTTTATACTGATTCATGGATGGCGGCACGTGCTTTATGGGGGTGGTTAAAGCAGTGGAAGAAGAGCAACTGGCAGCGCAGAGGTAAACCCATCTGGGCTGCTGACTTGTGGCAAGATATTGCTGTCCGATTAGAAAAGCTGTCTGTGAAGGTACAACATGTAAATGCCCATATACCCAAGAGTCGGGCCACTGAGGAACAACAAAACAATCATCAGGTGGATCAGGCTGCTAAGATTAAAGTGTCCCAGGTAGACTTGGACTGGCAACATAAGAGTGAATTGTTTTTAGCTCGGTGGGCCCATGACACTTCAGGTCATCAAGGAAGAGATGCAACATATAGATGGGTTCGTGACCAAGGGGTGAATTTGACTATGGACACTATTTCACAGGTCATCCATGAATGTGAAACGTGCTGAAATTAAGCAAGCCAAACGATCAAAACCTTTGTGGTATGGAGAACGGTGGCTGAAGTATAAGTATGGGGAGGTTTGGCAAATTGACTATATCTCCCTTCCACAAACCCGCCAGGGAAAACACTATGTTCTTACAATGGTGGAAGCAACCACCGGCTGGCTGGAGACATATGCTGTGTCTCATGCCACTGCTCGTAACACTATTCTAGGCCTTGAAAGACAAGTCCTGTGGCGACATGGTACTCCAGAGAGGATTGAATCAGACAATGGGACACATTTCCAAAATAATCTTATAGATGCCTGGGCTAAAGAGCATGGTATTGAGTGGATATATCACATCCCCTATCACGCACCAGCTGCTGGGAAAGTGGAATGATGCAATGGACTACTGAAGACCACGCTGAAAGCAATGAGTGCTGGAACATTTAAAAAGTGGGATGAACATTTAGCAAAAGCCACCTGGTTAGTCAACACCAGGGGAACTGTCAGCCGAGCTGGTCCTGCTCACTCAGAGCTTTTACCTACTGTAGAAGGGGATAAGGTCCCTGTGGTGCATGTAAAGAATATGTTGGGGAAAACAGTCTGGGTTACCCCGGCCTCAGGTAAAGGCAGACACACTCGTGGGGTTGCTTTTGCTGAAGGACCAGGACGTACTTGGTGGGTGATGCAGGAGAATGGAGAGGTTTAATGTGTACCTTTAGGAGATCTGATTTTGGGTGAGAATCCTTAATTTAAATGGTATGGTGTTAATTGTTACATAATACTAACAGCGTTCAATAAGTGTTTTTCAGGATAACATAGTGGTAATGGAACCAGAGCCAGCTTCATTGAATGGTGTCCAGCAACAGGGAACATGCTAGCCGTGAGCACAACATGTTATATTGTTGCATCCAACTCCAACCATCTGTGATCCTGTATTGAGGCCTGGTCCTGATCGGAAAACTGAGTGAATGCCACATCACTCGTTTCTACCCTGGGTTAAGAAAGACCCAGGACTAACTTTTCTTCTAATGCTGGGGAAAAACTGCACTTTTAGAAGACTCTAGTCTGGCCAATGTCGGAGTGGGAGACGGACCCGGAGTAACGATGAGTCTCAATATGAGTATGGTCGTTCTCACTTTATTCAAGTTCACACAGAGTATATAAAGACAGACAAGCAGAGCACGCGCTAGCAACAATTATACGATTGGCTTACAGTCTCTGTTCACGCGCCTAGAGCGCTCACACAATTAGTGCAGACCTCTTGTCCACGCGCAGCAGATGTTTCTCTATCTCCCGGAGGCAGTACCGCTTATCACTTACTTATCATGTAGCTACTTCTTCATACTTCTGTTTCTCAAGGCGAGTTCACAGCCTCCTCCAGGCTTTCATCCCTATCAAAGACTGGGTTGCTCATTGCAATCAAGTCGTGCCCTTTTTCACTCAGCCATTCCTCCACAATTCCCCCTTTTTGTTTTTGAGCAATCCAGGCTTGGTTTACTACTTTTAACATAGCTCTCTTAATACAACTAAGCACTAAACATAAGCACAGACCTATGATCATAAGGGTTATTATAATGCGCAAGCCTTCAACAAGCAAGCCTACTAACCATTGTGGCATATTCCCAAACAAGTTAGTCAGCCACCCATCTAAAAACCCATGGTTTTGACGAATTTTGTTTGCATGCTCTTTTAACCACTGCAACTGTTTATGAATTGATTCGCTGTGATCGGACAAATTCATACAGCACATGCCTTCAAAATCCTCGCAACCATGACCTTGAGCTAATAGCAAAAAGTCAATTGCGGCTCTATTCTGCAAAATTGCGTGGCGTAAGCTATTTTGATCTCCTAACAGAGTTTCTATTACCTCAGTGGTGACTTTAGCTTGTTTTTCAGCCCAACAAGCTAACCGTCCTATCTCCTTCAAAGCTCTGCCTGCTGCTGCCCCAGGTACAAACAGGGATAAAAACACTTTCTCAGTGGGATTGAGCAAGGTAACTTCATCATTGCAATTTGGTGGGAGACCCGTGACCGCCCGTTTCGTACGTGTGGCGTTTTCTCCCTTGGTCACGTTTTTCCACCAGTTTTGATTTGGGGCCAACAACGTTAATTTGCCAAGATAACATGGACCACCTATCGCATTTTTCGGAATTCCCTGCCATGCCCTGTCACCACATATCAAAAACACGTCTGGCGGCAAGGCTTTTGGGGTGCCATTGTTCCAAATTTGCTGTTCCCCTTTCGTTCCAACCCCAAGGGCTCCCAGTCCTTGTTTTGATGTGTCATTTGTGCCACAAAATGCGCCTTTATATCTATAGTCATAGTAGTTTGCTTTCGAAGTGACGTTTGTCCACCCCGTCCAATTAAATGATCGATAATAATTTACGCCAGTAAAGGCAGGTCCTCCAAAAAATATGCAGGTTTGAGTCCAGTTCTGGGAGACATTTCCAATTCTCATTGATCCTAACAGTTCTAATTCTTGAGGGTCCCAAGGCAGCGTAACATTCAAGCTATTAAGGAGCGTGGCACTACAATTACTAACGCTCTGGGAATTAGTGCAGTTCTGCTTACTATACTTGCTAAAGTCTTCTACCTTAAAACCAGGTACTCCTATCAAACATGTCCAAAAAGGCTCTGTAGCAGAGGCAAGCGATAGACAAAAGGCTTGTTGTCCTGTCTTATTCGCCCAGGTGACCCACATGTTTTCCCTAGGTTCAATCTTGTGGAGGGTCATTACCGCCGGGATCAATATCCCCAGGGTCAGGATCTTGAACATCTTGGTTGTCAGGCGGATCACGTCGAGTCAGAGCAGGTTTTACAGCTCGACTGGGCACCCACACTGGACCGCAATCTGTGGAGACACACATATAACCTCGACCATTAAATATAACAGGAACAGGCCCCATCCAAATTCCAGAGACTGGATCTTTATACATCACTTTGAGTTGCGGGAGTATTGTTGTACTATTGAACTTAAGGTTTTGATGGTGAATCATTACTGGCGGTTCCTCTCGATCACCCATGAGACAGAGAAAGTTCAATGTAAAGAGCACACGATGTAGCCTTTGCTGAGCATCTGTCTCTTCTCCCTTTTGTTTACCTAGATAGTCCTTCAATACTTGATGAGTGTGTTCCACTAATCCTTGTCCCGTAGGCGAATGTGGGATCCCTGTCGTGTGATCGACCCCCCCATCTTAGCAAGAACTTTCTAACCTTTTGACTAACATAAGCAGGCCCATTATCAGTTTTAATGCATTCAGGCACTCCTAATACAGCAAAGCAAGCAAGCGTTTACATACATGATGTGCCTTTTCTCCAGGCAATGCGGTTGCCCAGATCATTTTTGAAAATGTATCAATGGTCACATGTACATACTTCAAGCGACCAAACTCTGGGATATGTGTGACATCCATCTGCCATAACTCTAACGCCTTTAATCCTTTTGGGTTCACTCCTAACCCTATTCCTGGGCCACGGCTCCCACATTTCGGGCAGGCTTGGATAATGCCTCGAGCCTCATTTTCTGTTAAATTAAATTGTCTTTTTAGCCCTTTTGCATTTTGGTGAAAATTCTCATGACTCTGCCTAGCTTGTTGAAATTTATCCACAGGGGGCACATGACACACTGGACTAACCAGGCTGTCAGCAAGTTGATTGCCCTGGCCTAGTCCAAGGTCTAGCTGATGACTACGAATATGGATAACACAACAGGCGGCTGTTCTTTGGTCAAGTATAGATCGCAACCGAATAAATAAACTCCCCAGCCTAGGATTAGCTGTCTCTCTAAGTAGAGCGTCTTCCAGGCGTGGCACTATTCCAGCCACATACAATGAGTCTGTTACTACATTCAAGGGAGTGCTTAGCCAATTGTTCAAGGCCCAAACTACTGCGGTTAGTTCCAGTGTTTGAAGGGAATCTCGAGGTTGTCCCTCTATGATATGCTGACACCATTGACCCTTTTCCTGCCAAACACAGGCTGCACGCCGCAAGCGTTTGCCTGCATCTGTGTATACAGTGATACCATCTGACAATGGGTCTTTCTGTACCTTGGGTCTTTCTAGCCACTGATTTCTTTTTAGAACTTGCCATAATTTCCCTTGTGGCTGTTGTGAATGCACTCTCCCACTGTAGCCTAACAAGGCTTTTTGCATGGCAGCGTCATTGCGCAGCCACCATTCTAAATCTACAGCGTTAACAGGTATGCTAATATCCTCTGGTTCTTTACCACTGATTTCTATGATTCGTGATCTTCCTTTTCGTATCAATTCACCTACTGCTTCAGTTCGCGTTTGAATGCTCGTTTTTGGTTGTACACTTAAGAACACCCATTCTAAGACATTGAACACATTCTCTTTTGTTACCTTCCCTTCGCATTTGTCAGTGGCATCACCAAAGAAGGAGAAGGGAGTAGCAAGTTCCCCCTTTTTGTTTTGCCACTGACAAATGACTGCATATGGTGAATCTTTCCCATTACATATTATCAGAGACACTGGCAACATTAAAATGCGTCGAGATGACCACATCGATTGCAGTTTTTGTGCAATTTGTTGTAGTGCTGCTCGCTGCATCGCCGTCAGAGTAACGCCATCGGCTGGATGATTGCTTCTCAATAATTCTGTTAAGGGTGCAATGTCGGTATTGGAGATGCCAACACAGTTCCGCACCCATTGAATGTCTCCAAGCAGGGTTTGGACATCAGTCAGTGTGCGCAATTGAGTTGCGAGCTCGGTTTTTTGTGGTCGAATCTTGGAGTCTATGATGGACCATCCGAGATATTTCCAGGGAGCTGTGCGCTGCACCTTTTTGGGTGCGATAACAAGCCCTTTTCTTGATAATACGTCGGTTAATTGCCGCAAAGACTCTTCAGTGAAAGGCTCCTTTTGGTAGACTGGCTAGAATTTGTTTGGTGGTCTTATTGGCATTGTCAAAAGCCAATACTTTGAACATCTGTTGTTTGCCGCTGTCATCTAAATCAGGGTGATTCATGATTGCTTCCCACAGTCGGTCAACAAAGTTACTATATTTTTCTGTAGTTCCTTGCATCATGGTACCAAATGACGGAATAGTAGATCCTGGGAGGCCGAGAAACGCCTCTAGGGCAAGTTGCGCCGATCGCTGTAATAGGTTTGCTGGAAACGTCAACTGTACTTGCAAGTCACTAAATTTTCCGTGCCCTGCGAACATCTCTGCCGTGACTCCACGGAGGGGGTCTCCCTCCCCTTGTCTTCGAGCTGCTTCATTCATAGCTCGTTGTTGCCAGGAGGATTCCCACAACAAATATTGAGTTGGAGTAAGCAACAGTCTCATTAGGTTACGACAATCA
The DNA here is from genome assembly GCF_964106895.1 of Numenius arquata. NCBI lineage: Eukaryota > Metazoa > Chordata > Aves > Charadriiformes > Scolopacidae > Numenius > Numenius arquata. Next base: position 28,339,740 of record NC_133615.1, on the reverse strand, counting down.
TATGGACACATGAGATCAGCAGAAAAAATCCAGCTGACAATTTGTCGGGTAGCCTCAGATTTTACTCCATAAGTTGAGATGGTGGTGCGAGCTTGTTGTAAAATTTTCCAATCATGTGGCTCCCATTTGCCAGTATTGTTTACATGTACGACGGGACACGCGAGAGGTGGAGTTCCGCTCAAACTAGCGGCTGCTCCCCACTGTCCTTCTAATATAGCGTCTCTAATAATGCCATTCCAGCGTGCAGTTCTCGGAGGTGTTGAGGGATTCACTAGCCATGGAGGCATGTTATCATCCTTCCTCGCCACACGTAAATCTAACTCGTCGAGGCGCCTTAAAACTGTCTGTAACACTTTGTCTGTGGACAGTTTATGACTCTTGTCGGCAGGTGGAGTTGGCGGACCAGACGAATCACTGGAGGAGGGTAACGGTGGATACAAGGGAGGCGGAGTTGCTGGAGGCGGTTCTGTGGGCGGAGGGCGACACGCTGCTCCTCCCAAATCGATGAGATCAGTAGACGTTTCAGGCCCCTCCTCTGCTGGAGTTTTCTGAGGAGGCGCTTCCGCATTTGCATTACTTTTCTGTTTTGGTTTCGCATCGCTCACTTCCGCTTTTCCCGAGTTTTGCAAGGGGTTCAGCGGCAAGTCTTTACTTTTCTCAGGAGGGTCAGAGTCCTCATTAGCTCGAATTTCAGCAACAGTTTTACACACAGTCCCGGTCATTCCCTTTACCGCGGGCAGCCCAAAGAACCGTGCAATAGGTCCAGGCTTACTTTCAGGTTTTAAGGCGGCCGCTCCTGGACCTAACATTTGAGCAGCTGCACAGGCTACTTCCCGCTCTGCTTTCATCACTTTTAAAGTCTCTAGCACAGTATGCCACAACCCATGGACGGCTTTTATCTCCTTCTCCTCTTTTTCATCCCCCTTGATTGTTTTTTGCCACATCGTCCCTCCAAAATCCCGCCATTTCGAGACAGAAAACAGCATAGGTGTGTCAGAAAAATGACCCCATCGCTGTCCTAATTTAATTAACTTTATCAACAGTTTCGCCGGTACTTCATTCCCTCTCTTAGAGAGGATTCCAGCGAGTAGCGTGGCCGCAGCTTCTACTTGCATCACTGCGCCTGGGAGGCGAGAGGCCACCTCGCACCGTTGTCTGCTCCCGCCTTTGCGCCCGAGCAGCACTTCTCCCAGCCGTGGTTTCCCACTCCCCTCCTCTAGCTGCTTACCGCAGACTCGGAGAACTCAGTCCCGCTGAGCTATGGATCTCTGGGCATCCTCTGCTACCAGATGTCGGAGTGGGAGACGGACCCGGAGTAACGATGAGTCTCAATATGAGTATGGTCGTTCTCACTTTATTCAAGTTCACACAGAGTATATAAAGACAGACAAGCAGAGCACGCGCTAGCAACAATTATACGATTGGCTTACAGTCTCTGTTCACGCACCTAGAGCACTCACACAATTAGTGCAGACCTCTTGTCCACGCGCAGCAGATGTTTCTCTATCTCCCGGAGGCAGTACCGCTTATCACTTACTTATCATGTAGCTACTTCTTCATACTTCTGTTTCTCAAGGCGAGTTCACAGCCTCCTCCAGGCTTTCATCCCTATCAAAGACTGGGTTGCTCATTGTAATCAAGTCGTGCCCTTTTTCACTCAGCCATTCCTCCACAGGCCAACAGGATTATTTCATACCATGAACGTCACATTCAATATAAATTAGAAAAGTATGCTGCCTAGTTCTCTCTCCCTTGATGGTGGCAGTCCAGACAACTCCTTGCCCCGGTCCCGGACCCCTAAGGCCTTCCTTTCCTCCCGAAGCCATTGCGCTCGCAGTGTCTGACATTTGCTGTCCACTGCTGGGAGCGCACAGCTTCCTACTGATATAATTGACTGAGTGTAATTCTTGTACATCTTATATCGGTATCAGGATTAATACTGGTTCTTTAGTATTACTGTTAATCATTTAGTCTTATCCTATTAAATCTATTTATATTTCAACCCTCGTGTTTCTTTCACTGAATTTCACTGAATTTTTTTAGAGTTGGAAGGGACCATATAGATCATCTAGTCCAACTCCCCTGCTGAAGCAGGATTGCTTAGAGAATGCTACTCAGGACTGCATCCAGGCGGGTCTTGAAAATCTCCAAAGAAGGGGACTCCACAACCTCCCTGGGCAGCCTGTTCCAGGGCTCTGTCACCCTCACCGTGAAGAAATTCTTCCTCATATTCGAGTGGAACCACCTATGTTCCAACTTGTGCCCGTTGCCCCTTGTCCTGTCACTGGGAACCACTGAAAAGAGTCTGGCTCCCTCCTCCTTCAACCCACCCTTGAGATACTTATAGGCATTAATAAGGTCTCCCCTCAGCCTTCTCTTCTCCAGACTAAAGAGTCCCAGCTCTCTCAGCCTTTCCTCATAAGGGAGATGCTCCAATCCCCTAATCATCTTTGTTGCCCTTCGCTGGACTCTTTCCAGTAGTTCCCTATCCCTCTTGAATTGGGGAGCCCAGAACTGGATGCAATACTCCAGTTGTGGCCTCACCAGTGCAGAGTAGAGGGGGAGAATGACTTCCCTCGACCTACTAGCCACACTCTTCCCTATGCAGCCCAGGATTCCGTTGGCCTTCCTGGCCTTTGTTCCCTGATTCCCCTTTCCAGGTGGGGAGGGGTCAAACCATAACAACAGGCAATCACAAAACATTTTGGGAAGACAGGAGGTTACGGAGATCCATCTTTCTCTCAGTAAAGACAACGTACTGCTTTCACATTCTGCTCTCTGGTCAAGAATTACTGCTTTAAATGAGGATTCACACAACATGTATACATCATTAGCCCCATCGCTGTTATAAATAGCAATTAAAAGCATTAAAAAAATTTTTGGATTATCCCCATCTAGGAATAAAATTCCTCCCAAGATTATACTGCTCTACTTGCAAGTATGGGAGTGACATACGGCTTTCCTAAGTTAATGGAAGACTAAACAAATCTTTTTCCTGTTTAAGCACCAGTTTTACACAGGCAACCCAAATACTGCCATTGAGTTTGTGTTATTTGGGATACAGCTTTGTGGAGGTTGATTCACAAGCATCTTTTACCTAAAAACTTATGCTACTGAAGTTACTGTACATCTGAGGAAAAAGCAGGTATCTGATGTTCCCATCAGAAAATGATAGTTGAATTAAAAGTTTCAAATCAATGTGCTCTATAAGCATTGTTTAATAGGGCCCACTACGCCTGTTGGACAATTAATATTACTCCTGTATTATTAATGCAGAACACTATATAACGGCTTATGACCTGTAATAACTGGCTGAAGTGTTGGATAAAACTTCTCTGAATTTTTACTTTAGGGCTTCAAACTGCGTGGCCACTAATAATATTGCAAAGTGAAAATTTGAAAATTTGGAACTAATATATGGTCCAAATGGATCAGTTATGTATAGATAGAGAGATTAAGTGACAAAACAGGTCCTTCTCTAATTTCAAATCCAGCAATCCATCATATCACTCAAATGCAGCGTGGTTAGTAGGACTTCCTGCAGGGCACCACAATATCCAATTAATTCTCATGCTATTCCCTGAAACTACACAACAGAGAAGACTGTCTAAATAAAGACCTTATTAACCTACCTAACCTACATACTAAGGCAGGAGTTCTAACCTACTGTCCTGGTTTGAGGTAAAACAGAACTAATTTTCTGTTCAGTAATTTTTCCTTTTTAGCTGGGCCTCTTCTAACTAACTAAACTCTGAAATTAACAGCATATTGTTCAGAAACTGCTCGCTCTCATAGTGATAAGACCTGATAATACCAAGGAATGGTATGCAGAGAGGCCCTTGCTTATACTTATTGCTATAACAACCAAGGTCAGGTAAATTTGTTATTTGCCCCGTTGGAGGGTTGGAAGCCGAAAAGCGTAGAGGGGTCACACCTGTAGGGAGGAGCGGACAGGACAGGTGACCCAAAACTGACCAACAGGGTATTCCATCCCATCTGCATCCTGCTCAGTATAAAAGCTGAGGGATCAAAGGGTCAGCTCTCTTCCTTCAATGGCCAACATCTGAGGAGGACCCTGTCTGTTCGTCTGCCTTTGATCCCGATCCGAGCAATCCTGACTCCAGATCCGGAATCCAGCTCCTGTCCATCACCGAGTCCAGCCTGGGACTTTCCCCTGTGCCTGCTGGTGACGTGATCATCACCCTGGGAGCTTGATATGGTTTTGTATATACTGTATTTTTTTTTTTCCTTTTTTTTTTTATTATTTATTATTTCATTATTTATTAATATTTTCATTAAAGTAGTTTAATTTTTTCTAAACTCATAAATCTCTTTTATCTCTTCCTCTCCTCTCTTTTCCTGGGGGGGGGGAGGGAGGGGCCATCTGTCGCTCTGATTGGTTAATCTGGTCAAAACCACGACAGATTTATTGGCGCCCAACGTGGGGCTCCACTGTGGTACGACTAGAGCTCTGGTAGATTGTCTAAATAGTTTGAATTCCAGCTTTCTCAGGGATTAAAACAGACAGCTCACATCATGTTTTTAGACAGGATATTGTATCATATCTTGATGGGGATTTCGTCCAGGTTACTTGATTCGGCACTGTATAATTTGCCTTATGTGTTGTATAATTTACTTGCTCTTTGTGTCTGTATGCGGTGGTTCAAACGTGGTATTCTGGTATTGTGTTTGATCCTGATCCATACCGTGATTGAATGGCTGGTTTCTTTACCTAGATTCCTCGGGCATTTCGTACTGAATTCTGTTGCTAATTATACTTCGAATTTTACCTTGGGAATGTTTACTTCACCCTTTACTGCTTATGCGAATATGTCATCATCAGAGACAGAGGATGCAGCCCCTTTGAATAGTGTGAATGACAGCTGCATTCTTAAAATCATTATTTTAGTGTCAATTTTGCTGCATGGGCTGGAGGGGTGGTTTCTCTTTAAATCTTGGCGCAGAAATGTGATATGCACTGACACTGACCTTACTCGGACTCCATCCGCACTGGTACAAGTTGCTCCGGTGACCAGAAGGAAAAGGAGGAGGTCAGCTCAGCCCTCTGTCCCTAGTGACAAACAGCAAGTACGGCCAGACAGCAGGGGAGAGGACTTTTCTGATGAAGATGCAGAGGAGGGTTCTTCTAGAGCTGATAAGGGAGAGGCTCCTGTGCCAGCAAGGGAGGAGGACTCAGACACAGAGATAATCATTAAATCCTTCTCTATGAAGGATTTGCGGAATATAAGAAAGGATTTTAGCCGTAATGATGGTGAGACACTTGTCTCCTGGTTGCTCCGATGCTGGGATAATGGAGCTGGTTGCATGGAATTAGACGGTGCAGAAGCTAAGCAGTTAGGAAACCTGTCCAAAGAGGCCGGTATAGATAAAGCTCTTGGGGAAAAGTCACAGACTCTCAGTCTCTGGAGACGACTCTTATCAGCTGTAAAGGACAGATACCCCTCTAAGGATGATATTGAATGCTGCCCAAGTAAATGGACCAACGTAGAGAAAGGTATTAAGTACCTGAGAGAATTGGCTGTGAAAGAGGTGATTTATGGTGACTGGGATAAAACTGTAAATCCTGATGAGATGCCATGCAGACAACCTATGTTGCGGAAGTTTTCACGGAGTGTACCACCAATGTATTCCCACACTTTGTCTGTACTGATTTGGGCAGGAGTTGATGATTCATCATTAACTGTAAGTGAAGTGGCTAGCAGAATGCGACAGTATGAAGACAGTCTCTCTCGTCCCCTAACTGTAGCAGCTGTAGAAAAATTGACTGATAAAACTGAGAAAATGATTGAGAAAAATGAGAAACTGTTTGATAAACTGTCTAGGATGGAGGAAAGATCCTATTCTTCCCCTCCATGGACCAATGTTGCAGCTGTCAGGAGAAGACACCCTCCTATGAGACCGACTCAGAGAAGACAGAACACACTACGAAATATCCTGCGGTTTTGCCTCTGTGACTATGGAGAGGACATGAGTAAGTGGGATAAAAAACCTACCTCGGCCCTACAGGCACGAGTAAGTGAGTTGCAAGGTAAAGCAGATAGAAGACAGAATCATTCCAGGAGGACTGCTGCTCCAGTTCGCAGGGGGCGGTTCTCCGGTCCAGGTAGAAACTCATCTGCTAATTATAGACGTTAGAGGTGCCCTGCCTCCAGCCAGGAGGAGGAGAGGGATAACCGAGTTTATTGGACTGTGTGGATTCGATGGCCTGGCACATTAGAGCCACAAAAGTATAGAGCCCTGGTGGACACAGGTGCACAGTGTACCCTATTGCCATCGAATCATAGAGGGACAGAATCTGTCACTATTTCTGGTGTGACTTGTGGGTCTCAAGAACTGACTGTACTGGAGGCTGAAGTGAGCCTAACTGGGAATGAATGGGAGAAGCACCCCATTATCACTGGCCCAGATGCTCCGTGCATCCTTGGCATAGACTACCTCAAGAGAGGGTATTTCAAAGACCCAAAAGGGTATCGATGGGCTTTTGGTGTAGCAGTTGTAGAGACTGAGGACATTACACAGCTGTCTACCTTACCTGGCCTTTCAGATGACCCTTCTGTTGTGGGATTGCTGAGGGTTAAAGATCAGCAGGTGTCAACTGCTACTGCCACAGTGCATCGGCGACAGTATCGCATGAACCGAGACTCCCTGATTCCCATTCAGAACCTGATTCGTCAGCCAAGGAATGGTATGCAGAGAGGCCCTTGCTTATACTTATTGCTATAACAACCAAGGTCAGGTAAATTTGTTATTTGCCCCATTGGAGGGTCGGAAGCCGAAAAGCGTAGAGGGGTCACACCTGTAGGGAGGAGCGGACAGGACAGGTGACCCAAAACTGACCAACAGGGTATTCCATCCCATCTGCATCATGCTCAGTATAAAAGCTGAGGGATCAAAGGGTCAGCTCTCTTCCTTCAATGGCCGACATCTGAGGAGGACCCTGTCTGTTCGTCTGCCTTTGATCCCGATCCGAGCAATCCTGACTTCAGATCCAGAATCCAGCTCCTGTCCATCACCGAGTCCAGCCTGGGACTTTCCCCTGTGCCTGCTGGTGACGTGATCATCACCCTGGGAGCTTGATACGGTTTTGTATATACTGTATTATTTTTTTTTCCCTTTTTTTTTTATTATTTATTATTTCATTATTTATTAATATTTTCATTAAAGTAGTTTAGTTTTTTCTAAACTCATAAATCTCTTTTATCTCTTCCTCTCCTCTCTTTTCCTTGGGGGGAGGGTCAAAACCACGACACCTACATACTAAGGCAGGAGTTGTAGAGTAGCATTGCCAGAAAAGAAGCAAGTCTCAGCACTGCTGCCTCCTTATGAATATCGAAGTACATCACCAACAAAGGAAAGCACACCTTGAATGTTTTTTCCATCTTGTTTGAGCCTCATATCACGATATCCCTGCTGAGAGTGAATGGCAAATTTTCAGTGTCATTCAGGACCCATTGAATATTGCTAGTATTTGCATTCCTTAAAAAGTAGAAAAACATTAACCTTTTGTTTTATTGAATTAAAATGCCATGGAAAGGCTGGTGTAGTCTTCAGAGACTGAGATACTTTTACAAAGAAGAATAGCTGTCATTTATTAGACACAAAGAACAATTACTTGATAGTATGCTTTCTGACAAAAAGCAGATTGGTATTCTCATCATAGAGAAGGCATTGTAAAAAAACCCAGCACAGACCTCTGAGACTTGAATAATTTAAAGCTGCATTTGGTGCAATTTGAATTTTTCTTTAGGAAGGCAAAGTTAAATACCTGTAATTTGTTCTAATTATTTCAAATTTGCAAGTTAATTATGGCTGATCATTAAATAACAAAAAGGACTATTGTCTCCATAGAGTTTTACCTCCTACCCTCTACATTACTTAAGCTAGATTTTAGCATGCATGAATTAACTTTCTAAATAATCACACGGTTTGACTAAACAGCTCAGTAAAACAAGCTCTGATTCTAAGAATAAGCATTAATGGACATTAGAAAGGCTATCGGGACCCATATTACTTACATTATAAGTATTTTTAATGGGGTCTTATTTACTAATCTTTATGTATTGTTCAAGTTAGGGCACCATATCAATACATTATTCTGCTTTAATAGAGGAAAGTCAGTTCTTCAAGATAATAAAACAAACATCCATTTAGAGTCAACTACATTAATTTAGACAAAATGAATGCAGGAAAACTCTGATAGAATTTAACTTGGTTTAGCTGCTCATCATGATGAATCAATCCAACATAATGGTAGCCTTGGTCTGCAAATGGAGTTTTACAGATCTATCGAATCACTAAGCAACTCAAGCAGCTAAGACTTGCCAGAGTAGCATTTACTATCAGCATGTGTACACCCACGAGGTTTCATCTCTTCCCTGTTCCGTACCTAGTGCTCATCTGATGGGTTCCCATTGATCCCAAATTTGGATGCTCACCTTTCACTGAACTCTGATCTCCCCATGCATTTTTAAGTGCAGATCATTGGCATCCAGTGATCATGACTACATTATAACTAGTCAGGAACCCAAAACACGAGGCAATTCATGCCTCCAGTATATGTTCAACAGATGGCTGTCTTAATAGTACCCTATTGCACCCTGCTGAAGCAAGGGCTTGCGAGTTTAACCATTATCAAACTAACAGATTGTCATGGTAGGTAAGCTCCAAAAGCAAACATGTTGGAATGTTATTTTCCTGTTCTGCAATTTCTGTTTTAAAAATAAAATAATTAACAGTTCATGTGTGCAATCTGCTGCAATTATAGCAGGCCAAGAATACATAACACTTAATGATGCAAAACTGGTGATGAGAAGACAACACAAGCAATACATTTTTGTAGCTGGAACATGTATTGCCATTTCAGATGCAGTTTGACAAACAGGCTGAAAATTGGTTCCCCCACAACTTTGGCTAAGAGAGTTTTCAGCCAGATCAGCTTCCAGAGTCAGCTCGGTATAAAGCAGCAGTATCACAAGTGCTGGGACAAAGAAGAAGGTATCAACATATCACAGGATCTTCTTTTCAGCAGGGGTGCAAAATTAGATCAGTTTAAATCAAGTTATCAAACCACACTTTTGAAAATCACCAGTTTCAAAATAGGACTGTTTGGAAACTTGGTTGTCTGCATGGCAAATAAAAAAGTATTTGCAAGGAGTAAAGAAGGACTGTAGACTTTGGATGGGTGTATCTAAGAAGCAACAACAGTGGTCTCCTGAACAATCACAGTTTTTTCAGTCCTCTCAAGTGTACTGTGTTACTCTCTGTAAACCACTACTTATAGAACTATCAAGTGTCTCAGATTTTTCAAGTGTTTTTTTCCAACATGTGTCATGTAGGGCAGTGTGATTACCCTAATCCAAAAGGCAAAGAAGATAAGAAACTGATGCAGTGAAGAAGCTAGGCCCCTGGATAGCAAGCAGGTCAGCAGAGGTGGAAGAGAACTGGAACCAACTCTTGAACACTTGACTCGCTGAAAAAAGGAGACACCTGAAATTAGTGCATACACCATGTATGTCTGCTTAGACCTAATCATGAGTATAACCCTGACAACAGAGGTAGAGCTTACGGCCCTCCTTAGCACATCTCCATCTGCAACCTAGAGTCATCTTCTGAGGGGACACATCCTGCCCCTTCTTTCCAGCCGAGCTGGGGAGAAACACATCAAGATGTACAATCCAGCAGAGCAGCACATAGGAAAGAGGAGGGAGATTGGTCCACTCATTCCTGCTTTGTGTAGGGTGCAAATCTACAGGATGGCTGAGTAGAGCTAGAAGAGATACGAGTGTTGCAGGCAAGGAGAAGCACAGCATGAACTTCAGGGCAACCTCTCATCCCTGAATGCCATCACCCTTGCGTTCCACACCACAAAAACAAAGCATAACTATTGAGTTGACTCATAAAACACAACAGTCAATGAATTTTACTTTTCCCATGGAAAAAAACTCTTAATCTGAAACAAACACATGAACAAATACACTTGGCAGCCAACAGCACACTGTCAAGAAGATTTATCAACACTGTGAAGTACTTAGAAGTGAAGAGAGAAATTACCTTAGTCCATGTTGTTGCCATTCATTATCAGATGAAGTTCTCCAGGTGCTTCATCAATGGGCACATCTTCTAAACCAGGTACATGGTCTCTAAACCCGAAAAAGCAGAGTTAGCCCCTGTTGGGCTCAGATTACAGCACTAGCAGCACCAGAGCTCAAAGGCATCATATGTAAACTGCATAAAATGTATAAGTTGTTTGAGATGGTTGTGTCTCCTGTAACTATGGTCCCACAAACAATGCTCCATTTTTAATAGATTACCCCACCTTTTTCTTTCTCTCCAATGAAGATAGAAAAATAAGCACTAGAGGTACTTTTCCCTTTTTATTTGAATTAAATTCCTGTTTTCAGGATTTACCCACATACCCACATTACTGAGAAAGAATATTTTGCCATTTCTGGAACTCTCCTCTATTCTGGCGTGGTTGGCATCGGGAGTCACTGAACTGCCCCTTTCCCTACACACACGCCATTTTTGATAGCCAAGCAACTATTTCACATAGAGAGAAACTGAAAACTGAAAGTACTATGCTCACTTGAGGCTAAATAGGGAGATGTGGAATACTAAAATGCAGTTATGATGCAGTGTGGCCAAAAAGGGATTAATTAATAATTTCACTAAAAGAGCAGAAGAGTTAATAGCCAATAATTACAAATAGTCAGACCTTTTTTTTTTACTTGTCATTCAATGACAATACTTTCAACAGCTCAGAATGGACCTTAACCAGCCTTCCACCCATGCAGAAGGACAGATAAAAACAAATACTATCTGGAAATGGATTTTTGTTGTATTGTTCTTTTTTTAATTGTCATGATGTTAAGAGATGAACTAGGTTAGAGACTCCTGACAATGAAGCAAAGGGTATTTAAGCTTAGCTAAACACATTTTTTTATTGTTTGTAGGATATAAAATTAACCTGTTATCAAGTGCAAAAGTGAATTATATACCTGGAAATGAAACAGAACTGTGATGCTTAAGAGATTTACCTGTAAATATCAAACAATTATAAAGGGACTGAATATTTTTTAAGAGCAAGCACATGATATTCTAGTTGCCTTTCTCAGAGAGAATATGGCAAATGTGCTTTCACCTACAGCTCTGAAAAGAGATCACAAAAAGGCTTTGAGTCCTCAGATTGATCATATATGATTTTCTTTCATAGAATTCTTTTAGGTAACTAGAATTCTGTAAATCATAAAGGTGTTGGGTTTTTTTTTTTTTTTTCAGAAAAAAATGGCTAAAATAGGCATTAACAAGCACATCATTGTAGACATTAAGGTCCATTTATTTCTGGGCTTATGATGCCTCAAAAAAGTCTGAAAACTATCCATTAGAAACAAAACCATCAAAAAACTCAGTCCATATGTCCTTCATATTCTACTTGTTTTTCATTAGAGGGATGCATGCATAGAATTGACGCGTGGAAACAAACCCTACAACTCGAATAGAGTTATAAAGCAGGTATGTCTATTGCGGCGCCGGGTGCAAGGGGGATTTCTCCTCCTAACTTGCACACTGGCTTGTAAAACAAGCATCTATTTATGATAAAAAGCATACATATTCATTAATGTGGGCTGGGTTATTATAATTAATTCTAAGAAAAGGTGTTACTATTCTAATTATTTCACTGAATTTCACTGAATTTTTTTAGAGTTGGAAGGGACCATATAGATCATCTAGTCCAACTCCCCTGCTGAAGCAGGATTGCTAGGAAGCAGGATTGCAGGATTTCTAGGAACTCATTATCATAAGTCTCCTCCCCTTGCCGCATGCGTACTGTCACCCAGTGGTCGTGGGCCGGGGTCTTCTGGAGGAAGGCTCATAGTCTTCTTCACCGTGTACTTTTACCTTTGGCTTAGAATGCTGGGCTGGCTGGACCCCAAACCGCAAAACTGGTCCCGACCAGATGGACACTTTACCCAGACAATTGGGTTCCTCCTTAGCATGCAGGCTGTTCCTGCTATCTTATACACAAGGCCAGCTCCTTATCTTGGAATGCTGGGCTCCTGGGCTCCGAGCTCTGTTCTTTGCCAAGCTGTACTAAATCTACACTAACGACCTTTAACCATTCATTCTCTGAATCAGAATTGAGGTATTTGATGATTAAGAATCCATCTGTTCCTACTTAATTCTCACCTGAAGAAATTCCCAATTAATTCTCAGTCCTTTGTTTGTGACCTCAGTCATTGTCACACACACAACTGTGATTACCTCTGATATGAAAGGCATTTTTAAAGCCATATAAACACATTATTTTCAATGTAAAATGCAATCCAAGAAGACAAACAAAAGACCACCTAAATTACAGTATTCTTTTTTAGTGTTTGAAAAGTAACCAGGGGGCTGGGATTAAGAAGAGAAAGTGATATATTCCTTCATGGTGGTGATAAGGGGAACTAACACTCAAGGGTTAATAGTAGAGCCATTGCTTGGCTTAAACTGTGTATCCATAGCCTAAAGCCATTGCCAAGGTGTTTAGGCAAAGAAAGGATGTGTTGAAACCATAAAGTGGTCACATAGGCCTCACTGGGAGATAAGGGAACAATTGGTATTCAAAGAAGGAACCCAGTTGTCCTGACAGAGGGATCATCTGGTTTCCCAACCCCATGGCCTGGAGCAACACATTAACATTAAAAGCGAGAGGTCCACAGCGAGGAAGACATACGGCCTTCATCCCCGAGACCCCAGCCCATGACCACCAGGAGGCACTGCGCATGCGCAGCTGGGAGGAGTTAAAGGCGAAGACTATGGAAATGATTTCTCGGAACTCATTGTAATAAAGACCACCTTTTCGGGGCAAGGTTATGGATATGTATAGGTGCCCCTTGAATATGTAAGATCTGATTGTATAAATCCTAAGCTAACTGCCGCGGTGGGTGTGCACGATTGTGGCGGGGCGACCCCCCGTGCTGCCCGGCGCCAAATAAACATACCTACTTTGCAACCTCACAGGTTGTGGAGTCTGTTTTCTGCATGTCAGTGGTTATAATATGTGAATGTAGGAAGTGGGTCATGTAATGCAGACTCTCATGGGATGCTGTTAGCAGTTGCCATATTAATACAGTATTGAAATAAGCATCCTTGTGAAACCTTCCTATTGCTTCTTCTAAAAGACTGCTAGATTTTCCCCATTGCTTTCCCTTCCTAATGCTGAAATACTAGTACTCAGTTGAGTTACACTGGCTAATTCAACTTGCTTTAACCCACTCCCTTTTACTGTTCCTCTCCACTCTAGTAACGTGACACCAATAAACCAGTTTCTCCCTCTTTCCCAGAGTCCTCTTTTACATTGTCAGGAAGGTGTTATCATCTCGTGGGTTAACAGGATTGTGGAAGAAGCAAAGACCAGAAGAAGGAATAGAATAAGCAGGAATACTGGCAGGGGACAGCCCGTGAGCAGCGCCTAACGACTCTACTGATTGGGGGAAATCCGCCCGTCAGGCAGTTGGGGGTTGCAAGGGGGTGTCGGTTGGGAAAGAAGATAACGCTGATGGACTTAGTGATCTGAAAGACTATACAAGCTGAGTGTTTGTGATAATAAATGATTCTGGTTGCAGCCCTGACCTGAGTCCGTGCTCTTCATACGCTTCATCTCACCTTCTGCAACAAGCTCATGGGCCTTTCAAACTACAGCCCATATTTCTATGGTTATTGCCTTTCCCTTCTTCTAGTTTTTAAGCACATCTTATGCCTCAGTCTTGGCATTCGCCCTTCCACAAATATCACTGGAAATAAAATGTCCTTGCTACACAGGGTTCCCTTCCTTTTCTGTATATATATATATGGGGAAAAAAATACATATATTCAATATATATATAAAATGATCTCCATATTTTCTGTAAAACACACTTCTTCCAGTCCTTATCTAGGAAGGTGCAATACTTCAAAACTGACCTCTCCAAGAAAAGAAGGGGGAATGCCACATCTGTGTCATCCATGCTCACACTGTTCTCTTGCCAAATGTCTGTATTCCTTCAAGTGCCTGCACTAAGATCAACCTCTCGTTTTCTTCTACTGCTCCTCTTTTCCTACCTAGTCTTTAGCACTGCTTTTCTTGTGCCTTTCTTTCTACCACATACTGTTTTCCTCTGCTGCTTTCCACTGCTGTCATGCTGTTTCCCAACAGTATATGCTAATATACTAAAAAGTCTCCTCTAAATCACTGTTAGAGAGAATTTGTGCCGCGGGTATTGCCTATCTTATTTTATCAGTTCCGTTCTCCCACTTTAACTATCGCCCATATCTTCATTAGAAATTTTTTTTAAACTCTAAGTCTCAAAAATCACCTGTTACAATCCATATGGGATTGGTGTAGTTGCTGTTGTTTTAGGAGCAGTTTTGCTTCTTGCTTGGCCAACAAATGTTGGAGTCGGTCCTTTTTAATTTCCAGTTCCATTTTCTGCAGAAGCAGCTTCTGCCTTTTTTCTTCATACAACCTTTTAGCCTGCTCTGTTTCTTTAGACCCTGAGTCCATGCTGTCATTCAGCCCAGAAACTTGAGAACACCTAGAATAATCACAGGTTTTGTGAACTGGCCCAGAGAGCCTGCTAAGTACCTGGCTGACATGGTGGCTCTCTTGCACGCTCCTTGAGCTCCCTACATGCCTGCAGGCACAACTGGGACTCGCTTGCTGAGGGCACGTGCTCTGAAATTCATTTGCTTTCTGGTCCATCTCCTGAGCTGGTTTTACATGGTGAGGGCTCTTCCGCTTGGCTGGGGAAATCATATTGTTACACTTTCTGCGCAAGCCATTTTCCACTGGATATTCCTTCAGACACTCCTGATGGTTGTAATGGATTTCAGTCCCATAATCATGATTATTCCTGCACAGCTGAGACGATGCAACACAGGCTGGTCTTTCAGCCTTTGATGCTCTACTGTTCTTATAAAAAGTTTGTGGTCCTCCAATACGTAAGTAGGAACCATCTAGCTCCAGAGATGGTTGTTGGCATGAGATCTTCTTATTGGATACCTGAAATAAGAGAAACAATTTCCTGTGAATTACCAAAATTTATCTTTGCTTTCTCAGAAATAGACTTGCTGTATCATGCTGATGGTCATACAGCCAGAAATGTTTATCAGAAGACAGACACGAATCTGCTATCAAATCTACATTTCATTCCATCTACACAAGTGTAATAAACCAATATTAATAAACCTCATGAAGTTCAACCAAGCCAAGCGCAGGGTCCTGCACCTGGGACATGGCAATCCCAGGCACAAATACAGGTTGGGTGGAGAATGGCTGGAGAGCAGCCCTGAGGAGAAGGACTTGGGGGTGTTGGTGGATGAGAAGCTCAACATGAGCCGGCAGTGCGCACTGGCAGCCCAGAAAGCCAACCGCATCCTGGGCTGCATCAAGAGAAGTGTGGCCAGCAGGTCGCGGGAGGTGATTCTACCCCTCTGCTCTGCGCTCGTGAGACCCCACCTGGAGTATTGTGTCCAGCTCTGGAGTCCTCAACACAGGAAGGACATGGGCCTGTTGGAACGGGTCCAGCAGAGGGCCACAAAGATGATCAGAGGGATGGAGCACCTCTCCTATGAAGACAGGCTGAGAGAGCTGGGGTTGTTCAGCCTGGAGAAGAGAAGGCTCTGGGGAGACCTCATAGCAGCCTTCCAATATCTGAAGGGAGCCTACAGGAGAGCCGGAGAGGGACTCTTTGTCAGGAGATGTAGTGACAGGACGAGGGGTAATGGTTTTAAATTGGAAGAGGGGAGATTTAGATTAGATACCAGAAAGAAATTCTTTACTGTGAGGGTGGTGAGACACTGGAACAGGTTGCCCAGGGAAGTTGTGGATGCCCCATCCCTGGAAGTGTTTAAGGCCAGGCTGGATGGGGCTTTGAGCAACCTGGTCTAGTGGGAGGTGTCCCTGCCCATGGCAGTGGGGGTTGGAACCAGATGATCTTTAAGGTCCCTTCCAACTCTAACCATTCTGTGATTCTATGATTCTATGAAATGTAAAACTACTGCCTACAGGATTTTCAGCATAAAATGAGTTGCTTCAGAGTATCAAGTAGTTGTGAGCATCTAGGGTTACATAAAATCAACTTGAAGAGTGGCAAAAACCATTAAATGTTAATGTTTGACAATGTTTAATTTTGAATACAGAGCCAAAAAATCCATTCAGCCACTATAAATACTCTTTGATTGGCCATTACACAGCTGGAGATTTGATGTAAAACATTTCACCTTGCACTGAATGAGGTATTCCTTACTGCTGGAAATTTGATGAGAGTTTTTAAAATATCTTTACAGAAACACAGATAAACCCCAACAACTTTCTGTAAAAAATGGTTGAACATCAAAAGCTGTCATTTAAATACAAAACATGTTTAAATTCAGCTATAAATGTAAGCGATCTTTCAATTAAGCTGGGCAAGTGATTATACTCTGATAAAACTCTGAAGAAAGCAAGCAACTGTAATTCACATTTGTCAACCCAGTGCAAGCAAATTCTAGTGGTTTTGTTATACTTGTGGATATTATGTAACAGATATCAAAATCCTACTTACATCCTGGAGTATCTTTGCACTATGGTTCATCTAGGCAGTTAAGCATTTGAGATTTTATGCACATCAGAACAGCAGTGAATCAGGCACTCACATTCCTTTTGCTAGATCTGTGCATTAATTTCAATAACATACTGAATTTAAACACCTCCAGCCTTTGGGACCTTTCACAAAGTTCTATTTTTTTTAATTACAGAAGCCAGGTTTCTTAGAGATAACAAAACCACTGCAGTGAAAGCGGTTTATCAGGGAAAAATGGTATCCACTGATGGAAAGAAAAGTATTATTTGCACTCTGGCAATGCTTACAATAGATATATATTGTCCACATAGAGCGGAAGACAGTCAGCAAGCCCCAAAACACTAGAACTTAAGAATGCAAGCATCCAGCAATTATTAGGAGAGAGATATAATCCAAATTTATGCAGTGTTTATATGTATAATTTAAATTTTTTTTTATGAATAAAAAAAATACCAGATATACTCTGCTGCCCTTCAAGACAACCAATTTTCTTGTAGACTTCACAGAATGTAAATTAGCGTGGATTAGCACCTGAATACTAATATTTTATTATTTTCAGTTTTGTGGATACAAATATATCCTCTCTGCCATGTGTTTGAAAGTCAAGAATGTCATGTTTTGCCCCAAAGGGCCCATTGAGTTGGAGGCATTTGCATTAATGTCAGTGCTAAATGTCTAAGAAAAGTCTGGTGCTTGGACTGGGTGAAAAGTGCAGGACATGAAGATATTTTAAAGTCAGAGGGGTTGGCAGAGCAACCGAGCAGAAATGCAACATGCTACCAAAAAGACAGAGTTTTGTTATTTGTTATTTATTATTTGCAGCATGCCATCCTTGTCTGCAATGTTTTCTAGAAAAATAAAGGCTACAAAGCTCTTTTAATCTAAATTAGACAATACATAAATACCAGCAACAGGAAGAAATATTACAAAAAAGGGAAAGTAAGAGAACCCTGTGGTTACACTCTGTCTCTCATTTCCCACCTCACCTGCTTCTGCTAGCATATCATTTAGGGCCGAATGAAAAAGGCTTTCACAGTGGCCAGTTTCTCAGCCCCTTAGGACAGCAGAAGGTGGCAGACCGGAAGGTATTCTTAGAGTATCCTATTAGAGCTGGCAGCTTAGCATGGTCTAGAGAAAGCATACACCTACCCTTCTGCAGCCCATATACAGAAGTAAAAAGCAACAAAAAAAGAAGACTCAAAAGATGGAATGACTGAGAATTTATTTTAGCAGTTTGTTTTATTGACTGAAGAGACAAGAGAATGTTAAGAAATCTAAGCAGATGAATGAAGATAGTACAAAATAATCATCAGGAGCAGGTTTAAGAATAAAGGCCCACATGGCAAATTAACTTTACGGCTGAGACTCTATTAAGAGTCCCTGAAGGCCCTAAAAGAGAGGTACCAGTTAGCATTTGTTGACCTTGGCTGCCATTAAATCTGCCCTGATGGTCTCAGAAATGGCACTGACATTTAAAACTTCATAACAAGGCAGAGAAACTTTAATATTATTTCACAGTTACAGTATATTTGCAGGGGGGAAAATTCTCATGAATCTCATTGAACGTGAGTGGAGTTTTTTTATTCCTTTAGAAGAAGGTCATGTTAGGCAGAAGTTCTAATTTCATATACCTTTAACAGCTACTCAGAACTTTGCAGGGTCTAACCCCAAAGAAAAAAATTAACTATTGGGAGTCAGAAGACAGTCAACAACTTCTTTAGCAATTTGTGTTTTTCTGTGTCGTAGTTTCAGCCAAATTTACCAAACCAGAATGACAGATGGCCCTGCCCTTCCCCCCCAAAGAGAGGAGAGGAAGAGATAAGGAGATTTAGAAGTTTACAATGAACTACTTTAATGAAATATTCATATTAAAATTAAAAAGGAAATAATTAGATACAATATATACAAAAACATATCAAGCTCCCAGGATGACATCACTGGCAGGCACTGGGAAAAGTCCCAGACTGGACTTAGCGACAGATGGGAACTGGATTCCAGCTCTGGAGTCAGGAACACACGGATCAGGATCAAAGGCAGATGAACAGACAGAGTCCTCTCTGGACGTCGGCCATCGCAGGAAGACCCTTGACCCTTTGATCCCTCAGCTTTTATACTGAGCATGGGGCAGATGGGATGGAATACCCCTGTTGGTCAGGTTTGGGTCACCTGTCCTGTCTGCTTCTCCCCACTGATGTGACCCCTCTACGCTTTTGCCATTTCCGACCCTCCAACGGGGCAAATAACAAAATTGGCTGACCTTGGTTGTTATAGCAATAAGTATAAGCAAGAGCCTCCCTGCATACCATTCCTTGGCATAAAGTACAAACATTGGTCTTATCATTCTGAGAACGAGCAGTTTTCTCCACAATATGCCATTAATTTCAGAGAGTTAGAGGAGGCCTAGCTAAGATGTAAAATTACTGAACAGAAAGTTGGTTCTATTTTACCTCAAACCAGGACATTCTGTTAATGCTTTAATTGAAAACTACAGCTGGATGGTAGAGGCTGCAGGGAAAATGGACATTTACTCTCTTCTGGTCAGATGAGATCAGAGTATGCCATGACAGATCTGTAAGATGCATGCCAGGTGAAAGGGAAAAGCAAAAAAAAAAATTTCTTAAGACCCACCTACTACCATGAGCCTAAAGACTGACAAGCACAAAGAATTGAGTAATTTTACAAGATGAGTTTAAGAAAGATATTGCCTACAGGACACATGGAAGCCATGATGGAACAGCGGTGCTTTCCCCTCTGTGGAGCTCTTCCAGGCTTGCTGTTTGGTATTTAAAGACACAACTTCCTTTAACTGAGGTTTAAACAAACTCAAACTGCTCCTTGCAACACATGGAGTTAATAAGACTTGATCAGATGTGAAACAAGGAGATATTAAAAAAAAAAAAGTTCAAACAATCTTTAGAAGGGTAACAGATCAGATCTTACAATTTCAACACAGGCAAGGTCCTGACATTTCACTGGTAGCTCTGCATGTACAAAACATGTTTAAGAAACAGCCCAAAATCATTGCCTTGATAAAAGTCTTGCATGCTGAAGACAAAAACTAGGGCCCTAGGAAAATATAGTGCTGTTACAGTGAACAACACAATTCCTATTGATGTTAACAGGGTCAAAGTTTAACCCATAGCACCTGGATTTGTAGTTTGTAGCTGAAATGTATTTGAATACAGGGAAAATGAACTAAAATTGTTCTCAATACTATCTTGAGAACATTTCTCTAACCTGGATTTCCAGGTCTGGGGTTTCTTTTGGGGGGGTGGGGTAGAAACAGAGGGAGGAACATGCAGGTTCAGAACTAGTCCATTATGCTGATCTGAGCAGGGACCCTGGAGAAAGCCAAGAACAATGAACAGAAGCAGCAACCAGAGGAGAAATACAGAGATTTAGAGATGAAGCAAAAATTTCTAAATGGAGAAATGACAGGCTACCATACAGATGGAAACCTTAAAGAGCACCAAAGGTACATATTAGTGACCTAACTGATGCACTCACTAAGGTACATATCCTAAACCTAGAACTCGGTCACCACCATGCATTGTTGATGTACGGGTCTCATCTGAATAAAGCTTGGGTTTAGGTTTGCAGGTCTATCAACCTGCACTTGCTCGTCACTAGAGTGAGGAGAATATATTATAAATAAGCTTGGGTAGGGTATCAGGGCAACAGAAATGCCATGTTAAAAACAATTATTTGAAGTGATAGGACTATTTAAAGTGCATTACTTGTGATTTAAGGAGCTATTCTTTCCAAGAGTCTGTAAGAATTTATCAAGGGCAATGTAGAAGGTAATGATTTGAAAGTAAATCAATAGGATCTACTGAAGTCTATCTTTTTTCTTCTTTAAATCATATAATCCTTTATTAAAATCTCTACCATAGGTAACCTAATATCAGTCATTACAAAGTGCCCAGATAATAGTTCAGCAACTGTCTCTGTCAGTACCTAAGATAAATACAGTAGATAACTGGGAAAGTAAGCTGACCATTTTTCAAGCAAGGAAAACACCACTATTTTCTGTAATAATTATGCATAGCTATGATTGCCATATTCCGCTGAATAAAAAAAGTCATCTCAAATCAAAGAAACAATATGTGAATGACAGTCACAAGCCTGTATTTTTCCTGTAAAAAATCTACTGAACAGGTGCAGCAAAAAAAAATAATAAGATAGGATTACATTACAAAAAAGTGAATCTATAGCTGCTAGCTGACAGCAGAGGAACACCTCCTATGTTTGTGTCGCCTTCATTTTTTTTCCTCCTCTTTGTTAATAGGGTTTGAGCCAGGATGCCAGGTGCACAAAAAAAATCTGCATTCAAAGTGGCATGTGAACATTTGCTGGCACTCAGTTTTAAGCATATATTTTGCATTCATAAATATACCACCCTTCTCCAGCTATACAAATATTTTAGATAATCTCTGTCGTGGTTTGAGCTAGGTTGGCCAATGACATGACAGATGCTCTCCCCCACCTCTCACTCCAAGGAGAAGAAGAAAAGAAAAAGTTATGAGTTCAGAAAAAACAAGATTACTTTAATGAAATATTAATAAAATAAAAAAGGAAATAATTAATAGATACAATACATATAAATATATACAAAACCATATCAAGCTCCCAGGGAGATGTCACTGGCAAGCACTGGGGAAATTCCAGACTGGACTCAGTGACAGATGGGAATTGGATTCCAGAACACTCTGATTAGGATCAACAGTAGATGAATTGACAGGGTCCCCCTTGGGCATCAGTCATTAAAGAAAGAAAGCCCTTGAAAAACAACCAACCTCTTTTGCTCCCTCAGCTTTTATACTGAGCATGGCAGATGGGATGGAATATCCTGTTGGTCAGTTTGGGTCACCTGACCTGTCCACTCCTCCCCACAGGTGCAATCCCTCCACAGGGTAAACAACCAAGTCAGCTGACCCTGGTTGCCACAGCAACAAGTATAAGCAAGAGCCTCTCTCACTGAATAGAAAGTTGGCTCTCCTCCACCCCAAACCAGGACAATCTCTAACAAATGCTTCCATTTCAGATCAGCAAACTGGTTTTACGCTGGCTGATAAGACAATCATTAATAATACAGTGCTCCAAGAAAACTGAAGCAAGGCTCCTGTACACTGAGTCTTAGAAGTCACTGTGAGCAGCATGCCCATTAAGCCCAAACAATACCTACATATGGCAATGCAATACCTGACTGCTAAAATTAAGGAAACATATTTGCTTTCCAAAACAAAACTGTATCGGACCTGTTTGCACCATAGAAAAATGCCACTATACTAATCTTGACAGCAGGTCCAACTATCAATATTATTCAATGTGCTGCCAACATTATAAAAACTAAAAATCACAATCTCCTGAATTCAATTTTTTACTTCTGCCCTTTATTTTACTGAAGAATCAGTTCAAGACCTAGATAAATATTTCAAAAGCTACACTATTTGTGAGCAGAGTAGGTCACTAACATTTCCCAGTGCATTTGGAGTTCATGTGAAATAAAGGCAGAAGAGTGATGAGCTGCATTTTTAACATAGGCATACACAGAATAGTTGTCTAGCTGATAGAGAATGCGTAATGCAACATCTGTATGGTACACCTTTCCAAAGCCCATCCCAAATAAATGTAGTGCATTCTCCCTAGTGCAATTAACTCTCGTACTCTGGCAGGTTTTGCTAGAAGATCATTAAGATAGATTACCTTCCAGCATATGAACTAAATGCTTACAGGTGTTATATCATCAGTTATTACTTAAAAACTTCTGCATTTAACAAGACATCCAGGCAAATGAATGATCTAATTTATGAATTATTTATAAGAATTTCACAGCATGCTCCTAGCATCATCCGTGGCCTTTTCCAGGTCATATGACACCAATTAGAGATGAATTTGAAATTATTCAATAACCTGAATTGAATCATAGAATTCTCTTGTCATTTAACATATAGATATCAATGCAGTAAACAAGTCTAATGGGCCCTGGAGGTTTGCGTTCCTCCACCCATCAGCAAGCAGAGGTCATGTGCTACCATCAAAATAGAAAATAATAGAATGCAGCAGTCAAAAACATTTGCAAGGTTTTAATAAGTTATTTTGGCTCCCTTAGGGATTTTAGTATAACTTACAAGCACTGAATCTAAAACATATTAAAGTCCTTAGCTATGTGCTTTAAAAACAAAATTAGGACACAGCAAAAGAGCAAGTCTAACACTAACCCTAATTTAGGCCCTTAATTTAATGTAGTGGAAATTAAGGAGTAAGCAAGATTTACTATGCACAACTCATTGCCTTCAGGCTCTCCTACAGAACCACCAAAAATAGCCCCTCTCCCAACACATATACACCTGTATGTAAAGATAAGGCTACAGGCAGGGAAATGAAAATGTTAAATTAACAGCTATCAGTTGACAGGTATAGCTTGCAATCCTTAGCAATTGGGTGGAGAAGGGACCTCCACCATTCTTCTCTCCTAACAGCACTGGGGAGACCCACTCTAGAAACTCATCCAGGTTTGGGTACCGGCTTCAAGATGTACAACTTCAGAGGGAAGGTTTAAGGACCTTTGAGGCACATTATAAAAAAGAGAGGGGATATAAGAGCCTCTGAAGCACAAATGCAATAAAAGACATCTTAAAACTACTGTTTTCCATGATGACTACAAGAAGGACAAAAAGATGTCAACAGCAAAGGTAACTAAGATGAACAGCATAATTAGATATCTGATTCTGCTCAGTGTAAAGTCTGCAAGCATGCCACATCCTGGCTCTGAATCAGTTGCCCTCTGACATCTTATGAACCTGTGAGCATGGCTTTATGACTGAAGGAAGGCATATAGACCCCCGATCTACTGCTGATCTAGCCTAAGACGTCCAAGACATACAGTGGAAAACTTTTGAGATTGGGCACAGCTCAGTACAAACCTAAACTGTTCCTAGCACCAACTGACTTATTTTTATAGTATCTGTGCCTCAACTTTCTGAATGTTGCTGTACTAAACCCCAGACCAACTCCCGCAGATGGCTGCTTGGAGGACCCAGTGACCCCACTCATCTGCACACGTTTCCTTTACACTCTCACTGCTTTGCGAGGATTAAAAATTTTCCTGAGCTCTGTCCAACAGCAGGAGGAAAAGATGGAAAGGGAGATGTTCAGTTTATCCTTTTAAACACTAGCAAGAAGTTCTCTAGCTATTGCCGTTAAGATGAATGCCAAAAAAACCAATTATGTTGAGAAAACATCATGCCAAATAAGTAAAAACACACCTATCGAAAATGTCTAGCCAGATTAGGAAGAATAAGGATTTAGATAAAAGAGCATAACACTGGATTTTCTGCCCCCCAACCTTATCATAGGAGGGGACTGGAAGAGAGCTTTTTTTTTAAAACTTTTTAAGAAAAATAGCAGAGAGGGGGGGAAAAGACAACTGCCTAATCTCATGATACACATTTTAAGAACATACAAAAATAGCTATAAGGGATTTTATTTTGGTTACCAGCCAGAATTAGTTTAATTCCTATGCTGGGCAGAATTTGATTATTTACAATATATCCCCTGTATTTACAGCAGGGATAACTGTAGTACCCATTAGCCAGCGATGAATTTTAAGTAACAGCTACCGTTCATTCAGAAAGATTACCAGAAAGTTTTACTTCCTTCAGAAGGTGTCTCCTGCAGAATCCTTGGGGTATGGATGTAGACTTTGAAATACCTTCGCTGCACAAACAAAGAAAAAAATGGATGACAATTAAGAATTAAAAGGATGTGCAGAAGTAGGGACAGTGTTTTGGGGAAAAACATACAACCAGAAAGTTATTTAAACAATGCAGAAATCCCACAAAAGCAAAACCAGAGAATCTTTTGACTTTAAAAGAGTGGAAAGGTATGCCCAAGTGAATGCTTTCTGTTAGGAGTGTGCTTGCATTAAGAGCCAGCCAGCATTTAGATTCTGCTGATGATCCCATCTCTGGGAAATGATTCATAAAAAGTAAACAGTAATTTTCATATGCCTGCTGTTTTGATCTTACAATTGTAGGGAGTATCCTGAGGCTAGCTGTGGCTCTGGCTGATTGTCAAAGAAGAAGTTTCACATAAGAACAAATAAAAGCTTTTTAGAAAGATTCTTTTATTTTGTAGTGATGCTGTTCTTCAGAACAAAAATTGGACAAGACTAACACACCAACATCTGACTGATACATAGCTTTACATTAACTGCCCAAATGCTAGTGCAAGACAGAACAACAGGCAGTCCTGTGATTATGTGCTAAATAGTCTTGATAGGAGAAAATTAAGAAAATCCTTGAGAAGAGTCAAGTCAGAACCATGGTACTTGACCTCTCCACATTTCAAAAACATATATATGCCATTTATTAGAAAACAGTTGTCTAAAGGTTTAGACACCGAATACTCATGGTCTCATCAGCTTTGAGATCACAGCTTGCATGCTTTTACCCCACACTAATCCACAGTAAACACAAGATGGCATATACGGGGGAGCTTATGTCTCTGTCACTAGGAATGAAGCTAAGATATAAACCAGCCAATCCAGAGCAGGTGACATATTGAAATTTGCTGTCATGCCAAGGTGACTAAATCACCAGGAACAACTTCTTTAAATAAGGGAGTGAGGAAACTACAAATTAACCTGCTTGAGTACGTAGAAATGCAAGCACAGACTATTTCTATTTTACAGTAATACTTAGAAAACATGTATACTCCCAACACACTGAAGTGTACAGTGCAACATATAGATGGATGAACTTGTAGATAGGTAGCACTGGAGTTGCTACCAAGGCACTTTGAAAAGCTGAGTATTCTCTGAACGGTGGCAGAGATCCATCGTGGGCAAATATAACATATATATTATGCTTCCGGTTCCTGCTTCAGTCTTTCCACTGTTAGTTCATATACATGTTTAATGACACTGCTGTCTGATTCTCTTGCATTAGCAAGCCTTCCATTCCTTATCAGAACTCAGCATCTTAGTTTACAGTTACATAGGAAGTCCGGCAAAGTGCAAATGGCACTCCACAAATGGAAAGGACGTGAACATTTTTGACTAAGAACACATGTAGCTGGAAGTTTTATGCAAAATACAACCACCCCTGGAGAAGTTCCACCTAAGCAGATTCACAGCATGATATCTCATATTCTGTTACCTAATCTGACAGGTGTTCCCTGAGACCTCTGAGCAACAGAGGCAAACTATCTCACTTGAGTCTGGAAGGCTCAGCTCCCTGAACATAAAAATTCAAGGTCCTTGTCGTGGTTTAGCCTCAGACGGCAACAAAGGACCACGTGGCAGCCGCTCGCTCAGATGGGGCCCTCCCCCCGCCAGCGCGGCCGGGAGGGGAGAATCGGAAGAAAAAGGCAAAAACTCGTGGGTTGAGACAAAGGCAATTTAACAGAACAGCAAGGAGAGCAAGAAACAACAACAATAATAACACCGACAGAGGAATACACAGCCACGAGTACGATACCACTGCTTGCCGATCGCACCCCGGAACGCCCCCCGACCGCTCCGCTCCCCTGGGGGATGACTTCCTGCCCCTCCCCTTCCCCGGCTAGCTCCTGTTACCCCCTGGGCATGGCTCACATGGGATGGAATACCTGTGTCCCTGCTAGGTCCTGGGGAGAATTAACCCTATCCCAGCCAGACCCAGGACATCATCCACCCCTTATTCCATACCATTTCATGCCATGCCCAGATCCTACAGTTTCCAATTAAATACCATCAGTTTCCCCTGACATATATATATATACACACACATATGTATATCTCCATACAGGCGTAATGTCCTTAGTCTGTGCGCCATCACTCTAAAATGTCCGTTGAGTTCATATAGTCCATGACTTCGAGCTCCATCTGTTGGAACAGTCCCTCAGGGCATGCAAGATGGCGTGTGTGGAGCTGGACTGTCGCATGCTGTATTCTTGGGGCTTGTGGCTGATGCATCCGGTGCGGCTCATGTCCATGGTCCATGGGTTGAAGATGTTGATCTCAATTAAGTTGCTGGACGCCAGCTGCTGAGGTCAGTTCTGGTCCCTTCGCTGCTGCACTTTACTTGGTTTTTCATCAGAGTCCATTTGTCATTAGTTTGGGTGATTCTTACTATAGTACAACCAATAGCAGTTACAGAAATGAGATGTACAGTGGCAGGGTCATTTAGCAATTAACATCATACAGTTTCATTCACTGGCTATTCTCGCCCAAAATCAGGTCCCCGTGTGGTACACATCAAACTTCCCCATCCTTCCGCATCACCCACCAAGTGCACCCGGGTCCTTGAGCAAAGGCAATCCCACGGACAGGTTTGCCTTTGCCTGAGGCAGGACTAACCCAGACTGTCTTCCCTAACATATTCTTCATGTGCACTACGGGGACTTTATCTCCCTCCACAGTACGTGGAGGTTTTGATTGGGCAGGTCCAGCTCGGTTGGTAGACCCCCTGGTGTTAACTAGCCAGGTAGCCTTTGCTAAGTGTGTATCCCAATTTTTTAAAGTTCCACCACCCATTGCTCTCAGTGCAGTTTTTAACAGTCCATTGTACCGTTCTATCTTCCCAGAGGCTGGTGCATGATAAGGGATGTGATAGACCCATTCAATACCATGCTCTTTGGCCCAGGTGTCAATGAGACTGTTTCGGAAATGAGTCCCGTTGTCCGACTCAATTCTCTCTGGGGTGCCATGTCGCCACAGAACTTGTTTTTCAAGGCCCAGGATGGTGTTCCGGGTGGTGGCATGGGGCACAGGATATGTTTCCAGCCATCCAGTGGTTGCTTCCACCATTGTGAGCACATGGCGCTTGCCTTGACGGGTTTGTGGGAGTGTAATATAATCGATCTGCCAGGCCTCCCCATATTTGTATTTCAGCCATCGTCCTCCATACCAAAGAGGCTTTAATCGCTTGGCTTGCTTGATTGCAGCACATGTCTCACATTCGTGGATGACCTGTGCAATAGTGTCCATGGTCAAGTCCACCCCTCGGTCACGAGCCCATCTATATGTAGCGTCTCTTCCTTGATGGCCTGAGGAGTCATGGGCCCATCGAGCTATGAATAATTCACCCTTATGTTGCCAGTCCAGATCCACCTCGGCCACTTCAATCTTAGCAGCCTGATCCACTTGCTGGTTGTTCTGATGTTCCTCAGTGGCCCGGCTCTTGAGTACATGGGCATCTACATGACGTACTTTCACAACCAGATTCTCTACCCGAGCAGCAATATCCTGCCACAATTCAGCAGCCCAGATAGGTTTGCCTCTGCGCTGCCAATTGCTCTGCTTCCACTGCCGTAACCACCCCCACAAGGCATTTGCCACCATCCATGAATCGGTGTAGAGATAAAGTACTGGCCATTTTTCCCGCTCAGCAATGTCCAGAGCCAGCTGAATTGCTTTCACCTCTGCAAACTGGCTTGATTCACCTTGTCCTTCAGTGGCTTCTGCAACTCGCCTTGTAGGACTCCACACGGCAGCCTTCCACTTTCTATGCTTTCCCACAATCCGGCAGGACCCATCAGTGAACAGGGCATATCTCTTCTCATTTTCTGGTAGTTCATTATACGGTGGAGCCTCTTCTGCACGCATCACCTCCTCCTCCGGTGACATTCCAAAATCCTTGCCTTCTGGCCAGTCCATAATCACCTCTAGAATTCCTGGGCGACTGGGGTTTCCCATTCGAGTTCGCTGCGTGATCAATGCAATCCACTTACTCCATGTAGCATCCGTTGCATGATGTGTAGCAGGGACCCTTTCTCTGAACATCCAACCCAGCACCGGCAGCCGAGGTGCCAAGAGGAGCTGTGCTTCCGTACCAACCACTTCCGAAGCAGCTCGTACCCCTTCGTATGCTGCCAGTATCTCCTTTTCTGTTGGAGTATAGCGGGCTTCAGATCCTCTGTAGGCCTGACTCCAAAACCCTAGGGGTCGACCGCGTGTCTCCCCTGGTGCTTTCTGCCAGAGGCTCCAGGTAGGGCCGTTCTCCCCAGCTGTGGTGTAGAGCACGTTTTTAACATCTTGTCCTGCCCGGACTGGCCCCAGAGCTACTGCATGGACTATTTCCTGTTTAATTTGTTCAAAAGCTTGTTGCTGCTCAGGACCCCATTTAAAATCGTTCTTCTTCCGGGTTACTTGATACAGAGGGCTCACAATCAGACTGTAATCTGGGATATGCATCCTCCAAAAACCCACAATGCCCAGGAAAGCTTGTGCTTCCTTTTCACTAGTTGGTGGAGACATAGCTGCGATTTTATTGATCACATCCTTTGGGATCTGACGGCGTCCATCTTGCCATTTTACTCCTAAAAACTGGATCTCCTGTGCAGGTCCCTTGACCTTACTTCATCTTATGGCAAAACCGGCTTTCAGAAGGATTTGAATTATTTTATTCCCCTTCTCAAAAACTTCTTCTGCTGTGTTGCCCCATACAATGATGTCGTCAATGTACTGCAGATGTTCCGGAGCTTCACCCTGTTCCAGTGCAGTCTGGATCAGTCCATGGCAAATGGTGGGGCTATGTTTCCACCCCTGGGGCAGTCGGTTCCAGGTGTACTGGACACCTCTCCAAGTGAAAGCGAACTGTGATCTGCACTCTGCTGCCAGAGGGATTGAGAAAAATGCATTAGCGATATCAATTGTGGCATACCATTTGGCCGCCTTGGACTCCAGTTCGTATTGGAGTTCTAACATGTCCGGCACGGCAGCACTCAGCGGTGGAGTAACTTCATTAAGGCCACGATAGTCCACAGTTAGCCTCCACTCTCCATTAGATTTCTGCACTGGCCATATGGGACTGTTAAAGGGCGAGCGAGTCTTGCTGAGCACTCCTTGAATCTCTAGTTGACGAATCTGCTTGTGGATGGGGATCAGAGAATCTCGGTTAGTTCGATACTGCCGCCGATGAACTGTTGTGGTAGCAATTGGCACCTGTTGTTCTTTGACCCTCAACAACCCCACAACAGAAGGGTCCTCTGAGAGACCAGGCAAGGTAGACAACTATTTAACTTCTTCCGCCTCCAAGGCAGCTATGCCAAAAGCCCACCGGTACCCTTTTGGGTCCTTAAAATACCCTCTCCTGAGATAATCTATACCAAGGATGCATGGAGCATCTGGACCAGTCACAATGGGATGCTTTTGCCACTCATTCCCTGTTAGGCTCACTTCAGCCTCCAGTACAGTCAATTCTTGGGATCCCCCTGTCACTCCAGAAATACAAATGGGTTCTGTCCCTCTATAGCTTGATGGTATTAGGGTACACTGTGCACCTGTGTCTACTAAAGCTCTATACTCCTGTGGCTCTGATGTGCCAGGCCATCGAATCCACACTGTCCAATAAACTCGGTTGTCCCTTTCCCCCACCTGGCTGGAGGCAGGGCCCCCCTAATACTGGTCATAGTATCCGTCACTCACCTCTTGCAGAAATGCTCTGGAAGTTCCTTCAAGGGGATCAGAAGTAGGCTCAGGCCTTCTATTCTGTCTGGGGAACTGCACATTGGAAACCGGGGCAGCACTTTTCCTGGGGAGATCCGCTTTTGTGGTTGTTCTTCCTTGCAATTCCTGTACCCGTGCCCGTAGGATTGAAGTAGGTTGTCCATCCCACTTCCTCATGTCCTCTCCGTGGTCACGCAAGCAGAACCACAGGGTGCTTCGTGGGGTGTACTCCCTGTATTCTCTATCTTGAGTGGAAAAACGTCTGTTCCTAACAGCTGAGATACTGACTCGTACAGGTGGGGAGGACATATTCTCTTCAAGTTGCTGGACCTTCCGGGACAGTTTCTCCACAGCTGAGATGAGGGGAGAAGACAGATTTTCTTCATATTGCCGAAGTCGGGCAGCCACCTCATCCACTGTTGGTCCCTCTTCGCCTTTCCATTCCATCACTGCTAATGAGTTGGCATATGATGATGGTGCGCTCCGTACAAACTTCCACCACATGGACCTTGTGCATTGGACCTCATCAGGATCTGTGGGAAACTGGGCATTGTCCAGGTCATAATAAATCATCTCCCGCACGGCTAATTCTCTCAGGTATTGAATACCTCTTTCCATGGTGGTCCACTTGCTCGGATGACATACAACATCTTCACTGAAGGGATACCTTTCCCTCACGCCTGACAGGAGTCGCCTCCAGAGGCTGAGAGCTTGTGTCCTTTTCCCAATTGCCTTGTCAATGCCCCCCTCTCTAGACAGAGATCCCAGCTGCCTGGCTTCCCTACTCTCCAATTCCAAGCTACCAGCTCCGTTGTCCCAGCACCGGAGCAGCCAGGCGACAAGGTGCTCACCTGGAAGTCGACTGAAATCTTTTCGCATGTCCCGCAGCTCACTCAGGGACAGGGATCGAGTGATTATCTCTGGTTCTGCCTCTTCCTCTTGTTCTCGTGATGACCCTGGATCATCGTCATCCTTCGCTGAGCGAACTAATTTCTTGGTGTATTTCTTCTTCTGGATAGGGGCAACTGATATGGGCACAGGTTGGTTTTCTGGTTCAGTTGCAGTGCCTGTCGCAGGGGCCGGAGCAGACACCATGCCTGCCGCAGGGGCCGGAGCAGCCACCGTGCCTGCCGCAGGGGCTGGAGCAGCCACCGCGCCTGCCGCAGGGGCCGGAGCAGCCACACTGCCTGTCGGCCTGGTTTCCATCTCTTCCTCCTGAGGATGCTGAGCACCATTGAGCAATGCTTGGTAGATACTGGCCAGGGCCCAGCACAATGCAGTGAGTTGTGCCTCTCTGGAATAGCCACAGCATTTTTCTTTCAAATATTCTATCACTTTATCGGGGTTCTGTAATTGTTCGGTGGTGAAATCCCAGACCATTGGAGGTGAAAAACTCTCTAGATATCTGCCCATGTTCTCCCACATGCCATGCCATCCATGACTCTCCAGTCTTGGGGCAGATCTCGGGGTGTTAGTCTTAAATAGTTGCTTAACCCTAAACAAAAACTGAAAAACATTCAGGAGACCGAGCAATAGGACCAAGCTGGTCTGCGTGTCCCAAGAGTATTCAAAATTCTCAAAAACTGGCATATCCAGCACGAAAGAGAAAAGGGAGGTGAAAGAGCTGGGAAAAGCATTCCCCCCTGCTTCCCCTATAGACTCAGTGTGTTTATTAATAAATTCCCCAAGATATGGGCAGGAAAGCAGTGCCAAATAAACAACCCAACATAACCATCTGAACAGTGATGCTATCATATCATAAGTTGATATCGCACAGGACAGCAAAATTATAATCCTGACCCCTCTCCCAGAAGTGATAAATATCATCACGGGGAGTACATAGAGCATGTAAGAGTTTACATAACACAGCCATGAAAACAAACGAAGCAACATTGTCCCCAGTAAATAATACAATAAATACCGATAACAAATTCCTTTTAGCACGCTCTGGTCAGATCTGCTTTTATCTCAACCCTCCGAGTTGCCCCACGTTGGGCGCCAAAAAGGACTGTCGTGGTTTAGCCTCAGACGGCAACAAAGGACCACGTGGCAGCCGCTCACTCAGATGGGGCCCTCCCCCCGCCAGCGCGGCCAGGAGGGGAGAATCGGAAGAAAAAGGCAAAAACTCGTGGGTTGAGACAAAGGCAATTTAACAGAACAGCAAGGAGAGCAAGAAACAACAACAATAATAACACCGACAGAGGAATACACAGCCACGAGTACGATACCACTGCTTGCCGATCGCACCCCGGAACGCCCCCCCCGACCGCTCCGCTCCCCTGGGGGATGACTTCCTGCCCCTCCCCTTCCCCGGCTAGCTCCTGTTACCCCCTGGGCATGGCTCACATGGGATGGAATACCTGTGTCCCTGCTAGGTCCTGGGGAGAATTAACCCTATCCCCGCCAGACCCAGGACAGTCCTCTTGGCATACAGTCTGTGATTTCAATGAGAAATTAAATGTTTTCTATTTGGCAGGCTTGCCTGCCTGTTCCTCAAACAGGTACATAAATTAAGCAATGAAAGATTGCAGGAAAAGTTGAATCAAGGAACAGAAGAAGGCATGGAGCAAATAGCAATCTCCCATTCCCCAGGGGTAAGCCAGCTGTTACCTTTTGAAGTCTACCATGAAGATGCTGACTTCAGAATCACAGAATGATATGGGGCTGGAAGGGACCTGTGGAGATCATCTAGCCCAACCCCCCTGCCAAAGAAGGTCCACCTAGAGCAGGTTGCACAGGAACTTGCCCAGGCAGGTTTTGAACGTCTCCAGAGATGGAGACTCCACCACCTCTCTGGGCAGCCTATTCCAGTGCTCTGACACCCTCAAAGTAAAGAAGTTCCTCCTCATGTTCAGATGGAACTTCTTATGTTCTTATTTCCTCTCATCCTGTCCCTGGGCACCACTGAAAAAAGACTGGCCCCATCCTCCTGACACCCACCCTTTAAGTATTTATAGGCGTTGATCAGATCCCCCCTCAGTCTTCTCTTCTCCAAACTAAAAAGACCCAAGTCCCTCAGCCTTTCCTCATAAGAGAGATGTTCTAGTCCCCTAATCATCTTTGTAGCCCTTTGCTATACCCTCTCCAGCAGTTGCCTGTCCTTCTTGAACTGGGGAGCCCAGAACTGGACACAGTACTCCAGATGGGGCCTCACCAGGGCAGAGTAGAGGGGCAGGATGACCTCCCTCGACCTGCTGGCCACACTCTTCCTGATGCACCCCAGGATGCCATTGGCCTTCTTGGCCACAAGGGCACATTGCTGGCTCATAGTCATCCTGTTGTCCACCAGGACTCCTAGGATTTTTTCCTCAGAGCTGCTCTCCAGCGGGTCAGCCCCCAACCTGTACTGGTGCATGGGGTTATTCCTCCCCAGGTGCAGCACCCTACACTTGCCCTTGTTGAATTTCATCAGAATACTCTCGCCACACTTGAAATGCTACTGAGGATGTCCCAGCAGACCTTCCATCTATGGCTGAGATTCTTTAAGAGCTGAGGTCATTCTGCAGTGGGTTTAGTACTGTTGAAGGCAGCAACAGCTGACAGAGGAAATGACCTCTGATGTATCAAGCTACAAAGATCAACTTCCTCTTGACCCATGGAAATGATCTTTTATAGTCCTGCTTGATACCATAAAATATAGCAATGTTGTCACAGCTGTTATTTGCATAAAATGGTCCTAGATGTGGTGTAGAGCAGATTGACAGTCCAACCTGATGGATCTCAGCTGCAGAATATTGATATAAAGGCTCTTCTATAGTTACCATAGGCCATTAGGTTATCTAAATGGACATCCATCACTATCAGCTTGTGTGAAGGAGAACATTAAGTTAAAAGGGCATGATCAAGCATAAATTGAAAGGCCCTCCAGTACTCCAGGGTAGCTGCGACCTTGTGAGGTAATCACCTTCACTCTGAGACACTGCAGTCTAGACAGACAGACCAAGTAAAACCCACCCACAGGTTTATTAAAGTGAGTTTAATTCAGAAAAGCTCACAAGTGTCAGCATTTGCAATAGACTGAAAGGAAATCCTTGCACAAAGCCAGGCCTTTGTCATAAGCACACAAAAACATGAAAAAATTAAATATGTGTTTATAGTCTTACATTAATAGTTGGCAAAACACTATGCCCTGCTTACAAGCTGAAGGATAGAGGACAGGGAGGGACAGTTTCCAACTATGAACCCCTACAGTACAGTCTCTCCAAGTTAGAATGGAGATGTAGACCTTCCTTTTAATAGAGAACCATCATTTTATTGTGCTGTGCCACTGGCTCTATAGCTATGACTAAATGTTACATACCTCTTTTGCTCTCTTTTCAACCAGTACCCTAACAGCTGTCCATTTTCAAAAAAAATCTGTTCCCCACCTGATAATAATTAATGTAGCAGATATATGACATCCAAAATTTGACATTAATTATTCTCAAGGAGGAAGCAAATTTTTCCCAGGGAAAACTGTAGAAGTTTGTATTTATATATTTCACTTTTTCTCTGGTTTATCATTCCCAAATTTGTGAACTCAATCTGTACGATAAGTCTGCACAAACGCAGAAAGCAGAAACAGCCCGTGATGCAGAAAGCAGAGACAGGCCATGATGTCAAAAAGTATGAATTTTGGAAGTTCTGACAAAATTCTAATGCAGGGTGGAAGGTGCCTCTGTCTGGGTTCCCGGGCCACTTCTTTGGATAGAGTTAGCTAATAAATGTATTCTGAGTATACCAGGCTTAAGCCTTCCTTATTCCATCTGAAAGAGCTGCACTTCAGCTGTCCTTCTTAAACTCTGGATTCAACAAAGAATAGTAATGCTTTGAGGCTGAAAAACTCTAAAACCACCGAGTCCCAACTTTAACAGGAGCAGAATTAGGTCAACAGTAAAAATTCAACTCAACACTCGAGTTGAACGATCCAGTTGAGCACAGAAGAAATTCTCATCACGTGTTTCCATATCTGTAAAATCCCTTGGGATTTGTAAATAGTAAAAAAATAAAAATTTCCAAACATTGTTGTAGAGCAGAAAGCTCTATCCTACTGGAGAAGCAAAAAAGCGATTGAGCCTCCCATATTAAATGAGTGCATCTTGGAGTCCCCTTCTCTGGAGATTTTCAAGACCCGCCTTGATGCAGTCCTGAGTAATGTGCTCTGGGCAATCCTGCTTCAGCAGGGGAGTTAGACTAGATGATCTCTAGTGACCAGTAAAAGGAGTTTGGTGCCACACAGTCTTTTTGGCATGAAATGTTGAACAGAATTGATTGTAGAATTTCACTTTGTTTTTGAAATCTTTTTATTTCTGATGACAGAACTGTTGATGATACAAATGCCCAAGCCCAGCTTTCAGTCTGGATAACGACCAGAAGCAAAATAATCAGATCTCTTGGATCAGTGTCTGTTTCATGATACGAGATAAGATTAATAGTTTCATGTTGATTTGCCATTTCCTAGAGTGGTGTTAAATTACAAATTTACAGGGAGATGAAGGGGAAATGTGTACTGTATGAAACTCATAGAAAAGGGCAAAACCAAAGCACAGTTATCATAAGATAAAACCATAAAACAATCACAGCCCTTGGGGGACCAGAAGCTCTGTGCAGTCTCTCATGTGTCAGATCATCATAGGGTGTTTGGTTATTTTTATGATAAGATTAACTAATGTTAATCTCACCACTAGAATTGCCTGCAATAAAAATGTTACTAACTTCCTAATTTTAATTACTGGGTTCCTGAAGATAACCAATTCTGTTTAAAAAAAAATACTCCCTGTGGTTTCTCTGAAGCTGGGAGTATTTCAAATATCAAACATGTGGACTGGATGACTTTCAATGTCTTTAATTCTGTGATTATTAACTCCCCTCTTCCCTCCTGTTTTCACCTAGTCATCCTGACACAGGACAGTATTATACGTATATAGAATAACACAAATTCTTCCATTTCATTTCACAAACTACACCCCAAAAATACCTAATATCTCAAAAGAAATCCATAATGCATCTATAAGTAGGCATTCTTTAAATGATGCAGAAAGGGGAAAATTATTTCCTAACCCAAAAATGGTCAATGTAATAACCTTAGGATTAGCCAGCAGAAGTGGCAGCCACCACTGTAGCAACTTCAAGAGCAGAAGTCTACAAGCTGATTCCCTGGGCGAGGTTTCTGTTGAGCAATCTCTTCAGAACCCACTACTAACTTACAGAAGAGATAATCTCAGGTGTTAGTTACATCAACCAGTGTTATAACACACACACACACACACACACACATTCCTTGTATTATAACTGTAAAGCTTTTTAGCAAATATCTTTCTCCCACTATTCAATGCACAGTAGGAAATGACTGCAGAGCCATACAAGCAATTTATCATCATAGGACTCCAATGGCAGACATGAAATTTCAAAAGGAGATATCGTGAAAAAAACCTTTAGGGAAATAGTTTTCAGGGGCACTGGGGGGGTGGGGTTCCTCAGGAACAAAAAGGAAGTGCAACATTAAATAGGAGAAAAAGATCCTCAAGCAGAACTCAAGCATTTTCAAGAACATCCCATTGTATCACAAAGTAGCTTGATCTGGTCCAAAACCACACTCTTATCAGGGACTCCAGGTAACTCATTGATAGTCCACAGTTAGGGTCTGACTCCATGTTTTTAATCAAACCTTATTATAACCAAACTAAGGACATTGTGTTACAACAGAGAGATACAGAATAAGTCTCTTAAAAGAGTCGTAACATGGTAAAATACAAATAACTATGTCCTAATCACACTGTCACTGGATATTATCCTACTATTGTAATTTTCTGTAGATGAAACTAGAGAATAAGAACAGTTGAAGACAGTTTAACAAATAGAATTGTCGTGTTGCTCACTAGTACGATACAATTTCCTTATACATCAGTTATTTTATATGTGCATATATAACCTATTGTTTGCATCTCTTGTGCTTTTAGCATAAAAATGGTTAGAGAAAAATCTAGATATGTATTTCTCCTGAGTTCCCCAGTTCCTGCTGTTTGTTTCTCACCTGAAGTCATAATCCTGTCTGACATCAGAATCATTTGCACAGCTACCAATTGAGATGTCACAAACGGAGGATTATGACCATGTGGGGCATAAGCAGCAGGAGCAGATGAGCTCTTAAGAAACAAAAATTTTGTTTCCGTGCAAATGTCCTTCATAATAGGGAACAAAAGAACAAAGGAAGAAAATTACAATGGAGAGAAAATACTAGAAGCTGGATTGTATCTAGAAAATACTCGAAGCTGCTGTCAGAGTATGCAGGGATGAAACGAGGAAAGCCAAGGCCTCCTTGGAATTAAACCTGGCAAAGGACGTCAAGGTCAACAGGACGGGTTTCTTCAAGCATATCGGAGGCAAAAGGAAAACTAGAGAAAATGTGGGCCCGCTGTTGAATGAGACGGGCACCATGGTGACAGAGGATGCAGAGAAGGCAGAGGTGCTGAAAGCCGCCTTTGCTTCAGACTTTACTGCTCATGCCAGCCCTCAGGAGTCCCAGACTTTGGAGGTAACAGAGAAAGTCTGAACAAAGGAAGACTTCCTCTTGGTTAAGGAAGATCAAATTAGAGAACAGTTAAGTAAACTGGATAGCCACAAGTCCATGGGTCCTGATGGGATGCACCCGCGAGTGCTGAGGGAGCTGGCAGAAGTCATTGCTGGGCCGCTCTCCATCATCTTTGAAAGGTCCTGGAGAATAGGCAAGATGCCCGAGGACTGGAGGAAAGCCAATGTCACTCCAGTCTTCAAGAAGGGCCAGTCAGCCTCACCTCCATCCCTGGAAAGATGATGGAACAGCTTGTTCTGGGCATCATCAAAGCATGTAAGGTCCCTTCCAACTCTAACCATTCTATGATTCTATGATTCTATGTAGAGGAAACGAAAGCTATCAGAAGTAGTCAACATGGATTCACCAAGGGGAAATCATGTCTGACTAACATGATAGCCTTCTATGATGGCATGACTGGATGGATAGATGAGGGAAGAGCAGTGGATGTTGCCTACCCTGACTTGAGCAAGGCTTTTGACACAGTCTCCCACAGCATCCTTATAGGTAAGCTTAGGAAGTGTGGGTTAGAAGAATGGACAGTGAGGTGGATTGGCTGAAAGACAGAGCTCAGAGGGTCGTGATTAGTGGCACAGAATCTAGTTGGAGGTCCGTAACAAGTCGTGTTCCCCAGGGGTCAGTACTGGGTCCAGTCCTCTTCACTATATTCATCAATGACTTGGATGAAGGGATAGAGTATACCCTCAGCAAGTTTGCTGATGACACAAAACTGGGAGGGGTGGCTGACACTCCAGAGGGCTGTGACACCATCCAGTGAGACCTGGACAGGCTGGAGAGTTGGGCAGAGAGGAACCTGATGAAATTCAACAAGGGCAAGTGTAGGGTGCTGCACCTGGGGAGGAATAACCCCATGCACCAGTACAGGTTGGGGGCTGACCTGCTGGAGAGCAGCTCTGAGGAAAAAATCCTAGGAGTCCTGGTGGACAACAGGATGACCATGAGCCAGCAATGTGCCCTTGTGGCCAAGAAGGCCAATGGCATCCTGGGGTGCATCAGGAAGAGTGTGGCCAGCAGGTCGAGGGAGGTCATCCTGCCCCTCTACTCTGCCCTGGTGAGGCCCCATCTGGAGTACTGTGTCCAGTTCTGGGCTCCCCAGTTCAAGAAGGACAGGCAACTGCTGGAGAGGGTATAGCAAAGGGCTACAAAGATGATTAGGGGACTAGAACATCTCTCTTATGAGGAAAGGCTGAGGGACTTGGGTCTTTTTAGTTTGGAGAAGAGAAGACTGAGGGGGGATCTGATCAACGCCTATAAATACTTAAAGGGTGGGTGTCAGGAGGATGGGGGCAGTCTTTTTTCAGTGGTGCCCAGGGATAGGACAAGAGATAATGGGCACAAACTTGAACATAGGAAGTTTGTCTCGGTTTGAGGTAAAACAGAACCAACTTTCTGTTCAGTAATTTTACATTTTAGCTAGGCCTCTTCTAACTCTCTGAAATTAACAGCATATTGTGGAGAAAACTGCTCGTTCTCAGAGTGATAAGACCAATGTTTGTACTTCATGCCAAGGAATGGTATGCAGAGAGGCTCTTGCTTATACTTATTGCTGTAACAACCAAGATCAGCTAATTTTGTTATTTGCCCCGTTGGAGGGTCGGAAATGGAAAAAGCGTAGAGGGCTTCTAAACATGAGGAGGAATGTCTTTACTTTGTGGGTGGCAGAGCACTTGAACAGGCTGCCCAGAGATGTGGTGGAGTCTCCTTCTCTGGAAATATTCAAAACCCGCCTGGACGGCATCCTTGTGCAACCTTCTCTGGCAGGGGGGTTGGACTAGATGATCTCATAGAATCATAGAATCATCTAGGTTGGAAAAGACCCTTGGGATCATCGAGTCCAACCATCTACCCTACACTACAAAGTTCTCCCCTACACCATATCCCCCAACGCCACATCTAAGCGACTCTTAAACTCATCCAAGGATGGTGACTCAACCACCTCCCTGGGCAGCCTGTTCCAGTGTCTGATCACTCTTACTGTGAAGAATTTCTTCCTAATGTCCAGTCTAAACCTACCCTGTTGCAGCTTGAAGCCATCCCCTCTTGTTCTATTGCTATTTGCTTGTGAGAAGAGACCAGCACCAACCTCTCTACAATGTCCTTTCAAGCAGTTGTAGAGAGTGATGAGGTCACCCCTCAGCCTCCTCTTCCTCAAACTAAACAGTCCCAGCTCCCTCAATCGTTTTTCGTACGATTTATTCTCCAGGCCCTTCACCAGCTTCGTTGCCCTCTTCTGTACCCACTCCAGCACCTCGATATCTCTCTTGTATTGAGGTGCCCAAAACTGGACACAATACTCCAGGTGTGGCCTCACCAGTGCTGAGTACAGGAGAACAATCACCTCCCTACTTCATCTCCCTTCCAGTCCCACCTGGACTAGATGAGGTCCTTTCCAACCCCTGTGATTCTGTAGGTAATTAACTGGAAACTGTAAGATCCGGGCATGACATAGATGGTATAGAATAAGGGGTGGATAATGTCCTGGTTCCAGTGGGGATATGATTCATTTTTCCCAGGATCTGGCAGGGACACATGTATTCCATACCATGTGATGCCATGCCCAGTCTGTAGCCGAGAGCTGGCTGGGGTAGGGGGCAGGAAGTTGCTGCTTGGGAGCAGACTGGGGCGTCCCGGGTCTGGTCTGTGAGCAACGGTACCGTAACCGTGTTTGTACATTCCTCTATCAGTGGTGGTGTTTTCCTGTTCCCTTTGCTGTTCTGTTAAACTGCCTTTGTATCATCCCATGAGTTTTGCCTTTTTCTTCCAGTTCTCCCCCCATGACTGTGGGAGGGTGAGAGAGCAAAGCGTGTTTCTTTGTTGCCGTCTGAGGCTAAACCAGGACACGTACAAATGTTAAGAAGCTTATGGATATTTATGGCACAGTGTTTGAGCTGATATGCAAGGCCTCTTTAGTTTGCCAGTGAATATGAAGCTTTACTGTGTGTTCCTCTTTTCTTGGTGCTCGGTGCGTGATCTGATATTTCACTGGCAGAAAGGCTGGTGCCTGTACCTGCATCTGAAGCGAACATAAACATAGCATGACCTGCATTGTGCTAAATGCTTTGAGAAAACAAGCAAACAGACTGATCAGGCTCATGGCATCTCAGATTAATGAATACTTTTGAATATCTTTCTATGCCTCACCATCTCCTTGATGAAATGAGGACACCATGAGCACTGTGAAAATGCTGTTACTTAGCTCTATGAACCTCTCAAATGCTCTGCTGGGAAGGACCTTAGGAAAACAGTTGAGGAAATAATAATAAAGTCATATTCATAGCAGGGTTTGAATATTGCGTGGGAAGGAAGGCCTGAGGCCAAGCACAGAGCTGTGAGGATCTATTGAACAGCTGCTCAGTAACTAGCTAGCTGACAGACTTCACAATGCTGAAGAGCAGTCCTGTGCAATGAATGAGACAGGATAGACAGATATAAAGAAACTGAAGATAGATATATGGGGTGATGGATGGTTGGATGGACTGATAGAGACTCATCCATTCTACAGCTCGGATTCACCTTGTGTGAGAGAGAACTTGGGAAAACGAAAATAAAAACAGATATAATGGGTAGCCAAAATGCTGTGGTGGGTCTGCAGTCTCACAAGAGTGGGATGTGGTAAGTCTGTGCACTGCAGA
Source organism: Numenius arquata (assembly GCF_964106895.1). Taxonomy (NCBI): domain Eukaryota; kingdom Metazoa; phylum Chordata; class Aves; order Charadriiformes; family Scolopacidae; genus Numenius; species Numenius arquata. The sequence goes on along the minus strand of NC_133615.1, from coordinate 28,298,502 downwards.
TCAATCACCTTGAGTTCAGAAAAGGGCCTGCCCGTTGCAGGGGTCATTATTTCTGACTTCTGAATAGAAACTTCTGGCCTGAATGAAAGTAGCACTAGAGATCCTCCCCTGGCATTTCTACATGTGAGGGTGTTTGCATTTGAAACTATAATAGCCTTGGATCACATGTAGGACCATCCATATACAATTCAGGTTCATCTACTCTATCTAATGTCAAAGGGGTTTTAGAGGAAGTGGCAGTAGATAGCACACTGTGCAGGCACATGAGCGCCTGGTCAGTTTCTTTTCCTAGGTCCCAATGCTGATGGATTGATTTGAAGCCCAGAGCATTAAGCTTTTAATCTGCTTAAAAACCTCTCTTTGTTTTTCCTCTTTCTTCTGGCATTAACTCTTAACATTGGTTCATTTCTATTAGTCACATAAATAGCCGTTTCCCCTTTGAAGGTCATTAAATGAGTAGCCACAAAGACCCTGCAGTAATGAGTTCCTCTAACTAATCGCACTATGAGTAAAACATTTAAAATGATTGTGTAAGTGTACATGTGAGTAGGTATATACAAACATATCCATAACCTTTAAACATATTCTGGATGGATTATGTCTATCACTTGTGAGGAGAGATGGATAGAATAGCGATAGACACATGGACAGACAGATAATAGAAGATAGATTCTACTAACGTATTCTTGTCTAATAAATTATTAAGCTACAAAAGAAAGCAGAAGTCCCTGTGTACAACGTACAGATTTTCTTTAATTTGAGTTATTGGGAAAAGACAGAGCTGTCCCTTTAACTGGAGAGCTGCAAACAGGTGTTCCTTATGCATTCGTGCTTGCTTGGTCTGAAAGTTTTGGTCAGTGCATAACTGACAGATTTATCTCTCCAATAAGCAATCAATATTATAATAAAGGAAAAATGCTTTTAGTGCACCTTTGGGAGTGCATCAGAAATTAATCTAAACATCAAATTGATTATAGTTTGTAAATGAATAGTGGCTCACAGCCCTAATACATGTCCTACTCCTCCTCCTCCCCCTAAAGCCTCCCCCAACCAACTGCAATGGCTGGAGGTGCTGTGCAGTGAGTTTGATGAACAGCTTCTCTTTCATACTCACACAACTCTTTCCTTATCAACTGGAGAAGAGTCCCATCCTTACTCTGCGGACCTGAAGTCTCAGAGCCTGGATGCTTTGGAGTATAACAGAGAGTAGCTAGCAAACTTTTGTGCCTCCATCTCCTTTCTTCTGGGAGCCCTAAGAACTCCTCTAATGGTGTCCTCCTCCCCTTGGCTTATTTTCCAACTCTCAAATCTCTCCTTGGCCGTCTGTCTGGGCCAGGTCCTTCAGCGTGGAGAGGACCACAACAAACTAGTGCTGATCTGAACCAAAACACCCCAGGGGTCAGGCATGCTTAACACGCCTGGAAAATCATTCCCATATTGTCTCAACTTTGGCACTCAAATTAGTGGCTTCTTCCATGACACTCTGAGCTTTGGTCTGTAGCTATATGGGAGTGACAATCTGATATTGTCCAGGGACCTGAAACAGAATATATTGCCACTAGATCATGCAAAGTAAAGGACATGGCCTAATTTCATGGGCTACAGGGAGAAAGGCTTGGGTAGAGACTTTCTTAGGAAATTTGAAATCAGGTTAAAATAAAAAGAGAAAAAAAAATATCAAATTTAATCAGAGTACCGGTAACAGCAGCAATCAGAGCTCCACGTCTCTCCCAAGTACTTTCTAACAATTCCTCTATCTGGTGAGAATCTTCCTATTTACGAAAGAAACCTCCCAAAACTTTGAGCTGATAAATAACTCTCCTCATCCATGGATCTTAAAGCCCCGTGCAAAGGAGTCAGTGTCCTGCTACAAGAGGGGGAGCCCAAGGCACATAGCATGGTCGTCCAGATGGGGCAGGAACACAGGACTGGAATTTCTTACCCTTACACCACCTTACTCCCAGACCTGCTCATTTCTCTGTATGAACTTAAAGAGAGATGTCTTTTTTATTATTAAATGAGAAACTGCCAGATTTGGTAGGGCATGTTGGAGGCACGTTGTGAGCAGGTGCCGAGCAATATTTTTCTAATGTACCTCAGGGTCTGTTGTTCTACTATGTCTTATGGAGTGCTGCCAATGCACTTTAGACCTAATCTTCAGTGCCCCTGGTCCCAGGGCCCTGAATAGCTTTGCTGATGTCCCAGTCTCTTGATGTTTCTGTTCTTTCTGTTTCAGCTTCCAGACTGAAACTCTGTAGACCATCACGACCTGCCTGCTGCCTTGCATCTCCCACCCCACCTTTCTGCTACCACACTGTGGTCTTGAACTGCCACAATGTGTTTTTAATAACATAATACAAGCTCTACCCAACCCTCAGCTCTTCTCCTGAACTTCACTCCCTCCTGTGTCCAGTCCTCATTCCTCACTACATTTTTCTCGCATTTAATCTCTCTCCTTTGGCTCCCCTGTTTCTTTTCACAAGCTAGGAGCCAGGTGTTTAGTAGGGAATAGAAATATTTAACAGTGAAGGTAATTAACTAGTATGACCCTCATCAAATGGTGTTATCTTCTCTCTTTTGGCATCTTCAGAGAAGACTGGATGTTTTTCCAAATGGGGTGGCCCACTAGCAACTTTCGAGTGGACTCCCTGCAGGAATCTGGAATGAAACTCGATGTCCATGTTGTACCAAGAGTCAAATAAGATGTTTCCTTTAGGCCATATAAACCTATGGTCCTAAGAAGCCCTCACAGTTTTTAGTCAAAGCTAGAGTGCTCCTTGCTACATTTATGTGTGACATTTCAAAAAGGGGTGGGACACCCCTACTGCCAGTGTGAAAGTCCATCTGGAATTCATTGAAAAGGAGAAAAACATCCAGAAGTTGCAGTTGCTCACACCTGGGGTGTCAGACCATGTCGAGCTGCATGGAGGGAAACCATGGTGTCTCTGTGGGCATAGGAGAGGTTCTTCACAGCATCCTGGAGTCGTTATCCCATGGGAAGAAACTGAAGCTGCCACACCAGCGGGTAGGGGGAACAGGCACACGCCAAGGAGACATGTGGGGACATGGAGCAGAACTGGCCTGACAGCGTCTGCTGCAAAGAGTCAACAGAGCCAGGTGCTCACTGCTCTCAGAAAGAGGTGACTGGAGTCACCTCCAGTGATTGGAGAATTTCCAAGTGCACCAGTAAAGCAATTCCTCCAACTTTAATTTATCTACGCTTATTTGGCACCTTGGGGTAATCATTTGGTCTCTGCTGTTCCATCTACATCCTTGTTTTTCTAATTTCTGTCATGTCTTCCTAATTAATATTGCCCAAACCTATCCTTTCTCTTTTTTCTCTGTTAAAACATTTTCCTAGAACATGTCTGTCTCTGTATTTCACTAGTTTAAAGTCTTCAAATGCCTTCTTAAAATGTATCTTGTGTGACAACAGTGAATGCTCCTGAAATTAGGACTGTATTGTAGCATCACCCTATAACATAGGTAGAGTTAGCCATGTGTGGGCAGCATGAAAAATGACTCTTCTCACATTGACTACTTGCCTTATCAGCCTTAATAGTGTCATTTTACTGGAGGCTTTGGGTTTTTTTGCCTTGTACACAAACTGGTTACATTTAAATTATCTGCATAACTGAGAGGGGAATTATCACTAGAACCACTGAGACCAGCACATAGAGGTATTTCATGTCCTCTGACATTTAGCATATCTACCTACACAGAAGAACTTACACACATGCAGTAGGAAGGTGAGAGACCCAGTGCAGCCTCTGCCTTGCACAGAGACAAGCTCCAGGGTCCTGCAGAAGTTGACATTCAGGCTGTGGCACACTGTGCCTCTGCAAAACTTCCTAGATCAGCCTGCTGTGAGAATGGGAGTCACTGTCTTCAAGGAGCATCCAACTAAGTGTAATTTTTCCCTGAGTGAGACAATGATTCCTGCTGTGGGCCTGCCATTTCACTGGAAATGGACAGCATGGCCCAGCAGGAGAAATATGCTGTCTGTAAAAGAAGTGCATGGGAAGAGGCTACAGGTATCAGCTGGGTGTTGAGTGAGGGACTAGTGAGAGAGGAGAGAGAGGAGCAGAATGGTGAAATCAGTAAGTCTGAACACAAGAGGGTGGACAAGGTAGCGCCTGAGGAGATGCTGATGTGGTTGGTGTGATGGAGGCTTAGGCCATGGGGATAGACAGGGTGTTGGTGAGTGGGAGGGAGAAGTGTGGTCTGCACTTGGCCATGTGTCAAACCAGGACACCATGTTACAGCTGCATCAGGATAGGGGGAAAAATAAAAGCCAGAGGTTTGAAAAATTGTAAGAGAAAATGAAGGAGGTCTGTAACAAGTGGTATTCCCCAGGGGTCAGTACTGGGTCCAGTCCTGTTCAATATATTCATCAATGACCTGGATGAAGGGATGGAATGTACCCTCAGCAAGTTTGCTGATGACACACAACTGAGAGGGGTGGCTGACACACCAGAAGGCTGTGCCACCATACTGCGAGATCTGGACAGGCTGGAGAGTTGGGCAGAGAGGAACCTGATGAAATTCAACGAGGGCAAGTGTAGGGTGCTGCACCTGGGGAGGAATAACCCCATGCACCAGTACAGGTTGGGGGCTGACCTGCTGGAGAGCAGCTCTGAGGAAAAAAACCTGGGAGTCCTGTTGGACAACAGGATGACCGTGAGCCAGCAATGTGCCCTTGTGGCCAAGAAGGCCAATGGCATCCTGGGGTGCATCAAGAAGAGTGTGGCCAGCAGGTCGAGGGAGGTTATCCTGCCCCTCTACTCTGCCCTGGTGAGGCCCCATCTGGAGTACTGTGTCCAGTTCTGGGCTCCCCAGTTCAAGAAGGACAGGCAACTGCTGGAGAGGGTATAGCAAAGGGCTACAAAGATGATTAGGGGACTAGAACATCTCTCTTATGAGGAAAGGCTGAGGGACTTGGGTCTTTTTAGTTTGGAGAAGAGAAGACTGAGGGGGGATCTGATCAACGCCTATAAATACTTAAAGGGTGGGTGTCAGGAGGATGGGGCCAGTCTTTTTTCAGTGGTGCTCAGAGACAGGACGAGAGATAACCGGCACAAACTTGAACACAGGACGTTCCATCTGAACATGAGGAGGAACTTCTTTACTTTGAAGGTGACAGAGCACTGGAATAGGCTGCCCAGAGAGGTGGTGGAGTCTCCATCTCTGGAGACGTTCAAAACCTGCCTGGGCAAGTTCCTGTGCAACCTGCTCTAGGTGGACCTTCTTTGGCAGGGGGGTTGGGCTAGATGATCTCCAGAGGTCCCTTCCAACCCCTTATCATTCTGTGATTCTGTGATTGTTTCTAAATACATGATCTCCCTGAAGTTTCCTCTGAGGAGTCAGCTGCTGATTAACTGCATAAATCATTACAAAAGTAAAACAAAACTTGTCTTCTGATGATTGAACACCCCCCCACTGCCACCAACACATGTATAGGGTTTTCTACTTTAACATTAAATTAGCAGAAATAGTAGGCACTTTCAGAGAACTTGTAACCTTTAGAGGTATTTATATACATTATGCCTGAATATTCCTGGCAGTAACTAAGCACTGTTATTCTTGTTCTACAGATGAAGACACTGAAGTCAAGAAATACAAGGGACTTCCCTGAATCTTAGTCACAATCAGATTGCTCAAGCCCAGCACACCTGACACATATATTAAAAAATTCAAAGCTGAAGTAGCCCAATCTGAAGTTCCCAAAAGAACAGAAAACCCATAGCTCCAGTTACAATTCTATGGGAGGCTGTTACAGAAGGGCTACTCTGGGTTAGCAGTTCCAAAGAGTTAAGAGAATTCTGAACAATTTTTATATTTCAAAAAATAATTCATAAATTAATATGTCTGAAATTGATCTATCAATCTGAATGCCAATATGCAATCACTGAAAATAAAAAATAAAACTGCAATCCAGATCCAAAACAACAGAATCTTTATATGTAAAGAAATCCAGTCAGCTACACTGATATCACTCACACTGCAATGTTGCTGCAAAAAACATCTACCAGAAACTGTACAACTGTACTCATGGCAGTACCCAAGTAAAGTAATCAAAATGATACTCAGAATTTCTTTTAGCACAGAAAACTACATCAGAGTTGGGTAGAAAATAAATGAGGTTATGATAATTGCTGGAAAGGGGGCACAAGGGCTAAATAATACTTTGAAGCTGTTCTCTCCTGGAGAGCTCAATTCCATCCTGAATTTTTCCATTCTCCCAT